>NC_059473.1:79166331-79821643 GCF_018139145.2 Gymnogyps californianus | reverse complement strand
GCTCATGGTCTAGCATGGACTTAAATATTGTGTGAAATTATGATTTATGTTGATAATATCTACTGTGCAATTAGCATTTATGTTGATAGTGTGGAAAATGAATAGAATAGGTCAGAGAGTAATCATTTTTTTCTGTTATCTAACTTTCTGAATTTACCAAATTTATTCTAAATTTTGTGCTATTTATTTTATTACGCAAACCATACACTCAATTGTCTGTTACTGTGTCATATGCTTTTTTGCTTTATTTCTTGTTCAGTGGCTGAACAAGCATAAAGATATGTCATGTCACACAGTGGTGGCCCAGCTCCACAACTGTGGCATGAAGCAGGGTTCTCAACAGCAGCAGAAATCCGACTCCTTTCATGTCTCAAAACTACTAGTTTCCCCTCTTCAACTCCCACCTTCCAGGTACATAACTTTCTTGTAAGAAAGCTTTTGCAAGTACTTGGCACCACATCACCCTGCCTTGTGTCAGCTATCTGCTAGATGCATCGTTCCCAAAGTGGAATCCGTGACCCAGGGACAGGTACTCAAGGTCAGTATACCATATACGGAGAGAGATGATCACTTCAACGCTGAATTTGCAATAGTGAGCATGCTGCAAAAAGAGCCGTCTGAGCTGACTAATCAAAAAATGTAATGGCGAGAGTGTATCTTAAGCTCTGTTCTAATCCACAGCAGAAGCACTTAATTCAAGGCTGGGTGGAAGCAGTTGGTGCGTCTGTCCTGGTTTCGGCTGGGACAGAGTTAACTCTCTTAGTAGCTGGTACAGTGCTGGGTTTTGGATTCAGTGTGAGAATGATGTTGATAACACGCTGATGTTTTAGTTGTTGCTAAGTAGAGCTTATCTTAAGACAAGGACTTTTCAGTCTCCCATGCTCTGCCAGCAAGCAGGTGTGCAAGAAGCTGGGAGGGAGCATAGCTAGGGCAGCTGACCTGAACTAGCCAAAGGGATATTCCATACCATGGAAAGTCATGCCCAGTATATAAACAGGGGAGGAGTTGGCTGGGAGGTGCGGATCGTGGCTCGGGAACTAACTGGGCATCGGTCAGCAGGTGGTGAGCAATTGCATTGTGCATCACTGTTTTTTTCTTCCTCCCCCTTCCTTTTTTGTTACATTCCTTTTCATTACTATTATTATTATTATATTTCATTATTACTATTGTTAGTATTATATTTTACTTTAGTTATTAAACTGTTCTTATCTCAACCCACGAGTTTTACTTTTTTTCGTTTCCTCTTCCTCACCCCACTGGGAGGGGGAAGGGGGAAGCAGCTGCGTGGTGCTTAGTTGCTGACTGGGGTTAAACCACGACAGCCTCCAACCAGAATTTACAGTCAGAAACACTCCCAGAACTTGGAGAATAAGTTGTCTACAAGACAGCAAAGAGGGAACAGCCTATCTTTAATGACATGGCAAGAAGAAGCGCCTGAGGTGGGGAGATTCCCCGTTGTCCTTCCCCTAGCAGTCGTAATGCTAGCCCAGAAGTTAGCGCTAATACACATTCACTTCTGTCTGTCCTTGGAAGGAATTGCAATTCCCTCCAGGTCTAACCCACAGCTACTGCCACTACAGAAGCAAATACACTGCTAAGCCCCAGTTTATTGTGGACTATCTAATATTTTCCAATATTGAATTCATTTTCCAGTTCCTCTCTATTTCATCTACTGAAGCTTCCAGTCCTCTGCTCCCTAAACTTTTCTCATCTGTTCTCCTCCACTGCTTACCACAAGCAGTTTGCACCTACTAGCAGAGGCTTCATTCAACAATATTGCATTCTTCCTGAATCATATTTTTCCTTCAACTAGCAATGGGATTTCCTGCACTGGCCCTGGATGAGGGTTGTCTTTCTTTTGATAAGTAATTACTCATAACAATCAGCATCAGAAACAGATGACCAAATTACCTTTGATATTGTGTTTTCTCTTCTTTTGTGAGTGCTCAGTTTTAGGAAGACAGGATCAGACTTAACAAGAGCTACAACAGCAGTTCCAGAGTATGTTCACTAACTTTTTTCTCTTTTTCTCCCAAATGAACAGTTTTTACTGCTTTTAATACTGTCAAAAAGATGGCCATCCAGGGTTTTCCCCTCTGTTAAAGCTTTCTGCAGCTAAAGAAAAAAGCAATTGAGAAAGCAATATAAAGTCCTTCTGCAATCCCTTCATTTTGAGCATACTGTATTTCTTGGTGCAGATGAGCCATCCACTAATAAGTTTTTCAAATTATCCAAACAAACTCTGAACTTCCTGCTGGTTCATTTCTCTGCATCCTTCTCTTTTCTCTTGTTGTCAGCGGCATGGTTCCTTTCATGCTGTTAGACCACCTGTTCAAAAGAATAATAATAACAATACCCCTTACTGTTAAAAATATAGCATTTCTCCCAAGTTAACAAATTTCCCATTACACCACTTTAAAATTATCTTGGCGCAATTAAGATATCCTGAGTAATCCCATTGGAAGTATCCAGGCACTATAATGCAACTAGTTAGTCTCCACAGGAAGAGTCAGCCAAATCACCTGCTCACACTCATGATGGGGTCTAAATGGAATTCCACAGGCACAAGCTCTGGCAGAAGTCACAGTTTATTTAATATCTGCCAGGAGTAAGCTGTGCTGTTATGGAAGTAGCTGCCACATTCCCTGTACCACAGTCAGTGCAAACAAAAAAGCTCAGTTTAGTGGCTATGCCACAACCCAGTATCAAACTTCTTTCCTGCAGCTGGGCTCCCTACAGGAACAGTTACGTCCAACAGAGAGATGGTTCCAAAATTAAATTGCCTTCCCTCAAATACTAAATCTAATAGCTCGTATTTCTCTAATTACTCTCACTCCCAAAGCATCCCTTCCTAGCTCCGGTAACAAGTTGAGTGTGGAAGTGTCTTCCCATCATCAGACCTGGGGATAAGGTTATTGATATTCCCCCTCCATACCTGCATAACTTAACAATGCCCTAAGGTTTGTTTAATTGGGAGAATTATGATTTTCTTCTAGTCTAGTACAATTTTTCTCATGATATAGCTTTGGGTCTGTATCATCCTTTCTACAGCAGAGAGAACAGTAATAATCTCCAGCCGTAGGGTGGAATCAGGTGCAGACTTGAGTTCAGTTATGAAAAATACAAATAAATTGTGCAGATTGCTGAGTCAAGATTTGGCCAATGATACATGTAGCAAGTGTGGAATATAGTTGATCCCAGGATTTATTTTATACTGTGAGAATGATGGCTATTTAAAAACAAAAAACCCAAATAACAACAAAAAAAACAAACCAAAAAAACCCCAAAACCCAGCCACACATAGATCCCACTGTGTTAGATTCTAAATACAGAGGAAGAAAGAAGCAATTATTGCCCCAAAGTATTGCAATCTAACTACATGAAGTAGTATCAGTTCTTTTAAAGAAGAGGACTGAGCAATAGATCGTATACTCAAGATTTTTGCAGAAGGTTATGACAGAAATACCAGAAGTGGCAGAGGGAGGAAATGAAGATAAAATGTCTCAAAATTCAATCCGCAATCTTAATCAAGCTCATCCTTTCCTTCCTCTGAGGGTCCTGATTAACTGCACAAAATGACTGATTCCAAGCTACAGCTTATTTTGAAGATACTAATGATGTAGGCTGAGGCCACTCCTGTGAATTCTGATGAACAAAAATGACATCCAAGGTCATAAAACCAACCAACCAACCAAACAAACAAACAAAAACCAAATAAACGTGGGATTGCTTGGATATACCCACATCCTAGTCCTGTGAAATAGTTAGTTATATCCCAAAGATTCCTAGGACAATCAAAAGGCTTCCTAAACAATTCACTTACATTGCTGAAAAAAGTTCCTCCAGACTTCATTGGGCATGCCCATGGTATAACTTCAAAAAGGAGACAAGCATTCCTTTCCCATCTAGACTTCTGAATTCATGCTATAGCCACCATTAAGCACGGTTAGAAATTACCAATATTCATCTTACTAAAAATTTACCTTTTGGCATGATTTAAACATCTGCCATGTTCACAAAATCAGCACCCTGAACTTTAGAACACATTTGAAGTATCTGTACCTTTAACAGCAAAACATCCAAAGAATAAACTCTGCTATATCAAAAGAAAATGCTCAACATAGTCAGCTCTGTTCTTTAAAGGTCAGTGTTGAAAGTTATGTATGTAAAACAAATCTTGATCTTTTTTCCTTTTTGTAGCTTTTATAGAAATGTTAATTATAACATTAGGCTTTGCTAATATTATTCTCTTTGTGTTTGGTTGGATTTTTTTTAATAAGTAAAAAGCAAGGAGAGGTTGGTTTTCACTGTTGTTTTGTTTTGTTTTGAAGTCAGAGACATGTTTTCAAGTTTAGTTAGGAACAAATTCCCACGTGTCATGGGTCTGAGAGGAACACGGAACAAAAGGTCAAATTTCACTTGCTGCTGCATGTTTCTGTGTGGAAGCCATAACCACAGTGGGAGAAGGATGCAGCCTGAGAATGACTTGTGTAGGTACAGAAAAGCCTTAGAAAAATACAATTTAAACACAGTTGTGAAAAAAACCTACCTAGGAGTGCTATATTCTTCCTTTCTGATGCTGCTGTTGTAGGTTTGGGGTTTTTTTGTGGGTTTGTTTGTTTGTTTGTTAGATTTTAATGTTAATGATTGCCTACATAGAAAAAACACATCCAAGGTAGTATGTTTTCCCTGAACACTCTTAGTTCCATCCTCCTGGCAGATACTCAGCTTCTGTTGTTATTCACTGCTATCTTAAATACGTTTACTATCTTTTTCATTTTGTTACCTAAAAATCTTCTCCATTCAAACAGGGATAATTGGAAGCTCCTTAATTTTTCATCAAAACTTAGACTCTTGAGACTCAATAACACTATTGCTGCATCTTCTGAAAGACATTAATATCCTCTCCATAGATCAGTGAGTAATTGTTCACATTGTTTTCTACCAGAGGACTCCCAAGTGCGTGATATGATAATGGTATAATCTTCAGCTTAGAATTCTCTCTTTCCGCTGGTACTGACACAGATTCTATTTGTGTTTCTAAAGGATGCTCTGCATGGAGTAATCAGTTTCAGTGATTTTTTTTTTCTTTTTCCCTTACAGAGTAACCTCTTTTCCTGATCACTGTGTTGAAAACTTCCTGTATTTCAGATTAGTTTTGAAAACATAAGCAATAGTTTTCTGTGAGTGACTCTTTTTTTGTTGGGAGGCGCTCAGAAAATTTGCTCTTACAGACAAGGAGTGTGTTTGTTTAGATCACCAAATCATTAATCAATGAAATGAGCATCAAAATCAACACTTCATAAATATGCTAAAAAAAAATATAGACATCCATCTACTTAATGATATACAACCAAAGCTGGCAGGACTTGAATTTCAGGCTTATTAATAAAAAAAATCTAATCCTTTAGACAGAAAATAGAAGAGACAATAGGAAATGAGAGCTTGATTTATACAGAGGAGGGAAGAAAGAGGAAGGATTAAGCTCTCCCTTGTACAGCACAAGATCCATATGACAAGGAATAGATTACAGCACTGTACATATGGTTTTCCATGTATATATATATATATCAGCTACATTAAGCTGACAATGCAATTAAGCCATAAAGGGTTTTATCATAGACAGAATTCCATTAATGTGTCAACAATATATTTTCCAATTTTCTTCTGACTTTAACAACTGATGGAAAAATGTTCATTTCCTTCCCTAGATATTATTTCCTGTCATCTGATATCTGCTTCTATCAAAACCAGCTATCTATCCTTGCTTTAGATGAAGCCGAAAGCTAGGAGCCTGTAAGTCCCCACACAAGGCTTTTTCATATACATACTGAGGGACAATTTGTGTTGGATTTTAACATGAGTGGTGTGTACAGAAAAGAAGTTTGAGATCTGAATTTTATGTTGTCTTGAGTGTTAACCATAAATAAGGGAAGAGGGCTCTTGTTACACTTGCAGAATAAATCTGTTCTACTGCTTCTGCAGTAGTCGATGGAAACAAGCCCTTCTACTTCGCTCTGCTTAGTTGTAAAACTTGGGTGACTCTGTCAGTCATTTCAGTGGAAACATGACAAGAAGAGCAGCTGCAGATATCTCCAGCTAATCTCTCAAGTAACTAGATTTGCCATTTCAGACTTGTCTATACCAAAACTCATTCTTTGAACTGAATCTGGAAATTACCTGGAAACCATCACAATCTACAGATTACATAGGCAACGGTCTCCCAAGGGAGAAGGCTATAGACAGGCAGGCTATGGCTGTAACCACCTTGCTTTGCAGATGAACTTCTGAGGGGTTCTAGATGTAACTGGAGGCATTTCCAGTTACAGTTTATTCAGCTTTATCTTCCCTTCAAAGAGGCAGAATCAATAAGCAATGGAAGAACTCTTCAGCCACATAAGAATGGTAAGCCGAACACTAATCTTTTTTTTCCTGTTCTAATTTTTCATTTAGCTGCTATGCAAATGTCCCAAAATCAAGAGTGAATTCTCTGGCTGTTGTTTACTATGTGTTTCTTCACTGTGACTTTTTGGCAGAGTAGTTTAAATGTTTCACTGTAGAACAGAAATAATTGAAGCCAAATGTAGGATACAGCTGAGTAAATGAATTATATAACAAAATTATTTAACTATTTATTAATTTTGTTAATTTTATTTTCTTAATTTTATTTTATTAATTTTATTTTATTAATTGGCAGTTTAAATTACATAACAGGAGCTTAATAATTCACTGGGATTGTGATCCACAGAGCAAATATGTTGGATATTGCTTTTTATGGATAAGTAATGCTGTGTGCTTCCTTCCTCTGTTTCAAATGCCTTGACATCAGGCATAAGACACACAGAGGGAGATTCATCTGATTCAATGCAGATGTTAGGACTAGTCAGTCCCTCTTCCATCCATTGAAAGAATGGGCATTTCCAGGGCACAATTCTTCTCATCCTCAAGGAGGCATCTAAAACAGCTCAAATGATTCATGCCTTTAAATTGTTTATTTCTCCTCACTGAGAGTAAAGGGCATTTAGGAAAATAACTCAGATGTCAATATCTTTGCTATGGACACCTAGAGTTCAGTGAAATTAATCAAACTTCACAGCCAAGTCTGACATCTAAAATTGTCTTAATTTGTGCATACCTCAAAGTATACCATAAAAATAGTATAGTCACAATTTTGTATACCATAGCAATGCTTTTTCTCTAGTACTTGCAGTTCAAAGAGAAAAAATATAGTGATGGATACACTGCAGAAGACAACCAAAAGAAAGAATAGAACTTACTATTACTATTCAATAATGCGTTGACCGCTACATGAAGGGATGCGACTGATCTAGTTTTGATGGAGGGGCACAATCTAGAACACAGTAAATGGCAAAGCTGTATTTATTGTTCTTCTCTGCTCATGTTTTTGTTTTCCAGAATCCTCAAAGCACATTATAAACAAAAGAACTCTCATGATTTTAATTATATAGAGACATAAACTGATGTGCAGTGAAAGGAAGATATTTAACAAAGGTTGCTTATTAAGTTAATGATAGAGCTGAAGTGAAATTTTCCTTAGTCCCATTTCAAGTCACATTGGACTTTTATAATGTTTCCATTCTGTAAAGTCTTTCACATACAAAAGGAAAAGAAAACATTGGAGGTCAGCAATGTATGTATAATCATCTTGAAGAAAAGGCACGAACACATTTTGTTGAACTATTTTCTATTACGTTATCAGAAACAGATTCTATCCAAAATGCGTTCTTCCTTTACAGATAGAACAGAACAGATTCACAGGGTTACTAAATGTTAATATTTTGGGGGGGGGTTGTCTTTAAAAAGAAGAAAACCCTTCTGGAATCCCTATTCAATCTGTAGCATCTCCATGGCTAAATGTAATTTAAAACTACAGTGATTTGATCATGTATACTGGATGTTTGTATGAATGGTTTTCTTCCACATTTACAACAAATGACTCTACTAGCAGAGCTGTGTATACAGACTCTTGTGTAATTGTCAAAGAGATTCTGAAGCAGGCCTTTTCTTTCTTTTTGTATTAACATCGCTTTAAAAGCTCCCTTCTTCTGAGGAACAGAAATCAAAATCAAGTAGAGTACTAGTTGGCGTAATACAACTAATTCAGTATTTCAGAGATAAAACAGCATCTCTGATGGGGAAAAGAACCCCATCATATCTGTAAATAAGCCTTTTAAAAATACATTTTAAAAATACAGGAATTCTTCAAACTGTGTTATGTGAAGACTTTCAGCACAGACTGCCACTTGAAATACAGCATTAGTTACATTAGCTGGGGACTGATGAATTGCGCTATGTCTAGATGATCCTAGCAGGCAACCCATACCCCATGTGGCAAAGAAGACAAAATGTGTGCAGGTCCCTGCCATGCTAAAGTGGGAGGAAATACTTTCCTAAACCCACATATAATGATTGTTTTGTCCTGAGCACACCACGAGGCACCAAAAATGGAGGATACCATACAGCAATAACAGCAACAGCAGAAAGAAAATAACAAAAAAGCAAACGATGCATCAAAATAATTTTACATCAGGAGAAAAGTCTTTCCTCATCCTCCGAAGCAAGCGACTGAAGGCCTTTTTGTAATTTTAATCATTGTCTTACTAGAGTCGCAACTGTTCTGAGCCTGCTGAAGGCATCTCAGGCAATCTTGTCACCCCCTCTAGTCATTAAAGAAGCAGACAGGCAGACAGCTTATGGATTCATAAATTCCAACTTCATGAGGCAACACCAGGGCTATTCAGCTAACAAACACACGAGGAGACTGCAGGAAGAAAGAGGAGGAAGATGGTCATGTTTAGTGATATTTTTAACAGCAAAATTGGAGCTAAATTTTGTGAGTCACAGAATATGCATAACTTTGAGGGAAGAACAGAGACAGTCGTTCTGCTAAAGGACATATGAAAGCTTTTTATTACAAGATTTTTTAAAATTCCTGCAATGAAACCCAACTATGCTGTTTTACGCAAATTTCTCCTGGCAATATTTACAGTATCTGCACATCTATAGCCCTCAGATTGTCTATTTAAAAATAATAATAATTTTTAAAAATTAAGAAAACTGTGATTCAACAACACTGTAGGTTGTATGAGTGAACAGATACAAAATGGGAAATTTACTCTTTCAGTTTTTTTATAAACTGCCTGGGTTAATTTCCATACCCCTAGCTTCTACCTCAAATCTCATCTGTCTTGCATTCTCCTGTCTCTGATATTGTTTTAAAGGTGAGAATGAAAGTTATCTATGAGCTAACTTTCAAGTATGGATGTTTTTAAAGAGATGCAATTAATATGAGATTCAAATTATTTAGATATATGACTTTTTTCTTGATTTAATAACATTATAATCAAAAATCTATTGAGTATTTTTGCATCTTATTATGTAGTGCATTTTACTTTGCATGTCAGTACATCATGCACACTTTACAGTAAACTACAATTCACCCAGGAAAACTACAACAGCTAAAAAATTACTGGAACAACATAAGAAGAATAAACCTGTCTATTTTCAGAGTTTAGTATTCTAAAACACTCATAATTATTACATGCTTTATTGAATATACTACCATTAATGGAGAAGCAAGTGAAAATTTAGGTGTTATTGGAGTCCCATTCATCAAAGATTATTAATTAACACATACAGCTGAATAAGAAGTGCTTTTGTTTAACAGTGCCCACTCTCTTAACTGCTGCATATCAAGTTGTTTGGAAAAGTGATGAAAAAACACAGCAGTCTATTAATTAAATATAAGCCAAAAAACAAATTAAAATTTTCAGGGCACTTTTCTAACATAGGAACAACTTCTAATTTCTCAAACAAATAGATAACATACAAAGCCTGCTTAAAGGTCCCGTGCCAAGACTTAGAATGCCTACCATGAGAGGAGTTTGTCATGACAGCAAGTAGGGAAGACCCCACAGTTTTGCAGAAGTGCTGGTCATTTAGATCAATGGTATGCTGCAGTGTGATTTTGACCAGCATTGGATCAGCTGGTCTAACTGATAAGCTCCAGGCAGGGCCTTTCTGCATAACTTCACAGGGTTTCTGTTGACCAGTCTGTGAGTTTCTCACGGTCTCTCTGTTTGAAGCCACTATCCCTAATCATCTGCAAATTTGCTAATCATGCCCTGTGGGTCACCATCTAGGTTGCTGATGAAGATGTTGAAAAATAGGGACTCTGGTATCTACCCTTCAAGCCTGGCAGTCCAGGCAATATTCAATTTACTTATAAGTCCATTCTTCCAGCCCATATTTCCTTAGCCTCCGAAACGGATGGTGCAGGAGACAGCATCAAAAGCCTTACTAAAGTCAAGGTACATTAAATCCACCAAACACTCCTCATCCACTTAGACAGTAATTTCATCGCCATCGTGTTGGTCACGCGCATGATCTGATTACCTTTTTACCCTTCAAGTAACTGGAATTAGCTTTGAGAAGGACATGCTCCATAAGCTTTCCAGAGACTGAGTAGGGGCCGACTGACTCTAGTTCTGGGTCCTGCTGCTTACTCAAAGACAGACATTTGGTCACTAACAGGTCCCCACAGTTGTGAAATCCACATGAAGAAGCACCCTTCTTGAATGCATCTCTCCCATGCTTTCAGTAATGTGGCTGCCTCTGCCCATGTGAGAGGGTGTGCTCTAATAAAGCCAACATGGTGTCAGGTGCAGGAGTTGCAAGAAGCATTAAGCAAGCTTCTCTGCATCAGGGAAAATGATCAAAAGAGAAATAGGCTCTCTGCAGAGACTCTGCAGCAGCAAGACCTTTAAACTCCTTGAGGATGAGAGGGGTGGTATGGCCAAGGCAACACAGGAACAACAAGACAACATAAACTCCCAAGAGTGAAGGGAGATTAGAAGCTTGGAAGTTTGTGACTTCTGGCCACAGGACAAAGGCTCCATCTCCACGAGCAGCTCTTTCCATAGAATATAGGTCCAGTGCCTGGCAACAGAGGCAGAGGAACAAGTTCCCAGGGAGGTTTTGGGCTGGACATCTCACATCTTCATATTGAGAACAGAACTATCAAGAGGAAGTGATAAGTGTTAGTGGTTGGCAACTCCTGCCCATATGGGGCAAAAGGATTCCTCTGCTGATAGACTTATTTCTCCCAAAAGCTTTTCTATTCTCTCCGATGTTAATTATTTTATGTTACACAGAGACTGGCATGGATCCTCTGATGTTCTGGCTATTAGCCCCTGCTACTGATCAATATGGGCACCATGCCAAGGTAAAATCTTGAGCATATCAAAGGGTAACCATAAAGCTCTAGGGACAAAGGTGAAGGAGATAAGACTGTGGGTGATGCTCTCCTCAGTTCTTCCAGCCAGAAAACGAAACACTCGGCAGATGCTTCTGGTAGATAAATGTCTGGCTTTACAGATGGTAGTGCCAGCAACAGCTTCCTTCATCACAGTCTTTCATCTGAGGATAAAGGACTCTGGGAATGAGATGCGGCCCACCTGACTAAAAGAAAAAACACGATTTTGATCAGGTTTCCTAACATGGTGAAAGGGAGCTTTAAACCAATTTCACTGATTCACAGGGAACAAAGTCCAAAGGTAAGAGAGGAAGAGCGGCAAATAGAGAAGGTGTGCAGAGAAACAAGCCACTGGGGGCTTTCACATTCTTAGTCAGAAGAGAGGGTATCCAAAGACTTTCCACAGGTGGCTAAATACTAATGTGCATAGCTGAGGCAGTAAACAAGAAGAATGTGAATTTCGCACACAATCATGGGGCTATGACATGACAGGAATCACAGCAACTAGATGGGATAACATGAAGGACTGGGTCACAGTCACAGACTATTACAGGCTGTGTAAGAGTCTCTATGGGGAGGAAGGGTAGGAAGAGCCCTATGGTAAGTTGCTTTTTGACTGCCCAGAGCTATAACATCTGAGAAATGCTTGTTGAGAGCATCTGGGTCAAGGGCAAACATCAGAGGGGAACATAATGCCAGGGATATTGTGGGAGACCTGCTACAGCCCAGTTGGCCAAGAGGAGGCAGTATATGATGCTTACCCCAGATAACTAGTGAAGTCTTTCACTCATAGGCCTTTCTGGAAGATGCAACTTCTGCTGGAAGATCAACATTGTATTATACAAACACTACAGGAGGTTCCTAGGCTGTGGTGATTTTCTGAAACAAATGACAAAGGCAATCACCAGGAGTAGTGGAGGGAAACTTTTGATGAGCTATAGCTGCAGAAAATTGCATAAGTCTCACTCTTAATGAATAATTTGACAAGTGCCATGACATTAAATTGCAGCAACACAGTCAGGATAGTACAGATACATACTAGCAAAAAAAAAGTTGGATGGCACATAAAGTCAGTGAGATTCTAAGCAGCCTATAATACATAACAGTTCCACCATTTACAATGAAATAGAGGTTAAGTTGTAATATTAGTCTAATGCCATAAACTAATCTCGGCATAGAGATGAAAATCAAGCTTGGAATTTATGAAAGTCTGGCCAGACAATTCTTCCAAAGATCACCAGATTTTACTTCACATCACTGAATCAGCTACTGAAACATTTTATAGACCCATCATGCAGAGAAATGAAGTTACACAAAATAATGTAAACGTTGTCCATAACACAAGCTGACTAATGGCAATATAAACTTATGAACAAGCACTCATATGGTGCCCAGTGACAGGACAAGAGGCAATGGGCACAAACTGAAACATCAGGAAACACTTTTTTACTGTGAAGGTGACTGAGCGCTGGCACAGGTTGACCAGGGAGGTTGTGGAGTCTTCGTCCTTGGAGATATTCAAAAACCATCTAGATATGATCCTGGACAATCAGCTCTAGGTGGCCTGCTTGAGCAGAAGGGTTGGAAAAGATGACCTCTAGAAGTCGCTTCCAACCTCAACCATTCTGTGGTTCTGTGATTCTGCAGCAGATCTTGTATTTCATAGTTCAGAAAATGGGGGAAGGAAGGAAGAAGGGAAGAAAGGAAAGAGGAAAGAGAATGTTACCTCATTAAAAAAAAAAAAAGAGATAAAAAGCATTCAAAACTGAACACTCGTGTTATGGTTATATTAAATATACTTTTGTTCATGCTATTTGTAAATATCTGTGAGTAATTTAAGATCCAACACTTTTTAATATAATTATTAAAATTCCATCACAAATACTTAACTGAAATAATAGCTTCCAAACAGATATAAAATACTATATGTTTATATTATTTTTCATTAATTTAATTTATTAAATAAATAATGTATTTATTTAATATTTATGCCACTTTTAATTAAGCTGATTTCTAAATAATTTTTGCATTAGAGAGGGATATAAATGTGGTCCCCTATTCTGTAAAAGTGCAATATCTACAGATAACATGGGCAAATTGACGCATTATAGAATTTCAGCACATCATTTATACATGTCAGAGTGTAATAGCATGGGATGCATCACCATAAATCATTTCTCTATTATTTAAAGCATTGGAAAGGTCACCTCCAGACTTAGGACAATACTAGCCATATTGGTTTTATTAAGTGAGTGATCAAACTAATCATTGAAAGAGTGCTATTCACACTTCGCAAGCACAGTCTGTTCATTCCTTTTTATTTTTGTCAAGGATGACTTCATCTCTGTAAAAGGAAAAAAAGAAGCAGAAAGGGAGAGATTCTGAGTTAAATGAATCTATTAAATAAGATGTTGATTGCACTGCTTCTAGATAAGGAGTGGCAGGCTGCTATAAATTAAATGCAAGCTATACCTGAGAGGGTTCCTAGAGAATTCCAAAGTCTGGAGGAACTGATTTATCAATTGCACAGATGTATTGGTTCATGCAAGACCAGCATACAAACAGTCATATCAAAGAATGTAAAAGGTGCTGGAAACAAAGAATGTATTTCTGTATGCATTGTGAAAGAGTTTATTTTATATTCACAATGCCAGTTATTTGGACCAGCACTATTTGCAATGACCATGGAATATTAAATTGGTAAAAAAAGTATTTTAAGAAGATAATATCCCTGGATAATCTGCAAGGTTTCTTATTACTGCTGTCTGCTATTAAAACAAACAAACAAACAAACAAACAAACAAACAAAAGAAGCTGATGTTGAACACACTTTGAGCCTTTTTTTAGTACTCATCTAGTGTCAGATAAAACTTTTTTTCTCCCTCTAGAATATTCATACCAGCCTAAACTTGCAGTTATATGGAAGAATATTGCAAGATTGACATAATGTATTTTTGTTTCTGTGAGAGTATAAACACTGCAACAATTTTTTCCAGCCTTCTGTAGGAAACTGAGTTTCATCAGACAGGAATTGTTTCTCTAAGCAAGACTCTCAGCTGCTATTCACTGTTACAGTAGCACATATTGGGCATAAATTTGCCCTCCACGTCCAGAAAATTCTTACTCTAAAAGAAACAAATCCTTTTACAGAATGTACTTTCTCAAGGACAGCTCACTCTGTGACTCCAACTTCTACACCACGTGGGTGGGGTTTTTTTGTGAAAACACAATAAAAACACTATTCTCACTTGTCTGGAGCACCTCCCATTTGAGTTTTTCCTTGATATTACATATCAGAGACATAGCTGACAATTATCTAAGCCTCAACTGGTCATCTATTTGATCAATGGGAAGGGGATTCAATCTTAAAACACTTTGTCGTGGTTTAACCCCAGTCAGCAGCTAAGCACCACGCAGCCGCTCCCTCACTCCCCTCCCTGCCCCCAGTGGGATGGGGAGGAGAATCAGGAAAGAAGGTAAAACTGGTGGGTTGAGATAAGAGCAGTTTAATAACTAAAGTAAAATATAATACTAACCACAATAATAATGAAATATAATAATAATAATAATAATAATAATAATAGTAATAATAGTAATGAAAAGGAATATAACAACAAAAAGAAGGGGGGGAGGGGAGGAAAAAAACCAGTGATGTACAATGCAATTGCTCACCACACACTGACCGATGCCAGAGCAGTGATCTGCCCGTCCTGGCCAACTCCCCCCTGTTTATATACTGAGCATGACGTTCCATGGTATGGAATATCCCTTTGGCTAGTTCAGGTCAGCTGCCCCGGCTATGCTCCCTCCCAGCTTCTTGCACACCTGCTTGCTGGCAGAGCACGGGAAACTGAAAAAATCCTTGACTTAAGATAAGCGCTACTTAGCAACAACTAAACCATCAGAGTGTTATCAATATTATTCTCACACTAAACCCAAAACCCAGCACTGTACCAGCTACTAAGAAGAGAGTTAACTCTGTCCCAGCCAAAACCAGCACACACTTATATAAGATAATGAAATCAAACTGTCTTCTGCAGCTGGCTCTTCCTTTTCACTGATTCAAAAATAAATCTCAAAAATTAGCTTAGCTTTAGATAATTCAATGTCTAAACGTGTCTAAAGGTGAATTTTGCTTTCTGTCTTCAATCTGTATTCTGATCTTTGCACTCTTTGCAAAATACTTTTATTGATAAGCTCATTTCGACCAAATGTTAGAACCAACATACTGCCCTCTACCTTCTTGACCTGTCTGGTTTTGTTTTTGAACCAAATGTTTTCTTTAATGTAGTCCTCTTTTGTCTTCTGTAATACCATCTTATCCTGGCTGTCCTCTAGCTCTAAAAGATCCATCAGCCTGTCCTCCAGGTGATTCCCATCCTCTTTACAGTGTTTCTATAGACCCGTTGCAAGGCTCTGGGACCTTTTTTCTTTCTAGGTTCTCTTTGGTAACCTCAGCCATAAGCACAAACTCATCTACCATCTTTATGATAAAGTCACTCTGATGATTCTGTGAATCTCCTTCCTTCTCTTTCCTTCAGGTTTGTCTCTTTCTGTCTTACTGCCTGACATCTCATATGGGATACCCTGCCATCAACTTAGAGCTTTCTATTTTCCTTCCCAAAACCACCCAACTTGATCACTGTGAATGTCACCTCATTACTGCCCCCATCACACCACACTTTGAGAGTATTTTCCTTTTCTCAGATTTCTCCCCAGGATCCTATGTCTGCATAACATTAATAAGATTTTTGCTTCATGTATTCCAAAAGCGCAAGTTTTCACACAAGCTCTTTTTATCTCCTGTCCTGATGAGCATTACATCTCATTGCCCAGCCTGAACCTATATGATCAATGTATATCCGCTGAGATAATTGCTGCAAAGATCATGCTTCAAATCAGTCATCAGTTCCTACCATTCTGGTAAATGCTGTGTCATACTCTTCTCATACTTCCTTGCTTGCTTCTAACCACAGGATTTTGGTGCCTAAATATATGTCTGTTGTCATTTGAGATTCTTTACAGTACTTGTGAGAGGTTCATACTCTTTCCAGTCAGCACCTGGAGACAGACAGGATCTAAATTGGCATCTAAAATTATGCCTATGTCTTGGCAACTGAGTTCCACCCTTTCCATTTTATCCTTAACTTTTAGATGGGCCATCTTCTTCTTCGCAGTGCCTGCTAATACCCAGTTCAAGGTCACATCTAGGGCTGTCAGATGCAATCATGCAAATAAAATTCCAGTCCGTGAGGTGGTTTCAACTCCTGTTCCTTCTCCTTTTTTCCTGAGGAAGGACAACTGTAGGAGGGAAAAGCAGATGATCATTGGTTCAAGTTTTGCAACTAGCATGATTTAGAAGAGCCTCCTCGGGTTGTGCACTTTTCAGACTGCAGCAATCTGGGTATCAAAGACTGGTCCATGCTGCTGTAAGTTAATCAAAGTACTGTTCACACTCCTTTTTAAAAGTATCAGGTTCAAACTTGGAAAAGCTTGAATTCAGCCCTTTGCTTGATGTACAAGTTTGTCTAAATGTCTGTCCCTGTCACATTCGGCAAACAAAATAGAACAGAAATTATGTTTGCCTGTCACAAAGACAGCAAAACAAGTAAAACAGGAGAAGGTTATATTGCAGGAATTTTCTCTTCATAATAGATGTATAATGAACAAACATTCTTGTTTTGCGTGGAAAAACAATCAAGGGAACAATTCCACTAATGTAGTCAGTAAAATAAAGAGATTTCTATCTTGATAACAGTTTGTCATCTCCCTCATCAACAACTTGAGTTGTACATGGGTCTATTATTTTAATCAGAAAAAAGCTGCATAAATTTGTTTTATTTTAAACATTGAAAATAAGTGAGAGCCTCCCCAGTTTTCACAGTATAGAATATGAAAGCTACAGATCTTTCATTATATTTTCATCCAGTACACAGCAGTATAAATTGTCTTGACAGAATAATATGAGGCTCAAATGGCTTTGGCAAGTGATTAAAATCCAAGGGGAAGTGGTGATCATCTGAAACACTATTTGTACTTGGTAGGTGGCAATGCTATGTATTTACAGTGAAATAAAGAAAGGCCAAGAAACAACAACAAAAACTGTTTTAAATGTCGGTGGAGAGAGAAAAAATGGAAAATGAGAAGAGCTGGTAGTCTTCGAACACACACTGATGTTCTTCAAGCAGCTGCCTGCATCAGATACCTGCCTTTGGGATTTTTTTTAGTAACTTAGCTTCAACAAATTCTCCGAATCCTGGATAATTTCCACTGTGACTGTCAGATAACATATAGCCCATCCAACATACTCTAGCCTTTCCTGAATTCATTCTTCAGCCACAGGCATCGAAAAACCAACAGAGAACAGAGCCTGTCAAGTCCAACTTTCTCCCAGTTTGCCACTTCAGTTTCTCTTCTGAGCTGTGGTTGGCCTGGGATTTACCCCAGGGAAACTAACTTGCAGGAGTCAGCACCTTTACAGCCTTTTAAATTTTTGTTCACAGCTCCACCATAGGAGCTACTTTTTCACCAAAAAAGGATTTTCCCCGCCCCCCCCGGTATTTGTACCCTATCCCTTGACCATCCTCTCTTCTCAGAACTGATTCTTACACTTCTTTTGCTCTGGCCTTTCTCAAGAAAGGACTCTAAGTCCCTGATGAGTGGCTTTTATACACAGATGTGCTGCCAAACTAATAACGACTAGGTAGCAGGAGAAAGGAGAAACTGGAAGGGACCGACAGGGACATCCGCCTGTAATTTTCAGCAGGTAGGCAGTGAACATGAATTTTACAGAAAAAGGACCAACAGGAAGAGGGAGCCAGATTTTAACCAAATCAAAACAGCTTCAGGAGAGCTATAGTTTGAAAGATTGAAATTAGCAAAGCTGTACTAAGACTCCACCAATTAAAAGTGTGTCTGGTTGCAGAGAAGGGCTGAAAGGAATTTCCCTGCCATCTTGCACAGCCCGATTTCAGCAGATGTGACTTTTAGGGAGAGAAACTCAGTCTCACAGTGACAATGGGAAACTGTTTCAGGCACCAACTACTACATCAATCAAATACTTTCAACAGAAAAGCCTCTCATCAGTTAAAGATTGTTTCAATGGAAGGAAAGCTTCCAGCAGCAAGTATTTCCAAGGAAACCAAGCAGGCAGACTCGGCAACTGTCTGCTGCCCAGCCTCTGCATGGCCCAGCTGCCTCGCTAGGCTGTAGAATGGCTGACGGGATCTTGGCCAGCTTGCCATGGAATTGGTGAGTGCAAGTGGAGCCAGAAATGGCTCCAGTTTTCAGTTTTCATAAGGTGTGAGGAAAGGCGTCTTAAGAAAGAACATAGAATGAAGCAAATCACTAGAAAGTAGAAAATTTTAGTGAAATGCAAATTGTAATTTCTTAAATGGATTCTCTATTTGACCCTGTCTGTTACAAATGATTCTCTTATATCCAGTTACGGTTTATCAAGCTTCTTCTCCCAAATGATAATCTTTAAATACATGAAAAGTCACCATCAGATATTCTGCTTAGGAGAATATCTTGGATGCACATCTAGTTTTTCTTGCAGAAGTATTTGGTTATGATTTTCTCTGACAAAAAAGCAACTTTATTCTCATTACATATTTTAAGTAGCAATGATTTTATATACTTATTATACACAGTGATTTCAAGGAAGCGGAAGGTCAGTGAACTGTTGTGGTTTTTTTCTGGTGCTTTACACTTTTCTGCGGAAGTGACACTGAAAACACCTCTTCATGTTAATTATCAAATTGTTGTAAAAGAAAGAGAAAAAAGTGAGAAAGAAAACAGATAATGGATTGCTAAGTGGGGATCTATACTTTCAAGTTTAGACAAATTTAGGTTTGTGTGAAGAAAATAAACTAAATTTCAAATGGTAGGATATAATTAGATAATGTTATATGTATATTCAGACCTCCCAGTTTTGATTACTCCTACACAGAAGCTAGAACAAGTGATAAGAAACATTTTTTACTTTTAAAAAGTAAAATAAAATCTCTTCAATTGATGTGTATGCTTTATACTTCATAAATGATTACAGTATATTTGGAAGGTTTATTTAAATTTTATTTAATAAAAGTCAATTAGCATTTTAGTGAATGTTCAAGAGAATAAAAATTAGAACCTGTATGAAATAACAGAATGAAACCATTCGTCATTTTATTTAATTTTGTGACTGTTTCTAATACATGTGGCATAATTTAGAAAGACATTCGCTCTTGATTTAATGACTCTAAAGCATAGAATATTCATTGTAACCCAAAGTTAATCATTAAAATTACCTTTAGAAAGTACTTTATTTATGTTCTAGAATTGGTAGCTTCACGTTCTGGTTAAGATTCTGTTACACCTTTGTGTTTAAGATTACAAGTATTTTTACACAGGAAAATACAAGAAGCTATCCACATTATGAGAAGCTCCTGTCCAGATGGTGGGAAGCAGTCCTAGGAGGGGTCTTTCAACTAGAATAATTTGGTAACAACCATTTTCCATAACACCACATTGGAAAGGCATGAATTATTGCTACTGCTGCCTACAATTCCTCGCTAACTAAATGCTAAAACTGAGTCCTTTCATGGTCTCCAAAATCAGATTAAAAGATAGGTGGTTGCCCGGTTCATCCCATTTAGACTCCTAAAATACCAGTATAAAGTATTATTTTCTTCTACAACTCTCACTATTAAAAATGTTGTTGATTATTTATACTGGTGACTCAGAAAACCTCTCAATATTTTTAAAACTTTTGAACAGAACTGAAGTATTCATGTAGTGGGAAAAAATGTTTAAATCAAGAGAATACTTATTACACTTCCAGCTAATTAATGCTGGCAAACAAAATATGATACACTGCCATCTAGCTCAGAAAAGAGATATTTACTAAACACTGCTTCCTCTCCATCAAAGAAGTGAGGACAGTAACAAAAGGCCTTCCATCTCTGAAGTTTCCATTGACTTATCTGACAAGGCCTCCAGTCTGGTCCTGCTTCTGCAATCTGGCCCATGCATGGACACATAAAGGTTCTGGGCAGCATTCATGGGCTTCCACAAATAATAAACCGGGCTCTGAGGAAAAATTGGGAATTAGGGAAGCTAATAAGAAATCATTTTTAGCAATGAAACTTAGGGGGGGAAATTGTAAGCATTTAATCTTATTCTTTGGTATTTTCAAAAGGAAGGAAGACAAATTTGGGGGCTTAGACCTAAGTTCACTTAGAGACATCATTCACGAAAACCAAGAAAGGACCAAGACAGAACCTCATTTCTGTCATCTACTTCCTGTTCCTCTTTCAAAGTTAACAGATGTTAACTCTGTTTTTAGAATGCACAAAACCCCACTGATTTCTTCTGATTCATGAAAAATATTAATACATTTTCTTATCAGATTAACCCTTTTTTTTATTACTACCTACTTGAGAAATAAATGAAATTATTATTCTAACAGATGTAAGATCCAGAATGGTCTTTTGAATTTTAGGTGATTAAAACAAAGTCCTGCCTGTATAATCCCTAAAGAATATTGTATTCCTATGTAGTGTAGTCTATAATTCTGTGATTCACTAAATGAATCGTCATGTATTATACTAGATGACCACTGTGACCCCTTACTAATGTCATTGCTTATGGAAAGGTTAATCATAATTGCTATACCAGCAGAGATGTAACTTCACAGTTTATCTGGACAGGTTATACATAGAAAGAAATGCATCTCCCCTAAAACAAAAATGGCTGCTGTGTTTTGATGGGTGTCTGTTGCAGGGGATTACTTTTTAAAGCAAAGTTTTTATGTAGAAAGTTACCAGCTGGGAAATGAAAATCGGGGACATCTCAATATAGCTCAAGATCAGATACGGTGGATGAGATGGAGTCTAGAGCCCAAAGGAATAAAAGGACTGGTGGGGGTCCATGAATTCTCAGCGGGAATAGTTTTACTAATGAATTTTCAACTGAATTGCAAAAACAGATGTTATCTGTAGGACCTGAGGACACTGGAAATTGATTGTGCTCATAGGGCATACAGAGCAAGTACCTACTCTAAATGAGTTTCTTCGTTACCTACCTCTGTGTTAGAGTTTATGGTTGATGAGATGATCTGCAAGGGAAAGGATATGCAATTGCCACCATCAGCTCTTAAACAATAATTACATCATTTTAATTATTAGGGACTCTAGGAGATAATCATTCTAGTTTGTGGAGTTTGCTTTTTTCATGTGAACGAGTAAGATGCAAAGAATCTTGTGTGTGTGTCATTGCTTCACACACCCCATGATTTGCTTTGTAATCCTCTTTCTCCTACAAAAAAAACCCCACAACACAAAACCAACAAAACAAAAACCAAAAAAGTGGAGACAGCCCACCATCCAAAAGTTCAGAGAACCATGAACCTTCATTAAGCACTAGTTCCCTCAGTTGGAAAACATTTAAATATAAAATAACTTTAATTTCTGTTCATGTAAAATCTAACTTGAGAGTGTACAAAGCATGAAAACTCTTGCTACTTAAGATGTGCAGTTAGTTATTCACCAGCTGTATATCTGGTTCTGATTTGTGGTAATCAGACATTTCTCATCATACATTTCCTACTCATTATTTGCACTGTAAGCACTACTTGCAAAGGCTTGCAAAAGACACTTTGCTCCATGCCTTTAGAATAGACTCCAGCGTGTCTTTGTTTCACTCCTTCTGTTGCCACTGTTCTGGAAATTGGGAATTATGAAAGAACAGCCTAAATAAAAAGGGAAGTGCATGTAGATTAGGAGGAGCAGAATGAAAAACAGAATATCAGATTCTCGTAACAGATCATGGAAATGCCATTTATACCATACCCAATCCTAAGCAAGGCAAACACTAGTCAAGATTATTAGTACTGATTCGTAACTATCACAATAACAATCACAGGCAAGGATCCTGCTGTGTTAGAGACTGCAGAGAAATGGGATCAGAAAAATCACCTTGTTCAAAATGCTTGATGCTTAAGTGTAAGTAATGATGAAGTGAGTGAAAGAAAAAAATGAGAGAATTCTATAAAGTATCCTAAATTCTGGCTCTAGCACACTACCTGCTTAATCATTTTCACTCTTATTTTGAACTTTCTGTTAAAGGTTACTGTGAGGAAGAGTATTACAGGGAGATTCACAGTTACAGAGGTGGTTTTGCAAGTGTTGATAGGTAGCTTCTTTTATATAGTGAAGGCTCCTTTTTTTCTTTTGTGTTGTTGCATTAAAGTAAATAGATTGTGTTTTGGGCTGGTTTGTTTTATTTTGTTTCAGGTTTTTTCCCCCTTTGATTCTTTTGGTAGAAACAATGATAGAGGGCCAAAATTTAATTACATCGTACTGTGTCTCTCATCCATCATTTTTAATTTGTTAAGTAAGTCTTACTTATATTAACAGCCACAGAGACATTTGCAGTGATGGATGACTGAGGGCCTTCAGAAGTTCCTGCTGTTTATTGTCCCAGCTCCATTTCACCTGTGGTTCTTATTTGGCTTTCACTGTGGCGGCTCTGGAGTGTCTCCTTCTATTATCTTTTATTATCTTGTCTCCTGTCCTATTCCATTCCAATGTATTATGTTCTGTTCCCTAAATTCCATGGTTATGTATAAATAACTAATAAACTTATTTTAAGGAGTCTTTGCACACAATACCTATTTCCAAGCCCACCTTGAACTCTTACCGTAAAATTATTGTTCCTTGCTACAAAGATCTTTTGTTCTTGTTGATCTCATTAGCAGCTATATTTCTACATGCTAATTCTAAAATTTAACCTGAATCTAGTTCATCATCTACCATCCACCCAAGTTTGAAGTAAATGGGTTTAAATTTCTTATAATGTTCTCCACATTAATTCTAGCCTATATCAGTTAGGAATTGACACTTTAATTCCAATCTGTCATGGTGAAGAAGATTAGATAAATTACATGGTTGGAGAAAAGTTTGACTCCTCTTTTTTTTAGCATAACTCTCCAAACAATCCTGAAAATCACAGCTAAACAAATCATGGATCCAAATTATATGTTATCAGATCCCCTGGCATGATAGATCACTTGTTAATGTGAGTTAAAAGATCCGGTATATTTATAAAGAAGAATTCTTTTCCCCAGTAGGGTTTAAAAAGCCAAAAACATACTAAAGATAACTTCAAGACATAGTCATTATCTAAAAAGCCAAAAAGGTCAAAATGATGAGGTGAGTCATTAAAGGTGCATCATAACAACTCACTAATACAGAATGTGTAAAGCAAAAGCATGATAGGTACTCCAAAAATTAAGAAAATGTCACCACATCTCCCCAGAGTGCAAAAAACATGAAAGTCAGAATCAAGGTGATCCATAACAGCCCACTTAAATTTTCTGCATTTTTTTTTCCAGGTTTTTCATTACTTCTACATTTAATAGACTTATTCCCATAAACTTCCCATTTATAAAAAGCAGATTTCAGACTTACGAAATTTATATTTATATTCTTTCTCATTTTAAATAATTACCAATTTACCTATTTCCACACTTTCATAATTTGTATTCTTTCCATGTTATATACCCATTTCCAAATAAAAAGATTTAATCAGCCAGAAGTAATAAACTACATGCCACACAGATAATTCTAAAAGTGAAGATGAAATATGCTCAAAACTTCAAAATCAGTTTCTTAAGTTTCTCAGTTTGAGATATGGTACTACATAACTTATTTGTACAAACACAAATAATTGCTTTTCTAAATGTAAGTCTAGTTTGCTTTCCTACTAGAATGCTCAGAAACAAATCTAGTCAGCTCTTATAAACAGATAAATACATTTGGTCTGTCTGTTACATTGTATGAGAGCCAAAAGTGTATTAAAGAAAAATAAATCACCTTTGCATTAAAGTTTTCTGCTCATTTTTCAATATATCTTTACATATCAAATTTTCAGCATCTAGGGGTATTTGCAAATACAGATTCTGTTCTGTATAGGAATTATTCTGATCAAATCCCCTAAAGAAAAAGATGTCCTAGTTATTCTAATCTGAGTCATGCGATTTGTAGACAGATTTGTTTACTAGACTATGAGTCAAATGAAAATAGAAGATAAACTGCATAATGAAAGAAATACTTTTGAAAGAAAAAGGGGGAGCTATTGTAAGCCGAGAAGGTCTCTGTGTAAAACACATCAATGCATAGATGAAAGTAAAAAATCCCATTTGAGTTAGCAGTAGAAATGTCAAAACATTTTGCCCTACTGATTAATAGAAGAAAATTAGGCAATTTCCCAGGGTAAGATCACAAGTTCATGCTTCTACTTGATTCTCCCCAGACAATGACCAATTACAAACACCACAACAGAGCACTTGGAAACTGTGATAATCTGATTTTGCATCCAGACATTTAACTACTGCAGGTAGGTCCTACCTGTCCAGTTTATTAGAATATATCAGCTTGTTTGAACACACTGTCTACATTGCCATTAACATAATTTGAAAACTCAGCAGAAAACTTCAGATAAAGTATGTCCTTTTTTAAGACATTCGTTGATAAAAATAATTCAGATATTAAAGGGTTTTTTTCCCCCTCCCAACGTTAAACTTCAAGAAAATTCTAAATAGTGCTGCTTGTTCTAGTATTGCTTAGGACACTACCCTGCTGAGATCTGTACCACACAGTTGATCTAATTTTCCTCATAGTTCAGATGGAAAAATGCCAGAAAGTGACTTTGCCGAACACCATATGCCAAATGGGGACTCTCCCACCAGGATTTTTCAGAACATATTAAGATATTCATCTGGTACTCTGTAGGGGAACAGCTTTCATCCAAAAGAGGAGGGTAAGGAAAAAGAATTGAACAAACCACCCTGGTAAGTTGTCCAATACACTTACATATACATCACTTTAGAATTGTTAGAACAGTGGAACAAACTATTCAGAAGTGCCCAAGAAGACGTTCAGTTCCTCCTAGTTTTCCATAAGATTTTGGTTTCTGTGTTCATTTGCTTCTTATAAAATTTGGGATCAAACATTGTGAACAAGAAATGCACAAAGTACAGCTGGCATTAAGCTACTGTCTTCTGAATATTTTTCTCTGTTTTCTTCAAACAAGGAGGCAAGAAGCACAGTTTCATGTATTTAATGAAAAGTTCTAATCAGATATTTGCACAACTTCAGCAGCTGTACGTTTTGCCATAAGCTGAGAGTTTCTAGTCTTTAATTTTGCTCTGACTACACTACTATACAAGGAAGAATAGAATGGGAAACAGTTGCAGAAAGATGTTATCTCAGACAGATTAAGAGAACTATCTAAGAAGCCTCACTAGTCTGAAGAGGTACGACAGCAGAATTTCCATGGACAGTTGCCTCAAAGCAGCACTTTTTGCAGCCACTTTGATTTTTTTTTTGTTTGCTCCACTGAGATTCTTATTCTGCTCCCCTGTACAGTGGAGTCCAGACAGCCTTGTAGTCCACTAAGTACTTTTGAACTGTAAACAGTCCAGTCCTTTTTTTTAAGAAATGATGGTTTACAGAAGGTCTGCTGTTCAGTAAGGCAGATTGTCCAATTCTTAGAAGAAAGTTTCGATATGTATATAGAATCAATGCTAAAAGTAGGATTTTGAAACTTGGGTTGCAACTGCAGTTTCTATATAGCTTCGTAAAGTGTACACCATATTAGAGAAAGTACTTTTTTTTGCAGATATTAGGGTACCATACTTAAGATGCTAAGGTACAAATTTAACCAATGAATCACCTAAATCTCTATTCCAGGCAGCTGGCTGGTTTTTTATGAAAACAGGTTAGGTGTGTGCATGTTTGGAAAGAAAGGCATTTGTCAGTTTGTAGAAAGGCTTAGAACCAATTCTGAAAAGAGGAGAGGAGAGGAGGGGAGGGGAGGGGAGGGGAGGGGAGGGGAGGGGAGGGGAGGGGAGGGGAGGGGAGGGAAGGGAAGGGAAGGGAAGGGAAGGGAAGGGAAGGGAAGGGAAGGGAAGGGAAGGGAAGGGAAGGGAAGGGAAGGGAAGGGAAGGGAAGGGAAGGGAAGGGAAGGGAAGGGAAGGGAAGGGAAGGGAAGGGAAGGGAAGGGAAGGGAACTACTTGCAGGTTCATGGTTTTCAACTTGTGGCTTGCAAATTCGGGGGAAGGGTGATCCATGAGTTGTTTTTAAGTCTCAAGAACAGACTCTAAATAAGCTTATTGTCAGCAAGTGTAAATTCACTGCACAGAGGTTCACTTTATATGATGAGGAGTTTGCAGTCAAAAAAGATCTTGTCCCCTTAGCTTTGGTGTGGCTGAACAGATGATCATGAATATCAAAATCATTTTAAATTGGACACAGCAGTGTCCAGTAATGGCTTGCAGCTAAGGATATAGGTGTAGTACCAAAAATTCATTCAGACCTTGTAACCGCTACTTTTTACTATTTCCAGTCTGATGGGTGGGATGGAAAATAATGTCAGTAAAGTGGTACTGTCGAGTCCTATTGCATAACACAAAAATCCCTGTGTTGCTGAGGTCTTGGGAGAGCTGGGCAGCACTTCTTGGAGACTGACTATTGTCAGTTGATTTAGTCAATAGAGTGACAATCAGCATTCAATACTTTGCACAATGTTGACAGTGTTTGTTAATTGTAACTATCATCTGGCTGTGAGAAGACAAAAGCAACACACGCCTTTGAAGTTTGGCATGTGTAGGTGTTTGCATTAGGCAGAGGCCCATAGTACCTATAGTTAAAATGCTAATATTGAATGAGACAGACCACTTCAGAACTCTGCAATTACAGAACAACACACTCTAGACCCTCATGCCAGAAGACAGACAATCAGGTTCCTCTTTATTGTTGCAGCTACTACATATAGCTATGCATTAGGGATTGTTAAACCTGATGCAGTGATTACACAACCTTAAAAAAAAAAATCCTCTTGCCCTTGATAACAAGCAAAATGTTTTACCGTTCCAGTGTTTCAGTCCAGCAGCTCACATCTCATAGATTCACTTCTCTGCCCTCGTCTACTGTGACTGACAAAAGAGTCCTGCTGTCTCCTACACATGCGTTTTCTCTGCAGGAGGACTTGCCACTAGTTAACTGTATAGCATACAGGAGGTTTTAATCTTCTTTCTGACCAGTGTGGTGAAATGTCTTAGTGTAGCCCAGAATTACTAACATTCGGTACACTATTCCAAAGATATTACTTCTTCACAAGACTCCTTTTTTGTCTCAAGGGCATATAGCTTTTGCAGTTCCTTTCCATTTCATCTCAATGAAAATAAAATAAAATAAAACAAAACAAAAAAGGATTTTCCTCTGATTGACTTGTTAGCAGCAGACCCCTTAAACTGCCTGACAGAACATGCACTGAGGTAGCCAGGGCAGATTGTATTCTTCTTCAATTTTAGGTAGAAATATCAGTACAAAATGTACCCTGGATCAGTCTAATAACCAGGTGCCAGGTGCTGGGGTTTTCTTCTATTTCATTTGGACATAGTGCATTTTCAAAAGGTGTGGGGAAATATCAGAAGTTTTCTTCAATCAGCAAGTTCATGCTTGTTAGAACATGGACTAAAGCCAAGCATGTTCAAGCTCTATTTTAGGCATAAAAGCTTTGATTTAAACATCTAGATTAAAAGTTTTGATGTAAAATTTAGTTTATATTCAAAGGCAACAAATCTCTTGGTCATACGAAAACTCTTGTCTTTTTACAGAAATTAGTATAAAATCTGGTATAATAGTATCAAAACTGGGAAACAAACCTTTTAATACAATGATCCACACCAGAATTTATGCAGTCTTGTTTGAGTATGACTGGAATGTGGGAAATTTAAACTGGATATAAGGAAAAAAAATTGATCATGAGGTTCATCAAATACTGGAACTAGTTGCCCAAAGTCATTGTAGAAGGTGCTCCTTAGGGGTAGTCAAGACTCATCTGGCCATGGTTTGGAGCAACCTGATCTGATTAGACCTGTTTTCAGCAGGAGGTTGGACTAGATGACCTCCAGACATCCCTTCCAACCTAAATTATTTTATGGCTATTTTATGTCTTT
The DNA here is from genome assembly GCF_018139145.2 of Gymnogyps californianus. NCBI lineage: Eukaryota > Metazoa > Chordata > Aves > Accipitriformes > Cathartidae > Gymnogyps > Gymnogyps californianus. The sequence continues at coordinate 79,793,362 of NC_059473.1, read as the reverse complement.
CCCCTTCAGTGGAGATAAAGCAGAAGATAATTGTCTTCTCTTGTAGCAGACTGTGTGTGCAGCGTCTTGAGCTCAGTCATATTACTTGTCTCTAAGCAGTCCACTGCAAATCAGTGTGAAAGCTCCAGAGCAGTTTTCTGAGTAAATGTATTTATACGTAAACTCCTGGAGATATATGCAACACAGGGGATGGTCTGTGCAAACCTGTTTGTGTTCCTGGGGTGTTTAATACCAGAGATGATGAACACTGTCAATTCACATTTCCTTACGCTTATTTGAACAAGAACGGTTTCCACTCTCAACGGGTATTTATTTGGTGCTGCTAGTAGAACCTATAGATGTGTTACCTCTGATGTAAAAGCATAGGAACCATATCAAAATATTTGGAGAAATTACTCTATATGACATAATGTTTGTGCATCTTTATATTTACAGTGATCAATCTTTGATAAACAACTCTGTAAAAGTGAGTCTTCAGCAGGTACTTAAATATATAAAGTATAATGGCCTTGAATGGTCTGGAAGGTGAACGTAGCATTCGACAAGGAACTGTGAAAAGATGTAGAAGCAGTGAGGGTCTGGGCCTAGGCCATGGGCTCCCAGCTTGGAAGAGCTGTGATCTACCATGAACAGACTGAACAGTGCACCTGGATATAAACAGCAGGTCTGATGCACCAGGTTTCCTAAGCATGTGCTGAACACTCTGACTAACATCCTGTCTCCCCATTCAGATGATATAAGACTTATTCTCACCTACATGATGCCTGAACTTGAAGCGTACAGAAGACCCCTTCAGAAGAGTTCACTAGTTGTCTGCTTCCACCTTGCTTCATTAACAAGCAAGGTTTCTGTAGCCAAAGTACGTTAGCATCCTCACTGGCTCTTGGTGATGAAAGCCAATAGCTAATCAGTGTCTGAAAAGTAGCTGTGAGGCATTTTTAAAAATCTGATTAATTTTCCGGTGAATATTTCAAGGTCTGTGGTTCCTTTGCATGGTCAAATGGGACTGCCTCTTTTATTGACCACATCTGTCAAATTCTCAACACTTTGGTTCTCTGACCTTCCTAAGTGCTTCAATCAATACTGATTTATTATTTTTTCCCAGCTGGTTTCCAATGCAGCAAACCTAAGAAATTTCAGGCATCACTTGGATTTCCCTGATATTAGAAGGAGCTATTTATTTCTAATATACAGAATTCATATGTCCTCTAAAATATCACCCAATGTATCTGCAGTACAGCATTGTGTACTCATCAGAAGCCATTTTCAGCAGTAGAATACCATAGCTATTTCTGATAAGGACACTAAAGCTGTCTGATGATTCTACTATTCTTAAAGCAGTAGAACTGTTCTAGGGTATCAACATTTGCCAAGGAGGCACTCCAAAAGCTTCAAAGCTTTTGGTAGGAATTTCAAAGCTTCATTCCTATCCTGACTGCATACAGACTTAACTGGTGTTACGTTCAAACAGTTTTCCTTTACTTTGTAGCTGTCCTCTACCCATTTTCTTCCTCCTGCCTTCAAAAAAAAAAAAAAAAAAAAAAAGATTCATTTCTTCTCCCAATAGAATAACTTTTTAAAAGGAATTGTATAACTGCCTTTATGTTCCAAAAAAAACAACAGCAGCATAGGAAGATGTTTATCCTAAACCTGATAAAATCCAGCAATTGCCTTACAGGGCTCACTTGTACAGCAGTGGTTTTAGTACAAAGGAAAAAATAAAATTTGGGAATGGTTAGGCAAAAAAAAAAATATTAATATTGCTAGGACTACACCCACATTTACAACAGTAAATAAAATGGTATGAAAGAAAAAGCTAAGGCATGCATTATTGGGTAATTCTGAGAAAAGAAGGAAGCCAGTGGAGTGCATTTTAGTTACTACGAAATGAAATGAGCAACATATGACTTTCTTTCTTGAATCCCACTTAGGATTATGAAAGGAATGTGAATGAGGATGATATGAACTTTTAACATTTCAAAACAGGAACTCAAAAAATGATCTGCACAATAGATACATTCTCAGTGCAGTAAAGAATAAGCTCTTCCTTGGGATGTAAGAGACAGCATGGTCTCTACCCCAAAGTCCTTCTAATCTAATTTTAAAACACAATAAAAGAGAGTGGCAGGAGGGAGGAATGCTGGCAAGAATTCTAAGGAGAGGATTACAAGGTCACTTATATGTCAGGCACAAACTTGTGGTTCTGTTATCCATAATCAACTCTGTATTATTGAATTCAGTTTGCCTTGGCACCTCAGTCATGGAATGTGCCACTGACAGACACTGCAGTGGACATTAATGTATCCCCTCAGAGCTACAAAGCTTCAATATATAAATTACAAGCAAGCCAAGAATTCCAATTTTATGCTTAAGAATAAAGATAGTTTAATGTGCTGAATCTCAGAGCTCTGTATATTGAACTCCAACAAAAAAAAGTTTAATTCCCCTAAGAATACAGACACTAGTATTTCTTGCAACACTACTCTCTGGATGTTATTGCTTTCCTAAAGATGACTTTAACTTCTATGAATAACTTCACAGAACTCCTGATAAATATCTGATGTTCTCTTTTGGTTCATGAATTTGGTCAGTTGTGCTACCCTTTTGTTTATGTCATCTGAAAAGCATTACACTTTCATTATGTGAAATGCATAAAATGTAGCTAAAGGTACTCAGGAGTCAATAGCAAGGTCATAATTTACTATCTGGATTCTGCTGACATTTACAGACCATTTAAACTTTGTTCTTCTGCTTTATAACATCAGCATCAGCACAATCCTTGAAGTGCATCACTGCCTGCACTGTGGCTGTAATGGAACTCATATGAATAACTAGCAAAGAATTAGAATTCCTGTTTATGATTTATCTAGGCACCAACTGTAAACATTCTAGTAAGAAACACTTCATTATAGGACAGCTAAATGAAAATGAACATTGAGCTGAACCTTTTAAAAAAGAAAACTTTCTGTGAACTATAAGACTATGAAATTATCTGAATTCTTCACAAATTAATCAAGAATTACAGGGGTACCTTTTCTCCAGTGAGGACAAAGAATTCTCTTTTCTCCTGACGCTGAGTAACTAAAAACATGCTTTTGAACAATTATTGGAAGTAGGAATAATATTTTAGAATGTTATAGATCTGTTTAAATATGCACATTAGAGTTATTGTACTCACATAAAATATCAATGAAGCCAGAGAATTCTTTTCATGTTTGTGTTACTGTTGTAGTTCCTAAAAAGTGCCCTACTTGGACAGAATTTGGTACACCTGAACCATCTGTTAGTGGCAGGTAGCCCATCAACAATATTGAGAATATCTATTGTCATGGGAAAAAAATACTAAAAAAGTACCAATATTTAAATATATATAAATACATAAAATTTTCTATAACTATATAAAATTAAATATAAGTATATGAAATGTATACAAGATTTCTACTGCATGTATTTGTACTGAATATACAAAGACTTCCACAGTTGTTACACAGATTCCTCCATTTTTTTTCCTCTTGGTGCTGGAATGATGGATGTTCATCTTGTGTATTCTGTGAAAGAAATCATCTGAGCTAGAGGTTATATCCTAAAGTGAGGGAAGGAACTGCTAAGCCCAGAGGCAACAGAACAGGAGAGGAACAGGAGTGGAAGCTGTTGGAGCAGCAGACAGAGCAGGAATTATGATGAAGCAGGACAGTCAGAGAGACTCATGGTTTTAAAACGGAGTTAGAAGAGGTGAACATTGAACAGAAAAGTCAGGTTTTTAACGAAATTCTGAATTATTTGAGGAGATAATAAAAGTAAGTCTCACAGTCAGAATACCCTCTTGTTTAATTGTCTTGTACTAATTAACTGTTATAAAAGAGGCTGAGGTACCCTTGTCATCAAAGTGGCACAATAAGCTGATGTACAGTACATTGTTCATGAGCCAAATGGTACTTTTAGTAATCTGATCTGGACTTATCACTTTGAATAGCATGTCACATAACTGCTGCAATATAATTTTGGGGTTGTAGTTGGTTTGCAACAAATTGGCCTGGAGTACAGCTAGAGTACGTTCACATCTGACCGCAAAATATTGTATAGAAATATTCCCAGGCTGCTACACCTGAATATCCACTAAAGACTAGATTTATTGGTTATACATTCATTCTCTATTACCATCTGGTATCTGTGTTAGTGTTTCTAACAACTTGATTGAGATTAAAATCAATGATTTCTGGAAGGAAGGCAAGGAAGCTCATTCAATAGCAGCTCCCAAAGCCAACCAACTTCTAAGCCTAGTTGCAAAGTCAAAATCAGGTCATGCCTGCCTCAGGTTTCCATTTGTCTTATTTAGCTGACAGATTTGGTTCTCTGGTGAAAGCAGACATCTGCTTATATAAGAAAAATCCAAAGAAAGAAACACTTTTCTCTGCTAGGTCATATACTCTTTTTTGTCCTGTTGTATCTTGATGCAGAACTTTTCTTTCAGGTTTTTTTTCAGTCTGTTTTTGTTGAATTGGAAGAAAAATAGCTCTTTCTAGCCAAGAACTTTGATTCCGTTATGCTTGAAGTGTGGCTTGCTCAACTTCCATGAGTATGGCAATGAGAAATGTCAGTTCACTCCAGTCAATGAAAAGAGCATTTCACACCAGCGTTTTCCTCTCACTACTAGATTTCTGTCTACTGTTCCCTGCAGTCCTTTATGTTTGGATCAGAACAAATTGTCCATGTCTGTGTGCCTTGCCTTTTCATATGGACTTTTTGTTACTGACCTTGGTAGTTCATTTATTGAGCTCATTTCATCCAAAGTCCCACTCCAGGTTCTCCCTCATTCCAACTCTCAGTTTTAAGCAGAAAATCTATTTCTTTTATGGTCCTGGTCCACCTTACTTCTAACCTCCAGATGCATACAGTAGCACGCAGTAGGCTTGTCCATTTATGGCCTTGCTATAAAGCACAGTTGAAGCTTCTTTTTACTCTCTGGCATCTTTTGAGAGCAAAAAATCTGGTCATCTTCACCAGTCATGAAGTAACCTGTTGTGTTCCCTGATTACTAACAGCTCTAGATCCTGTAATGCAGTATCAACACTTATGCTAGCTCTTTCACTTTTCTTTTTAGCCAAATTTTTAAAAAAATTATCCATAATAAAGAAATACATTCTTTTTAGTGAGTTCATTTAAATGAGCACTTACATTGCAAGAAGTGTCTCTTGAAAGTTATAAGCTGAAAAAACCTTCCAGAAAGATGAAAAAGCAGGGGAACTTCCCATACATCCCTCAGATGAATGACTGGTTCAGAATATGGAGAAGAATTATGTCAAGGAGATCCTATACCCTCTAAGTTTTCACATAAGCCTCTTCCTCGTCTCACCATTTCTAAATGGTATATTAAGGCTTCCAGTTTGATGATTTGGCATTTCAGTCTCTAATATGCTGATAGATTGAGTTCAGCTTTCCAAGTAACCTTGTAACTTCAGCAGTGTAATAACTGTAACTATAATAAGACCTCTTTTGCTTGGAGTACTGACGGTCATTCAGATTAGTCCAATTGACTGGTTAATATCATACCCTCATTATGCTTTCTGAAACGCTTTGAGCTGTGGATAATTGCTTCTGGTTCTGGAAAAGAATGAAAGTTTCTTTCACAACTTACTGGTTTGGTGGTAGAGGCTGTATTCAATTTAAATTTCTATGGGGGTGTCTAACAAATACATCAAAGGACACAGAATGGTGCTGCTGCTGTTTTAGTCATGTTTTTTAAGGATTTATGACAACTTCAATAGGAACATCTGTCAGTTAGGGCTATTTCCATGGGCCTAACCAAAACTGGAGGGTTTGGAAAGCAGTATAAAAGAAAACAGTGGTTTTTTCCACAAGCACAAAAGTAAAAACATCTTTCGTTTCTGTCAAATCTTCTCTCAGAGAAAGGTCTTAGGAGAATTCCACTTAGCAGCTTTACTCTTTTTTTTTCTTTTTTTTTTTCCTTGCATGTTTTATGTATTCACTGATTATTGTTGCCAAAACAACTGGTTGGGCAGAAATGGAGGGGGAGGAGAGAAAATACAATGCCTTTCACAAATGACTAAATTTTTTTTACTTACTCCCAAACAATTCAAAAGAATAATACATACACACACACATTTATGCATGTACATTTAGTGCCATACCCTTACCTAATAACTTACTCAAAGTAGCAGAAGCGACATAGCATATATACAGGTAATAACAACAACTCTTGCATACACAAACTTAGCAACCAGTTTCAGCAGTAAGTACTCACACTGCTCTAAATTAAAATAATCATAGATTTTATATGCCAGATTACAAGAATCACCCCATGGGCTGGCCCAGACCATTTCTTTCCTTTCCAGTCATCCTGACCCAGTAGTATATCCAGCCTTCCCTGCTTTGCTTTCTTTGGTTCTGCATAATTTAATTTCACCCAACTCCCAAGGTTGCATGCCTTTAAGTACTAGTAACTGACCACTAGTGAGTTTGTTTAAAGATTCTGGGCCTTGGGTATCAACTGTCAAGTCCTCTACTCCCATCCCCTCTCTGTACTCCTGTATGCCACATTTTTGTTCTAGGGTCATAGATAGTTCATTCTATACATAATAACGTCTTGTTAATATGTTAATCACAGAATCATAGAATGGCTGAGATTGGAAGGGACCTCTGGAGGGCATCTGATCCAACCCCCACGCTCAAGAAGAGTAACCTAGAGCAGGTTACCACACACCACCAGCAGATTAATCACACACACAAAAGATACATATAAACCCATTTTAACAATAAGCCACAGAACTGCGCAAAGCTAAAGCTGAAACCAGTTTATACTGCTGTGTTATGTCCATATTGCTCTTGGTAGCCATGTGTGAGTTAGGGTTGGATTTCCTCAAGGCAAACAGTGTAAGCCAAGTACAGCCATGCTGTAGGCCTTTGCCCTGGCTCACGTAAGTTGTGTGCATAACCGTCTTTCAGAGAAGAATGCTCACTCTCTTCAGTTTTCTGTAATAGAATTATACAAACATACAGAAATTTCCTTTAAGGAATATAACGTCCAGTTGTCTGTCCCAGTAACTGTCTTGGGTCTTCAACAACAGCACACGACTTTCTCATTCCGCTATTTATGAGATTAGCATTGCTTCTGGAGCCACACCATCCTTCCTGCAAGTGAACTGTCATTTAGAGACTAAAAACTACAGTGTTGGCTGATCAAAACGCTAATGTGAAAAGTGATTGATTAATCACTAATTGTATACTCTGTCTGCAAATAGAAGGCATCAGAGGCATTGGCAGAAAGAGTCTACATACACATCACCTGAACAGAACTCCGTGTGGAGCTGAAAGGCGTCCGTATCTCTATAAAACATTTTTCCTATGAGTCTGTTATTATGTGCACAGGAAGAACTGTTACAGTGTGTATAATGCAGACTCCTAGGATTAGCAGATCACTTCATGGGGGCTGAGACTGGCTGCAACAAGAATAATTTTTCAGTCTTAGGCCGGACCACTACCAGATAGGAACATCAGTGACAAGTACACACCGATCTGCATTGTAATCTATGCCACACATGGGGGTTTTATATTCCTGGCCAGACAATACAGACCATCACTGGCTCCTCAGTTTGGCTATAAGCTCTTGGAGGGTCTCCATATAAAAACAGTTTCAAGGCTTAACCTCAAGATGGCAAACTCCCAAAGCTCACTAAGATATCTGCATATAGAACTGTGTGCCTTATTGTGATTTTCAGACTATGAACAAGATCAGGGAGCGCCTTCTTCTAGAGTGGATCTAGGCACTGGCTCATCTTTTCCGTATGTAATTAAAATCAACACAGGCAGTAAGCCGACTTCTTGTAAGAAAGGACAATCCATAAGACAATATATGTGCATGCTTTATGGCAGCACACTGCAGCAAGTACATAGGCAAGTATGTGGGCTTTCAATATGCACAAGTACTGCTCATTTATAATCTCCTCAAGCATCTTCTCCATTTCTTATGATAAACATTCCTCACTCTTTCCTTCTCTTACCCCATTAACCTGTTTCTTCTTTACCAATCTACAAATGACTGTGCAAATAAAGACTTCACTCTCCCTTCCCTACAGTGGACTGCTCTTGCAGATGTACTTAGACAAACCAATATCATGCACAGAAAATACTTACTAATTTCTAACACTATAGTTTGCATAGAATGTCAGTGTATCCTAATGTTGACTTTTCAAAAAGGTGAGTATGTGTTTTCACTCACATAACCCCTCCCCAATTTTTAAAAGTATTTCTTTTCACAAAAGAAGAAAATGGTTGTTAAATAAGTAACAAAAAACATTACTATTAACAGGTGCAGGGGTTTTTTTTCCTACTAGCCCTCAGATACAGAAAAAAGCGTAATCAGAGATGTCAACTGTTCTAGTCTCAATAAAAAAAAAGCTTTAAGGAAAGCGCTAAGCAGTATCTAGCCACATGCCTTTTGGTGCTCTTCCTACACATCAGACCTGACTATTTTTCTGTGGTTTTAAAGGAAATATTTTGGACCGGACACTTAAAGTTCTCTTCTCGTAGTCAGTCCCTGAGCAGTCAGCATTTCAGCTCAGGTGCCAGAGGCAGGATGGGCAAAGCATCAGCCAAGTCTGCATTCCACTTTTTGTCTTACAAAGCCACTGTAAAGAAGGCAGGATTTAAATGACGGTCAAGTCCACATAGTTTTACTTTCTTGAAAATCAAGTATATTTGCAGTGCAATAGTGATCACCACTGGCTGCACTCTAATTTGCATTATTCTGCCCAGCAGATTTGAAGAATGTCCCACTATGCAATTAAAGGAATTTCTTCATAACTGAGAAGAGAAATGCATATAGGTGTTTTAAGTCTGATACACCTTTGATTTATCTTCATATTATCTCTAATTTTTCTCCTTTCACAATAGGGTTGTACTATACCTACTAAATATTCATAAGCAAATTCATGGCAGGGTATCAGGGTAGCAGTTTAACTTATAGCTACTAATGCATTTATAAGGGCAGGCAGTACCCTGGGGATGACCTGTGACCTTTCACTAAGAGAATGACATCTGGTTGTAATAGGTTTTTATACCCAGCTGATTTAAACATGTCATTACAAAAAGGATTTGGGCAGTTGTTAAAAATTTGTTAACATATTCATGGAATATAATGAATGAATTGTTATTCCATTTAAACAACAAAAAAGAAAAGGTTACCCTATTCCCACATGATGCGTCAATCCTTTTGATGTTGTATAAAATATAGTTGCCTGTTTGTGCTTGATAGAAACCAGTTTAACAGGTAAGGGTCTATAAGGCTTTTCTACTCAAACTCAAATTTATTTTTCAAACTTCCATTTCTCTTATGTGTCCTGAGATCAAGTACTAACAGTGAAGGATTTTTGATGTTGTAGGGTTCTTTGGTAATCAATAGTGTCTCACGAAGATAGGCAGCTAAGGTGTCTCTTCCTGGCAAGCTGCACAGAATACGACCTCACTGAAAATCTCTCAGATCCCCAGCACAACCAGATGAATGTACTGACAAGTACTAACATTCAACCTTTATTCACATATCTGATTCTTTGCCCATACAGATCAGTCTCAATGCTTAATGTGTAGTTTATGATGACTTTACTTTTTTCTTAACAAGAAGGGAACAGAAAGTAAGGACTTTACTGTTTTTCAGTTATGGCCAGTTACACAAGAACTGTCTCCGGGGTTTTTTCATATAACTTTTGTATGTTCAGTATGTAAATATTTAAACATACTTCTTTCACAGGAACTATGCTGTAGTCAAATTGCCTTGCAATGGGAAATTTCTATAAATAAATATAATTAAGTTACAAAGCCATGAACAATAAAGCATTAATGAATATTAAATAAAGATGACCTATTTAACAAGCTGTTTACTTTATGCCTGTTTCAGAAAGGCTCACATCCTGTGTCTGATCCCAGTCTGCAGGATGGGAAGAATACTAAAGGAATTAAGAATATCTTTACTGCTGTCAGAGTAATAGGCTCTTTGTGTCTAATACTTATAATAAAATATGACACAATCTGCATGGAAAGATTGTTAGCTTCTAAAATTAGGATAAATATTAAAAACAAGTTACATGAAAATATTCACAATGTTTGTTTTAAAATCACAGAACTCTGAGAGGAGAGAAGGACAGGCTGATTCTTCAATTATATAGTTAGGTTAATTACATGAGTGATCTTTCAGGAGTTTTTGTCTTCAGAATTGACAGATAAATGAATGGGGCTGTACAAAAACTCTGCAGTGGAGTGAAAAAAAGTCTATCTGCAGAAGCAACCAAAGCAATTTTGTAACTAAAGTCTTGTGAGATTAATATCTTCTTTGGAATGATTATGATGTATGGCAGAAGAGAAGATAGCTGGTTGCTGGATGCATCTATTTCTGTTTGCTAAACCCAGCTCTCGCAGAGAATGCTTGTTGCATTTGAAACTACATGATCAGCAAAGGTAATCAAAAAAGGTTGGAGGGAGAAGAGAAGGAGGAAGAGGTACAGTTTAAATATTCACCTAGAGGGAGACACAAATGGATCTGGATGATTTATAACATATGGAAACATGCTCCCCTAAGTTATAAGATTTCTTCTGGCAGAGACAGGTTTTGATATCCCAACATGATGACAGCCAATCCAAGGATCCTAGAGCAGGAGAAGAAACAGTAAGTAGTAGATGCCCAACACGCAAACTGAAGCAAGTATAAGAGCTGACATCCATGATGTTACACATCCTGCCTGGAGGAAGCACTCTCTTCTCCCTATCTGGCTGGTGGAAACTCGGACACTATGAAGCCAAGAATACAAGAATTACAAGATTGCAAGGAGAACTGGAAAGAGGCAGAGTAATTATCTGGAGGAAATAAAGTTGCTGGACAGGAAAGCACACACAAAGAGAAGCACCAGGGGACAGATCCCAGCATTTCTTTTCCCTCATTCACTCAGGCTGTAACACCAGGCTCCCCAAGGTCCCTGTCTCACCAGTCCCAAGACTCATGTATTCTTTTGCCTTTATGGTGGTCTGACAGGGAGAGGGCAGGGAATGAAATGTGTCTGTCCACTGTGATTCCCATCCCAGGACATCAAAAGCAGTCTGTAGACTGCAGTCTAAGGGTTAAGGAGCTGATGGGGTGGGGGGTGGAGGGGGCAGATATGAATCTTTGCAGGCTACACAGAAGCTAAAACTAAGACTTTCTATGTCATCGGCAAATGGTCTGATATTGGCTGTCATATAGCATAAGGATATTTCCACCTCCGTGCAGACAGTGTCAGCTAACTGCTCCTGAGTCCACATCCCAGGCAACTAAACTTCTCATTATTCCTGGGTTGATGTTTTCATCCTGTGAGGACCCTGGTGTGTGCCACATGCATCAGATTTATCCTAATGACTAAACTGGTTTACTGCAAATATAGAAAGTCTCTACTCTGTAAGCCTGAAAACTAAGTGTTGTCTTTCCAGGATTTCTGGAAATTTCATATCATGCCTCAGTTCCTTTTTTTTTTAGTATTCATGTCTCAGAACCAAAGCAGAGCTTTTTCATTCTAGAAAAAACTAATTATCCAAATAGGGTGGAATTGGATTTTCTTCCTTAGATTCTTTCACATCTTATCTTGACATTTAGTTCAGAAATGTGTCATAACAGCTAAAATAGGACATTGAGGTGAGAATATGTGAACTCTCTCAAAGCCCCTCAGATCTCCAATTATAACTGCCTTGTTGACTTGGGTAACTCGGTTAAAGTGTGAGATTCCACTTTCCTTTACTGTAGACATAAGTTATAAGCTTATCTGTATTGTGAAACTGCTGTGTGTGAAGACTTCCAATACCTGATTATAAATTGCTTTCTGAGAGCCTCATAAAAAGGGTGGAACTTACAGCTAGTGCCAGGAATGATTATTATCATTAATAACAATGAGATGTGCTATGCTGTTAAAGCAGTCATTTTTTTCCCCCTTGTTGGATTAAGAAACCTTTCTGTAGCCTTTGTGTAATCAGAGATATGGAAAGCATTTTGAGATCCTTCAGGATGAAAGGGACAAATAAAAAATGTGACATGAATCATTACAGTGTTAATCATAGCATTAAATATTCAGTAACTGAGCATTTATAATTGAGTGGGGGGGAAAAAATTACTTTGTGCTACACTTCAAGCTCAGATTTGCTGCATGTTGTGAACAGGGCAGAACAAGCTGAGCAGGCAAAGCCGACAGAGGTATTCTAAGAGCTCTGGCTTTCTCTTCATTGATTGCTGTCCCTGACTTAATGTCATCAGGTGCTTGGTGATTTACAATATACTGGTAATAAAACAGAGGTATGTGAGTAGAGAGATAGCGAGCTTCTTTTTTCCTGTTCATCCCTACAGTTCATTCCTTGGTTAAGACAACACCATGGTGACAATCAATATGCAGCAGAATGTAGTGAAAGTGAAGAACCGTGGGCAGATTATGCTGACAGAAAGACGCCTTCTTTCGTTGCACTGTAAGTGATAGTCTGTCAAACAAACACAAGTCAATGTTTTTGAGCTCCGTCTAACAACACAAACAATCCAGTCCAAAAGCCTGAAAAGCTCTGATGTTCAACTGAGGGAAAGTTGCAATGGAATTGTAATGAGAGATGATATATTTCTACCACTCTGCTGAAGACGAGAGACATATCTATTCCATAAATTTATTCAATAAGCTGAAAATCCCAATGGCCAGTGTTGTGGTTTAGGCCCAGCTGGCAACAAAGCACCACACAGCTGCTCGCTCACGGTGAGGAAAAAATACAATGGAAAGGCTCGTGAGTCGAGACAAGGACAGGGAGGGATCACTGACCAATTACGGTCACGGGCAAAAAACAGACTCAACTTGGGGAAAAAAAAAGGAAATCAATTTAATTTCTTACCAATCAAATCAGAGTAGGATAATGAGAAATAGAACCTTATCTTAAAAACACACCTTCCCCCCACCCCTCCCTTCTTCCCAGGCTCAGCTTTGCTTCCGATTCCTCTACCTTCTCCCCACCAGAGATGCAGGTGGGCAGGAATGGGGGTTGCGGTCAGTTTGTCCTGCATTGTGTCTGCCGCTCCTTCCTCCTCAGGGGGAGGACTCCTCACACTCTTCCCCTGCTCCAGCGTGGGGTCCCTCTCACGGGGGTCAGCCCTCCATGAGCTTCTCCAACGCAAGTCCTTTCCACACACTGCAGTCCACGAACTGCTCCAGCGTGGGCTTTCCCACAGAGTCACGGCCTTCTCCGCGCCCAGCCACCTGCTCCAGCGTGGGGTCCTCCACGGGCTGCAGGGGAATCTCTGCTCCACCGTTAACCTCCATGGGCTGCAGGGGGACAGCCTGCCATCTCACCACGGGCTGCAGGGGAATCTCTGCTCTGGCGCACCTCCTCCCTTTCCTCCATCTTCAATGGCCTCGATGTCTGCATGGTTGTTTCTCTCACATCCCACTCCTCTCTCCGCTGCAGCTTCAATTTAGCAGTTTTTCCCCTTCTTAAATATGCTATCACAGAGGTGCTACCACCTTCGCTGATTGGCTCAGCCTTGGCCAGAGGCGGGTCTGTCTTGGAGCCAGGGAAGCTTCTAGCAGCTCCTCACAGGAGCCACCCCTGTAGCCCCTCCCCTGCTACCAAAACCCTGCCACACAAACCCAACACAGCCAGTATGCAACATTATTGAACCAAAAGCTCACAGTGGTTGTTCTTGCTTGTTTGTTTGTTTGCTGTAGAGGCTGGAAATATAAGAGTTTTTTTGAAAATGACTACAATCTTCCATAGTGGTAAAAACATTCACAATGCATTTTCTATTAGTGTTCTTCACCAAATTGGGACATTTACTAAAGATTCTAGTTACAACGTAAGTGTGCAAAAGGTGCATACTTATAATTAAAACCTAAAAGGGCATGCAGGCAGAAAATTTATTTTTAATTACAGGAGAGTAATCTTCAGAAAGTGTATAAAAGGGAGCAGAATATGGTGGTGTGTGTCCAGCACAGATAGAATTCTGCAAAAGTAAAATACACATTTTAAGCTATGCCATGTAGTCAACAAATCCTAAAAGAAAGAAAATTTAAAACACTAGTGATACACACAGTATCACACATTAGTGATGTGAAAATGTGAAACTACAGGAACAGACAGTGTAGTGCCTAGACTTATTAAACCATTTAGGTAATCTTAAGACTGCGGCCTTTAAGATAAATTATAAAAGAAACTTCTATGGTATCTCCATTAGTGAATGGACATGTTAGAATCTATGCAGTTTAAGTACCAGCACTTTGGGGACTTATCAAATTTTACCCACACTATTCTTATATTTTAATCGGAAGTGTTAGAATAGAAATATCAGAAAGCAGGACTTCTTCAAATCAGGAAGTTTTGTAATTAACTATTTTGAATGTTTTCCCTGCTTTATTCTTTCTTTTTTTTTTCATCTATTTTAGCAGACAGAAAGTATTTATTTCTTGTAATTTAAAAACCAAACCAAATCAAACCAAACCAAAACAAATATTTTTACACTACTGATTTATTTTCCAACTCTGCCTGAAAGTCAAGGCAAGGCAAGGACAATGGACTCATTTCCTAAACCCACAGACCAAAAAAAAGCAGTTTTAAAGGTTTTTCACATACAGGCACAGTCTTACAGTCACCATGTTTTGAACTGGGTCTGACTAAAATTCCTGAGATTTGCTACTTAGTCTAGAAATGACAACATTTTTGCATTTAGCAGGAGGATTCATTGTTACAGACTCCAACCAAAAGCAAAACCTTCCAGAAAAAAAGATGCTTCAAAGTGATGGAGTATCAATTAAATCCCAAAAATTTTATTGAGGAAAAAAGATCAACAGATTCATAAACTCATCTCTTAAAAGATCTTGGAACAAATAGCTGTGGAGTTCAACTTGCATTAAAAGACCTTCTTCACTCATCAAAAATCCATTTCATTTGTATTCTTGTGATGAAGTTTGTACTTCTTTTTACTTGGTAAGAATAATGTTTTTATTTGTAGACAGCATAAGATGGATGATGTCCTTAACTATTCAAAGCTTTGTTTTCAACTGCTATTGTAAATGCTATTATATGGATACGTCAGCAGGCTATATTTTGCAAACAGATGCAAGAGAGAACTGCCTGCACACCAACATAGTTGAATCAGAGCCAGCTTTAAGCTGGAAACTGCATAACTATGGCTAGTGTTATACTGATTCTGCGCTATTAAAGCCCTTCTGAAAAATGATGTGTATTAGCTTGATGTAGATACAAAAATTTGGGGCTTTAAGGTGATTTGCATTCAGGTTTCTCAGTGAAAACTTCAGAGAGGGACAGGATAAGCTCATGTCTTCTGGGAAAATCCACTGTAGATAAGCACGAAGCAGCCAGTTCTTCAAAAAGCAGCCTTTTTACTTCGCAAATTTAAAGGGCTCGAAAAATTAGTACTTTTGTGATATAATTCCCTTAGGTGCCTCTTCTGAAGGCATTCTTTTGAAGACTGGGTTACTGTTGAAAACTTAACTATGAAAGCAAGCCAGCACAGCAGTTTTTTGGTGTATGTTTCTTGGTCATCACACTTTTGAAATTTGCTCATACAGATTAGTCCACTGCAGATAGTGAAAATCCAAAATCAGGGTAAGCCCTTTGGTGGATCCTCTATTTGAGATTTAGCTTTATTACCTCTGCCAAATGACAGATTTTTTTTCTCTCAAATTCTGCCAGATGACATGATTTCACAATAATTATTAGAGGCTGGACTCTAAAGTTACATCTATGCTAGTATATAAAATAGTCGAGGGACCGTTCTCCATCACAGCTGACAGCTGACACAGCATAGCTTGTCCCCATAAAGTCAAACTTCCTCAGCTCTAAACCAGTGTGGCCCTGCTTGGTTTGTTCACTGGAAGTGGTCCTTGGCCCATGCTAACACCTATGTACTGCCTGGCATCATTGCAAGAGTCCAGACTAGAGATTTTACACTGTAGATGACAAGACACTAACACTCATGCACATTTCCTGGCCCTCTAGCTTACTAGTTAGCAAATACCATTCTTTAAAAGTGTTGGGTTTGGCTAAGTTCAGAATTGCTTCATGCAACTCTGCTAAAGCAGACCTTCATGTCACCTGCAGAATATCTACTGATAAGCTCATTATCTAGCAAATTCTGCAGCCGTTGTCTGCAGATTTCATTGTTATTGTCACAATGCTTATGTGATTGCACAAGAAACAGAAAGAAACTAAGTAATCAGTGTCTCTCTCTACCAAAATAATGACTAGTCATTTGGTCTTCTAAAGGGACTATGTGATACATTCATGGAAATTAACACCAATTTATTGTGTTGCCAGTTTTTATAATATTTATATATTATTGTTCTTGTTTTCCTAAAAAAAGCTTCTATTTTGCCCATACCAGATCCCCATCTGCCCTAACTATAAGCATGTGAATCTTCACTAGTGTGCAGCGAAAAATAATCATCTGACATATTGTTTACTGAATGTAAGGTTTCTACTTTAATCCTATTTGGTTTTTGAATACTTAATTATTAAAAATGGTTAAGTAATAAAACTGTGTATAAAAATTATGCTTATGAATGTCAAGGAAAACCAAGCCAAAGTAATTTATATTACCTTTGCCAAAGCTGGAGGTTCTCAAACTGTTGGGGAATCATCATCAGTTTTAAAAGAAATATTACTAACTATAGGTTTGATTGTTAAGTCATTCTCTAGGTTTTTCTTCCCAAGAGTAGCTGCAGCTTTATCTGTGCATTCCAGATTCCATAGGATTTTATAAGGAATGTATGCAAAACAAAATATATCAGTTGGAACCCATATAAATAAAACCCTAAAGCATAACCACACCATACTGCAGCATATTTTCTCATAAAATCTCAGTACCGTTAATAATTTTTTCTCAGAAACGTCACGAGTAACAAGCTACAATGGCTATTGTATTCCTTACAGAGAATTAATAGTTGCAAATCCATTTTTATCTAAAACAAGATAACAATTATATTAACACATTCTTTGCCTCATGAATACTCACATCAAAGAAATGAAAATAAATGTGGTTTTTAACAAACAATAAAACATCTAAGATAGATACACAAGCAGTAAGAAAAATACGGAGAGAGGAAATAAGCTGAAAGCTTTTGTCTGTGGGTGATCAAAAACAAATGCTATTTTCCATAGTAATATAAATGTCTGCATTAATCAATAACCTAGTCCAATTATTTTTCACCCCTCATCTACTGTCTGCTTCAAACATTTTTAATCACTGAACATCCTCTTTTCAATGATGCAAGTATAGGAAGTAATAGCTGAATTCGCTTTACCAGACATCCAGCTAAGGATAGGCAGCAAAAAGAAATAAAAAACCCAGCAAAAGGGCATTTGGAATTGCATTATTTCACTGTTCCCTCCAGCTGGGATTGAAAGTAAGCTACCCACTGGCAAACAGCCGTATTTTATACTCACTCTCCCACTTCACTTTTTACTGAAAAAATCTTCCAGTTCTCTTGAACTTGTCATTAGTATGAGTAAAAATATATAACTGGATATTGATTTGGGAAATTACACCACCTCAAAAGGCATCTACAATTAGCTAAACACCATGTGTTTGCAGTAACACTGCATTTTCTAAATACACAATTTTATTGTTCCCTGCACTAGGAATGCAAAGAGAAGTGCAACATTTATGCTTATATTTTGCCTGTGTTTTTCTAAATTTACAAAAATGGAGACTGTTTTTCTCATTTAGACTAATTCTTGCAGTGTTCTACGTTGAAATCTTCAATGTAGTTGCAACCGTCAGTTGCGTTATGTCTGCAAGCTAGCCAACAGAAGTCTGTTATTCTTATAATGATTTGAAGCTTCCTGCGAAAAGACATGCCTGTGATCAAGTCCCCAGGAACCTGTATGGCCCTTCTTGTTGTGGGGATTAGGCAGGAACTGGAGGGATGCTCAGGCTATAACTTCACAGTGCTGCAATTTCACTCTGCCTGATTACAATTCCCATATGTATTCACTCATAAAAGATAAGAAGAACTGACTTTTAGTCAAGAGATTTAAGAAACAGAATGTTTCTTAAATGCACACATCACATCTTCAACAGAAATATAATAAAAACATTGGCATTTTCTGTTTTCAATACCAGTTGAAAGCGATCTTGGCCACATACAATTATTTTATTGTACAGCCAGTACATTTTTTAAATGCATTACTGCATCACTATATATAAAACAGTATTGTATACATGTTATTTTGTAGGTTGACATAACAGACAACCTGCAGATAAAGCAAGTCTGACAAATTGGCAGAACTTGGATATGTAAGGGAAGACTGACATGTAGAATATTCTTAAAATAAGCAAGAACAGGCTAGATTTGAAAATAACCTTGGAAATACAGGGCATATTGACGTATCAGACAGACCTCATTCTATCCAAGGTAGCAATAGTATCATAAGGCTTGCATTACATTTTTTTCCACTCTTTTTGGAGGGGAAGTGGAGAAAGAAGAGACTGATATTTTGTTTAAAGCCACTAAATATGTATAACCAAAGAATGGTAGGAGTAGCGTGGAAGTCTTGATTGTTTGGGGATACGTGAGCCAATGTTTGTAGGCAGAGGCAATAGTATAATTAGGACAGCTGACACAGTACGACAAACAGTGAGAATGGGGAAACTGAGCCACAGGTGGACATGGCTCTTTTGCAGGATTTTAGAGAGTATGACATAAAAATGCCATGAAAAAAATTTCAGATTATGTATTTACACTATCCAAATGTCTTTGACAGGCAAGGAAAAAGGAAATTATTCCAGTGATTTGGATATTCACATATAAATACCTAATGGAGTTAATTGGATTTGACATTTAGCAGACCCAGACTTACTAGATAAGAATAGAGGAAAGAACAATACTGCCTGACTCTTATACCCAAATGGTGTTTTAGGATTAATACCTTCTTTAACAGTGTGTATGGCAGAACAGCAGAATAGCATTTATAACACGGGGACTAATCTTTCAGAGGCCCCTCACAAAAACTTTTTCCCCTTCTTTCCAGTTTTCCCCATGCTTCAGCACTATGAGTCACTAAGTTCAAATCTATGTTCCTCACAGTCTTTGGAGAAACAGTCTCAAACTGTCTGGGAAAATCTTTTGTACACTAACTATTCCTTAGCATATTTACAAAAAGTCACCTTTTGCTGCAAGTAATGTTAAAAACACTTGTTTCCGTGAAACTCCTCTACAGATCAAGAGACAAGAGTTTCCTAAACATGTTAATTACTTATTTTGTCCCAGTAAGCACTCGGTGGAAAAAAGATTATGGTGATGTCCCATAAGGCTGCCCTGCCTTTCATATGTATCTTCATGAAAACAGGCAACAGTAGTGATAGTCATTGGTACCAATAACAGCTTTATTAGCTGGTAGGAATCAGTTCTTACAAGGACCATTAAAAGCATGCGTTATCATACTGCTTCCTTACAGGAATGCGGGCACTTCCTTGCAGGAAAGAGATTCTAAAGAATATGTGATTAATTTCCCTGAAGTTTAGAAACTGTTTTTCTCTGTAGTCTCATCATGAAGGTATTCCAAAAATGTAAGTAGAAACACATGCTACTTGCCATCTAAACAGCAGATTGAAGTTCCTAGAGTAGTTCTCTGCTATATTTGAATACTCCACACTGCATATCTACCACCATCTTATAATTACACTGAAAGAAAAATTTCTCTTGATTTTTCCAATGTCCTCTGAAATTGGAGGTGAGGCTTCCACTGACTACAGTGGAGCTTGGCAGGGACAGGATATAACCATGTACAGGGGCTTTCTTTCATTTAAATGTTTTTATTTAGCAGTACTGCCAACATGGTAGCAGGTATTTATAATTGTTTTACTTGTTTCCTTTTTTCATACATCATGTCCTCAGCCAACTTTTCATTTTTTCAAAGACTCCAACCAGGTAGACGTGTCATTAACCTCAAATATGGAACTTTGTCAGAAACATTTTCTAAAGGAAAGATAGCTTTGTCATTTCATTAGAAAATTTGCATTATGGTTCAGAAACAGTTTTATCTGAATCCTCTTTTAATCATCAAGCTTGCACGGTCTCCTGTCATAACCTCTGATTTCTGGGTTGAGGCTAAAATAATTTCCTTTGCAGGAAATCCTGACACCTGAAGCCTTTGTCATGACATTAATTTAGTTATTGAACTCTTATGATGAATTTATAGGAGAAGAATTTTCTTTTCAAAAAAGTGTGGGTTTTTTTTCTAGAAGAATATTCAGAATACATTTACATATTTCTGATGAAATATATTACTTTGTACCTTATTCCTTAAGGGCTTTAAATAACATTTCCTTCTTAATTTTTTTTTTTTTTCATATTTCAACTCCTCTTGGAGTTGGTATCTAACTCTCCCAAGGTAATAAGGTCATTCAAACAATGAAATGTCTGTCTGTCTTTTTGTTTCCAAGGTTCTACCCTTCCCCTAATGGGCCATTTCTTCCCTAGCAAGATTATTTCTGTGGGGGATATGTTTCCACTCAAAGTGTCTTAGGAATCCTTCAGTGTTAAGTGGGACAATTCGACTTTATCATACAGTTATGTTCTTCATATTTGCTTAACTTAGATACTCTATAAAGATGCCTTTATACGCACATTTTTTCCATGAGACTAGAACTTTTGTGCAAATGGAGAAGTAATACAGATGGAGTGGGGGCTGAGTCCAATTAGCAATAAAGCTTTTTGAATGCTGATCCTGGTCCACCCATGCTCCAAGATTACTATATGCAAACCATTTTCTCCCTACAAGCTTTGTACCTACAGTTATCGTGACACTTTGCGTAATTAGATCTGCTCACATCTGCCTACTAAAGACTATACAAATGTACTTTTAGATGCTAAAGGATAGAGACACCTTCTTCTGGGGAAAGCTTAAGTGTTGCTCAGCTCTCTTGTATTCAGCAAGCAATTCGGAGTGCCTTCCTGGGGGAGGGGGAAGATGTGCCTGACCACAGAGACAGGTTCCTGTCAGTGGTGGTGGTGGTTATGGAGCTCGTCCCTTGATATGCTGACCCCATTCCAAGATGAATTCCTCCTACCTTTTCACACTGCACAAAGAAGGCTAGGACACCTCATGTCACAACACAGAACAGTAGCACAAAGGTGTCCAAGATGAACACAGAACAGAAAGGAGGTACTAGCAAAAAGTGCTGTGCCCAAGATAATAAGCCTAGCCTTCTGTGAAGGCAAATGGGGAGTTTACTTTGAAAACCCATGCATTTATGACCAGAAAGAACTTCTGTGACTACTTTCTAGTTTGAAAAAAAATAGTTCTCCCTTCCTACAAACCCCCCAACAAAACACACTCTACTTTTAAACAGAGATATTCCAAAACTGGAATATTTTCCATTTGGAGTTACTGTTCTAGTGCTTCATGGGAATGGTCATTCAGATCTCTTGCACTCCCTTTGTGTTAGTATGAAACTTTCCATCTATACTTTCTTATTATACCATAGCTATTGCCTGCTACTACTGAATATATCTTCCCCTATCTGATGGCAACAGTAATAGAGATATAACACATAGACATGTAAATAAGAGAATGGTCTTTACTTCCTGATTCCATCCTAGTGTTTAGATTAGTGTTACACACAGTGACATTTCAATATTTTACAAGGAATTCTTATGTTGAGGGGGTGTTTTCCCAAAAATGTTAAATTTTTTAGTATAATTTTTAATACTAAAAATAATAATGTATAGAAAAAAACTCAGAATTTTTCAATTAAATTATTTATGAAAGGTAGTCTTTTTATAGTTCAAATATTAACAAACTATTAAATAGTAGAGATGACCAATCATCGCTAAAACAGTGTCTTCAAAAACTGTAATTGCTAACTTTTGCATTTGTAATTGTAATTGTTAGCTTAGACACCATAAAGAGCTATATAAGTACCCTAGAAAAGACCTCACAAACCAATAACAACAAGAAAAAAATAAATGTGGAACAACCAAACAAAAAACTGGAAAAGGTCACTGTTTTCTTTTTCTTTCTTGGGATTTCCCACAATAAATCTCTTTCTTGGAATTGAGAAACGCGTTTTGAGAAAAAGCAAACATGTTCTATGAAATGTAGATGAAGGCCAGTATGTGTGTGTCTGTGTTTGCGTATGTGTGTGCACTAAATGAAGAACAATAGAAGGTTAGAGATTATCCTGAAACCATATTAGAACATTTTGTTTGTAGAAAATCAAATGAAAATAATAAATATGCAAATCAGACTATTATTATGTAAATTGCACAGTTTCAATATTCTGTTTGGTGGAGAACATTTTCAACACTTTTAGTTAAAAATTACAGTTGTAATCATAGATTTTAAGAAGGAATTTCTTGACAACATATGAAATGTTGGGAAAATATTATTTTTTTATCACCTTCTACCCTACAACCACCTTACCAACAGACGCAATCACAACCTAAATGCTATTACAAGATATGAGTGGAAAAGCTGTACAAGACAGTTACATTTCCTTTAGCTTCGTCATGGAAAATGTCCTATGAAATGAATCTGTGCAAAAAGACAAACTTTGTCACTTTCTTTCCAGTAAATCCTCCCTCAGTCAAATCCTTCTCTTTCTTTCTCTCTCTCATACACGTGGAAACAAATACACATGGACTCTTTTTCACGTTTCCACTTGAATGAGAAATAGAAATACTAATAATGGAGCAGATGTTTTAACAGGTTCTCTTTATTTTATTGAAATCCAGTTTACTTAATCACAGTGTCTCTTTAAACATTTTCATAACAAAATTAACAAGTCTTCATAATCCCATGAGAGCAGTTCATCTAAGTATTGTCATTAAATTTTTCATTTGGAAGAATTTAGCATTGCCAGCTTGTGCTAGGGTAATGAAGGACAATCTTCGTTCACTGCAAGAATAGCTATAAGCAACATTTGTGTCAAGTTGCAATATCAGTATTATTCACCTTGAGAACTAAGCAGTTGCACTTTGGATGTGACAGACCTTCCGCATTAAATTGTTGCACAGGTGGAGCTGGCCTTTTTGCCTTTCAGTGATGTTCCAGGCAAATCCTTTTAGCAAATTTTATGTTGCTAATCACTTTGGGAGATCAACAGATCAATGCCTACTGGCCTTTTGATGACAGTTACTGTGTTAATTAGTGACATGAAACAGGAACACAAACGGAAGGTTGTTGTCTTGTACCCAAAAGCAATGCTTAGAAGAGTCCTTACGGGAAATCAAATAATATATGCACAAATTTTCAGATTCTACAGGAACAAGCCAAAGACTGCATCACTTCCAAATTCACTTCTTTTAACTCACTTTTGTCTAGGAATGATAAGAAGTGCTCATCTTTCTCCTTTTTCATGATGGATATTGTGAACAAAAGTACTGGAACATCAAGAAGATGTGATAGTCTTAAGATGGGAAATAGAATATTTCTCAGTCCAAAAATTGCCTCTAGGATCTTTTCTGTAATTCGTATGGTAAAGTGTCCTGACAGGAAAATTAAAAAAAGGAGAAGAGGGGAAAGAAAACACTGCATATTGCACTCTGCATATTAGAAATCTCTGCAGAATGTCCTGATATGCTGCCCTGCGTGGCATACAGTCATCCTGCACACAGCTGATGGGCTCACACTGAAGCTGATGGTGCAGTTGGTGGCAGCTGGCAACATATCATGTTGGAGGAAAAATGAGAAGGGCTGCAGCAACAAAAAGCCATTCATACTTCTCTTTCTCTAGTCTGATATACACTATATGGAATCTGCCTGGATTCTGCAC
Organism: Gymnogyps californianus; assembly: GCF_018139145.2. Classification (NCBI taxonomy): domain Eukaryota; kingdom Metazoa; phylum Chordata; class Aves; order Accipitriformes; family Cathartidae; genus Gymnogyps; species Gymnogyps californianus. The sequence goes on along the minus strand of NC_059473.1, from coordinate 79,769,565 downwards.
CCTGGAACGGTGTGTGGAAATCGTAAATGTTCAGCGTCTAAGGCTACACCTTCTCCTGCCTGCACTTACAGCAAGAGTGGCAAGTGTATGGCTCAGACAGAAAGAACAGATATTCCTAACAAGAACTTGTACTGTATAACTGTTCCTATTTTTAATTTAGTTAACGTCCGAATTATTACACAGACTCCATGTTCCTTTGCGTCCTTAAGGACTTAACCTTAAATCAGATGTGCAACAGGAAATTTGGAAAGGGCTCTGAATTATTTCATTCACATTTTCTCCTGGAGGACAGGAAAATTAACATACTATCCCTCATAGAGGAAGATATGTAAACTGTGTCAGTAGATTACTTTGTTTAAAAATGCTCTCAATAGTGGGACTGGAATGTCTTATGTAGTTTTGTATTGTCCAGACTACTAACACTTGATTTTGCAAAGAAAAACGATGACATTTCAGTGAGGATACCAATTAACAGTGTGAATTTACTGTGTAAAGTCCTACTTATCAAACTGCCTGCAGGGCATTTATTGTAGAAGTTGAGGTCACCAAGGACATTGTGAGCTTTGGATGATGGACAAATATGGTTATTGAAGGTGGATTTGCATATGCATAATTAAGCAACAAAGACAAAAAAAGTAAGCAAAAAGGGTTTGAAAATTTTTATTGAGAAATCACTCTTTTAATTAACTAGTCTGAATAATACAAAAGTTGATTGGTTACTGCACTCCTATGAGACATAAGGTAGAGATTTTATTAGCAAGTGGGTGAAGATTGCTATCAATAGCTTTAAAAGGAAATCAGACATTGCTTTTCCAGCAGCAATTAACCCTGAGTAATAGGAAGTTTGCCCACATGTTATTCATATAAAGGTTCTGACACTGTTTCTAGAAAGAATAATGAACATTAAGATCTAGAGATCCTCTCTTGCCACTAATGCTGTTAACTAGCAGATGAGGCCTGAGGGTCATTCGAGTTTTCAGGGAGAAATGCAGGAAGGACCAGAGCAATCAGAGAGGTAAGAGAGTAATCAGTATATGATTGAGATTAATGTGGGAAAGATAATCAGCAGTTTCTGTCTCTCAGGAAAACTGTTGACCTGCACAGCAGGGATTGGATTTTACTCAAGAAGTAGAAAGGAAAACAGCAAAAAGTAATGACTACTTAGAGATGGGGTGGAGGTGGGGGGAAGTAATCATAAGCAACTTAATCTAAAAGAAGCGTAACTCTAGATGGGCAAAATATGGACCATAAAATATTAGTAAAAAAGACCACCTGAATTTTAATGTAAAATATAAAAATATAGAAATGACAGGAAAAATGTGTAAATTAGTCTTTCACTTCTGTGTAGTAGTGGAAGGCAAAGTGACCTAGCAAATGTATGTGATATATAAATAATGAGGAAACCAAGAGATAATATCAGACTTCAACATTATATATTCAGCCAAAAATTCTCATTTAAGTTTAAACCACCTAAAGGAGGGAGGGCTGGTTTCAGCTCTCTACGTACACTTCCTGCATATCCTCTCAGGTCACTAAAAGTAAGATTATCAAAGGTGCCCTAAGACCCTAAACACCATTGTCCTTCAGTGAAATGTAAATCTCTGTTACCTACTTTCATTCTGAAAAAGAAAAACTTTTCCAAGTGTTTTGGGAAAATTTACTTTCATTCTTTCCTTTTCTTAGCTTTCCATGTGGTGACACTATCTGACTACACAGAGGTGTTATAAAAGAAAGAGTGTATTAATAGAGATATGCTATTTTAGAGTGATCACAACCAGTGAAAAATATGGACAGCTGGATGGAACACTTGAGGTGACAAACAGAAGTAATTTTCTCTGATTCACAAATGACACATCTCAGACTAAGAAATACCTAGAAGTAAACACCTGTGGAAGAGGAATTTTCTTTTCTCATTGCAATGTTTTCTAACATAACTGAAAAAATGAGAAAGAAAACATAATCTGCAGTATTGGAAATCTCTCCTGTATTATAGAAAGAAAATTCTCTTTAAGAAACAGAACTAGAAGAGGACTATGGGCAGAATGATTTCATCTGCATACAGTTCCACAATTCCAAGAACGGTTGGTACAATCCATTTAGTTCGGAAAACACTTTAAAAAGTTAAGTTAAATTTTATCAGGCAGTTAAATTTCTGTGCCTGTGCAAACTCAGACATGTCTCAGGCTTCCCAGTGTTGCGAGTCCCATCTACCAACACCCTCAGGGATGTAATAGATGGTGGTGCTTTTAATGAGGCTATACACAACTATGGGTTCTGGCTGCACACAGACATTGTGTTTTCTTTTAAATTACCATATCCTTTGTTTTTTAAAACATTAGTTATGCTAGGGTGACTAGCTGAAATTTTGTACCTCCTTGTTCTGAAGAGATATGGAAGAGTTTCCAAACCCTTTGCACTCCCTTGAGTATCCCAGTCCCTTTTTAGGCTATAGGGCAGACATACATGTGTACATGCGTGCGTGCTTAACGTCCCTACACTGCAAAGATAATTTACTGTGCAGCAGACTCAAGCATCACAGAGATAGAAAGGAAAAGCTAGTGAGTGTCCCTGCATAGTATAATGTTTAGACTACTCTCTGGGTTTTTTGTGCATCCTGATCTATGCTCCTAGCCCCTTACCCAGATCTTTGCCTATTTATTAACCATTGTGAATTTTCCAAAAAATGCAGCAAGAAGGAAAATTGTAGTAATTTTAAATAAGATGCCTTACTATAAGCATACTAATTGATTAACTAAGTACAATATTACAGCAGCTGTCTTTATTCCATTTCAAAAGCTCTGGCTTTAAAATTTCATCAAGAAATGATATCTACAAACACCAAGCATTAATTATCACTAGTGTGAAACAATATCATATTGAATTAGTACAAACATAAAATTATACGTGCATATCTAAAGTTAGGTGGGATGAGTTCTATTTCTAAGGTCTACACTGCAGGATATTGAGATATTCAGGGTAGCTCTGAGAAACAGGATACTCAGAGTTACAATAAGAAACAAGAAAGGCACCAAATTGGAAATAATATGCCTGATTTTTGGCTGCTGTTGTCACTCAAAACATGATTGAATTGCGATGAAAAATAAATCCCTTTAAAGCTGCTGTTTCTGCCATCCAGATAAGGTAAAAAAGAGAACTTTTCAAAAGGACTGCCACTGTGACATATAATCATCAGCTACAACTCTGCCTAAATGGCTGGAAATATAAGACAATGGAAGGTCAGGAAGAAATGTTAAGAGACATTTCAGGTGTTGGACTTTGTAATTTATTAAGCACCTTAAAATCAATATGAGACTTCAAAGGTGCCTGTGACAAGACTACAGGTCATACAAGTAGAGTATGAAAAAAATCAACTTAATCTGCCAGAAAAATGTGGACAACATTCATCGGAAGACATTGCAAATGCTAATATACCATAGCTAACCTAGAGATGCAAACTATTTTAACTTCATTAAGATATGTGGCACCTAAAATCATATATAATAGAGGTCATTACCTAGGATAAGAGACTGCAGTGTGAGGATCAAAAGGAAGTGTAAAATAGACTTGGATGTCATTTACCTACCCAAGTAAACGATGGCACACTGATGAGAAATCCATTGTAAGGGTAGAATCTAAGTATTAAAAGTACAGAAGACCTACAAAAGCTCTTTGAGATCTGCCAAAGCTTAAACTGTATTAGATGGATGTAACTTACTCCAGATAGAGTCAAATGAGTCAAACCAGACTATGAGTGTACCAGCAAGCCCTGCTGTAAATTGAGTTATGGAAAATTCCAGTGTCAAATACTGCCAAAAGAGACAATAACAGCTAAATCCTGTTATGCATTTGGAAAAATACCAGCAAATTCCTAAAATCAAAATGACTTCTTTTTTTCTCTTGAAGTAATGGAGTCTTGGATATGAGGGGATAACATTGAAAAAAAAAAGCCCAGCTTCACCATGAGAACATTGGTCTTTCAGCACAAACATGAATACACTAAACGCTCCCACTCCCTGTCATCAGCCAGTGTTTCCTTTATTGATGCTTGCAGTTTCAGAATTGCAATTGTCATGATAATTTACAAATGGGAATACTGAGTCATATATGTACAAGACATGGCTGATCTCCTTGGATAACAGGCAACACATTACAGAGCCACACAATCATTTTTATCTTTTAGGGTGGGAGGCATATGACTAAAAGTTGATAGAATCATAGAATCATAGAATAGTTTCAATTGGAAGGGGACTTTAAAGGTCATCTAGTCCAACCCCTAGGTTTAATTGTCTAGATGTCCTCTAAATTCCTTCTTGGAGTACTTCTAAAAAGTGGTTTACGTCGTCATTAAGTGAAGGCCTGATAATACATTCAGTATCAGAATTGTAACCATGCCTTTCTCTGCACTGATTGTAAGGGGAGTTAACAATTTCAGATGTACACATCTGAAGCTAGGTGGGGTGAATCCTCTCTACACTGATGTCTACATCTGTGCCTACAATGCATAGTGTTAAGATAACCAGCCTAGCTCTTGAAAACTGTATCGTCAACATTGCAGTAGAGTATGGAAAGAAGGACGTCATCAAAATGAGAACAAAAAAGCCTGAGTGCTGTCAGCTGCTACTGACACACAGTCAAGAGAAACAGCAGATCCCTGGCAGTAGCTAGGAAGAGTGCCTAAAGAGCTAGAAGAATTTCAGTGAGGGGAGGAGAGAAAGAAGGAGGTGCAACTGCCCTTATTACCAGACGTCTTCCTACCGCTTCGAGTACAGCAGAAGCAGTACATTAACATAGTTCTGCCCAGACTAATATACCCTGCTTCCTATCATGAGTCACAGCAGTTTTAACTTGTATGAAAGGGATACCGTGGCACACAGTGATTTAATCTTTTCACACTGAGCTCTCCCAGTAATAAGCAACCCCAGATCACTGCCGCAAATGTGTTTCAGATGAGGTTATGAGTCATTCTGAGGGAAAAAAAGTAGCCCATTTAAGTCTCACTGTTGCTGAGTACACGTTTCAGAGTCCTTCAGGTACAAAATTCTCTCACTGCCTGCATCCAGCCAGACCTGTTGTTACTATTTTGCATTTAATAGGATTTCTATAACCAGGTAAAAACACCTCATTATCTGAAGTAGTGTCAAATAATACATAGGCAATGCTCTATGTATTAGGTAATATTCTCTAAGATTTCAAGACACGTCCCAGATTTTAAGAGCTGCCACCTCATTGTTTAAACTAAAGATTTTGAAGTGTTTTGTAAGTATTAATTATTTAAGCCTCCCAACACCTTTGTGACCAAGTAAATGAGCATTATCAAGGCAATTTCCATTGCTGTCACACAGTTTTAGAGTTGTGATGAAAAGCTGCTCAGGGGTTCAGGCATTAGAAGCCCTAGCTGAAAAGAACTGCAAGCACATTTGTGTAGAAAGCCAAAAAGTACAGAAATTGACCCAGAAGGCAGCTTAATTGTTTTCTATTAACAGTCAAACTGAATGGCTTTATACACGTTTCTTCCCTGAAAGTGAACAAGCCACATTTGTAGAGAAAGGTCCTTTCATCAAAAGGTATTTTTCAATTTAGAGGGAAAGATGGAAATGGAACAAGGTAGCAACTACAGAAAGGAGATCTATATCTCATCTTTGTTTGTAGGGAACAGGATCAGAGATTCAAAGGTGGATACTGGCATGGACTGAAAATAAGGATCTCAAATCCCCAGCTTTTTGTGCCTCTGCTTCCAATTAACATGGGGGTAAGTTTTAAAGTAGAGTATATGGTATAGATGGTGTGCCTAACTAAACCAACCATCTATGTGTGAGGAAAGGTGTACACATGAGAGGAAAAGCATATACATCAGCCACTAAGAAGAACCTTTGCCTACTTAGCATGGTCCATACTTACACACTTGCATGCTGTATTTATATCTGTTTTACTTATTCCTATGATAAAAGGATAAAAATAGATTAAAACAAGGGTTATCCCTCCATTAAAAAATCTAGTTAAAAATGTTCAACTACAAGTTTTGCTGTGGTCCTCACTGCTGATGTAGTCCAAAAAGGTATATTCTGCTTGCAATTAAAGATAGTAAAGAGGACGAGGCTTTACCCCTTGAGAAGCCACAGGGAATACTTCACAGATAAAAGACAAGGTGAGGATATAGACAGCTTATAAATTACCAGCACAATTACCATCAAGCAGTATTATTTTTCCATGGCTTCAGTCCTAATGAGCTAATCAAAGAAGATATCACACATTATCTACTTTCTCAGACAGGTTGTTAAAATACAAAATGTAACAAGACTCTGCAGTTGAATCACAGAATCCAAACTACTGAAGGTACTTTTGCATACGTCACTTCTACATTCTCTTTAACCAAGATACCTATCTTGTGTCTTGTGAGCTTTCATTTAGAAATATTTCAGCAGCAAGAAGTGACAATTCTAATCCTCAAAATGTAACTTTGTTTGATTAGGAGCCATAATTATCAAGAAAAGCAAGTTAAACTTGAGTATAGGAAAGTACAGTATTTGCTCATCAGTTACAGTATTCATTGCTATTCTTCATGAATCATGAGAAAATAGCGGTTTTATTTCACAAGGAAACTGCAGACTTTTATGAGATGTTATTATCTCTCCTGTTTGCTTAACTGAAACCTTCTTGGAACCACCAGCCATACAATGAAAAATCTGTGCCTGCGGTAGAGTGTAATGACAAATGACAACAATCATACTGTTATTCAGTATCAACAACAAATAATTAAACCGTGAATGAACCTGACAGAAGACCTTTAAGATCTTGCCAAACTCTATATGGATAAACTGAATGTTTATAACACATCTAATGGTTTCATCAGTCTTAATTGTAACTGTGGCTGGGTGAAAAGCTCACATGCTCTAAAAGTAATGAAATACTTGTCAAATGTTTGAACAGAAACAATTAACTTCTGCCCAAATATTTATTGTTTTGCATATAATCAGAAACTAGGGAAAAAGATGGTAGTTGCAAGAGAAAGTCTATTGTCTTCACAAAAGAAATTTCCTTACGCAGCAACTTTGAGTAGTAAACTCTTTGAGTATACTTAATATTGAGAGTTTCCTTCACCCCACTGTAGAAATATTTACAAAATACCTTGCATTTTAAATAGAAAAAGAATTGCTCAATATCGACAAGCTCACATAACGTATGTTGTTATTACTGACATGTAAACAATATATTCAGTGTTCAAGGTCAGGTTGGATGGGGCTTTGAGCAACCTGATCTAGTGAAAGATGTCCCTGCCCATGACAGGGGGTTGGACTAGATGATCTTTAAAGGTCCCTTCTGACCCAAACCATTGTATGATTCTATGATTCTATTGGTTGTACTCTTGATTCCTCTGTATAAAACAGGATTATTCCCTGTGGCTTAAAAGTAAGCAACACAGAGCTGAATAATGTAGCTGTTGAATTGAAGACATAATTTAACAAAAAAAAATGTATCTTCAAAAACTGTGTAAGCAAATCTATTTATCAGTATTTCTGCATTCCGCTTCGGGAAGACAGAGTAAACAGGAACAGGAAAGTATGTAAATGACAGACTACAGTTATTAGCTATAATAGTAAACCCAGCAAGGAACACACATACACACACAAAGGTGAAAGCATCTAAAACATGTTATGATTTGGTATGGTAGTATGATTATAAAAGGTTTGTATTAGGTTGAATTACTGGGCTTCAATGGCTATATTATTCACCTTCACTAAATCTAATTTTAATACTTAAGACAGGACACCTGAACAGGAGAAAAACATTAAGGATTAGTTCATTGTGTATGCTGAAGAACAAACTGAAATTCATTACAGGGTAGAGAACCAACTGCAAGTTGTCCGTGGAAGAAAAAATGCTTCAGGAATGAAAAGGAGTCTCTATTAGCAGACTATTGGAAAACTGAATGTCCCTAATTCAAAACCCAGTTCAGAAATCCAGGCTGGAGAGCAGGACGAACAGGGAGGGTTTTGGACTTCATGAAAACCCAAAGTCTTTAGGAAAAGCACTCCCACAAATATTCTGAACTATTCTTTACAATTGTGAAGAAAACAGTTCCAATACAATCAGAAAATCATCCTCTTTACTGGATGGCTCATGACTTCACAGATCAGAATAAGGACTGAGGCAGGCTTCAATTTTAATATTTAATATTTAAAGAAAGATGGACATTTTTGAACATTTCTTTCAAAAACACTTTAAGATTAAAATTTCAATCTTGCTAAATAGATTCTGAATGGTATTTTTTTAATAGAAAAAAATGTCATAATGCAGTGGTCTTCAAAGTTTTAATCAGACAACAGTCTTCAAAGTTTTGAAGACCAAATCAATCAGACAATTGCCTTCAAAGCTTTAATCAGAAAAAAATGCCCTCTAGCCCAATGCTTCAAGTTGAAATGAACAAGTATTATGGCTGTTAAATCGAAGGCGGAGTTACACGGATCCCAAGATTAGTCTGGCCAATATGAGGTCCATGGAATTTTTTTTCACTAGGAATGGTGAAGAAAGCAGATGGCTACCCCCAATGAAGTGAGGAAGAGGTGGCCCAGGTTAGAAAGCGAAGAGTGCTAGGGGATGTGGATAAGACAGGCCTTGTAATCAACAAAAGAGCTAAAGGAGACCCCATCCTGATGTTAGGAAAGCCAAATCCATTTGGAGTTTAATCTGGTGAGGAATGTGAAGGGCAATGAGAAGGGCTTGTACAGGTATACTAATAGCAAAAGGAAGATGAGGGAAAATGTGGGTCCACTGCTGAATGGGGCAGGGGACCTGGTGACAAAGACCATGAAGAAGGCCGAGATACTCGATGCATTCTCTACCTTGGTCTTTACTGGTAAGATTTGCCCTCAGCATTGCCAGGTCCCTGAGACCAGTGGGAAATTCTGGAGCAAAGATGACTTCTCCTCAGTAGAGGAGGATCAGATTAGGGAACATGTAAACAAACTGGACATACACAAGTCCATGGGACCTGACGGGATGCACCCACAAGTGCTGGCGGAGCTGACCAGTGTCACCATGCAGACTGTCTCTATTACCTTTGAAAGGTCATGGTGATCAAGGGAGGTTGCTGAGGGCTGGAAGAAAGCAAATGCCACTTGTACCTACAAGAAGGACAAGAAGAAGGAGCCAGGGAACTACACGTTTTTCTGCCTAATCTTGAACCCCGGGAAGCTGGTGGAGAAAATCTTCCTCGAAATAATTTCCAAACATGTTAAGGATAAAAGAAGGTGTAACCCTAGAGGTCAATACAGGGGCCAGTACTATTTAATATTTTCATTAAGGACCTGGATGATGGGAGAGTGCACTCTCAGCAAGTTTGCAGATAATACAAAACTGGGAGGAGTGGTTGATACATCAATTACTTGTGCTGTCATTCAGAGAGACCTAGACAGACTGCAGAAATGGGTTGACTAGGATCTCAGGAAGTTTTACAAAGGGAATTGCAATATTCTGCACCTGGGAAGGAATAGCCTTATGCACCTGTATATGCTGGGTGTTGAAGGCTCAAAAGCAGCTTGGCAGAGAAGGATCTGGGGGTCCTGGTGGACACCAGGTTGAACATGAACCACCAATGTGCCCTTGCAGCTAAGGCCAAGAGCTGCCTGGGCTGTATTAGGAAGAGCATAACTAGAAAGTCAAAGGAGGTGATCCTTCCCCTTTGCTCAGCCCTGGTGAGACACACCTGCAGTGCTGTGTCCAGTACTGGGCTCCCTAGTCCAAGAGAGACAGGGACATATTGGGGCAAATCCAGCAAAAGGCTATGAAGATGATTAAGGGACTGGAAAATCTGACATACAAGGGGAGGCTGGGAGAGCTGGGATTGATCAATCTCAAGCAGAAAAGGTTCAGGAGGATTTGATCAGTGTTTATATTCATACATGAAACAGGTGTATTGGCTTTACATGGCAAGGTTTTGTTAGTGGGGGGGCTGCAGGGGTGGATTCTGTGAGAAGAAGCCAGAAGCTACCCCATGTTGGACAGAGCCAGTTCCAGCTGGCTCCAAGAGGGACCCACTGCTGGCCAAAGCTGAGCCAATCACTGATGTTGGTAGCACCTCTGTGACAACATGTTTAAGAAAAGGTAAAAAAATGCTGTGCAACAGCAGTTGGGAGGGAGTAGTGAGGATATGTGAGAGAAACAACTATGCAGACACCAAGGTCGGTGAAGAAGGAGGGGGAGGAGGTCTTCCAGGCACTGGAGCAGAGATTCCCCTGCAGCCCGTGGTGAAGACCATGGTGAGGCAGGCTGTCCCCCTGCAGCCCAAGGAGGTCCACGGTGGAGTAGATATCCACCTGCAGCCCATGGAGGACCCCACACCAGAGCAGGTGGATGTACCTTGAATGAAGCTGTGACCCCTTGGAAAGCCTATGCTGGAGCAGGCTCCTAGCAGGACCTGTGATTCTGTTGGGGACCCACGCTGGAGCAGTCTGTTCCTGAAGGACTGCACCCTGTGGAAAGGAGCCACGCTGGAGCACTTTGTGAAGAACTGCAGCCCATGGGAATGACTCATATTAGAGAAGTTCATGAAGGACTGTATCCTGTGTAAGGCATCCCACAATGGAACAAGGGAAGAGAGTGAGGAGGAAGAAGTGGTAGAGACAAAGCGTTATGGACTTGCCACAGCACTGATTTCCCATCCCCCTGTGCTGCTTCAGGAGGTAGAGAAGTCAGGAGTGAAGATGAGTCCAGGAAGAAGGGAGGGGTGGGGTGAAGCTGTTTTTAGATTTGTTCTTATCTCTCATTATCCTACTCTGATTTGATTGGTAATAAATTAAATTCATTTCCCCAAGTCTGTTTTGCCTGTGATGGTAATTGCTGAATGATCTCCCTGTCCTTATCTCGACCCATGAGTTTTTTCATCTTATTTTCTCCTCCTGTCCTGTTGAGGAGGGGGACTGATAGAGTGGCTTGGTGGGCACCTGGCAGCCAGCCAAGGTCAACCCACCGCAGCAGGAAGTAAAGGAGATGGAGCCAGACTCTTCTCAGTGGTATCCAGCGCAAGAACAAGAGGCAATGGGCACAAACTAAAATACAGGAAATTCTGTTAAAACATAAGAAAAAGCCTATTTATTGTGAGGGTGACTGAACACTGAAACAGATTGCACAGAGATGTTGTGGAGTCTCCATCCTTGGAGATATTCAAAACCCAACTGGACACGACCTGAAGCAACCTGTTTTAGTTAACCCTGTGTCATGGTTTAACCCCAGCCGGCTACTAAGCAGCTCACAGCCGCTCGCTCACTCCCCCCACCCAGTGGGATGGGGGAGAGAATTGGAAAAAAAAAACCCTCATGGGTTGAGATAAAAACAGTTTAATAGGACAGAAAGGAAGGAATAATAATAATAATAATACAATAAAAATACTAAAATAATTAGAATATACAAAACAAGTGATGTACAATGCAATTGCTCACCACTCACCGACCAATGACCAGTTAGTTCCCAAGCAGTGATCCGCCCCTCCCAGCCAACTTCCCCCAGTTTATATATTGGGCATGATGTCATATGGTACACAATATCTCTTTGGCCAGTTTGGGTCAGCTGTCCTGGCGGTGTCCCCTCCCAGCTTCTTGTGCCCTTCTAGCCTTCTTGCTGGCTGGCCATGAGAAGCTGAAAAACCCTTGACTTACTTAGTATAAACACTACTTAGCAACAGCTAAAAACATCAGTGTGTTATCAACATTATTTTCCTACTAAATCCAAAACACTGCACTATACCAGCTAGTAGGAAGAAAATCAACTCTATCCCAGCCGAAATCAGCCAAAATCAAAACCCTGTTTTGTAGAAGGGGATTGGATTAAATGGTCTCTAGAGGTTCCTTCCAGCCTCAACTATTCTGTGATTCTGTGAAAAGTTAAGCTTTCTGAAGTCGAGTTTAAGTAGGACTTGTGTTGCATAGGAATCACATTGGCTCCCTGCAGAAAGGCAAATTTCACTCCTCAGTGTTCAGCTATGCACATGAGCCTTCAGGTTGAGAATATCATTTTAAGATCTTTAAACACAACTTAGGGGTAGAAAAGTTAGGAAAAATAAGTGACCGTTCTTCTATAACTGAGAATGGTGCATTGTATATAGCAACATACCCTTGTATATTTACTTCACTGCAATGAGAAAATGCGGTTAAAATCTTGCAGAAAAGTGTCTTATACTGTTAATATTCAGCAGTTCTTATTAAGCTCAGGATCATGTCTTGGCCTGATTTATTTATTTTTAAATAGAGAATATTTTCTTAGCCTGAGAACATTGTCTGAAAGAACAAAATATTTCTACAGGCAAATGTGGTGAAAATCAAACTCTGGCTTATGTATACAAAGGCAGGAAATACTATTGTCTTAAAATAACCAAAGCATATGGGTAATGACCGATGTGAAGAGCAAATTGTAAAATAATAATAATAAGACTGTAGAATAAATGCCCATAACCAGCAGATATCTCTAGAGTACTCTTAAATGTCTGATCACAATGAATTATGAGTATTTCCTGGTTTTGTTTTTTTCCCTGTGGAAGACTGATCACTGACCTGCCTAGCACACGCTGGATGCACTTGCCCAAGGACAATCTAATCACAGAAAATACGGAGGCAGTATGTGTTAAATCCCAACCCTAATCAAGGCTAAAGGGGAAAGGCCACAATTTCTACCATATTTGAAAAATTTAAAGCACTTATCAGCCCTCTGCAGAAGAGGACTCTGATGGCTCTGCATTTGAAAGAGAATAATCATGTGGTTTTCAGCTCTCCTGGTTTAGGCTGTGATCATTTTTAAATGTGAAAGTAAAAGGCTACAAGCAAACATAAGAGTGTATATTAGAAGCAAATCACATTAAGTAAACTACTCAAGATGTACTCTGGGATAAAGACTTGTAGCCTATATTCATTTAATGCACAAAATAGCATAACAAATACAGGCATTGCAGATCAAGCTGTGGTTCACTATGATGAGCTAGTTGTTAAAAGCAGATAGACAGACATCTGAGAAAATGAACACTAAACGGATGCTGAGAAGGCTTTTGTTGCTAGCCATAATGCCTAAGACTTTCCCATGTGTGTCCTGTGAAAGACTTCCAGTTTCCCATTTTAAAAAGTAGTTGTAGCTGCTTCTGATTGCAAACCCTAAAGAAATTTAAAAGGACAGCTTTAAAACAGCCTTTTTCTCTTCAGATTTTTACTTGGTGTGGGACCACAGTAATCTTTCAGGGTACCAGAAAAATCACCTGAGGCCACAAAGCTCTTTCAGAATTTATCTAGAACTGGTAATTCAAGTGGAGGGGCAGCTGTCAGCTCCAGCAGCAGGAAGATGATGCCTGCAGTTGTCTGCACAGGTAAAATTTACTCCACAATCTTTGCAGCCTTTCTGCTGTGGTCTGGACTCCTGCAGCATTTGAGAGGACAGGTGGATGGTAACTTCTGGTAGTGGCATATAAATGCCATAGCTGGAGGCACATTCCCTCCCACATGCATGAATCTGCTTTAATATAGGGGCAAGCTTGTTGATTTTGGGAGGGGTTTTCAATATCAAAATGAATACAGTTGAACAGGATTATGATGAGCAAAGTCATGTTTGAGCTGCATATATTCATTCCTTTATTAAAAAATCCTAAATTAAAAACATCACAACTATTTACAAATAAAAAGATTCCTCTTGTCATTAATTTAAACTGTACATGCTACTGTCACGCTGTTCAGCAGCAGGGCCATGCTGTAAGTGGAACAGAGACGGTAAGGCAGAATAGCAAAATATTTTTCCTTCACTGAACTCCTGAACATATAAATGCTGTCATGGCCCACTATACACTTAGATGTTACCGCATATGAAAGGGTGAGGAAGGACTGGAAGCAGGGTTGCATACAGCCACTCCCAAAGTAGATTAGGCTATGATGCATAGGCTAGAATATTAAGCACTCCTGAGACATTCAGATAAAAGAATTTGGCTCCCTTCTTGTGTCTTACTGAAATACACATCTGGTGGATAAATGCAGGTCATTTTCATAGCAGTGCAGAATCAAATATACCTTGTCTTGTTTCTTATTGGCATACTCTTGCCAGCATTATCAATACTAGCTGTTCAAAGCATTCAAATACCATGACTGAAGTCTTCTAAGGTGTTGGAGTATTTTAAAAATAACATACTTAGTGTTACTTTATTAGCATTCTGGATTTAGATCATAGGTAGTAAAGTAAGTGAACCTTTTTTTCTAGAATAATACTTTAGCTTTCTCCTTGAAGTTATAGGCTATTCTGAAATAGGAATTGTATCTTTACCAAGTAAATTATCACTGCAAGGCAACAAATCCAGGATTTCTTGAGCCTGAAGGAGAGCAAGCAGGAAGGAGCATACATACAGCTCAGTGACATGGGTATTGACCTACCAATCAGGAGACCAGCATTCCAGTCCTGCTCTAAATACTTGTTTTGTTTGTAGTAGGAAGATATGTTACTTCCTTTGGAAGGGGGACCAGAGCTAACATTCCCCTCCTAAGTCAGCACCCTGAACATTGCGCTCAAGAAAAAAATACCGTTCCGTGTCTTTTGAGGAGCTCCCAGCTGCAGCTGTGGGCTGTGTGCTCTGCAAGAGAGCAAAGCGGGAAACGATGAAAATCCGGTTGGGAATAGCATGAGGCAAGTGATAAACCATTCAGTTATGTCATGGAGGAAGCCGTTCTGGGCACGCACAGAGGCAGAGCTGCGTGTTCCTGAGGCACTTACCAGAGACAAGTCTGGTGTCTCTGGGCCTTATATTCTTTTGAAGTGAAGGAAGAAAATTTTTAAGCTCAGCCTGTCCCATACTAATCTGAATTTCAGAATAGAACAAGTAAATAATCAGTTCATGCTGTGACGCCAAAAGCCTCAAACTCCTGTTCACAAAATCCAAAGGACATTTTGGTACTTTGGAGACTCTGAAATGGCCTCAGGATTTTCTTAAAGTGAGCAAATCAAACACAGCTTTTAGCAACAGCATTCACAGCACGACAAACAAAGCACTTGTATGAATTAAAAAGGGGTTTAGAAGAATGAGGCTTTTTTTTTTTTCTTGAATAAGATTGCTTAATCTTCCAATCCCTGTTTAAGAACAGTTTGAATTTTTGTTTTTAATATTTCTCAGAAGTCTTAAATATTTTAAGGGACAGAGAAAGTACATTCTGAAAACAACTGTTACAAAATGGAAGCAAGTTCAAGGAGTCTTTTTTCCTAGTGTTTCTTAGCACTAGATCTGAATATACACATAACCTCCATCCCTCCCTCCCCAGATTATGCCAGTTTTAAGATAAATCATAGATCTTAGCTTCCTAACTGTATTTAAAAGTGTATTTTCTTTTACAAAGACTTAAGTCTTAAAATACAAAATTATTTTTCACTTGGCTTTAAAGACCAATTATTCTGAAAATTTTAATAAAATCTAATAAAAATTGAACAACCTAATGAAGTACTGCAGTAGTTTAGAGTGCTGGTTAAAACTATAACCATGGCAACAAAGCATAAGAAAAATGAAAGGTACTTTCCATCTCTGTGTTGTCATGATGACAGAGCTATAATGGAAGATATAAAGGTTTATTTAATGAAATGTTTAAAAATGCAGTAATTGTTCAGATCCTACCAATCTTTGCTTCAATTTAAATAAAAACATATACACAAGTATAGAACAGCTTGGCTAATATAGTCTAACAAAAAGGTGACTAAAAGAGGACGTGACTATCTTCAACCGTACATTAAAGTTTATATATCAGGGAAAGAGAACACCTGTGTAAGCTATATTAGTGCATCAACAAATGGAAATTGACAGATCATGACAGCATCCAGTCATAAAATTGGGGGAAGAAAACTTTCTAACAATCATCAGAGCAGAAATATTCTGGAAGAGGAACAAAAATTGTTCAGGAAAAATTAAAATCCCAGCTATAGTACTTCTAAGATGACATAGAACTGACTTACAAAAGGAATTCAGTGTCATGATGCCTATGGGTACACCTCTGTTAACAAGTAACCTAGTAGAAATTAGGAGTAGGAATAGATATGTGGATCAATGGAGCTGATGCTGAGTAGTCAACATCCACAATATATGCATTTCAGGGGGATGTTTTTGACTCTCTCTGCCATAGTCCCAAGGACTGAATGTCCATTAGCTATTGCATGAAATGTACTCTTGGCATATATTTTCCAGGTTAATTCCATCTGAAAGTAATCCAATTTGTGGTCTCTGATGCCCCTCCGTGATGAAAACCAAATGTGAGAATGGAAACATTTGGGACAATTGCTTGAAAAACACTCTGCGGTCCAAACTAAAAATGTAGTGTAGATGCATCTGGTAACAAAACCAGAATCCACTAAATTTTGAGAGGGAAGTTGCATATAGATGTTTACATTTATTTTTGAAAAAACTCTTCTATAGCACTGAAGATGTTTTAGAACGTAAGTTCACATGTAACAAGGGAGAATATAAGAATCAGTCTATTAACTCATTTGGCAGAAAGCAGTAAGAGGAGATATACAAGGCCTTGTGGTGTTTCAAAGTTGAAACATATTTTGTGGAAAGCGATGGATATCAGGGTCTTTCATCCCTTAATGTTGCATAATGGCAGTTTTTATTCTTGTTCTATTAGAAGTGTAATCTTAAAAATAAACATACATAAAAATACAATTTCTATCATTCGAATGTACTTTCATAATATACATACAACTATAGATACAAGTTAGAGCTAAGAGGGGACTGCAGGAAATCAATTAATGGTGGATTTCCAGATTTTTCAATGCATTTTTCTCTAAAAACGTAACCTAACTCTTCACAAAATGAATACCTATGAAAAATATAGTTTTACATCTAAGCATTCCTTCTCCATTTTGACTGTGCTTTATATTATAATAGATAACACAAAAGAAATACATGAAACAATAGGTAATTTCAAAAGGAACTATTAATGTATTTCATTCATAAAATATAAAAACAGTGCATTTCAACATTTTCAGGACTCTCTTCTTCCCTTTATTCCCCCTGCCTTCAAAGGACATACTGACAAAATCAAAATCAATTTTATGAAGTGTTTTGATCTTGACAGAATTGCACTGTTCTGCGGAAAAGGGCCTGACTCAATTTTTGTCTAAACTGTCCTAGTTACAATGTTGAACTTGCATCATCAGCCACAAATTATAAACTGTTTCTGATGAATCTTTAGAAAAGGTGTAACAGATTTAATCTGCAGATTAAAGCAGATTCCTGCTGCCCAGAGACCCATACCAACTGTTTCATAAACACAGTTACTGAATCTCTATAAGCCATTTAAATTAATATAATGATAAAAGGTAAAATATCATTTTAACAAAACAATTAAATTACTGTAATCCTAACAAGGACAAAGCTGATGAAATGCAAAAGCATCTTATACAGAAAAGTACATGAAAATAGACACTTATAGATAGGTCTGGTTAAAATGCTAGGGGATTTTATGATTTTATTGGCATCATTAAGGCGGCAAAGTTTTACACCTATTATTCCCCAAATTTACTTCAGTTACTGTTCAGAGAACAGCTGAACTGCTTGAAATTTGATGTGGGGAAGAAGGAAGAGGAAATAAGGGTTGATAACCCTTCCAGGAAGACAAACAAACAGACTACTTTGAAAGGAATCCTTTGCAAGTTCATCTCAATTTTAATTTCTGCAGCAAAACAAATCATATCATATGTCAAAGACATACATATGAGCTTCTCTGAAGAGACTTCTAAACCTCAGTAGAAAAGCCATTATTGTTTTACTTTCCTAAATCAGACCAGCATCCAGTATCCTTTTGCGATACATAATGTCAGTTCTATAACACAGCCTCTGTCCCTGCCTCTGGCTTCTGTCTCACCATGGCAGAACTCTACTGATAACCTAAGACATGGAGATTTGAACATTAATTATGCACTAAAGTTTAAAAAAAAAAATATTCTTTACATTTGATTTGACGATTATTTAATTGTATGTTGTATTACTTGTTTACTTACTATACTTACATTACTTATCACTTACTATAGTTTTACAGTTGATATCAAGTAGAGAATTCACACAGCTGGGCCCTGTATCATCATCTAGTAGAAAAAGCATGTAAACCCAATACACCTACTTAAAGTGATTTTATAATTTTAGTAGTAGCTAAGTGCTGCCATTAGTATTAAATGAAGGCCCCCAACTGACCTTCTTTGTTCCACTCTGGATCTCTAAAACGTATTGACTCCTGTTCAAAAGCCACATGCAGGGGGACTGAAGGGTGAAAAGTAAATCTATGCTTCAAGCTCAGCTTTGTAATTCAGCTGGTGGAGAGGACTGGTGTGGTTGAAGTGCTCTTTCAGGTATGCTATTCTGCTTTTCACAGCAGTCAAAGGCAACATGGCAACCAGATCTGTGTCCACAAGAACATGAACATTGTAAAGCCTACCTGTTTTTTTTCTGGTTTACACCAGAAAACCTCTGTTTATTCCATTAAATTTTCTCTGGCAGAAGCCAGTGATCTGGCATAGCCACTGCCTCTTAGTTTCTTTCTTGACAGAGACAGAGAAGAGGTTAACACAGAAGAGCATGGCTCCATACCACTTTATCCCTCTCTAGTGTTTTCTCTTCACCACATGACAGAAATCTACCTATGGAGTAATGTATCTATACCATACAAAGGCTTGTGGAACAGCTTATGTTTTTCCCCTGTGGTATTTCCATGTACAGGTGTCTGTTTGATTCACTACTCTAGTGCTCAATACTATGACAAAATGTATGCTGTTATTGCCTAGGTGGAACATTTCAAATGGTTTTAATTTTCTCACTTTTCAGTTAGCAAATATATGGAGTTACAGGCTAAGATGTGGATACATTAGAGTTAGATCCAATGTTGAAACATTGTTTTGGAAACAGTTCTTTCCAGAAATAGACCCAAACACTTTGAACTTCAGAAATGTCCCTTTTGTGTTGCTTAATCTTCTTTTTCCATCTGTTACTTTAAAACTTAAAAGGGTAGGGATACTGTGGGCATACCACTAGACTTGCCTATGCTAACACCAGTCCCATGAGATGAGCCTTCCAAAAATCCTGTCTTTAGTGCCCTTTGAATTCATTAAGGGCTAAGAGCACCCATCTTTCTGCCTCTGCCTGAGACGTTAGCAAATGCATTGGCAATGATCATAGCTAATCAGCAATGTTGACTTCCATAGGCGTGCATCCCAGGCACTGCACACCTATTTCATATTCTGAGCTGTACAGATGTAAAATGTATAGGTTTTGTCTTGCTGATGTTGTACTCTGTTGTTCTGTTCACCTGCAGTTTTATTTTAACTGCTTCATAATTTATTAATACCACTTTTCTCTAATCCTCCTTCAGCAAACACAGCAGGGTAGCCTTCATTCAAGCAAAAGTCACAGTAGTCCAGGGTTTCTGTTAAACTCTGTACCTACATAAAAATAAGCTTTTAAAAACTCATGGTAGAATTAGATTTAGACTTGGGGGTTTGGGGCTCATTATTCAATACTTATTGAGGCAGAAGTATGATTTTAAACCAAAATGAACTCTGGGAATCTAATAATTACCTTACTTCTGGTACGACTGTAGAAAGCTATTACACACCAGCCTATTATACTTCTTTGTTACATCACTCTACACTTACTGAAAGTCATGTACATTTTTGTGCAGAGAAAAACTCTTAAGCAGATGCATTGAAAAAGAACAGATGTGTTCACAGAACAAATTTTCCATGCTCCATTTTCCACTATGTATGTTTGTTTGTTTATGGAAGTAGGAGGCATAATTCAGGCAACGGATGGTAAAGGACCTGACTATCCATACAAATCATATCTGTTTAAACATTCACTGGAAAGAACAATTCATTTTAAGGGATTTTCTTGGGTCTGTTTCTGTGCCTAGAATTTCTATAACCTTCTTCAAAAATTAATAGGCTTTACACCCTCCAGTCACCTTTATGGGGTGAAACTTGCAGCTGGTCTTAGGAAGCTCACTCCTGTGCACCTGCTAGTACTGAAGGGCAAGAGACAACCTTCCCTACGGGTGCTGCCTAGGGAAAGCTTTCATATAGAGAGATGAACCTTGGTCAACGTATCCTACTATTAATTAAGGCTTTTGTTACCCTAAAAATGAATTCTTGAAATAAACCATTTTTTTAATATGCACAAGAATTCATTAACTAAACTCTAAAGCTTTTGAGTGAAACTTCTGAACATTAGCTTTTTTCAAAACTGTTTCACCAGAGCCTGGTATTTGTTCACAGGAAAAGAAAAGATGTATTGTTTTCTTTATTTTTAGTGGTTACGTCTTTTGTAGAGAAAGTGTGCAACAAGAATATCTGTCAGAAACTCCAAAGAAAGCCTTTCACTCTGCCATTTATTAAGAAATTCTATCTTCTGCTTTCATTTTAGAATATCGTTAGTTAAAAAGATTAAGTTTAGTTTAATATCCCTTATGGTTTCCTACAGTCACATAGTAATTCATTACCCTCTGCAATGTTTTGTGATTGATGCTATAAGGCACAATAGGCCGGATTAATCAAAGAGATAACAAGTAGATTTTCACTTCTTGAATATTAATGAATAACTGGAACTCCTATTCACTGGCATTCAAAAACAGATAAAGAACCAGCAGGAAATCTGTAGTAAAGGACAACTGGCACCCAATTTCTGGCTTTAAATTAAAACTGGCAAAAAACATTTCTAGATAACAGCAGAGTTGAATATTTATGAAGTGCAGTTTGTTTAATAACAATCTATATCAACAGTATATGAAAACAACAATTAGCAATATAATTATGTACTTGTTTTCATATTTTAATAACTAGAAACATCATTTATACCACAGTGGCCAGTTTGCAACTGATAGGCACTGCCTCAGTACAGTGCTTCCTACAACTTCTATGTTGGCAGAGAAGCCAGCACAGCTTTATCTCCTTTTCAAGCAACAGCTTAGAAGATACTCAAAAGGCCTCTCATCTTGTGTAAACCAGGAAATGGATAAGTAAAATATACACAGATTAAATATGATATCCAAATTCCTGATTGGAGCATGCACATTTGGAAACCACAACAAGATCACAATGTATCTAGGAACTTCCTTCCACTCTCATTATTACTGATGTCAGCCTTGGCCTCTCCTTAGCCCTGTAAATGTTTGCATTTCTGCTAGCGGGTATACACAAAATATCCCAAGCTCTCAGTTCTCAGATTATTTCCCTTGTCTGCTTAACTCCATTCAAAGTCATTCTCAGCCTGCACAACAGACTGCTGCAGAAAGGTCTGTTCTGGCTGGATCGGGCACCTGCCTCCCACCAGTCGCAAAACAATCTGGCTGCATCTATACCTCTAAACGAGTTCCAGGCAACATCCATGAGCACTGCAAGTCGTTTGTCAACACTTGCATTTTTAAGAATGGTCTTTAGACAAAATTTTCCCAAAGTCAGCACAGCCCAGGCTGTAATCCTAACAGGTGAGAAATACCCTCAGAGACAGAGAACAGTCATGAACACATTCAATTTCTTAGTTTGAATACAGTCATATGGGCCAGGACCTTGCACCTTATTCTCCTTAATTCCAGGAGAAATCCTTAAGCACCTGGATATTACAACAGCCAGGCAGAGTGCATCTGAAGTTCTCTTTTGACTTTCTTTTAACCTTATTAACATTTAATTATGTAGCTAGTATAGAAACTCAACGGGAAAAAAATGCAATGTGAGATGGTTTGGGCACGTGGAAAAAAAATGGGATTTTATCTTCCCTGCACAGCCAGGCAGGTTAGGGTTTTGAAAATGTCCTTTTGGAGTGTAAACTGTGCATGCTATCATTAGGCTGTTAGTTACTCCTGTCCTAGGTATTTCATACTGGAACATTTTTACTATGTCTATACAGAGGAGTATAAACAAAAGTAGATCAGGCTCAATGTGCCAGGCTCACCAGGTATGAACCCAGCTCACAAAGCATCCACATCTGTTTGCATCCAGCACTGTTTGCATCAACTATTAGATACCTCCCATTTTGAGGTTGTCACTTGCTGTGAACCCCTATTCTCAGGTAACGACTTTGTTACAAACCATGTAAGAATAAGTGTGCCTGACTCTGGGAAGCAGTTTCTGTAACACAATAAGGAGTCCACAAGTTAAGCTTTGCAATGAGTGCACTGAAGCAAGTTCTCCACAGTTGTTTTATCTATCAATGATTTGGCTTTCAAAGATGCTGACTATACACAAATCCCAATATAAGTAGATTAAAAGTGAAAACAGAAACAGGAGTTTGTCAGCCTTCCTGTAAAACAGCAACTGTATTTCATACAGTTGAAATACATAGTTGCTGATGTGAAACATTAAACACCTTGCATCCAAAATTTTAGTCACAGAAAGGAGTGGTCTATGAAAAACAAACACTCATAAGCGTGTCGTGGTTTAACCCCAGTCAGCAACTAAGCACCACGCAGCCACTTCCCTCTCCCCCCTCCCAGTGGGGTGGGGAGGAGGAAAAAAAAGTAAAATTTGTGGGTTGAGATAAGAACAGTTTAATAACTAAAGAAAAATAAAGTACACTACTAACTAAGAAGAATAATAATAATAGAATAATAATAATTGTAATGAAAAGGAATATTAAAAAAAAAAAAAAAAAGAAGTAACACCCAAGAAAAGACAAGTGATGCACAATGCAATTGCTCACCACCCGCTGACAGATGCCAGAGCAGCAATCCTCCCGGCCAACTCCCCCCTGTTTATATACTGGGCATGGCGTTCCATGGTATGGAATACCCCTTTGGCTAGTTCAGGTCAGCTGCCCTGGCTCTGCTCCCTCCCAGCTTCTTGCACACCTGCTTGCTGGCAGAGCAGGGGAAACTGAAAAGTCCTTGGCTTAAGATAAGCACTACTTAGCAACAACTAAAACATCAGTGTTTTTACTTGTTACAACTTGTTACAACAGTGTTACAACTTTACAGTGTTGTACTTACAACAACATTATTTTCCTACTAAATCCAAAACACAGCACTATACCAGCTACGAAGAAGAAAATTAACTCTATCCCAGCCAAAACTAGGACAGTGAAAAATAGATATTTGTGCATGCTGACAGAAAATTAGCTACATGGAAGTTACAAAAATGTTTGTGAAATATTTTACAAGCATGGTTATGATATGTGGCTATGAAAATTAAATTAACTATTTAAAAAATCACGTTTTGACTTAATTAATTTACACATTAGACATTTTTAGTGTCCAATCTAACAAGCAAACAGTAAAACCACAAAAATTAGGTTTTATGATAACTAAATATTTTCAGTAATAAAAAGTCATGTCAGAGCAGAAATGCATCCATTTCTTCAAAAAGAGCAGTTATTTTCAGTTCATTTTCTGGTTTTGCTTAAGAATCCCATCTCAGCCTGCATTAGGAAAAGTGCTTCAGAAAAACTCACTGTGATAAAAGTGAGTGCCCTTCACCAATCACTTCGTATGCTCTTTTTTGAAAATTATTCATTTATTTTTAATGCGTTCATGTATTTTTCCCAGTTCTGTTTAAGTTGCCTGTTTGTTGTTTTGCAGTCCATAAAAAGCTTTACAAATATTCTGTGCTGGACATATTTGGCAGTTCTTTTCACGTTTTTGTTTCAAAACATTAGAAATAACCACTAGTCAGATACCTAAAACTATTTCTATGATAAAGTTAGAAAAAAAGTGGGAGAACATAGCTTAAAATACATTTGTTTAGGCTGGGATTGTCTGGAACCTCTTGGAATAAACTGTATTTGGCTTGTATTTTCATCTAACTGGCACCTTCAATGATAAAATGCAAGAAGTGTGCTCTGAAATTCGCATTATTGCAAGGTATTCTGAAAGGACTAAAAAAGTCAGTAGGATTAGGATCTGAGAAGACAAAACTGTTAGTGTGAGGAGGCATCAGTGAATTACTAAATGCTATTTGGGGTTAAAGATACAAGTAAATGTGATAGGTGAAGAGAATATGTTGATGACCAAGAGGTAATGAAAAAAACTATTCCAAGTTTTGCAGTCCAATAAAGGTTTTCCAAAGAGATAACCATGTGGTAAATATTTTTTTTTAAATTAGATTTTTAAAAATTTAAATATTCATTCTATGCCAATTTTCCAAAGCTCACATATAATATGTGAATTTGCTTTCACTCTCCAACAAGTTCTGACTGGCCCAAGGAATCATCTCTTATTTTACTTATACATGTCTACTGTTAATAGGTTTAATATTTTGAAGAAATTTTACATGAAGAAAATTGAAAAGAAACCTTTCACTTTAACCTGAATCAAAATACTTAATTGCAAACTGAAAGCAGTTGCTGCTATGTCTATCACTTAGTTATTGTAGAATTTTTGAGGAAGATTATGTTTCATAGACATGCTATTGCCATTTCCCACTGACTATATAGTGCCCCAGAATTTCAAGCATAATAAATCAACAATGCACCATGGGAAATACAGTTTAGTCTGTAGTATGAGACATTAAGGACCCAGAATTCAAATTCCCATGAGGCACATCAACAGCTCTGGCAAACACAGACAATTTCCAAGCATATAACTCTTAAAACATTTTTGTTCCATGCAGTGTTACTCCGTTTTGACTGTTGCATTAAATCTGGGTAAAAATATACATGAAAATACCATAATTTAATACCACACACAAGTCTGCTTTGTGTGAGTGACTCCAACACTTAGTTTTCCCTTCGTCTGTACACTGATATGACCATATCAGTTTACTAATCTGGAGCTGATATGCATTATCTGTTTCTCCTTTATTCAATTTCATTTTTCTGCACATTTTCTTTCCCTATTCAGGCAAACTCTGCACCTATTTATATATTTTTCCCCTTTTTCTTTCCTCTGTCTTTCCAAAATTCCCATTTCGGTGCCTTTTTTCTCTCCTTGGCATACTCACTTCTCTTATAACTTATCCAATATCTCTTTCTCTGCTATGTCACTCCTTACAGATTTGTTGTTCTTTACCAGCTCCGAGTCCTGACGTCATTTTTCAACTTCATTCAAGTTGAAAAGCTGATTGATTGACATCCAGCATTTGAGATAAAAGTACTAGAATATGCCAATATATTTCCAGAGGAGACACTAACATCAATGAGCATGTAAGCATCCAGATTTTTTCTAAGAGGTGGCTTGATTCTTTGAACAGCATTTCAATAACCTGCAGAATAAATCATTAATCTGTACAATGTGCTCTTGCATCCTTCAGGTTTAATGAGTGTTGATTTTACAAACAATTAGAAAACTATGAAGAGTATATGGAACTGAATTATTGGAGGAAATTGAATGCGATTATCATAAGAATGCTAATGGCTCTTAGTTACTTCACAGTAAAAAAAGATACCTTCAATAGAATTCAACATAAGACTTCTTAAGTTCATAATAGCTATGTTACAGATCTTTTATAGTTGTTTAAAAATTGATCCTTTGTTTAGATCTGAAAGGTGCTTATCATCAAGGCCATTTTTCTTTAAGAAATCTGAAACTTTGTATAGTGTTACACTACAAAATAAAATAAATGTCAGGTACTTAAAGCATCCAAATAGTAAAATCCTGACAGTACTCTCACTAAATGGCAACTTCTCAAGGATAATAAGCTTCTTGTCATATTTCTTGATGAAAGAGTATGAAAAATGTGCTGTTCAATAAATGAATATCTCAAGTCCTTTCACTTTTTTAATTTTAAAAAGTGCTGGTGGCAGAATCCATAAATCTACAGGAACATTTGGGGCAGCAACCATACACAGTAGTCCAAAAAAATCAGTCTTGAAGTAAACGGGCATGTCTCTATTGGCATATAGGGAACATATTTATTCTTGTAAGTGCAGAATTTTATCTTATGTCTTCATAAACCAAAAGCTACCCTTAAGGAATGACAAATTAATTTTTCACCTGTCATGAATATTTACTGATTTCCTGGAAGTCATAGTAGCAGGACATGATTCCATAAATCATTGTTTCCAATGGGTCCATTTTCAGTTGCACCACTGAAAAACTAACAAAAGCAATCAGTATGAGAAGAACTAAGACAATGGAAGAGACTGAAATAGCCTTTTACAGTCAACACATTTACTTAAACTCAGTCTAGTATCTGAGCGTTCTTAAAGTTTATTAACTCTAAAAAGCATTCAAATATTGTCTCGGTTTCTGATCCTTTACATGCATTCCCAGGGTAACACTCAGCAAGCAACTCATTATGGCGAATGACCTAATTACATTCTGTAACTGAAATACTTGATTTCAAATGAGAAACAAAAGACTTCAATTTTCTTCAAGGCTGATGACCTAGAAATTCTAGAAAAAAGATATCTTAGAGAAGAAAAATCATGTGGAGAAGAGCTCCATAGCAGAGTAAATAAATAACCTCTTGAAGAAAGATATGAGATACATACAGGGGACCAGCAAGAAAATAAAACAGAATCCAAACTTGTCAAAGAAATTCCTACACTCCATTTGTTCAAGAAGTATAGAAATAAACTGAGACTGTGCAAAACAAGACTGAGGCAGATAACAATGGAAACCAAAGTAAATGGCAAGAGTTTGTTCTCTTGCATTGAGAAAGGGAGTACAAAGAAAGATGAAAGATGGAGGGACAGAGGAGAAAAAATCTAGATATGGCTCAAAATATTTTTTTTCCCTCCTCCTCACTTACGTCTATTGTGTTTCAACTTGAAGCAGTCACCAAAATGTCAATTTTTTTTCCAGGAAGACTCAGTTTTTCTTGAAGGATAAGATTTTTTGATTGCTGTTGATTCATGTGATGACTAATGATCGGTTCAAAACCCCCATTCAGAAATAAGTGGGATGTTGTAAAGATGCAGTGAAATACATCAGTATGAGGTACAAGCATACTTAAGCATTCATTTGGCAAAATCAAAACTCAAAAGTTCGTACAGGCAGGTCTTCAAAATACCAAAAGTTTAACTGGAGTGCCCAGAAAACATGACTCTTCAACGAGCAATTTTACTGGTGGTGGTTGATCAAAGAGAAGAAAGAAACTAAGCTCAAGAAAGAGTGACCATGGGTAAAGGAATGAGGAACATATGTTCTCAAAGAAGGACTTTTTATGCTGCTATATGGTCACTTGCTCTTCCAAGTGATGAATTTGAGGTTACACATCATATGGGTACATTTTGGAAACATCCGTGTTCACAAGTGGAAAGGGAGGAGGTTGGAGCAACAGTTCATTTCTCTCTGAAGAGGAAAGAAGGGAAAAAAAAAATTTTTTTTGCTTGCTCATTGGGAAGGCAAGATACTTCATTTCTCTGACATACTTAGTGCTAGACTATTTTCATTATGCCTTACTGAGATGTAAATTTCTATTTTTGGTGCAGGAAGAAATTCAGATAAAAATAATCTTTTTCCTCAGGGAAAGAATTTCTGTTAAAGAAATTTCCACTCTTTTTTCTTTACCAAATTTAGAGGTGCACATGTAGAAATGCTGTCTACTATATGTAATTACATTATTCCTTTGCAAAAGTGACATTAAAATGAAATACTGATTGATGATCAAGGGTTCCGCTTACTTACATTATTCTATTTATATTACATTTCTTACTTACATTATTCCTACTAAAATTACTCTATTTCTGGTGCTGGACCACCATGGACTTCCCTCTGACTTCAGTAATGTTGCCAACAGGAACAGCTATCTCTGCAAGGGGCTTAGGGTGTTCTATGGCTATAAGAAACTCCTGACCTGATTAAGAGTATTGTTGTTACTTGAATAAAAGCAACACAAAACTCAAATCAGACTACGGTGAATGAGCTTGAAAGACTGAAAAAATAGAAGTTGCAAAATGTTTAATTGCCTCTAAATATGGCCCAAATGTATGTCTTGGTACCGGAAAAATAAGCATTTATATGCTCTTTTTAGCACTGAACATTTTGGGGTATGCTGTCTACAGTAATTTCACTAACAAGGGCCAATACCTGTCAAAGTACAAGTGTATCCTTTGGGTCAGAAATGACACCTCATGCCTTTTATCACATGCTGAGGGGACATAGTGGGTGAGGTGGTAGGGAAACATCTGAGGTGTTGTCCTGGTTTCAGCTGGGATAGAATTAATTTTCTTCTTAGTAGCTGTTACAGTGCTGTGTTTTGGATTTAGCAGGAAAATAATGTTGATAACATGCTGATGTTTTAGTTGTTGCTAAGTAGTGCTTATCCTAAGTTAAGGATTTTTCAGTTTCCCCTGCTCTGCCAGCAAGCAGGTGTGCAAGAAGCTGGGAGGGAGCACAACCAGGACAGCTGACCCGAACTAGCCAAAGGGATATTCCATACCATGGAATGTCATGTTCAGTATATAAACGGGGGGAGTTGGCCGGGAAGAGCAGATCGCTGCTTGGGCATTGGTCAGTGGGTGGTGAGCAATCGCATTGTGCATCACTTGTCTTTTCTTGGGTGTTACTTCTTTTTTTTTTTTGTTATATTCCTTTTCATTACAACTATTATTCTTAGTTAGTAGTGTATTTTATTTTAGTTATTAAACTGTTCTTATCTCAACCCACGAGTTTTGTTTTTTTTTTCCTCCTCCCCACTGGGGAGGGGGAAGCAGCTGCATGGTGCTTAGTTGCCGGCTGGGGTTAAACCACAACAGGGGTGAAGGAGAGTGTTCCGCATCATTTCATAGGATAGAAGTGCAAGTGACCAATAAACATAGAAGTCAATGCCTCTGCATCTCCTCCTGAAAAACCATCCCTATGTATATGCTGCAGGAATGCAATGTAATTTTAGTGTAAAATTTATGGGTCAATAAATTTGTTCTGACTACTTTATAGTTAGAGGAATACACAGAGAGAATGACCAATGTCACTTGGGCAATGCTGTGAAGGTTCCCTCTTTCAGTAAAGCACAGCAGATGAGGCCTCTGTGTGTGTGTGTGTAGGAGTGGGGTAGTTTTGCCCGTTTGGCGCACAGAGATTTCAGCTCTGCATCAACTGATTCCCACGGAACTTGACCACAAGTTGCTGCTATTTAAGGAGAGGCCCTTGGCATGCAACATGGAACAGCAGATCTTGCAACTGAACTTTAATTTTTAGTAGAATATCTGAAATTATTTTAAGTGAGATCAGGCAGGGTACAATTAAAGCAATTGCATTCCTGGCAGTACCCGTCTGCAGTCAGCACGACTGCTGTGCCAGTGCCTCTGCCAGCTGGTAATAGCGCTCCAGAATTCACACTCACAGCCCGACTCAGACGTGCTTCCTGCTTTGACATGATAACCACTCAGAAATGAAATGCATCTCTCTCTCTCTCTCTCCTTTTTTTTTCTCTCTCTCATTTATCTCCATTTTAAGAGCCAATAATGAGATGAATTAAGTGGTGATGCCTTTTCATTTTTCCTCATTAGGATTTCTGGCTATTTCAGCCTTACCCTTGCTGAAGAATTACTTCAGGGATGCAACCATCTTGCTATTCCTCTTCATTAAACTGGAGGAAGTAAAAGTATGTAAAAATCACATTGTCTCTGTTGCGTCAGCAGTCTGGATGAAGAATTTAATGGTTATAAATGGGCTGTCTCTTATAAAAATCTCATATGTGCAAAGGTAAATATAACTTTATAACATTTTATATGCTTTGTTTTTGTTCGTCTCTTAGAATGCTGCCTAAAAATTCAGGGTTTGTCCAGACTTTCTGGGACTGATGAAAACTTATTTGTTTTCTCAATTTTAAAATGTGAAGAAGGGTTATACTTATTCAGCACAAGGAAGGATGGGAAACCCAAATGTATCTCTACACTTTTCTCACATTTGAATTCCATTTCTGTCTCTAGCACTTTTTTTCCACAGACAGCACAAGAACAGCCATCTGACGCTCCTAGCTCTGCTATATTCCTGCTGACACTGCAGTTAGACACAAGTATTGAAGTTGGAGTATTTTCCTGTTACAAAGATAGTGTTTCATCAAAATAGATAATGTGGAAATAACGTCTGTTTGGAGAACATTTTTCTACAAGCCAGTTGAAAAATAACATTTCGGTTTTTCAAAACAAGGCTTTGAAATTCAAACCAGTGGTTTCATTCAATATTTCTTATATTGAGTGGTTTGCAGCAAAAAGTTTAAAAATATTAAAAGTTAAAAAATGTTATTATAAACAAATGAAGTCAAAACATGTACATTTTTTACAGTTGTTCAGTTTTGATGTTCTGGAGTTTCCTATGGAAAACAATAAAAGGTCCTTCCTCCCTCTGAATAGGTACCACGATCATATTTACTGTATGAGCTGCAACAGTAACTAAGGTGCAGAGCTGGCAGTGAGAACTGCTTTGGTTGTCTTCCCTTGCAATGCCAATTGGACAGTGGAGTTGTGGTCTCAGGCTACCTTGAAGAGGAGAGATTTTCCTACCATAAGACTCCCTGTCTCCTTTGTTCCTCAATAACTATTATCTGTGACAATAAGCAGACAACCATGCACAGCCTAACAGGTCATGGTACAAGTCCTTATTATTCTACGCAAAGAACAGACTTTTCTGTTCATTAATGTCACTTTGGGAGAAGACAACAAGACTCTTTTGCTGTCATTACCAGGGAAGAGCTGAGCAATGCTGCAGTCCTGCACCCAAATGGATGCCGGAGTTGCGCAAAGCTTATGCCACTAAATCCCGCCATATTCACCTAAACAAGAGTCAGTGACACTCTCTAGAAGTGAGAGTCAGGAAAGAAATTCCACTTTCCTGAGAAACACTGTTGTGGCTACACACCCTAGCATTTTTAGGAGTTGCTGCTGACCCTGTCCTCACCCTCCACAACGCCTAATGGAAGTCCCTCAATCTATTTTAAAATAATGTGTTTGTGAAATACTATTCATTTTTATTACCTCAGGTTTCATAAAGACTATCCTACCTTCCAGTATCTAACAGGAGCAAGAGAAATTAGAAAAGCAGTTCCATTGCAAAGGAAGAAAAACAAATCCAACCAGTATTACTTTTCATTAATCTATACCATTATTATAAGTTATAGGACTGTTAAATACAGTGTGTCACTATAATCTGTTATTTCATACCAAACATTATTTGCATATTTTGAGTTCTCATTTATAACCACCTATGCTCATTCTTCACTTTTATTTGAAGTGTAATTCATTTGAAAGTCTATAACATGGATAAGAATCTAGTTTGAAATATAGGCATACTTAAGCTTTATAAATTGGGACTAAAGCAGTAAAAAGAAACATCCAGCATTTTCTTCTTTTCTGCAGATGGACCCCGAAAACATGCAAAGAATTCACATACCTTAGAGCAATAAGCATAATTATTTTTTCTGAAACTAAACTATTGGAAACAGCATTACAAGGCAAGCAACATTGACAGCCATTTCACAAATGGTTGGCTTTTTTAGGTTTCTTTTTTTATGGTACTAAATCTAGGCAGCAATATTAGTCACTAGTATTGGTCACAATCACAAAGAAACATAGACCCACAATTTCCTAAGTCTAAATTAAGATAACTAAATGCAAACTCTGTCTCTTCAGGGCTAAAACGCAGCAGCTGTTAAACCCAGGATGCATAAAGATTCCTCAGGCATCTGTGTTTCCACCAGTTAAAAAAAAAAAAAAAACAAAAAAACCAAAACGAAAACAAAAAACCCACTTAAACATCAATAGTTACAATCAACGACAACTACGTGAGTCCTGACAATGCTGGGCTCTTTATTCTCTAAAATGTAGTTAAATACGTGAAGCATTTCTTTCCTTATCTTGCCTGCAAAATCACTTTCAGCTCACACACTTCAAAATGAGGACTGCACAAAACACATATTATAGGTGGGTAACACTTTTATACCTTATGTCCCAGGTGGTCATCCCATAATGTGTTACAGGTGATCAGACTTACTCACTTCTTCTGCCAGACCTGAGCATAAGATTTTACCCTGATGCCTGGTGTCTTTTACTGGGAAGGTTCTTCTCAAGTCCAGGTTTCTAGCCAACTTTAAGAAAAGAGTGCCTAAATCCTTACATTCTCAACTCACTTTGAGATCATTGATTCCACATCTGTCCTTTCCTACATAGATCCTGTTTGCAGGAGAGTAATTCTCAAGCTGAAGTGATTTCAATTCTTTTGTCATCAGTTGAGATTAACTTCATTTCAGTTAATGTAGGAGTCCATAGCAAGTTTTTCAGGTCTCTTACTACTTTGTAGTAACTCTATTTATAGTAAATAGGAAGAAATAGATACCAACCAAGGATACTTCACCTCGTTCAAAGACAGGATCAAAAACAGATGACACAAATTACTTTGCAAAGGCACCTATTCTCTTTGATTATAAAGGAAAGCTGGCTGACTATCTTAGATCAAGATTATTCAATTTTAGGTGACTTAAAACAGGTGAAAAAAGGACCCATTGATGGTTGGATTTCGGACTTCTGCTGGGCATTGCAATGCTTCATTATAAGGTGGTACCTGGCAGCACTGACAAATGTATATGATCACAGCAAATACAAGCTGCACTTCAAAACACCAGGCTGCACCAATCCTAGTGACTATATGTCTGCTTCAGCTGCATTTAACATAAACTGTTTCTGAATATCCTTACAGAAACCTATCTGTGTGTGAAAGCCTTCACAAGTTCCCACAGTTGCCTGTCCCTGTTAACACCACCTGTCATCACCTTCACAGTACCAAGGAAATTGCACAGCAATATACACACAGAGGATATTTCATAGACATTTAAAGTTCTCATTTAGATGTTCAGCTATTTCTGTGCTGTTAAACCTCCTTTCTGGAAGGCTTGCAATGCACTGGAGTAGGTTTGCAACTGTAAATAAATATATAACTTCGCCTTTCAATGCAGAATTCAGGCCCACCATCCAGAAAGTTTAACCACTGGTGTTTTACTGTACCCTGTCAGAAAACATAGGACAGAAGAGTATTCAGCCACAGGCAATAAAAACTTCTGAAAGGGTTTTTATGTATGATAAAAAGATACCTCACATCCAGTTTAAAGTCATTACGATTTAGTATTGGATATAATGTTTTGAGTGCAGTGCTTGCCAGGATGAGCAATCCATTAAAAGAACTGGCTTTGCAAATTAAAATTCCATTTTAAAGGCTGCAGGTTGCTGATGGAAGTCAAAAGTAAGTAAAAGAGCTTGACTCACATGTTCAGATTATTATAGCATGTTTATTTAATTTCTTGACCAGGTGCTGTGCTTATGTTTTCACCAGTCAGCTTTCTTCAGGCAAAGCACCTGCTTAGGAAATGAAATAAATATGGAATGTCAGTAGCATAGCAGAGGCATGTCTTTACTTCTTTGGACTGTAACCAACATGAAGAGAAAATACTTAAAATTTAAAGGGTTCTTACTACTTTGCACATGTTTTTCAACACCACGTAAAGTCCCCCCATCCCACAACCCTCCATGCTGATTTAGGAAATCATGTATTTGGGTTTCTTCTGGACAGGTAGTAACAAATTTATGGTCAAGTCCCAGAAGCAGTGAACACCACTGCTGATGGGTAAGGGTAGGAAACAGCTGTTCCCTGAAAAAAGAAAGCCCAGGTTTCTGAGGCCAAATCATGTTAAACATTTGTCCTCCCATGCAGCATGGCCAGCTTGCCTGATGCAGTGAAAATGAAGAGAGGGGAAATCCCCGTAAACCCATAATTGATTTTGCCTAGGAAAATGTTGACACGTAGATTTCCCCTCCTTCATCTCCACCGAGGATATGCTGTGTACCACTGTGGAAAGTCTAGCCCAAGGGCTAGCTTGAGTAAACTCTCATCCATACTGAGCCAAAATTTCTGCCTATCTGCCCCTTCTAAATCTGTTCAGAGCCAAGGTGACAGCCTGGACCATAAAGCACTGTAGGGGTGCTTGAGGTGCTCCAAAACATTCTCCAGGCCTACCATCAGTTACTATGGGAGAAAGCACACCAACATGGTAATACTCTCCTCTCCACCTAAATAGCAAATGGTCTCTAGGCCGCTTCATTCCCTGACATAAACATAACCTACATAATGTGAAGGTATGTCCATAGCCATCAAAAGCAGTGCAATTTAGGGTGCCCAAATTCTCATGAAGCACCATGTGAAATTTGTGCAATATTTTCCAAAGATCAAAAGAAAGCAGGCACTGCATTAGGCACAAATGGCAGGTTTTGGTTGGGGCGGGGCTTCCGGGGTGCCCTGTGTAGGAGGTGTCCATGACCTGCCTGTGCCGGGCACAGCTGGTTCCAGCCAGAGATGACACCGATGCAAACTGCCCACCACACCACAGAACTGCTGCAGTGGGGAGCCCGTGGCACCTCTGCTCAGAAAGTGATGAGCCACTGCAAAAGGAGCTTGTGGCTTAGGCTGAGCATGAGGAAGGGGAGGAAAGGTATTTCCATAAATGTTTACTTTCTTCTTTGTGGTTTTGTGTGTTGTTGGTTTCTTTTTTCTCTCTCAACACACAAATCAGTAATCAAAACTTTGTGTTAAGTGGCAATAGATTAAATTAAGAAAAGTTCCGCAAAGTCAAGCCTGTTTTTTCCTGAGAGCTACCCAGAGTAGAATTACCTTCATCCATGGGGGTAATGTAGGCAACTGGTTAAGCCCATACAGGAGTCAGCCAGCCTCCCTTCATAGTAGTTGTGGCTCTTCTTAAGAGGACAGGCAGTTAAACATGTTAAAAGTGGTTATTTCTCTCTGCTGACTGCATAAGGGAGTCGAGGTCAAATGCAGATATCTGCTTTGTTAAAGTCAGAAGTTAGCTGAGATCATTGCACCGCTTAAGGGAAATCCCATTTCAAGCATAAACATTTTCTTTGTTTGATTTTTGTCACTGCTAATAGTGGTTTTGTTGTTTTTTTCAGTCTTAAGTTAGATCCAGAAACACATAAGATTTTTAGAAGGTTGTGTGTTATAGTTCATAATGTCAAGGCTGAATATCAAATTGTATGAACTTAAACAGTTTGTAAAACAAGAAAAAGAGTTATGATACAGTATCCCACACAAAGTCTATCTAAAAATATTTCAGACCAAAACTATCACAGTGTTTATGCAGTCAAAGAGCTGGAGTGGTAAATTACCCATTAATCTAGCTGGTCCTAGACATGACATGGGAATTAAAGTCATTTTGTAATGCCCCCATTCTGTCTGGTTTTGACACAGTTAAATTACAAGCATGCAGTGAACAGCTGGTATAAACACCAACTATTCTTCTTACTAAAGCAAGGAAGCAACTTTTCAGATTGTTTTCTAAACCATAATTGTTCAGCTCATGTTGACAAATTAAGAAGCAAACAGAACCTAATCACGTTCAAATAACATGTTTCCAAGATGCAAATATCAAACACTTCCTTATGAAGTATACTTCAGATAGCAACTGCATATATCAATTCACATATGTTTTGACTAGAATGTAATGGGAGGACGTTCAGCAGCCCTCTACACAATTTTTCCCCATTAGATGAATGATTCAGAAATATATTAATTTTCTTATGTCATTTAGTGTACAGTCATTCAGTCTTTGACACTCAGTGTTCAGTATAAGCACTATTAAAAGTAAACCACATTAATTATGTAAATGTAATTATCAGTGGCCCTTGAAATGACAAGAATTAAGCATTTTACCAAGATTCTGAAGAGGCAGGGCACATTTATTTAAATTCATTGTTATATAGGTAACATAAACAAGATCAGACCTTAAGAGGAGTCTCTGGGTATTGACTTAACATAACTATTAATACTAATTTAACAAAATTCTCAAGCATATATAAAGTACAATTGCTAGAATTTGAATTTATAAAGTATGCCAAGAGTTTTACCATTGCCTTTGTCAGGACAAGAGATGAAAACATAAACCAAGGTAGATGGGTGGATTATATGCATATTATGTTAAAGACGCTAATGCAAAGATGTTAAAAATATTCAT
This sequence comes from Gymnogyps californianus, assembly GCF_018139145.2. Classification (NCBI taxonomy): domain Eukaryota; kingdom Metazoa; phylum Chordata; class Aves; order Accipitriformes; family Cathartidae; genus Gymnogyps; species Gymnogyps californianus. Next base: position 79,733,697 of record NC_059473.1, on the reverse strand, counting down.
CTTATTCATTGAGGTAAGAGTAAACAACTTGCATATGCATTTTGTGTTCCCAAATCTATCTGAAATCTGTGACCACAACAGGAATGAAGAGCACAATACTCAAGATATGATATGTACACATAGTATGAATATTTACTTGTAATTTCTCCAGGAACAGGGCAATAATCACAGCTTTTAAATCTTGTGCTGTGTACTGCATTAATAAAGTATTCACAGACTTCTCTGAAATGGTACCATTAGGAAGTAAAGCACACGGCAAAAGGCGGTCTTACTGCTTAAGTCAAAAAGAAAAAAAAATGCAGATAAAGAGATATTGGCCTCCTGAGTATGCTATGGAGGGTTCTGGATATTACCACCTTCTTAAGACATCACTACAGGGAAATGGTAACAATGGTTTTGCACTTGATAATAAAGAAAGCTAAAAATTTAGAAATTTAGATGACTAATACTAGGTGAGCTGAACCCAGCATCAGACAAATACACAAATGTAAGACAGGCAACAACTGTCTAGACTGTAACATGAATGACTTAGGGTTACAGTAAATTAGCAAACTGGGGGTTACTGATCATTAGCAAACTATATCGTATGGTTGCAACATCATCTATCAGACTTGACAGTAGTCTTCAACACGTGTAATTCCTGAGCTAGAAAACTGGACAAGTTTGCACAGTATTTAAGGAAAGATGTAAAACAGCTGGAAAGACACCAGCACGTAGCAACAAGAATGATCTTGAAAATTTCGCCTGTTAGGAATGGCTGAAAGAGTGCTCTTTAATTTTGGGAAGGAAAGACTGAAGGAAGATGTGATTATGATTGATAGATAGATAGATAGATAGATAGACAGACAGACAGATAGATAGATAGATAGATAGATAATGAATCTAAGCTGCAGCAAGAGAGATTCACTTTAGATGCTAGGAAAAAAGTTTGTAAGCGTTAGGATGGTAAAATACTGGAATGTGTTGCCCAGAGAGCTTGTAGACTCATTAGAAAGATTTCGCAAACAGTTAAATAGACAAATGTAAGGTATGATATAACCGATCTTGCCTACAGTAGATAACCTCTTGAAACCCTTTTCATCCCAGTTTCTATGTTTTTTGATAGTACCACATGCAAGTTTAACACTGTTTCACAAGCTGGGTTCTTGGCAATATTTTTCTTTCAGGGAAAACATTGTACAAAAATGGTAATATTTCTAAACTGTAGATCACCTCATTTCTGTCTGACCTTTTAGCTGTCTCTGTCCTAGTAAATAAAATGAGTTAGGCACCTAATTTGCAGGCTCTGAGGACAAATGGCATGTATGATCAGCAAGTATTTGTGCAGCTAAATTCTCTGACTTTTACCCAAACAGGATCTCTGTACACACAAAGGCTGCTGGCCCTCAGGACCCCCCAACCACGTGCTTCTTGAGAAAGCTCTAGCTAGCACTGGTCAGTACTGTGTCAGGGACTTGCAAACAGTGAGTACATAGAACAACAGGACAATGCTCAAGACACCACACAGCCTTGGTTTGCACATTTGAAAAGCTCTAAATCCATCTAGCTTAAAATTTGAAACTTGGCAAATGTTCCAAATTACTGGAGATGCCCTCTTACCAGGAGGAAATCTCAAATGCTATAGTTAGCGTATCAAGTGCAGAACCACAAAAAGTCTCCATAAGCTATACAATACAGCTTTGACCATGTTACATCAGATGATGTTATGATGAGAAATGGACTAATCTTCAGCAGTTTAAAAGACTGGAGAAATGCAAAAAGATTGTTTAAAACTATGTTTTCTCCTCCATCAGCCAGTCTTTCCTGGCTGAAGTTGCAGCTTGCAGGGACTGAACTGACATGTAGAGTTTCTGCTTTTCATTATTCTATTTGTGCATCATGCACACAACATATGGTGTTACAATAATAAAGGATGCAATGGTTTCTGAAGTTTGTTTCAATTTATTCAAAGGATCCTGTCCCAATTTTTCCAAAGCTCATACAAACCTTTAAAAAAAATCAAAATACACCATCTTTTTTTTTTTACCTCAAAGCTACATCCCTGCACAGTGAATGCTATAGATACTGTTTCTTCATATATTCAAATTATTCAGTTAGATGTTCACTGCTACATTCATTTCTGTTTTTAAAATACTCCAAGGTTTCAGTGACTCAATATTTCCGATAATTTGAAAGTAATTTTCTTTGCTGTGTGAAAGAAGAACCACAATTTTAGTAATAAAGAAAAAAATTAATGTAAAAAAAATGTTTAAAGTGTATACAAATCTGTTTAAAGAAGATGGAAATTAAAACCCAGCTGTTACTGTAAAAGTCCAGATCAACTACATTTTCATGAAGTTAAAGCAAAATTTTACTTGTTTTCTGTCAACATTGTCTCTTCTGGTTTTATCAGTGAAATGTTTTGGTTATTGTTTGTCACTGAAAGGCCCTTTCCAACAGGCTATAATAAGAAGCTAAGCTATATTGAACTCCATTAGTATTTTGGAAAAAGTTTATGACTAAGAAACACTGAAAAGATCTGTTAATGTGGTAACTAGAGTTATCAAAGAGTAGGTTCAGTTTATCAGTCACAGTACTATTCTCATAATCATAGCTTAGGAGACTTCATTCCATTACATATTTTTAAACTGAAGTGTCATTCATTAGTGGCTGAAACAGCATGCTGACCTGATTAAAAAAAATTAATAGAAATGTAATTATTCCAGTTCTGTTTCAGTAAAATCCTTTCATTTCCAAACAACTTTGCACTGTTGGTCTCCAGATTCTTTCATTTTTGCTACGGAATATATTTTCAATTAAAGACTGCTAAAGCCATTGATTTACGCCTTGTGATGAAACTAGGCCAGCAGGCACAACTGCAACAGACGGGTTTTTTATTTTTTTAAATAAATAGATCTGAGCTAAGAAAGCAAGTTCCTGGCGTCGTTGAACTAGCAATTATTATTTGCTTCCCTGAACAGGCATACATGCCCTAGAAAAATGGTATCAACAGAAAAGCTGTAAAACGTTTTGCTACAAGCCTCAGAAACAATTTTGGGGTTAGTTTTTGCTTGAAAATCAAAATAAGGCAAATGTTGCAGACAGAGATTAATGGAATTATAGTTGTTTTGCTAACTCTCTATTTGGTGGGCTAAACTGGATGCAGATTCTCAAAGCTGTTTGGCGATGTCCCACTGATTCACCAGGAGGAGAGGCCTGACATCATCAGAAAAAAAATAGTCTGTTATTAAAATAAGGATCTATTTGTGCATGGAGGTCCTTAAGACCCAGCAATTTCCTGAGGAGTCTCAGTCTACAAAAAGCAGCTGACAATGTTTGATTACCTGGCTATGTTAGAGCAGGTTTCCAAGCTATGTGGCTACAGCAGGACCTCAGACCACTCTTATCAGGAGGACTTTTTTGGCATTTAGAAGCTCCGGACTCTTTCAGACTAACTGAATTTACCCAGCAGCATAATTCGGTTGAAAGTAAACGGCTTTCAAGCAGCTGCTAACTGTATTGATGTCATCAGTCTGCCTCTGACAAAATAGATAATAAAATACTTTGCTCCATATTCACAGAAATACATAGTAAATTAACTGCTAAAATTTGTATTATTCAAGGAGTTAACAAAGAAGAAAACCATATTGTATTAAATCTGTGAATATGAAGATAAGCGGATTAATACAAACTCTTCAACTGATTAAAGGTTTGATAAACTGTAAAATGAAAGATTTACATGAAAGACTTTAAAAAAAAAGAAAATGTTGGATTTCCTGCTGTTTTTGGAACTTAAAGTATAGCAGTTCTTTTATATTGGAACAGTCTTCCAATACAGGACTTCTGCTTCTGGTGAGTTTTAAACAAATGGAGAGATATCCAGGTATCCACAGAAAAAAATTGAGTTTATGGGCATGAAGTAGTGACGTGATGAGCATCTTCCACTCTTCCAAACATACATTCATTTCTGTTTGGCAACTGCTTAGCAAAGTGTAAGCAAAAAATTCAGCAAAGGAAGGTCAGCAGGAAGCTTGCTTGGAAACTCAGCACTTTGTAGAAACAAACCTTAGGGCTTTTTGCCATTAACCTGTTTCTGGGACCACAGTAAAATGTTTGGTTTGGTTTTCAACAGGGAGCTTTAAACAGAAATAAATAGAAGCATAAAAGTTCTTTAAATCAGTTTAATGTTATAATTGGGGATTTGAATGTCAGAAGATAAATGCTTAATAATTCAGAGAAAAAGAGTCAGTGAAAGAATGAGCATATAGCAAATCACAGTATGTGCAAATAGGAAACAATTTATCAGTTCAAGGAGAGAAGTAAATTAGTGTTCCAATTATTATGTTTGTAGAATTCCTTGGTGAGTAGTTCTTCTCATTGTGAGACAATCCAAAATAATTCAGTTTTACAGAGTAAGTTTTCCAAGTAACTTGTGGGAATTTAACCATAAGACTCAATAAGGCTGATGGGAGCCTTATAACTGATCTCTGTTCACCAATATGCTAAAGGTATTTACCTCTGAGATGATTGATAGTTTTTAACCGTGTTTGGACCTTGTCTTCAGAGTGATTAGACTCCAATGTAAGAAGAACAACCTACCCTTGGCAAACATTTGCACATGGCAGAATGGTGATTTATTTCTCCAAGTGTTGTTTCTCAGCTTCAGGCAAAAGGAAAGTCCACCTTAACTTATTTGGATAATAAACATCTCTTTTTGTATTATACTTCCAGCTTTACCAAAAATTTTAAAAAGTGAATGACCTTTTTTATAAACATATCTTGTGTTACTTAGGTAAAGAACTTCAGAAGATTGGAATTTCCAAAAGAGTCTTCAGCATGTTGGCGGTGATAACAAAACTGTTATAAGAAGTGTTTTTAATGCAAAAAAATAGAATATTTCTCCCATAGACACACAACTCCCAGATCGATTTATTCTTCAGTATAAAACCACTTTAGCTGTAAAATGCTTTGTTCCCCTTTAAAACATTTTTAAGACCTTTATCATCAGGAAAGATTATATCTGCTATGCTAAAAAAAAAAAACACAGAAAAAAATTCATTTTAGAGAAAACAAAAGCCCACCAGAACTCCTCAAGCTTAGAAGAAATAGGATCATATGTTTCCCATACATTTTCAATATTTAAAGCACAGAGATATAGAGCAAGCAGCTTCATAAAGTCCTCATTCTTCAGCAGCGCATGCAGCCTTGAAAATAAAAAGGATGTCATCACTTTCTATTGTTGCACATTAAGGTCATCCTTCTTATCCTCTTTCATTAAAGTGACTCTAAGCTTGTCTCCCAGGTCATATCAACCACATTCCAGATAAGAAAGAGAGAAGGCAGCAACATGCATCCTAGGACAGTTCAGAAGTAAACAGCCAAAAAAAACAAAAAAAAAAAGCAAGCCGCCTAAAACCCAAATAATACAATGGTAAAGCCAACAAGCGAAACACAAATATTCATATCACTGGCTGTCCTATTTTTCACATGACTTTGCTTATATCTGCACTGAATATTTGTGCTTGGAAAAGCAAGCCTCAGAGCAAGCTGCACTTTAGGCTCCATATGTCCATCCTGAATGCATCCCTCAAGTAACAGGCTTTGCTGGCTTTCTTCACTTTTTTCCAAGTGGGCCCATGTTGTTCTCCCTCTGAGGGGCACCTGTAAATCTGCTTTCTCCCTGAGAACATGTCCAAAACCAGCCCTTTCCAAACAGGCTTGTCAAAAATGATATATCACACAGAGCTAAAGGAAGCTGCAACAGAGCCCCAACATGCACATTTCCCTTCCTTACACCTTACTCTTTGACAGTTTTTGGCAGTTACATCCAGCTCAGATGAACCTGTTTTTGCTGGAAGAGACAGGTTGTGCTGTGCTGCTTTCTATAAGTGGATCTCTCCCTCTAATAGAGAGCTCCTAATCCATTCACCTCTAACTATTCCTGCGTAGCTAGCATTTGTTAGCATATATATACTGGAGAAGCTTGCTTTTTTTTTAATTAAAAAAAAAAAAAATTTTTTTTCTTTTTACAGCTAGCTTTGGAAGTATAAATCTTGATAGAGTATTGAGATTGCACAAGGACTATACCCCTATGCAAGCATGGACTTTTTTTTCTTTTCTTCCCATAAAACCCTTGACAATTCTTTGACACCACCATTATGGTCCATTCATCCCTTCTCCCTCTATTCTCTCTCTCTTGCACAAATACACACACATATAGAGCCTGGTTTGAATTAACTCAATGCATCGAGGAAAGAAAATGGTAAATGGAGGAGAGAACACATGATACCTGTAACTAAACAGAACTCATATAACTTGCCCATTCTCCTCAGTAATGGATGTTTGCAACAACGCAGGGATGACAGCTTTACCAACAATATAAAATGCTCAGACTGTAAGCTAATGTTTTATCTTCTAATGTAATATATTTGAATTATAAAACTGCTGAAGTGTTTTCAGCAATGATTTTCGGAGGGACTGAGATTCATGTTTATAACCAGCAGTATCACAGGGGACTCCTGACTGAATGGAATAAGGTGATAGCATGTGTCTTGTACCCACCAAACCATTTATCTTTTACTGTATTTGTGCTTTTCTAACTACAAACCAATGGACTGAGAGGCATAATTATTCCTATCATAGGGAAAAGCAGAAAAGATGAGGCGTAGAGTAGGTACAAATCAATACTCCCACAGGCAAACAATTGCTGTAGAGGTGCACATTGTATTAATGAAGAGTGAATATTGATTTAGTTAATAGCAGTGTTCCAGTAAACTTTCATAAGCATCAGTGACCCTGGTTTGTGAACTCTTCCATGAAGGCAGATCCCATTATCTGTAAGGATTCCTGTTCATTTATAGAGGGCTTCTTCCACGAAAAATAGTTTAAAGGACTAAGGATGACTAACAGCAGAGCAGTTTTGAATAGTTATAATGTAAACTTTTATCAGACCATTAAGCTTTACTTCTTCCCACAGTTCCTAGGAATCTACAAATCTCAACCTATTCAAAGTCCAGTCCTGAACTTGCAAAGATATACAGGTAAACAGACTGACATTTCAGATATTTCCCTGACAATTCTTTGGAAGCTGGTTGCTTTTTCTGTTTGCATGCTTATAGTTCATAACTTTGGGTGTAACTTCACTATTTCAGGACAGCCTGTATTCTATTTCACACATCATTTGAATTCATGACAAAAATAAATTAGACTAGAAATAGTGAGGGGTTTGGTGGTTTGGTGTGTCGTGTCCCATCCCCCCCGCCCGCCCCCCCCCGAATGAAACTGAGGAGTAAAAGTCCCTTAAACATATCTGCAAGTATACAGAGAAAGAAAAGAAAGGCTGCCATATTAATGTCTTTACAAACATTGGTAAAATACAGTTGTTGTATCATTGTTAAAACATAGCTAATATTGTCCATGAGGTCTTTTAAATACGATCAGCTGTATGCAAGTGTCTTAAATATAGATTTCAACACTGTAGTCCAACTATACTTTCATGAAGGCCTGTTACACTTCTAATTTTTAACAATTAGGAAAAAAAGAAAAAAAAAATTCTTTTCATTCCTGTTGACTTTAGCTAATATAAAGTTTTTTACAGTATAAATGCATAAGCATATTTAGTGTTCTGGATCTTTTTAAAATCTTGCTGTAGTATCAATCCCACCCTTTCTTTCCAAGTGTTCACTTCTAATCAGAAAAGGGTATGCCTTTGCTTCTATTCAAGCAGGTCAGGTGGACTGAAGATTCAGTTTGCCCTAGCTGTCTGTCAACAAAGTGTCTACCAACACACTAATGTTGTTCTTAATTAGCTTACACGGAATTATTTTCGCTTTTATCCAGTAAAAAGGATTGGATTCAGCATTTAGCTAGAGATATAGGTGCCTACAAGTGAGATAGATAGGTGTCTAAGCTTTCATTATAGTCAAAGGCAATCTAGTCAATATAATCAATGGTGAGTGATTCAGCGGACCAGCCACTTGGGCGGAATTGCATTACTTAAACATAAGCAATGGCATGTCATCATATCTGAGATGCTTTAGGGTATACAAGACATAGGAATCAGCAGATAAGACACAGGACCAAAGGGTGACCTGGCCCCCCAGGTCTGAACTAGTAGCAACCAGGACGCTGCAAGGTATCTATCTCCAGTGTCACTAGACAACTCCGATTAGGCAAAGGAATCAATGCCGCTTGCATCTTCAGTCTAGAGAGGCAGATCGCTCTCCAGGTACTATTTATTAAGTCAATATACATTGGCCTAACTGATATAATACTTCAGAACTATAACTCCCTCCAGTGAATCCTAAAATCTGTTGAATGTGCATGATTTAGTCCTGCTTCCTGCATAGTGACTAGTGGATAGTTAAAAGGCCAAACCACAGCTAGTATTCCTGTTTCAGCTGAAATCAGCACAGGACTTGCCAGGTTCACACTCTGGGACACACAGAAATTCCCCTGAAGCAGAGTGCTGTCAGCAGGGTCACAGCACTTTCCTTCTCCCAGGAAGCCAGGAATCTCCCTCCATTATGCTACACGGATACTGAAGGGAAACTTGGAGGGGAAGTGGTGCTCCACTGAAAGCACGGCTGGACATGTAGGAAGAAAGAGTCTTACCCTACTTTTGAATCCAGCTAAACCTTGGGTCCCTCTGTAATTCATCTGAAAGTGACAGGTACTTCCAAAAAAAAACCCCAAAACTGAGTGCACTTAAGACGTGATTCAGTCTCTAAAAGATGGCTATCTTTCTTCGGTGACTCCAAGGGAGTTTTAGCAGAGTCGGGTCCTCATTTATTGCCTTTGGCTAGGTAGGATAAATTTAGCCCTTCCGGCTAGAAGACAGTCAAAAATAATACAGGGCAATTGTGTTTTCTTATTTCTACCCCCCCAAGCCTGCTCGAATTTTATTTTGGAGGTGCCCGTTAGTGTATTTTGATGGAGACTAAGTTTCTGACAGACACCTGTCTAGTTTTGAGACAGCCTTCTCATCTTCATAGATCAATGAAAGCTAAGTAGGCTGCCACAGAATAGATTGTCAGTCTCTCGACAAAGTATATTTTGCCTATAAGCCTCAAAAGACATTTCTGGTGATTCTTCTTAGAGAATTTCAGTTCTACAGCAAATAAATATTTTTCCACATGAAAATCATAATTGTTTTGGCTTTTTGTCCTGTCCCAGGAAAAATCCTTCATCAAACATGCCATCTCTATTTATTTTTAAAAAATTAAGTCATTTTACTCATAAGGTTTCTTTATAATACCACAATATCTACACATATATCTACTCTGACTTCAAATATGGAAGTTTCTACAATTCTTTTTCAGAGACTAGTCTATGGTCTAACAGAGCTTGCCTAGTTGATGGCTACTAGTCCATATATAAATACAGGAAAGTAGGTATTAAACTTTATATAGTTCTTTATATAGTACCCCAAAGCTGTTAGTTAAAAACAACATTTTGGAAGGTATTTTGATGCTGTGAAGTGTTGGAAAGGTTTTCCCTCTGAAAAAAGTTTTAGTGATAAACAGTTACACATAAAGACAGCAAGAGAAAAACACCTAAAAATTTTTAGACATGCCCAAGATAAGTTTTTCTGTTTGAAGATTTAGAAAGAATGCATTGTACTTCTAATGTAGCATGAAGCTGGTTTTATTTTTCCTTCAGAAAAGATATTGAAGGGTGAGTCTATTAATACATAGCCAGACTCATTCTTCCTGTTTCTACTGGAATTTAGTGTAATTGTACCAGCAATAAGTTTGTATATTTTTGCTATTTTTGGTGAAGCAAATTAGGCAAGTGAAGAGGGAAATTGGTGGGACTTTTCTTTACTTTTGACATGTTCTGTAATTGACAGCTCAATAACTGTGCACATCCCCGACCTTTCTATTTGTTGTGAAATAAGTTTATTGTTTCACTTTTCACTTTCATAATCTTATTATAGTCAAGAAAAACAGTATCCAATCCACTGGTTTTATAGATATTAGGGAAATATTTCACTGACTAATTTCATGTTATTTAGAAGATATCATTTTATATCAAGCAAATACAGATGTGCTATTTTTAAATGACTTTGATATATTTCTGGAAATCTAAGTACTATCATCACAAAAGGATTGTATTCTCCAAACAAAACACAGCTTTGTATAGAAGCATCTTGTTTTGTTGTCATTTAGAAAAATAGGTGCATTAGTGCATGTGACTCAAACATTTTAAAGAATATTATTATTAATATATAGATTTTATTAAAGAAAAAAGAAAAAGGGAAATGTCAAGTACCCTGAAGAAAAATTAACAGGACCATCCTCTTTTTGGAAGCAAGAACATAAATCCTAAACGAGTTGTCATTTCATATAATGATTTAGCAAGTCTATTGGCTGTCAGTGAGCTATATTATTTAAGATACTAAAGAAAATTATTAAACATATCAAACTTGAGAAGGCACAAATCTTTCTAACAGCATTGTACTAATGAAACTAACTAAAAAGTCAAAATTTTTGTCAGATTTGGAATACTCTGCTCCTCAAGTCACTCCTAAAATTTGTTCTCTCTGCTTGTAAGAACACTATTTAAAAGGCCTAAAGGAACTCCAGCAGGAAAAGCAATGGACCAAGCAGATAGCACAAGGGAGACTCTGCAAGACTAGAACTAAACCGTAATTTCCCCTGTCATCAGTACAGAATAAGGAACAGAAGGAATATTCTGCAGGCATTAAAATATATTTCCACTCCTGTGTATATGTGACTTTTGAGCTTCCCATCTATACCTTGCTACAGTACTAGTAATGGGAAATAGAAGTAGCTCCTGCACAATGCATGAAGTTATTGTCTCGGACAGAGAGGGAAGCCGATCATGTCTTCCTCAAGAACATGTATACTTGTGCATTTAGTACTCATGAACTCACATTATGTATCTGATGTTCAGTGACCAAACTCCTGTAGTCTTTCAAAGTGTATAATTTTTAGGAACTATTGGAGAAGCCTTATATGCATTTTTAATAATCCACCATACTTATTACCCGTAGGCCAGACAGGAATGAGAACATACCTTACTGAATACTAAACACAGTACACACTCCTGACTTCAAATATTTGATAATCTAAAAAACACATGACAGGAAGGTGAAAGAAGTACAGTACACAAGCAGTACAATGTTCACAACCATTAAGTTAGCTCCTTGCTTATTAATACCTGGGAAAGTATCCAGGGCCAGGAGGAAGAAGTAGGGTTGGCATAAACAGACAGTAAGAATATAGAAAAATCTGTTCTGTAGCATTGAAGGTCCCTGCTTTAGCTGTGTCTGTTCCTCTGTTCCTCCCAGACTGGGTTTCTCCCAAAGCTGCATGTGGGTGTCCTCTAATAACTCTATTGTGAATAGAAGGGAAATGACCCCAAGTCTATCCTTTTCTTCAACCTTTAGCATACCAGACTCCATTTAACTTATTTTTGCTTCTTTTCAGTATATTTCCTTGTTGCATGAATCATACCTGAATACATGATACCTCATGAATTATGATTAGAGCTATCATTACAAGCATGATTGAACACTTGCTGCCAAGTAGACTTGCCTAGACTTGCAAATTCTTTTTACAGGGAGGAGAGAAGGAAAAAAACAAACCCAGGACTACTTACAATTTAGGAAATAACAGAAATAAGCTAGCCTGATTCCACCGTATATTTTTATTTAACATGGCCTTCCTTTTATTTATCTGAGACTGATCTGTTATTGTTTCAAAAAGTGTCCTTGACTCCCAACAGATTATTGATGGATTTCATGAATAACAGTTCTGCATTCACTTTATCCATTCTTCATAATTTTCAGGAAAATAAAAAAGTATTATGCCTACTGGATGTCCTTTCTCCCTGTGCTTAGAGACACCTTCACAGAACTCCAGCAGGTCAGTGTGGTGGGATTTCCCTTTCCAGGAGCTGTGCTGAGCAACTGTTTCCAGTAGGCTGCCCTTATTCTCTTCTGTACTATGGATTCTACCATGTTATCAGGGAAAGAATTCAAATTTGCAAATAGTGTCACCTGGGAAAAAAGAATGGAAGAAAGTTAATTGGGATCACTCATGCTCAACAAATTTTCTTTACAAATATGCAAAGCTGGTCAGTTTAAGCTGCCATGGAAATTGTTTATGAAAGACAGTGGCAATTATAGACTGAGATGCTGGACTAGTCCAAAAGAAGGTTTCCTTATTTTTTCCAACAACTGTGTTTCAATCACATTTAAAAAATCAGATAAATGGGCACACAGATTACCAAATCCCCTTAGTCCTGTTTAAAGTCCTGTTTAAAATGAAAACTAGCAAAATAACCCTAGGGAAAAATAAACAGAATGGGACTATTCCCTTAAAACACTTTGCTGGAGACTTTCGTTTATAGTTTTGCCAGAGGACAACTGGCCCTAAAGAAGCTTTATTATCGCGGCAACTATGACTGCTATCTCTTCAAATCCATTGTGACAGCATTAGCTCATTGTTCTAATTCTTAGAGATGAACTAACAAAAAAATTAAAAGACCCAAACAAAAAAGGAAAGCCGAAGAGAGAAAAGTATCCAGATAACTTTACCTATCTACAAGTGCCCACTAAGTGCAATGAAACTCATTTCTTTCTCTTATATTCCCTCCTTGATATTTCTCCTTTTTCAACAATTACCTGGTTTAGACATCCAAAGCTGTGTATTTTCCAGCACTGCTGTGAGATTGTGATGAGAGAGGCAGCTGAAAACAACGTCTTTAACAAGATCATTCTGGGTTTGATCTTGCCAGCATGGTGAAGAACAGGATGTGAGATTGTAAATCTGCAGCAGGAAAGCTGCAAGTATCATTCGACACCAGGAAGACAGAAGCATAATTTTCTGCCTTTACTTTTTTCCCCTCTCTCTTTTGTACCTTCATACTGGCGTCTTTAAGAAAAAAAGACTCCAACAAGAACAGTAACAGTAAAATATTCAGTCCACTGCAACTTTTTCTCTTCCACAGAAAGGGAAGAAGAAGACTCTGTCTACAATAACATCTCAAAGACTGTCATAATAGGTTTCCCTGATAAACAATATTGCCATGTAAAGAGCCAGTACAGCTAAACCAATGAGAATTAGGAATGCTGTCGAAAGGACAGCCTTATTTTACAATCTACAGGTCAAAGCAGAAGATTTAAATATGGGACTAAACATAATTTGCAAAGGTAATAAGTAGAGGAAGTTGGACCTGCTGAGTTAGACCAGCTACCACAACCTGGGTTAACTGTTTAATGACAGTTTTAGCAAGAGAGACATACTAGCAACTTGAACATTCTCTGTCTTTTTATTCTATTGACAGTAATGTAATAAAGTTAATTTCAGCTAGCATCTGTAGGCGTTATAACTCACAGATTCGTCACTATCTTTCAGTACCTTATCAGAAAGAATGCTGCGTCTGGAACCCACAAAAATGATTAACATTGCTCATCCAAAATTTCCACTGGGACAAACTCACTTCCAGCAACCGTTTGAAAGATGCACTTCAGCTTCGTCTGAGCTAAAGCTACCTAAGCAGTCTATAAATACTGCTTATTCTTGGCTGCATCCTGAGGAACACTGTCTGTGATTTTACAGCCTTGCTTTCCTCTTCAAGTTGAAACATAGTGCTATGCCTAATGGACGTTATCTCTGGAACAGCTACCTTCACATAGTACTTTTTCATCAGTTTCTTTCAGATAAGCCCCATACAGCTCAAATCTACACTCATCAATTGTTGTAGACCATTAAGATCTTTGGTCATTAACTTGTTGCCTCCAGAGATCCTATTGAACTGTTTTTCAAGTGCTGGAACTTACCCTCCAGGCCTGTAAAACTAGAAGCCCCTACTGAGGATACCATACTGTCAGACAGTGAAGGTTTCAGCTGTTTAACTTACTGCTTCAGCAGACAGTGTTTGCCACTAGGCATTCTGATTAGGTCACATAAGCAAGAAATCACAGCAAAATAATCTGACTCTCAAGAATGAACCTTTTTTTTTTTTTTTGCAGAGAAGCTGTATCCAAACATTCAGTCTGAGCTCTGAGATAATAGGGCCCCTCAGTTATTTATGGCTGGTACTTACCCATTTCATTAACGAATACTTATTCTTTAGCATGAAAGGCTTTATGGGAAGAATAAATATCTTCTATTGGGACAACAAACACAGAGGGAAACAGAAAGGCAAGCTTTTGGACTCAAGAGTGCCTTAGTGTTCATCAGATCTGAAAAGTGACAAAAACAGGCTAACTAGAAGATAGATACAACTGCTCCAAGTAAAATGAAATTGTGTTAATCAGTTAGACGACTTGAGAGAAAAAGTTAGTTAGCATCCAGTGAGCAAAAACAGAAAGGTGAGAAGCTGTTAGCTCATGTGGAGTAGAGGCAGAAAAGGGCTTTTAGCATCAGTGTTAGAGGAACGGGTTAGCTGGAAAAATTTATAGGTTATTAAGCCAATGTCTTTATTGAGCCTTTATTTTTAGTAGCAAGTAGAGTTATGAAATTTAGTCTGCATGTTCATATTTTGAAGGTACTCTATAGGGCTCCTTAGAGGATCAGGACTGAGCAGTCAGAAACAGAGTGAAAAATGTTATCCTACTGTTAAGTGGCTGTTTCTATCCTTTACAAATTGCCTGAACTAGCTCGTTCTAGCTCGTTCTAGCACACAGCACTCATTTAATTGCACTCACGTTGCGTTCACAAGGGCATTTGGTCCATCAAATGAAGTACACCACAGATTGGGCTGAACATGTGTAGGACCTATAGATTTTAATGGTTTTGTTTCGGGGAGTATTATTTGTAATAACTGTGGAGAGTGTTGGCATTACTCTGGCACAGTATAGTTCCATTTGACTTTTGTTGATATGTGTGAGTTTTTATTTCTGAATATATGATTGGTAAGGCAGGGGATGGTTTAAAAATTATGAAAGGAGTCATTATCTGAATCTAGGTACAGCAGAATCTGCAAACAACATTTTCAGTTTTTTACTGAATTGGTCTATAGATCTCAGTCTGGAGTGGGATGTTCTCAAGGATACATAGTTAACAAGGGTTTCTTGCACTTATTTAGAAAAAACTCACTTTGGCAAACAAATGCCTTGTACTTAATGCATCTTTTAAAGTCAAATTAGAAGACGTTATTTTGGAATTATAAATTATTTACTTACAGTAGAGTATTATCCTGAGTAATTTAGGAAATTTTTTAAAAATTAATTTTTTTGACAAATGTTGATAAGGAATTCTAAGAGCAATTGAACCTGTTTTCTCAGTGATTGAAAGTGAAACCCTTGCCAGTAGGAAGTTTCTATAGAAAACACTATGTATCAGTTAAGCCTAGTTTCTAGCAGTTTCTACTAATAGAGAAGCTTAGTTTCTACTTGATAAAGTAGAGTTATTAGCAGGCTAATGAGAGACTATAACAAAGTCTCTAATACTTACCAGATTAATAGTTTCCCAAATCTTCTCTGTGCATTAACTTTTAATAGGAAGAAACAACTTGATATTAATGCAAAGTAAACCTGGTACTCACAGAAAGGATCCTTTCAAATGATCATGGCAAACTGGGAGTGTTGGAGAGAAGTTGTTATTGATCATAATGCATGCTCAGTTTAGGTTAATTATGAGTAAGAATTGAAATTTGAAAGGTAGGAAAATTTTAAGAAAAGTAGTAAATAGAATTTTGTATACGCTTCATTTTCCAATGTTTCCAAATCAATGTATCCTACAGTGAATATTTACAATTATGTGGTTTTTATGCTTAAACAGTTGATGAAGTCCAAAAGTAATGATTAAATCTGCCTTAGTGAGTTTTATGACATGATATAAATGTGTATAAAACTAATCACAGACAGGTTTTAAGAGTACTTGCTTTCATGTCCTGGAACATAGAAGTTCAACAAATCCTACCTTCCAAAAAAAAAAACAAACCAAAAAAACCACCAACAAAGAAAACCTGAACCAAAAAACCCCCTACAATGAAAAAAGTCAGAGACTATGATTCAGGTACAGACTAATCTAGATTAGATTCATCCGGAACTTTACCAAATCAGAAGACAAATACTTTATTTATCTCTTTGCATGGTCCACACATGAAAAACGTAAAGAAAAGGCATTCCTATGGTCTGACATCAGAAAACTGTTCTACTACGGGGGCACTAACCGTACCAACTTGTACTAGTTTTGGATGTGTGGTGGGCTGACCCCGGCTGGACAGCAGGTGCCCACCAAAGCCGTTCTATCACTCCCCTCCTCAGCTGGACAGGGGAGAGAAAATATAACGAAACACTCATGGGTCGAGATAAGGACAGGGAGATCACTCACCAATTATAGTCACGGGCAAAACAGACTCAACTTGGGGAAAAAAATTAATTTAATTATTTACTAATTATATCAGAATAATGAGAAATAAAACCAAATCTTAAAAACACCTTCTCCCCACCCCTCCCTGTTTCCCAGACTTAACTTTACTCCCGAGTTCTCTACCTCCTCCCTCACAGTGGCACAGGGAGACAGAGAACGTGGGTTGTGGTCAGTTCATCACGCGTTGTCTCTGCTGCTCCTTCCTCCTCAGGGGGAGGACTCCTCACACTCTTCCCCTGCTCCAGCGTGGGGTCCCTCCCACGGGAGACAGTCCTCCACGAACTTCTCCAACATGAGTCTTTCCTCACTGTGAGCCCAATGTGGGCTACAGTTCCTCATGAACTGCTCCAGCATGGGGTTCCTTCCACGGGGTGCAGTCCTTCCGGAACAGACTGCTCCAACGTGGGTCCCCTGTGGGGTCACAAGTCCTGCCAGCAAACCTGCTCCAGCGTGGGCTCCTCTCTCTCCATGGGTCCACAGGTCCTGCCAGGAGCCTGCTCCAGTGCAGGCTCTCCAGGGGGTCACAGCGTCCTTTGGGTGCATCCACATGCTCCAGCATGGGGTCCTCCACGGGCTGCAGGTAGATATCTGCTCCACCATTAACCTCCGTGGGCTGCAGGGGGACAGCCTGCCTCACCATGGTCTTCACCATGGGTTGCAAGGGAATCTCTGCTCCGGCACCTGGAGGACCTCCTCCCCCTCCTTCTTCACTGACCTTGGTGTCTGCAGAGCGGTTCTCTCACATATTCTCACTCCTCTCTCTGGCTGCAACTGCAACTCCCCTGTAACTTCTTTTCCCTTTCTTAAATATGTTATCACAGAGGCGCTACCACTGTCACTGATTGGCTTGGCCTTGGCCAGTGGTGGGTCCTTCTTGGAACCCTCTGGCATTGACTTTATTGGACATAGGGGAAGCTTCCAGCAGCTTCTTACAGAAGTCACCCTTATAGCCCCCCCGCTACCAAAACCTTGCCACACAAACCCAATACAGGATGGTATAGAATTAAATTTCTTCACAGTAGTTTGTATAGTGCTATGTTTTGGATTTGTGATGAAAACAGCACTGGTAACACAGAGGTGTTTTAGTTATTGCTGAGCAGTGCTTACACAGAGTCAAGGCCTTTGCTGCTTCTCACACCACCCCACCAGCGAGTAGGCTGGGGGTGCACAAGAAGTTTGAGAGGGGACACAGCTGGGACAGCTGACCCCAACTGACCAAAGGGATATTCCATACCATATGACGTCATGCTCAGCATAGAAAGCTGGAGGAAGAAGAAGGAAGGGGGGGACATTCAGAGTGATGGCATTTGTCTTCCCAAGTAACCGTTACGCGTGATGGAGCCCTGCTTTCCTGGAGATGGCTGAACACCTAGCTGCCAATGGGAAGTAGTGAATGAATTCCTTGTTTTGCTTTGCTTGTGCACCTGGCTTTTGCTTTACTTATTAAACTGTCTTTGTCTCAACCCACGAGTTTTCTCACTTTTACCCTTCTGATTCCTTTCCCCATCCTGCTGGAGGGGGGAGTGAGTGAGCAGCTGTGTGGGGCTCAGCTGCCTACCAGGGTGAACTCACAACAGAACCAAGACAGAGAAGGACAAGAGAGATCTCTCTTAGTGGTTAGCAAACACATTCAGATGGCAGGGTAATGGAAACAATGACCTAAAACAGCAAAATGGGTATTTAGGTTATATAGACAATGCAAAGACAGACAGACAGACAGACAGAAAGAGAAGCCACAAAGAGCATTCAGAGCACAGAGCTGCCTGAGGGAAAATTTATATGGGTGTTTCCAAATAGATCTGAGCTATGCTCTGTGCTAGCCTGCATCCTGTTTCCTCAGAGCACAGTGTGAGTTTGTATTTCTCTGTACATTCCTTTTCAAAAGAAAGCTAGAACAAACAGAATAAGCACGTTTTCCTTTCAGTCAAACTTTCAAAATTTTTGTCATTTCCTCTCTTTGAATTCAAGTTCATCTTCCTGCAGAGGACCTTGACATCTACAGTACAGACTTATACATCAGGACTGGGTAATACTACTGACTGAGAATGGCAGGGACTTTTTGGGTACCTATGAAACCCAGCAAGCTGAATCCTACTAAATTTTTGGTTGTTTGTTTAAAATTAATAAATAGCAAGAAGGACAGCAAGTCTGAGGCCCAAATAAATCTAGAGCATATAATTGTTTTCCTAGTAGCTTTGGAAATGAGGCTTTATGGATGTGCCTCTATACTAAAACAGTATGTGAGGTGCTATATTGAGCTGGACTTTAAATTGCCCACACTGAAGAATTGTTAGTTTCCCACTAATTCTGTTTTGCAGTGTACCAATTACTCCTCTTCAAGACAAAACATGGTTTAAACAAGAATTGATTCTGGAGACCCCTCCCAAAAGGCAGACCTCTGAACTCTACCTAACTGTCTTCCAGCTCTACCCCAGGAGGCATTATATCCTCAAATATTCCCCATGATATCATGACAGACTCTAATGTGTACTTAGTTTATCTCTAGTCTCATTCTATAAAATACTACTATTGTGAGCAGTACAGCCCTTATATTGTTTCAGGTATTTACAGATGAAAAATAACATATGAAATTAGCTATATCTTCAGGACATGGGGGGATATGATATGGGGCCAGAAGAGAAACAAGACCATGCAGTGTTTTACCTAGCGTGAGTATAGGTAACCGACTCCATGGAGGGTGTGCACACACTAAGCAGTGTGGGCACAAGCCACTGGACATCATTTGGACTTGGAACATCTCTAGAACCAGTGCCTTTAGGAACATGCAGCCATCATGACCCAAATGTGATCAAAGTCACAAGCGTACATTTATTTTAAGTCATTTAGCCCCTGTTCTGTTGTGTTAGCACTATATATTTATCAAGGGGATAACTAGACTTCTAAATCTGTACCAAAAAATTTAAAGCTTTGATATATGATAAACCATTAGGGTACTAACCTAATCTTACTAAAATCTTGAGAATGAGGGTTTCCTTATTTTATAAGTCCTGTGGTGCTACTGATTGTGTTACAGGCAAAAAAGTTTGCCTTCTCCAAAATCATTCTTTTCATGCCACTTGAGTCAATAAGTGCTCAGTTTTGGTCAAGGTCCTGAAGAAATGTCTGTGCACTTTGCATACAATGTGCTGCCCTTACAAGACCAAACAAAATGATTGCAATCCTGTGGAAAGAGTGAGGATGTAATAGTATGTTTCACGTTGTGAGGAGATATTTTCAAGTCAGAGATTATAGATTTCACATCTGATACTCAAGCACTGTCTTAAATAATAATATCTAAATATTAATTTGCAATGTCCTAAAAAACAGAGAAATAGAAATTAAACTACCACTGGTAAAATCTACTGATAAATACTTGACTTCGTGATTTTTTTTCTGGGTGTAAGGGTATTACCATCATAGAAAATACTTTTTTTTAACATACCCGTGTAATTTCCTTACAAATTGAACCAGCAACATTTTTTATTATTTTGCATAAATAGTGAAAAAATATTAACATGAAAAATGTGTTATATTTAATATTTAAAGCTTTAGGATGCTCAGCCAGTATGAACTGATTACATACGCAGTGCCACCGAAGCCAATAGCATATAGGTTCTCTTACCTCAAAAACCAGTCCCCACTCAGGCACAGTGATTATCCTTTTCAAAGAGTGAACATTACATACATCAGATATGAAACTCTTCTTTCCAATTCCATGCAGGAGGTGGTGTCACATGTGACATTTCCAGGATGATAGTCCTGTTTCAGGGTGGAAAAATGGTTCAAAACATGTGACTTCGTAGCCATAGTTTTCATTCAGTTGTGTAACTGATCTGACATGAATGGAAGCTTCTCTATCACTTACACAGGAAGGATATTGACAGTTTTATGTCAGATTAGGCTTTCACATCAGTTGCTTTTGCATTTTCTTATGACTTCATCATGACAGGAAACAAAATTTTCAATTTTGTGAGTGGTCCATGGCTCATGATAATTCCTGAATTACATTTGCATATTATCTTTGATGCTACTCGTTGGCATGGATAAAAAACAACAATTACATCTTATGGATAGAGGTTGCACAATAATCAAGTCCTGTTCCTAGACAGCTTAGTTTACTAGTATAAATATAGCCACAGATATCAGATAACTCAGGGCTACAGCATATATGGAAGAGTATGTGCTTTATCATCTCAACATCCATTTTGTACAACAGGAGGATTTGGCGGGATGGATTTTTCTTTGCTTGTTTTTGTTTGAACATGAATACAAAGGGCTTAAGATGCTCTCCATTAGTATTTCTGTTAATGACCTGACTGAGAATAGGCAGTACTTTTATAAGCTTGAAGGAGGACCCCAGGCTAGAAAGAGTTGCTTCAGCCAGCAAGCACATTAGAGGATGGTATTAGAATTCAAAATTATGTTGACAAATTGGAGAAGTGGCCTAAAAATGTAAGATACAATACAATAAAGACAAATGCTAGATTTTACTGTTAGGAAGAAATAATCAACTACACAAATGTTGTGGGGAGGATGACTGAAAAAAAGCATATTAGCAGCTCTTCAGAAAACTGTCTAAGCCTTATAATAGATCACATGCTAGGCATGAATCAACAGTGTCAGGCTGTAGTGAAAAAGGTAAAAGCCAAACAGAGATGCAAATAGAATCATCATTTAGAAAACATGAGCTTAATTCTTCTGTTGTACTAAGTGCATCGTTAAGGCCTCAACTGAATACTGTGTCCAGTTCTGAACATCAGACTTCAAAAATAATGTCAACCAACAAGAGAATTTGCTCTGCAAGCAATGAAAACTATCATAGGTACAAAAAAATATAATCTTTGAGGACACATTGAAAGTATTAATTAGTATTCATTTAGTTCAGAGAAAAAAAAATTATGTGTGGCGTGGTAAGAGTCAGAAAACATTCAGAAAATATTCAGAAAATCTTGATCTTAGCAAAAATTAAGGCTTTCCATGTCCACTGCAAACAGGACAATAAAGAGTGAACTTCAAGAGGTTTAGGTGGGACATACAGAAAACATTTCTGAATTTAGGGCTCTTCAAGCCCTGGAGCAGGTAGTTGCCTGAGCAGGTTTGTAATCTCCATTGTTAGAGGTTCAACAGACATCTGTTGGGGAGGGTTTAGGTCTGTCGGATTCTGCTTTAGGGCATCAATCTCTGATGGAAAGATCATGGTGGACTGAATGACTTCTTGATGCCCCTTCTATTTGCTTTTCAGCGAGTCTATGATTAGAACAGCAATGGCTTGGATCACACTCCAGCACACGTTTTACTATCCTTTTTAGAGCTGATATAAAAAATGGACTGAAGTATAGAAGGGGGAGGTGAGGTGAGAAAGAGATGAGAAAGGAGAAGGGGAAAAGCAACCAGTAACGGGAGAGAAAAAAAAGATAGTGAAAGAGAGAGAACCTTTCATTGGGCTCTAGCTCATTAGCGAATGTTGAGTCTGCTGCTTTGTACATGCAAATTGCAAATTAATTTGTTCTGGGACATGTTCAGGCCTGACTGGATAAAATCCTGAGCAACCTCATCTGAACTTACAGATGACCCTGCTTTGAGCAGGAGGTTGGACTGGATTATCTCCTGAGGTCCCTTCCCACCTAAATTATCCTCTGTTCCTACTGTTGCTACTCCACTTTGGTTCTGTACTTATGATGACCTTTCCAAATGCATATCTTATTCTTTTAGATACATGAATGTAATTTAGACATATGTGAGCCCTCTTGCAAAACTTTTTCTGTTTAGAAAAATGTAGAGTGAAGACCAAGAATACTATTCTTTCTAGAAAAATTAAATAAAACCTTGCTGATCTTAAATTCCCAGCAATTAATATGGAGATGCCTTTAAAAATTCCTGATTTGTATTTGTTTAAAACTGTGGAATTTATATCATTAATTATTGGTGAGTGACAAGCTACTGTAGTCCTAGATAAAATGTAATTTTTGCCAGTGTTCCAGATTTAAAAGCATCTTTCAGGCTCCCTGACTCAAACATTTAACCTGATTTATGGCTTGTGCTCTAGGAGTACTAAGGCTCAGTCTCACTAAGATCACTTTAAATGACTTTTAAAATTAAGTAAAGAACCAAATGTAACTATTAATCTAAACATACTGTGAAATATTAATTATGCATTTTAAGTAAAGGGAATAAACAAGAAATAATTTAATTGGTGACATATAATAAATCCCAAAACGTATCCTTGCTGAAGGCATTTTCTAAATAAACACTTGTTTTTAAGCCACACAGGAACTGAAGTTGAAACCATTAGTTACTGAGTCAGAAACTGTTTATTAAAACATTTTTTGCAGTCACCTGTTAAAATTACATAAATGTTTCTAAAGGGTGAATACATTGAGAGAAAAGTAAAGTAGCCTAACATGAAAGGGTAGGAAAGATCTTTGTGTTATGCCTGGCAATGTTTGTTAATGAGACAAAACTACTTAAGATCAATTGCAACTGCTGAGCCAATGTAAAATATATTTTAAGTTCACACAAAGTTCTAATATTTCTGTCAACATATTACACAACTGCAAAAATTGAGACCTAAACAAAAGATTATACTTCCACAGACAAATAGTTAGTGACCCCCTAGGTACACATTCCTCATGTTCTTTTCATGCAGAAAGTCCCCTGTGCAAAGTAAGCTCTGTGCACTGCAGAACCTAAATATCATGTATATGTTCTAAATGAAACATGCAAAAGAAGGGCCTGGTAATGCTGACCTCTTTTCACCAGACAATCTCATCAGTACTAGAATAAGATCAGTCATGAAAACCTTCCTGTAGTGTAAATATTACTCCTTCCTCAGGAAGTATTTAACCCTTCCAGTCTTTCTTCCATACAATTTGAGTACTACAGGGCCATGTACCAGTTTACTACTGAAAAGACAACGTGTTTTTCCTAGTGAGCTATGCAGATATCAGATATATAGAGTCCACAGACAGACTATTAAACTTAGAAGCATTGTAAGTGAAATCCTACTGCCCTCCAAAATACATAAAGAAAAGAAAAGAAAACAAGAACAAAAACATTGACCTGTGGAGTTTTCCCCTCATGACCTTTCTTTAATCTAAGTAACAGTGCTATCTCACAGAACACTCACCTGGGGGATCTGGAGATGTGCATGTACAGATGTGAATATTTAATAAAAGACACATTGGTAACAGTCAGGATGACAACAGATCAAACACTCTGTCTAGTATTGTTCACATTCGGTCTTTTTCCTTGGCAGAGCACGTTTAAACAAGGACAAGAAGACAATTGCACTGAAGTCTGGACTCAGATGATCTTTTTTCCCACTCAAAGTTACTACCTTTCCATCTTTCCCACCCAGAGTTGCTACCTTTCCCTTTTGATCCAGACAGCCCAGCAATTACAGATCTGTGTCTGGATTGGTGTACAACTTATATTTCAAGCACTCAGTACAAAAATTTTCCCAGGACTCTGTGCCATGGACCTTCAGAAAGTCCCATCAAAGAGTAGAGACCATGGCCAAAAGTCAGTCCAACTTCTTTTGCTGAGTGCTCTGTATCTCCCTAGCAGCCCTTCATTTCTTCTTCTAACTTACAGTCTCAGTAAACGCACATACACTTCTGCTGCTGAAAATCTACCTTGTTCCTAGTTTGACTTCCTACCTTTTCTTCTGAATATATCTTATAACTTATCTCCTTTTCAATAATCACACCATGTAACATTGATCGTCACATAAATATGTTTGGTTTATGTATCTGTGCAGACTATTTTTTCTCAGTTTCAGAACTTTATAAAATACTATTAATCTGGTAATGCCCTTGAGGTGGAGCTACTTGTGGCAGGTTGACCCTGGCTGGATGCCAGGTGCCCACCAAGCTGCTCTATCACTCCTGCTCCTCAGCTGGGCAGGGGGAGAGAAAAATACAATGAAAGGCTCATGGGTTGAGATAAGGACAGGGAGAGATCACTCACCAATTACCATCACAGGCAAAAGAGACTCAACTAGAGGAAATTAATTTATTACCAATCAAATCAGAGTAGGGTAATGAGAAATAAAAACAAAATCTTAAAAACACCTTCCTCCCACCCCTCCCTGCTTCCAGGGCTCAACTTCATTCCCAATTTTCTCTGCCTCCTCTCCCGCCGTGTGACGCAGGGGGACATGGAATGGGGGTTGCTGTCAGTTCATCACATGTTTTCTCTGCTGCTCCTTCCTCCTCACTCTCTTCCCCTGCTCCAGCATGGGGTCCCTCCCATGGGAGACAGTTCTCCACAAACTTCTCCAACGTGAGTCCTTCCCACAGGCTGCAATTCTTCTTTAACTGCTCCAGCATGGGTCCTTTCCACGGGGTGCAGTCCTTCAGGAATGGACTGCTCCAGCATGGGTCCCCCACGGGGTCACAAGTCCTGCCAGCAAACCTGCTCCAGCACGGGCTCTCCACGGGGTCACAGCCTCCTTCGGGTGCATCCACATGCTCTGGTGTGGGGTCCTCCATGGGCTGTAGGCGGATATCTGCTCCACCATTAACCTCCGTGGGCTGCAGGGGGACAGCCTGCCTCACCATGGTCTTCACCATGGGTTGCAAGGGAATCTCTGCTCCGGCACCTGGAGGACCTCCTCCCCCTCCTTCTTCGCTGACGTTGGTGTCTGCAGAGTTGTTTCTCTCACATATTCTCACTCACTCAGCCGGCTGCTGTTGCGCAGCAGTTTTTTCCCCTTCTTAAATATGTTGTTCCAGAGGCGCTTCCACCATCGCTGACTGGCTCGGCCTTAGCCAGCAGCAGGTCCGTCTTGGAGCCGGCTGGCATTGGCTTTATTGGACACAGGTGAAGGTTCTAGCAGCTTCTCACAGAAGCCACATCTGTAGCTCCTCCTGCTACCAAAACCTTGCCACACAAACCCAATACACTACTATACCAGTATGCTGTACTTACAAACATGACAAGTGAACGTTTTCAGAAGACTCCCTCTTGGTTTGAATGTGGGGAGATCTGACTCTCAGTGGGTTCAGAGGTTATATTTTCACAGCCAATTAAACATTCTAATTTTTCTGACACAACTCCAATGTGTTCTTACAGTGGCCTTGTGTCATTAGTCAGGTCTGATTATTGCCTCTTGTTCCTTAAGCCATTAGCCACTGAAATCCCTGCAATTCTCAAGTGTAAAACACATGAGCTCAGCAACAAATGGACTCAGTCTCTACAGCTTTTTAACAAAAGAAGACTGTCACACCAGCAGGAAGCAGGATGGTTCCTGTGTATGTATATATTTCTGTGTATACCATATTGTGCACGGTGCTGAAGTACTCCAGAAACAGAGTGTATTGAGTCATAGGGTCCCTTGAAGAGGAGACATGCCACAAAAGTACACTGCAGCCTCCTTACAATACGACCTTTTTTTCTGTGGACAAAGGGAAGACAGTGGATGTGGGTTTTTTTTGTTTTAGCAAAGCTTTTGATACTATCTCTCACAGTATCCTCTGGACAAAATGTCCAGCATAGAGCTAGACGTGTACACAATACAATAGATGAACAATTGGCTGAAGGGTTGGGCTCAAAGAGTTGTAGTAAATGGGGCAATATCAGGCTGGCGGTCAGTCACTAATGGTGTTCCCCAGGGCTCAATTTTAGGGCCAGTTCTCTTCAATGTTTTTATCAATGACCTGGACACAGGAGTTGAGTGCACTCTAAGTAGGTTTGCCAACGATACTAAATTAGGAGAAGCCATTGATTCCCTCAAGGATAGAGAGGTCTTACAGAGACATCTTGATAGATGTCACCGACTGTATGAAATTTAACAAGGACAAATGCCAGATTCTGCACCTGGGATGGTGTAATCCTGGATGTACATATAGATCGGGGGACAAGAGGCTGGAGTGCAGCCCTGCAGAAAGGGATCTGGGATTTTGGTTGATGATGAACTCAGTAAGTGTCAACAATGGGCCCTGGCAGTCAAAAGGGCCAACAATATCCTGGGGTGCATTAAGCACAGTATAGCTAACCAGACAAAAAAAGTGATTGTCTTATTATACTCAGCACTGGTGCGGCCTCACCTCGAGTACTGTGTGTAGTTTTGGGCTTCACAATATAAAAAGGATATAAAAATATTAGAATGTGTCCAAAGGAGGGCAACAAAGATGGTGAAAGGACTAGAGGGCATGAACTATGATGAGGAGCAGCTGAGGATACTAGGTTTGTTCAGCTTAGAGAAGAAGAGGCTGAGGGGTGACATCATTGCTGTCTACAACCTCCTCATGAGGGGGAGCGGAGAGGGAGGTGCTGATCTCTTCTCTTTGATGTCTGGTGATAGGATGCAGCGGGGTGGCTTAAAGCTGTGTCAGGGGAAGTTCAGATTGGATATTAGGAAAAACCTCTTCACTGAGAGGGTTGTCAAGCAGTGGAACAAGCTCACCAGGGGAGTGGTCATAGACCCAAGCCTGTCAGTGTTCAAGAATCATTTGGACAATGTTCTTAGACATAAGGTTTAACTTTTAGGTTGCCCTGTGTGGAGTTAGGAGTTGGATTTGATGATCCTTGTGGGTCCCTTCCAACTCAGGATATTCTATGATTCTATGATTCTGTCCTCCTCAGGCAACCATCGATACAGGTTTGATAAAGAGGGGTTAAGGTTATTTGCTGTCATTACTATCTGTCCTCACTCAAAGTGTGGCAACACAAGAATTCGAAGGGCCTCCTTCCCTCTGTAGGGCATTGAATAGGAATCTGGTTTAGTGTTCACATATCCAGACACCACACTTATAATTGCTGGAACCAATAAATCAAAACAAGATGTTTCATGGGAAGCGATGACAAGATTGTGTTCTTAAGAAATAGATGCAATTTGAAATGTTGTATCCAAACATCACAATCTGTGCTGTTTCATTAGTGCAAACACTCAGAAGAGGAATCAAGAATTTTAGAGGAACAACATATGGGTTCTACTGGTAGCAGAGAGATGATATTGCTTTACCTTTAACCTTGGCATATCAACAGGGGATGACTTTGCTACATTTACCGTGCTTGACTAAATCGATCTTGGAAGGTACAGACATATAGGGGCAATGTCCATTGAATGGAAGGCTCTTTGCCCCTTTAAAAAGGCCATATCTGTTTCTTCACATTGCTTCTAGCCTTCCTTGATGATACCATTTAACCCTCAATCAAAAGACAGTACAGAGAGAGAGACACCACAATTCAACAGTCGTCAGCTGAAATATATACCTCTTTATAGCCCCCAAACTATGCTAATGTGTGGCAGAACTTGGACCAGGAATCAATCCATGAACAGTAATGAGCCTTACAGCAACCAGGCATCCAGTGAGTAAAATCCATTCAGAAGAGTCTGGGTCTTGACATTTAGCAACAATTCTGGATGTCTAAAAATACAAACACAGAGACACACACGCACACATGCATGTGTATCTATATACACATACACATGTGATTGCATATAATATATGACAATAATAATAAAAAACTTTTTCCAACATCCAGTGATGAAATTTAATGGGAAAAATCACGCTTAAGACCATATCTGTATCCTATGTTGTAACCTCAAGCATTTTAGCCAGTTTGTGAACATGTACTTTGTCAAGTTACAAGCAGACAGACAGTCAGATAAGGAGATTTAATTATTTGGATTTTTACAAAAACATTTGTTCACTGAGTTGCTAACAAGCTGTATGGTGATGCATACTATCTACATTTCCTGAAACAGAGAAAGAAAAATCCTGTCAATTGAAAGAGTAGACTTGGGTCAATTTACAATAGGCACCCTGAACTCTGAAGGAGGGGAAATCCTTCTGGACATGCATTTGCCTTCAAAAATGTTTGCAATTTGTATTTAAGTGGTGACAAGTGATGCATGGATGAAAGAGCAAAACATCCCTTTCATGCTCAGTGATACATAGGAAGATCATATACACATTCCACAAAAGATATTGCACTTCTGTGTTCTTAAAGCTTGGCTTTCAAACCATCCCAGGATACAAAACAGTCTTCAGAGAAATGGGGGGGAAAAGGCACTTGCATTGTTTTATTTTTCTCCTGTGCCTATAAATGTTTCTCTCTGCAGAACTGCAGCTGGCCACTGTTACAAAGATTAAGGACACAATCTCCAAGAAATAAAAGCATTAAATTGAATGCATCTCTAGTTTAATCCATGCACAGTTTGCAACACTCAAGTCTTCTATCACACGCAATGCACACACCTACAGCCACACACACCCATCAGCAACAGATAATCCTTTCAAACAGCCCATGCTACAGCACAATCACTGAGAAAATGATCCCATGCATTCAGGAGCACGGTAGGATTCCCACTTAGAGCTGGTTGACCTTTGTCCGGGTTCCAGTGATATGCTTTTGATCATGTGATTTTTAAAGGCTAACTTGTCATCATAAGGAAGGCCATGCTGCTGACGGTAAATTTATAAGCTTAGAAATACTGTTCTGCTTATGCTTGAATCCTTTACAAGCAGCTTGTATTAAGCATTTTAGTTCTTTTGCTACCATACATTAGTTTCGCTTATTCTTCTCTATCAGCAGAACATGCTACCAGTGAAATTAAGCAGCTGCTTAAAGTGAAAAATAGCTCACGATCTACGTAAAGTAATCTGCTGCTTCCATCTGACTTCCCTTTTAGTCCTTGCTTTCACAAGTAGGCTGATCAATGTGCATCATAGAAGATTCAAAATCATGTTTACTGACTGTAGTGGACTTAAAATCTCATGCATAAGGTTGCACTAAAATGAGGCTTTGGGTTTTTTTGTTTGTTTGTTATCACAATCCCAGGACAATTCAGTAAGCAATACAATCCGGCTGGCTGCATTATTGTGTGCAAAATGCTAGCATGCATTTTATTGCTTGTTTTGAAGAATAGCAAATTGTGATATTTGGAGCATTCTCTCACTGTAGTATCTGATCTCCATTAAAAATGTTGTGTTGTCATAAATATGGCACCTGTCAGCTGGCCCAAGGTCATGCAGTGGTATTTTGCATATGGCTGCATAAAACTACGGCACAACTTTTCATAAGAATATGTGAAAAAACAGGCGCAGAAATGCAGAGAAAATGCAGCCAAAAACTTAATGAACAGTTTGCTTGAAACTATGCTAACTGACAATATCATCACTTATCAACTCCATAGTGAATCCAACCCTATGCAGATGGATAACTGGCTGGATATTTGATTTTCACAGCTACAGAAGAGATTGTGTTGTTTCTCAGAGACTTTTGCTGTTTCCCCTCTTGAAGAGCTTGATGCGTCTCATTATATATATTTCTTAAGTGGTAGTTTTCTGATTCCTAAGGAGGTTAAATGGTCTGACGGACTAAGCATGAGGCCAAAAGCCAAAATTCCCAAGCTCTAACATTGGCTCTGACACCAACTCACTATGTGGTTTGGATTTAACAGATGTCATTTTTCCCTAAATGAGGGCAGTATTATTTAAGAACCACAAAGAGAGCAGCAAGGGATAATTATTATTTTACTGTGTTTTGAAAACACAGAGCAGCAAATCTATCCATGGAGCTAGGCATGAGTCGCTGAGGTTTTCAGAGTTTTCCTCGGTAGTAACGAGAAGAGACAGATTTCGCTGGAGACCGTGCCATCGGCAGAAGGAAAACCAGTTGCTAAGGGAAGATGCATGTGGGAACTGTGGGATGAAGCCCAGACTGAGGAAAGCTGTTTTATTTTCTAATCAGGGCGGAGACAACTGGTAATTGCAGCAGTCTGAGGGTAAAGCTGCCGAGGAGGCTGTGCCTGACCCCCACCTCGCTTGGCACCCGTCTCCAGCTGGCAGCTGAGAGCTACCCGGGGAGAGCAGGCGGACCTGGCCCCAGCAGGGAGGCCGAGATGGAGCAGGAGCCAGGAGGGAGCCGGTACGAGCGGGAGGCTGCAGCTGGGTGACCCCCACTGAAGCGCAGAGCATCCGCCGCAAATGCTGCCACAGGGCAGCCTGGCATCAGTCTGGCCAGGAGCAGCTCGAGGCAGCTTTGCCAGCTGCTTCACGGACATCTGCTCCTTGCTCTCGCCAGCACCGGGAAGGCACCAGTCCGTATGAAGAGCTAGTTTATCAGCCCAAAGTCCGCAGATCGTTTTGGACCTGTGTCAGGGCGTGGAGGGAAAGAGTCGTCAGCCAGCAGCGCTCAAGGCCAAGTCTGAGCCCAGCCTCTTGGTTTGCTCCTGTCTTCTTGCCGGGACACTCAGCACTCAGCAAGCTTCCCCTGTACTGGATACATACATCAGCCCCACACCATTTTTAAGCTCCCAGGCATGATGTCTGCTGTTAATACTTTCTCCAGGGTGGGAGGTGGCCTGGTAGGGGCAGAACACCCAGGTACCAGCGGGTGAACTGCCGTCAACCATGCGGTCCCCAGGCCTCCGCTGCGTGGCCGGGTGGGCAGGCATTTCAAGGGCAGGTGGGATACTCTTTCAGTCTCAAGTATGGCTTTATTTGAAGCTTATGTGGACCGCAGGTGGTTTTGAAAGATTTCATAAATCAGTGAAAAGTAGCAACAGTAAAAGCAGACTTTTCTGGACGCGGCCATAAATGCTGTGTCCTCTGAGCCCATTAACAAGATCCTAGGACTTAGTCCCTAGTCCCTAGGACTCCTGACTTATGCTAGGCAGCTTTGTGGGAATGCTTTCTGGTGGCATTTCCAATTAAAAGCAATGAAAAAACAATACTGGGTGTTTCTCTCCCTCCCCACAGTGTTTCCCTATCAGAAACACTCAAACTGTTTCACTATCTGGGTATGTGTTAGGAAGCTGATACAGAAAAACACCAGTCAAATACACTGAAAAATAGCAGCAGGCTACAGTATTAACTTTAGAAGCTATTAGAAATCAATCAGGACTTCAGCAGGGCCCGAGGGGCAGACTGATGTAATGGAAGGCAGTCTATTAAATATAAAAGTCAATTATGCAGCAAGTTCAGAGCTCCTGTCCTCCACCACAAAAAATTAAGGCAAAAGAGACGACGCCAGCTTGGACCCTTATCTTGTCACAGGCTCACAACCTGAGGGCTCATCTCTAACAACTGTGGTCCAATGGATAGATCCAAGTAAAGGACAATCAGGCAGGCATTTGTAGGCACCTACATTCAGGAAATAGTGGAGGTAGCTACCATCAGATTAGACATCCTGGTCTGGTGTTTGGGGATGGTGCCTCAGTGCTATTTGGAGATCGCTTTAAAAACTCCTTCAAAGTGCAATGCCACTTGTTATGAAAAAAAAATTTACCGACACCAAAGGAAAGCTTAGGGAAAAAGTACATCTCAAGCGCTTCTTAAATATTACCTATGTATTCCCCTCTCAGGGAAATCACTTCTCATTTGCACTTAATGTACTACACATATATAAGGTCATAATGACTTGTTCCCTAAATCTCTACACTCATGCAAAAAGAACTGGCAGCTGATGGGAAAAAAATTCTTCCTCCATCCTGAGTCTGTCAGAAAAGCTTAATTCCAGCAGCCAGCTTAAGCAGAAAAAAATCCATATGACAAGAGGCAGAGTTCAAAGGAATAAAGGGGTTGTTTCTACTTGCAGTCCCCTGATAGTAGTACAAAATTTTTAGAAAGCTGGGATAGGTGAACCTCTTAGTTTTGGAAATGTCATTCAATTCAAGCCACAGAGCAATTAAAAACGCAGGAAGTGCTGCTTAGTTTTCTTACAAATTCTAAGGCAAAAATCCTTTATTTAAGAAACTATGTCACAATTTTAAGCAAGAAACATAAATGCTACCCTCTTATATTTTCCTGAAATATTTTTCTTACCCACTTCTTTCACCTTTTCTGCCACTTGTATTGCATTCATACATCCAGAAACATGGTATAACCATACATCCAGAAACAAGGTATAACTTTGCACATACTAGCCCTTGGTCTCTGAAGAGGAGGGTTTAAATTGGCTTTAAAAAGAGTTCCAAAGCAAAATATGTAAAACCATATACTTGTTCACTTTTCGTTGATATTACCAATGCTGGTAAGAGCCATTACTCAACAGAGCAGACTGAGTGAAGATTTAGAGGAAGGTGTATTAGCACTGTAGGAAAGCCTGAATGTTGGGTTCAGACTAAGCAGTGAGTAACCTTCTGGAGTAATGAAAGTCACCAATTTCATCTATATGTTAAAAGTACACCAAATCCTGAGAATAGTGGAAAAAGCACATCATTGCATTTGGTCCTATTGTGCAAAAGATTTTATACTGTGAGAACAGCCTATAGTTAGGGGAGAAGAGGAATCTAACGTGCCTGAGAGGCACTGTAATGTAAATGCGAAGGGTAAGCTGGAAAATATTTATAGCTCACTATTGCCCTCTAGTGTATGCTGTGCAAGCATTTGTGGTAGTTTGCAGTGATGAAGGGGAAAATTTTTGAAGTACAGCTCTTTATTTTAAACGAAAAGATAACAGCCCTTTCCAGAGAATTGGAGGTTTGTATAATTTCAAATTAAACTTGAGAGAATCTGGAGGAGGGAGGGAGAGGAGGGGAGTTTGGAAAGGTGATGATTATACACAATACCTTCTCTCCCCTCATTTTTGGAAGAATAGATATTTTGCTTGGAAAACATTTGCTTCACAGACCCTGTGTCTTCTAATTTAGGTGCATCGTGTGGAAACAAATAAATTGTTTCCTGACTGTTATAAGGCAAGACAAAGCAGCAGAAGATATTAATTCCAGCATGAGATAGAGAGTAAGGGAAGAGGTTTTATTTTAAAGAAAAAAAAACTTGCCTGTGGTCATTTGTTATATATATGTATTTTTTTCCACTTAAGAATATCTAGAAGGATTTAAAGAAGGTTCTTTAGACACCAGGATATGTAAAGCATAAGGATGATAAATGTGATATTGAATATTTCTGAGAATAATGTTCCCAGAATGCTTTATGTACAGGGAAGCAATACTGCTGTAAGCTAAATAAATGGAATTTTTAGCATAGAAAAATATGTTTAAAGAGATAAGAAAATGACTTATGCAATTTCCTGCACAAAATCTTATGATTACTACAACTTAAAATGAGAGACTGAGAGAGAATGGAAATAATTAGTACATTTAAAATAGGATGGAAAAATATACTCAGAAAAAAGACATTTCCCTTGCTAAGCACTTGATTGTGACCAGTCTCCTTGTGATCTTGAATATAATCAATCATGTGGTTGTGCCAATAAAGAAGACTTCCAGGTCTATTTCTATGAATTACTGCTCGTTCCACCTGCAGCAAAGTTCCCTGCTTTCCCTGCCAACATTAATACTTTTCTTTTTCTGCTCACTCCCTGCTCAGTCGCCCAGAGCAGGGAGTGGGATTCAGCTGTTCATTCACAGGCATGTGCAACATGGACATACACATTTTTTTTTGCCATCGACGGTCTGTGTTGTCAGTGAAAACATGTAAGTACTAGAAAGTGTGATTTACCTTACTTTTAAAGAAAGCATAAAAGAATCAAGCCCTGGAAAGGCCTGTGCCTGAGCCTAAGGTGATGAGCCCACATGTAGCCATCCACATGGAAGACCTCTAAAGTCAAGCAAGACAAGTTCCTGAGCCCAGTCTCCAAATATCAAGAACATGTTGAAAATCCACCTTGCCTTCAGAGCAAAGAAATTTGGGAAATAAGCTGCTCCCCTCTTTCCCCTGCTCTCCTGCACTGGTACAAGGTTCAAGCTTTCTTTTACTTTCACCTTTACTCATCCAGACTGCCTACTTCAATGCAGCTGTCCACAGCCAATTTCTGGAATCTATTTAATCAGAGTCACTTAGCCACTGCGATGATACTAAGCCTTCATTCTTTCAAGTATTCTATTGTTAGCATAAATCAAGAGCAAAAGAACATTTGAAACCCTGAGGACTGCGTATTGAATGTCAGACCTGTGTGATTTGATGAACTGGGATGAAAGAAATCCCTCAAATGCTAGAGTTTATCATGGGGCAACTGACAAACTCTTAGCTTAAGCACTGTTGGCATGGCATTATCGTACTGACATAAATTGCCACAGCAGATAAAGTATGTGAGTTTGACAAGTTCATTCTTTCAGAGAATCTGGTTTGACAATAATTATTATTTTACAAGGACTAACCCATAGATGAGATGATTAAAAATTAAGCAGACATGCTTTGCTCTCTCATGCTCATCAGAGAGTATCCCAATGTACATTCAAGGATCATAGTGAATAGCATATTCAGACATTAATTTATTCATTACTTGAATCCAGGAAAAACAGTTTTATTCTGGATTTTGATCTTGTTTGCCTGTCCTCCAAAAGTGTGAGGTGACTATATTTACAAAGCAGCTACATTACTCTGCATACAACTGCACTTCCACTGTCCCCTTATTTCCATTGTCTATGGAAAGATGAGTTATGCTGGTGCTTAATGGAACAATGGAAAGTCAGACTCAGCAGCTATATAACCATGGTTAAGGTACTTTTAGATTTGAAGTAGTTACCAGAAAAAAAATGTTATCTTGTCTGAACTACACTGTGCAAAAAAGTCACAATAAATAAAAAAATCCTATATTTGAAAGAATCCCTAAACAATAAGGAGTGAACTTTACCTCTTCTAAGCAACCATATACTCTGTACCTGGATTTAGAGCCCAGTTTTCAGCACTACCCTTTTGTAATCCAATAGAAACACTCAAGGCCCCAGCTGAGATGAGGGGTGTACTAAGTTATTGTAGCGGGTTGACCCTGGCCAGATGCCAGGTGCCCACCAAAGCCGCTCTATCACTCCCCCTCCTCAACTGGACAGGGGGAGAAAATAAAATGAAAGGCTCGTAAGGTCGAGATAAGGACAGGGAGATCACTCACCAATTACCGTCACGGGCAAAACAGACTCGACTTGGGGAAAAAATTAGTTTAATTTATTGCTAGTCAAATCAGAGCAGGATAATGAGAAATAAAACCAAATCTTAAAACACCTTCCCCCCACCCCTCCCTTCTTCCCAGGCTTAATTTTACTCCTTATTTTCTCTACCTCCTCCCCCCCCGAGCGGCGCAGGGGACGGGGAATGGGGGTTTGGGTCAGTTCATCACACGTTGTTTCTGCCGCTCCTTCCTCCTCAGGGGGAGGACTCCTCACACTCTTCCCCTGCTCCAGCGTGGGGTCCCTTCCACGGGAGACAGTCCTTCACGAACTTCTCCAACGTGAGTCCTTCCCACGGGCTACAGTTCTTCACGAACTGCTCCAGCGTGGGTCCCATCCACAGGGTGCAGTCCTTCAGGAACAAACTGCTCCAGCATGGGTCCCCCGCGGGGTCACAAGTCCTGCCAGCCAACCTGCTTCAGCGTGGGCTCCTCTCTCCATGGGGCCACGGGTCCGTAGGTCCTGCCAGGAGCCTGCTCCAGCGCGGGCTTCCCACGGGGTCACAGCGTCCTTCAGGCATCCACCTGCTCCGGCGTGGGGTCCTCCACGGGCTGCAGGTGGATATCTGCTCCACCATGGACCTCCATGGGCTGCAGGGGGACAGCCTGCCTCACCATGGTCTTCACCACGGGCTGCAGGGGAATCTCTCTCTCTGCTCTGGCGCCTGGAGCACCTCCTCCCCCTCCTTCTCCACTGACCTTGGTGTCTGCGGAGTTGTTTCTCTCACATCTTCTCACTCCGCTCTCTCTCGCTGCAACTCCAACCCCCTGTAACTTTTTTTGCTTTTCTTAAATATGTTATCACAGAGGCGCTACCACTGTTACTGATTGGCTCGGCCTTGGCAAGCGGCGGGTCCATCTTGGAACCCGCTAGCATTAACTTTATCGGACATAGGGGAAGCTTCTAGCAGTTTCTCACAGAAGCCACCCCTATAGGCCCCCCCCACTACCAAAACCTTGCCACGCAAACCCAATACAGTTATATTCACAGAAAAACAGATCTTACCTGAAAAGCTCTAATCTAAATAGAATGAGAAAAAAAAAAAAAGTGTTTTTCCAAATACTCTGTCCAACAACCTTCCTCTCACTAGCAAGCTCTCTGCCTCCAGAAGAAGGTGACCATATCCAAATTCTGTCGTGAGAATCTCTCCTAGGTCATTCTAACTTTTGAGTCTCGCCCAAGGACTTGCTGTGAAGTGCTGGCTGGCATGTGCT
This sequence comes from Gymnogyps californianus, assembly GCF_018139145.2. NCBI lineage: Eukaryota > Metazoa > Chordata > Aves > Accipitriformes > Cathartidae > Gymnogyps > Gymnogyps californianus. The sequence continues at coordinate 79,697,296 of NC_059473.1, read as the reverse complement.
AAAGTCATTCCAAGGGACCCACTAGCAGTTTATGGACATGGAGGACAGAGTGTCAGCCCTGAGAAATATCCTGCGCACTCACTTTGTGATAAAGCATTGATAGAAACTTCCTGGCAAACCCTTTTTTGTCAGACTGCCCCAGGACCACTCCCAGGGAAATCAGGTTCCCTGTCTTTAGATTTCAGACTCAAGCTGGATAGAGAATGGTGCTGTGAAACTTGACTTGAAGCAAAAAAAAAAAAAAAAAAAGTTTCATTTATTGCTAACCTTACTATTTTCCACACAACAAGAAAATTTGAAAACTACACATTTTATTTGCTTTGTTAGTGGGGTGAGAGGGAGGATTGCTCTCTGCAGTAAAACTGATTTTAGAATTCCCACATACATCACAAATCAGAAATTCTGGCTTTCAACTGACTCTACTTACAACCAAAGAAAAATGTTGAGCAGTGAAATAGCTGCAGCAGGGAACTCATTCAAAGGCAAACAAGATGCTGTTATGTGACCCAAGAACAGAATAGTGCTCTGATTCTTGATGAAAATAAGAAGCCAAGAGAAGGAAGGAAATTTCAAGGTGATTCAGAGTCAAACATGGTTTATATTCAATTAAATTTCAAAGCTAAAATCCCAGCCAATTTGTTTTCCATCTACTGTGTGTTTTATGCCATGGTGCCATATGCTACAGTTTGGAGTACTGTCTGCCTCAGTTGTCTTTTAATTGGCTTGACCTATGGGAAAGATGGCAGGAAACCAAGCTAATTATATCAATTCACCTCATGCTCTATAAAATCTGCTATAGAATGACAAGTCAGGTGAAAAAAATAAAAATGAAGCAGTAGTAGAAATGCAACACCAGTTTCTTAACATATTTCTACATGCTGGACCTTGCTTATTGCACTATCAGCTTATGGATTTCTAAGGATTTTATTGACAAAGTGAGCAGAATCAGATCTCAAAGTAAAACTCTGGGAGAAAAAAAAACTCATAACATTTGTTCTCCATAGAACTCTTTTTAAAGCCATTAACAGTACTTTCAAAATGAGCAGGCCCCAATCCAGAAAAATTAGCTCATTTCAAATTAAAACCAGATTCAGTATTTTTATACTGTCTACTCAGCATACATCAGTGTTACTCTCCAGTTACACGGCTTTAAATTGAAATATCATTTCTAAACTTCTGAGAAACTGGGAGTTTATGTCAAAAAAACTGTTAAGAGTGTTAGGTGACATGAATTAGACAGTGAAGTAGATATCAGAGCTGTAAGAAAGTCTTATTCAAAGCCACAATTGCATGTCCCATATGTCAGTAAAATAAGCAACTTATCCCAACTAACATCATATCCACTTTACAGACTGATGTTTGAAATGATGAACAATGGAAAGCTTGTGAAATGCTATCCCCCAGTACACTTTATAGCTAGCATGGAGTGTATTAGACGCAAATGGGTAGTATTTTAATGACTATCTACACTGAAATAATAAAGTCTGTGTTACCTAATTTTGGCCACCTAAAAGGTAGTGGTGTATTCTAGTTCCCTAGTCTTTGTTAGACCAGTATATCTCTCTCTCTCTCTCTTCACTGACACTGGAAGATGTCTGGATGATTGACTTAACCGTCAGTGACTTCAGTTGGGTGAAATGAGCACCACTTTAAATCCTAAAGATTTAATCCTAAAGATTAAAACCTTGGAATACATTCCTGAGAGATTTAATCAATGTTTTTCAATACTTATTTGTCACATCCCTTCCATATAATGGTTTACATGTACGAAAGTGCACCCAGAATGCATTCAAATACATGCCTACAGCTTCCAACAGTCTTTTGGAATACATTCCTATTTGTATCTTGGTTTTGCAGATAAGAGAATAGCCTACTAACAAACCCACTTAAACAAAATAATTCACAGAATAACTATAGAGGCTTAATGAAACCACCGGGAAAGAATTAATTAACTGCCTCCACTAAACAGTTCAACTTAAACGCAGCAAAGCGCTTGGATATCAGTTTAATTTTGACAACAGAAATAAGCTCTGCTTAAATAGTCAAAGAAAAGTCAAAAGAGTCTCAACCATGCATAGAGGATGTCATTGACAATGCTGTGCAGAAGTGCTATTGCTCTCTTCCATGTATTTTTCCTGAAGTCCTAGTCTTTTCATTTTCAGAAATACAGTACATTACCAGATTTCAGCACTTCACAGGATTTGGTACATAGGGCCCAGTCTCAAACTGAGTTGATATGCCTATTCGGCTAGTTTAGTTTTAAACTCACTATCAAATTTCCATTCTGATACACTGCTTGCCAAAGTCAATATGAATCTTTTCATGGATTATAATGGCAATGTGTTAGCCCAGTCCTTATTTTAAGTTATACATTCGAGGGTTTTGGCACAGATACTCTCTGATAACTGGACAGAGATGATTCCTGCAAATCAGTTATAAAATGGCCCTGTTACTGTTACACTTCTATAGTGGAAAGAGTTGAGCAAAAATTGCCAGTACCAATGAATCATAATAGCCTTATATTTATTTCTTCCATTTAGGCAGTAGTTTACTGCAAAAGCAATTAGAGGGAATGGGCCTATCTTAAGGAGAAAAAAATTTTAAAAGATTGAGTAAACAGATACATTCTGTGCAAAATATTCCTCTCACTCTTCACTCTGTGAGAACACCTAATGGGGTGCTCTGTAGAGATAGTCTGCATTCTGCAGACAATAACCTGTAAGGTGCTCACCTGAGGCATAGCTCTTGTCTGAAAAAAGGAGAGCGTTCTGCAGCACCCTTTGAGCACCCTGCATAGCAGAGCATTCTCACAGATGAGCCTTCTTCACCCCCACTCCTCCAAAAGAAGATACTGGAGCTTTATTTGACCACATAAACTATTTTTGTTTGAAAGTAATAGGATCCAAGAAGCATTTTTGGAAGTTTTTTAAAATCTCATCCTCAGCTATAACTGGCTATGACTGGCTGGGGCTTAAATCAACATCTATTTGCTTTCTCATAGCTCGCCTAGAGTCGTAATCATCTTATGGCAAGATCACAGCAAACTGCTGCTAAAGACCGTTATGATACCACAGATCTAACACTGGTAGAGCGACAGAGAGCAAACTTCTAAAGAACAACTTGTTTCCATGTAAGGACTTTCAGCAATTCAGCATGCTCTAGTAATTCAGTCGCAAGCTGTTACGTTATGTGCAAGAGTCCCTGGGTGAAATTGTGTAGTTTGGGTTATGCAGGAGTTCAGCCAGGATGATCATAATTGTTCCCTGTTCAATAGATGTATTAAAAAAAAAAAACAAGTAAAGAAACAGCTGAAAGTGCCGTATGTAGGGGAGGCAGAATTGTTCCTAAATCTTGGTCTTTCATTTTGTTTTCCTCAAGTGCTGTTCTTGACCTGAGATTACAACTTCTTTGACAGAGCTGATACGATCTGGCCAATCAATCGCATTCTTTTCCTAAAAAAAGAATAAAAAATCATAGCGATCCCATAATTTTTAAGGTGAATTTCAGGAAAATGAGATGAAACAGCAGATAGTCTGAACTTGAATGTGAACTAAGAATTTTTATTTTTCTTTACATAACAAAACCTTCTGCCATTCATACATAACAGCTCTTCAAATAATCACTGAAACTGACCATAGAGGGGCCACCCATTGAAAGCTGCTGCACTGGCCTGCCAAAGTTTTAAGGTGTTCAAAACTAGTGTACCTACAAGAACATGGAGACAGTTTATTTTAATATAAAAAGAGCAATTGCTGTTCTGCAATGTAAAAAGCAGAAAGGAAGTGCATGACAGTTTGGGAATCGAAATCTTCAAAATACTATAGCTTGCCAAATTTTGACTTCAAATATGAGATTATTCTCTCCTAGTCTTTAAAATAATTCACAAGCACAAGCTTTTACAGCTACAAGTGAATGCTGAGTGCAAAAGGGAGCATTGCAATAATAAAATTAATATAAGAAAATTCAGTAGATGTCTCAGAAAAAAATACATAAATAAACATCAAGTAAACCACTTCTGATGTTTCCAGCAATATATTATGATGTTCTTTTATTTAGCTATAATTCTGAGAGAGTGTCATGGTTTAACCCCAGTCAGCAGCCAAGCACCACACAGCCGCTCCCTCACTCCCCATTTCCGCCCCCACCCCTGCTCCGGTGGGATGGGGAAGAGAATCAGGAAAGAAGGCAGAACTTGTGGGTTGAGATAAAAACAGTTTAATAACTAAAGTAAAATACAATATTAACAATAATAATAATGAAATATTATAATAATAATAACAGTAATGAAAAGGAATATAACAAAAAAAGGGGGGGGGGGGGCAGGGAAAAAAAAACCAAAACCCAGTGATGCACAATGCAATTGCTCACCACCCACTGACCGATGCCAGAGCCGCAATCCACGCCTCCTGGCCAACTCCCCCCTGTTTATGTACTAGGCATGACGTTCCATGGTATGGAATACCGCTTTGGCTATTCAGGTCAGCTGCCCTGGCTCTGCTCCCTCCCAGCTTCTTGCACACCTGCTTGCTGGCAGAGCATGGGAAACTGAAAAGTTCTTGGCTTAAGATAAGCGCTACTTAGCAACACCTGAAACATCAGAGTGTTATCAACATTATTCACACACTAAATCCAAAACACAGCACTGTACCAGCTACTAAGAAGAGAGTCAACTCTCTCCCAGCCAAAACCAGGACAGAGAGAAAAGTGAAGAATACGGAAAATTCATCTGGAGTTGTTTCCATGTGGGAAAGGCTATGTACTTATTGAAACAAGTCGGTCCCAGAGAGGCTGTGAAATCTCCATTCTTGGAGATACAAAAAACTCAACTGGACAAGTCTCTGGGCAACCTTCCTGACATTGAAATTACTTCTGATTTGAGTGGTGTTAGTACTAGTCCACAAATTACTTTCAACCGAAATTATTCTACAGTTCTAAACATGTGGAAATCCCCACTGACCAGAATCAATCTTAAAATCATCCTTCATGGCTTTTCCCTATATTCCATATTTTCCTCTTAGGTCTCGTGGGATTGTGTGTGTAGTCCAAGCCCCCCACCACTGAGGCCTCCTCTTCCTGTCTTCAGAGATGCACACACACACTATCAGGACTCAGAGACAGAAATGCTTGCTCACATCTTGTTGCCTAACTCATCCACATCAAAACAAATCAGGAGTCACTCCTAAAATGAGCAAGTAGAGTAAAGTCTCCCAATTGAGCTTTACCGCACAGTTGCCCAGCTTCCACTGTTACACACTCCTCACCTCCCCTTGAAGAGGCCACTCTCTCCAGCATCTCCCAAAGTAGGAGAGATTTGAAACCTTGAGATATGCAGCTATCTTAGTTCTCCTACCCATGGGCAATCAGTGTCACCACTGAGCAGTCATGCAAAAGGAAACAACTGCAACACTACCTCTCCTGGGTAACGCTTTCAATATAACTGGCTGATTGTATTGTGAAGGAGTCCTTCATATAGGTGGCTTCAGGACTTCCCTAGCCATATTTCCCAGATTAGGTCTTCCAAAAAAATTAAATGGCAGAAAGTTTATATGGACATTTCTGATCAGACTAAGGCATAGAAGAGATGCCATGCTACTTGGCTATTTGACTGAATGGACATAAAAGCACTTGGAGTTTTTCTTTGAAAAATTACGAAAGCAGTGTGGTGGGTTAACCTTGGCCGGCAGCCAAGTGCCCACCAAGCCGCTCTATCACTCTGCCTCCTCAACAGGAGAGGGGGAGAAAATACAAAGAAAAGCTTGTGGGCCGAAATAAGGACAGGGAGATCACTTGCCAATTACCATCATGGGCAAAACAAAGTTGACCTAGGGCAAGTAATTTAATTTATTGCCAATTAACAAGAGTAGGATAGTGAGAAAAAAGAACAAAACTAAAAACACCCAAGTGGTCCAGGGGCAATGAGGAATAGGTGTTGTGGTCAGTCCATAACACTTTGTCTCTGCTACTCCTTACTCCTCACTCTCTTCCCCTGCTCCAGTGTGGGGTCCCACCCACAGAAGATAGTCCTTCGTGAACTTCTCCAACATCGGGCCTTTCCACAGGGTGCAGTACTTCAGGAATGAACTGCTGCAGCATGGGTCCCCCATGAGGTCACGGGTCCTGCCAGAAAACCTGCTCCTGCTTGGGCTCCTCTCCACAGATCCCAGTTCCTGCCAGGACCCTGCTCCAGTACGGGCTCTCCACAGGGTCACAGCTTCCTTCATGGTTGTGCTGGTTTTGGCTGGGATAGAGTTAATTTTCTTCATAGTAGCTAGTATGGGGCTATGTTTTGGATTTGTGATGAAAACAGTGTTGATAATACAGGGATGTTTTAGTTATTGCTGAGCAGTGCTTACACAGAGTCAAGGCCTTTGCTGCTTCTCACACCACCCCACCAGCGAGTAGGCTGGGGGTGCACAAGAAGTTTGAGAGGGGACACAGCTGGGACAGCTGACCCCAACTGACCAAAGGGATATTCCATACCATATGACGTCATGCTCAGCATAGAAAGCTGGAGGAAGAAGAAGGAAGGGGGGGACATTCAGAGTGATGGCATTTGTCTTCCCAAGTAACCGTTACGCGTGATGGAGCCCTGCTTTCCTGGAGATGGCTGAACACCTGCCTGCCCATGGGAAGTAGTGAATGAATTCCTTGTTTTGCTTTACTTGCATGCGTGGCTTTTGCTTTACCTATTAAACTGTCTCTATCTCATCCCACGAGTTTTCTCACTTTTACTCTTCTGATTCTCTCCCCTATCCCACCAGCGGGGAGTGAGTGGCTGTGTGGTGCCTAGTTGCCCGCTGGGGTTAACCCACGACAATGGTACATCCACTTGCTCCGGCATGGGGTCCTCCACGGGCTGCAGGACAACCTGCTTCACCATGGTCTTCTCCATGGGCTGCAGGGGAATCTCTGCTCCGGTGCCTACAGCACCTCCTCCCCCTCCTTCTTCACTGACCTTGGTGTCTGCAAGGCTGTTTCTCTCACATTTTCTCACTCTTCTCCCACAACTGCTCTGTTTTTTACCCCTTATTACATGTTATCACAGAGGTGCCAACAACAATGCTTATGGGCTGAGATTTGGCCAGCAGCAGGTCCATTTTGGGGCCAGCTGGAACTGGCTCTGATGGACATGGTGTCTTCTCACAGAAGACATCCCTGCAGCCCACACCACCACCCCCTTCCCTGCTGCTACCAAAACCTTGCCACGTAAACCCAATACGAGCAGAAACCTAAGCTAAGAAGTGGCTTATCCAAAGTCACAAATTACATCAATGGCTGAGCAAAAAAAAGAATCCAGATCTCCAAAATGCTAGTCTACCACTGCACAATCTCTTGCTAACCTGATTTTGCATCGCTGCATTAAGGATAACAGGATATGAGTGTTTTCATCAGTTTTGTTCATGTCAAAGACACTTACAGAGCAGGATACATCCTTGCTTCCCTAGTGCTAATTCTAAATGGAAAGAAAACTATAGTCAAATAAATTCTGTGAATTTGAATTTCTCCCTAACCTCCTAGAATGATTTAAAAGACTGACTTTTTCTCTTTTTCTTACTGGAGAGGCCTCCAGCCCTGTACCTTCAAGCTGCCTTTTACAAAACAAACCTTTAATTTATAGATGTTTAGTATTAGAGATCTCTAGCTCACTTGCAAAAACAGATTGAAAAACAATTTTACATCAGAGGAAAAAAGTGGTTTCCAGGGAAAAAAAAATAAAAATTAAGGGCCAGCATGTGTGTATTAATGCACATTTGCAAATGCAGACACAACAAAGCTGAAATTAAAATAATGCTAGAAAGAAATATCTTATCCTAGTGGATAGTAACAGTTGTTCATAGTGAGAGAAGAAAGATGAAATATTGGATAAGTAGGGAGATAATGCTGTGCAAAAGATCCACTATTTGCACTGAAACCTATTTTCCGTTTCTGCTTTCATCCAATGGTGTGTATAATAAAAGATGGTTGCCACTGAAATTTGATGTTCCAGTGAGTATGAGCAAACATAGAATGTGATCTGGAGCATCATTTGTATTGGTGAAATTCTCAGCTAGAGTCCCACAGAACTACAAGATATTAAATAGATTTATTGCCTATCAGTTTTATACCAGAGGGAGAATATCTGCTTCTCACAGTGAAGAGATGCATTATAAAAAAAGTAACTGTGATACTAAGAAATCATCATTCAGCCAAGCTAAAATAAATGATGAATTCCCTTTGTGGCTGATTTTTATCTGGCTGCACCTGACAGCAAAAGTTTTCACAAGCAGCTACCCACAGATTTTAAAAGGAGAGTAACTCTAAACAACATTTCCTGGTATCAGTTTAACCCTCTCCCTCCTCTTCCCCATTTTCCCAAGCTGTTGACTGGAACAGAGAAAGCGCTTTATCAACTTATCTTGAGTCTGTAGGGAACTCAAAAGATAAGTCAGGCAAAACATAGAATATAAATTTTCATTACCAATTTACACCTTCAGCAAAGTAAAGGTGGGCATGATCTCTGCTAGAATTTTCTGCCACTTTCTGGAGCTTCACAGTCTTCAATAAAGTGTAAAGGACTAAAAGGATCCTGATGTCCTACAGCATGTGAAATATATGATTCTGCATCATACTTCTGCAAGTAACAGAAACTAGGGGAAAGACCCTTATACGCTCCGTACTAACATAAAACCGAAGCACAAAAACATAGATTTCTTGATTTTACAAGTGAACTATAAAGGACATCCTCTACTAAACTAACATTTACTGCATAGCAAAGTTATTACATTATGTCATGATAAAGCATCCAATAATTCATCCCACTTCTGTTTTGCCAGGGTCTATAAATCAGGAATTCTAGGAGATGGAAGCACACCAATAGGCAGGTATAAACATCTTCTAAGTCCCATAGATTAAATATGAAAGTCACAGATCAACAGTAAATCTGAAGCAGTAGTCTCATCCTCTTAACATAAAACTAGTGTAAAAGGCTTATTCTTACTTAAAAGTTTTATACTGTTTTCTATCAGTGCAAATAACCAAAGAGCAGCAGAGTAGCAGGCATTACTTTACTATTCTGTACTCATTGAGTATTTTTTTATTATTATTCTGTACTCCATAAGATATGGTTTGTTTTTTATGTGTGTCTCTCTGCTGCACATCTCTCTCTCTTCCTTATCTTTTCTACCTTTTTTTTCTTTTTGTATATAGACATTTTCCTATTCCTAATGGATTTTTTGAGTGGGATGTGGAGTACACTTCTCAATACAAATTCATTTGCCGATATTAAAATTCACATCCTTTGCTTTTCCTGAAATGTGTTTCTTCTGAGAGCTGAAATTCATTTTTACTGTGAGCACAAGGTTGTTGTTTATAAGGGATTGTTGCCCCTCCCCCATGGGAGCTATTGTCTGTGACAGTGAGCATTAGGCTTTGAGCAATTGTACTATGGGTTCCAATGAAACTGTGCTCCAACTCTTACTCCGAAGTCCTCAGGGCAGGAAAACGTAGAGGCGCTTAGGTCTTCATATAACAGATAAAATATCTTGCAAATAATAAAAAGAACCTGTACCTTTCTGGTAAAGGTGTGTACCCAGAGATCATGTCCCAATTAAAACACAACACATTTCACATGAAGAAAAACAGGGAAAGAGTTACATTTGACATGGGGTGACTTCTTGTTAATATCTACAAGGAGTCACCCTGAAGCTGAAGGGCAAATCTAGTACTCCCTGTGCGTGGGTGATAGATTGAACATGAAGGGAACAGAAAGGTATCTTTGTGTAAACACTAGGTTCAATCCTTTCCCTCTTTCTCTCATGTTTTCCTTTTGAATTGAATATATTCATTAATTTCATTGAGAATTTGATGTGTGTAAGGTTTGGTAAATAGAATTATTTACCCTGCCAGTGGAAGGTCCCCCTACATTTAGAAGTAATAAAGCTTACCGACATGATTAGACCCATTTTAATTTATGTTCTAGTTCAATTTCCCCCCTCATTTTTCCCTTCACTAATTTTTTTCTTTTTCTTTGACCAATTCTTCTGATAAATATTGAACAGCTGGATTACTCTGGAACCATGTTACAGGGTGGGGGCAGAGGGGGTGCTAGGGCCTCAGTCTTGCAATTCATTCTGTGTAGATAGAAAAAATCAGGTTTGATGATTATCACTGTCTCTTATTTAGACCCAAACAAGAGGCCCAAAAAGACAAGATATGGTATTGTTTGTCCTGTATATTGAAAGAAGTAGCTACCCAGGTTGACTCAATTTATCTCAGCCCAAAGAAGGAATTTCAGTTTACAAGAAAACAAAAAAATCAATCCTAGAAGAAAGATACTTACATTAAATATGGTTGATAAAACAATTCTGTGTAATAAAAGCCTCCGTATCAGCCTAAGGCACATTAAAAATGTGGTATAAGAGAGGATTTTTTTTCAAGAATGAAGCTTCAGTTAAAACAAGATGTCAGCAGTGGTGCTTCAAGTCTTTGCTCGCTGTTTTTAGCATTTGTAGTTATTCTTTTACACACTCATGGAAGCATAATAAATTCAGACTAGTAAGCTTTAAAAAGCTCTTACCTCTGTCTACTCAAATATGATTTTCTTCCCAACCCATTACCCTTCACCACCACCACCCATGAGTTACATCTGCTCTATAACAGTAACAGATGCATTCTTCTCACTGCATTTTGTTTGCATTGTTTTCTGTCTACTTTTATGGCAACAATTTAAACAAATGTTTTTGGCACACATCATTAGTCTTGATTGGATTTAACAAGTAAGAAGTTGGTAAACTCTCTGCTATGGGTTCTGAATTTACACCAGAAAATACCAGGATATTTTTGTTTCCAGCTACCTTTAAAAATTAATTTGGAGGCATCAAAAGTAAGTTTTAGCTAAAGCAGAAGGGCTTAGATTTGGGCTTTAAAAATCCCCTATTTCTTTGTCGCTGCCTAGCTCAGGACAATACAGATGAGTAAACCAGACTTGGAAACAAAATGTTCTCAAGACCCTGAGGCTGGCTGTCACAGAAGAGCAGTATCCATGGTCTGAAGCTCCCTGGGCCTCCAAAGCAGGGTGGCCACATGCAAAACGCCTGTGGGAATGCTCCCCAGATCGTGCTGAGCTCCCAGGCAGCACTTGGGAATTAGTGGCACAGTGACAAATGTCCCAGGCCAGAGCTGTAGCAGGGACTCTTCCAATAGCAAGGATGAGCAAATGCCAGTCCTCTGCTCTGGCACTGCTTAGATTGGCAATATAGGCCTGGCTATAAAGTCTAAGTACTTTGGTTGCTGTTTTGTGAATGGCTGAAGTGCCCACTCCTGCCAGCTGAACTGTTTGAGACCCCCTTCACACATCAGCACAACCAAGATCTATAAGCCATGACTTTGCCATCTGTATACTGTAAGTTCAGTCCTGTGAGGTTTCTTACAGAAAAATTCATGGCTTGGGGTGACTGTTGCTTCATTTTAAATCCTTCATCAGGTGGTCTGAGGATATAAGAACTGCTTTGACAGGGAGTGTGAATGTGTGTGTGTGTGTAGTGGGAGAGGAAGCTAATGAATGCTCCCTTTAGATTCAGGATGCCAGCTTTCAAACACCTGTAGAAACTGCACACCTACACTTCCAGAGGGAGTTCACACATCCCTGCCAAATCGTCTGCAAAGCAAAGGATGTGTAACTGCTCAGCAGATCAGGACAGGTGGAAGCATTCAATTAGGAAGGAGAGCCTAGGGTTCCCATCCCTCTGGAGATGCTTCTTTAAATATGTAAACTATTCTGGAGCAAACCTACAGTAAGTGATCTGAAAGTGAGCCATTGGTACTTCCTTCCTTTTCTCCTCTGTCACCATCTGGCCCAAAGTAACTTTAGTACTTTGTAAAAAGGAACAAATTCAGTTAAAACCATGATCCCAGAAAGGCCTCTTTGCAGTCTGGCAGTTAAGGCATTGCTCTGCAAGATGGCTGAAGTGAGGACAAATCACAACAACACTGTTAATGCTGAATGGCAAGGCACAGTTTCCTGGCAGGGCTGAATAAGACACCTCCGTCCTGGGGGGTGGGGGGATGCACTTCGATATACATCTCTAGAAACTCACACCCAGCATGCAAGAGGATGCAGAGGCTCGTGCATGTGCACATCGTGGTGCCATACTCTGCTGTGTTCTCCTTGTTCAATGTGCTGTTTAGGAAACAATATTCGTCTCTGGGATACAGTATTCATCTTTGGGCTGTGGACTTCAGTTGAATGCCATACATCTGGAAGTTAATGGTATCATTTGATCCTGCAGTAGGCAAGTTCTTTTCACATTCAGACTATTTACATTTCTGACTTGCATTAGAGAATCTCTTTGGGAACCTGGTCATAAATCCAGATGGGAATTATATGATGGGGCAGGAAAGAGAATACATGTCCTTCAAGTCTTAGGTCAGGAGCTTGCCACTGAAATTCCAAGTGTCTGGGCATGTGAAAGCTCAGAGTAATGAATTTCTCTCCTTCCTTCTCTGCCTAGTTTCAGAGTTAAGCAAACTAGTTAAAAATGAAAGACAAAGTTTCTCACAAGCAGATTTAGCAAATGAGCATTCCATAGGCAAAAAAATAAAAAGCTTTTTTTTTTTCCCCCCAAGTGGTTCACTGTTTAAGTAGGTTTAAACTAAAAGAGAATCAGAAATTCATGTCCTTTTTCTGCCTTCACTAGGAAAACAGCCATTTCAAGTATTGTGGACAGGTGAGCATTTTCATGTAAACATGTGAAACAAAAATTCAGAAACCAAAGCTCATTAGCATTATACAGTGGGAAAGCTATCAAACAGTTCATGTCCCCCTCTGCCTTACATTCTATTCATGTCAGCTGAACATCAAATTTTCACATTTGGGAATGAAAGTTTTTCACTATTATTATGACATTATAATTCTTGATTTACAGCCATTGAACTAGTTCCTGGAGCATTCTCAAACAGCAAAATGTCTCAACAGCACATATTTCCAGGCCGTAGTTTTAGCAGATGATAACAAAAATAGCTCTTACTGGATAGTGTGTGCTAGACACCAGTCAGTGCATTCCCTGCCAAAACACTCGATGCCATTTGAGTACGTCCAGGATGGAGGGAGGCCAGGGAACAGCCTGTATATAAAACCACATGCAAGATAATAGAAAGATGTAACTTTCTGCTTCCTTTTGCTGCATACTGACTGTAGGCTCAAATGCTGTCATTTGTCTGGCAGCTGCAATGGCCCATGTATAAAGCAGTGGCCTACATTCTGGAGAGGCAAGTTTCCTCCAGCATCTAGAGTGCTTCTGCATATTTTTGACAATTGTCTCATGCTCTTGAGCTGGTGTACCTGGCATATTAGTATGCATATTTATTAGTGCAGTTTCTCAAGTTGTCAAAGCTCTCCTCCCTTAAGTACATAAAACATGACTTGTACAGCATGCAACGTACTTTTCTTTTCCACGCTACCAGGTGAGATTTATGTTTGTACTCCTTTTTCCCTCTTTTCAAGTGACAGGTTGAGGATTCTTCACCTGTCTCAAGGGTGGGACCCTCAGCTGCTCAGACTCCCTGACTAGAGCTCCATCTGTTTTCCAGCTCTGTGGAAGATAAGACAACCAGTGGAGCCGAGACTCTCCAGGAGCCGAAGACTCTGGCTGATTAATGACTCAGAAAATGGGTTCTCCAGAACAGAATGTTATCTATTCACCTGGAGCGTGTAACACACACCACAGTGTCAGAACAACCAAGTGTTAAAATGTACATTTCCTTTAAGGATACAATAATCTTTGCTTGGAATATATGTGAGGTTCTCTCATCCCAGCCAGGCTAAGAGTACCAGGTTGATCTGTTTATAGTAGTTACCCTACATCTTTTTGTAAAACAATCCATCTGGATTTCAGTCTTATCTTCTGTAATTTAGTCCTATTAATTAGTCCAGCATGCCTAATTTAATATTACCTGTAATTCTGCATATTTAACATGGAAAGACTATAGACTAAAAGAGCAGCTGTCAAGTAGAAAGTACTTCTAGAATAGCTCCTCCACTGTTTTTCAGACACTTTCCAAGTGATTCTATCTTTAACCGCTCCTCTCTTTCCTCTTAAACTTCTTCTGATTTAACTGTATTTTCTGATAGGTTAATATCACACAAGTAATTAGTCAGATCTATGACATTTATTAAAATACTATGAAGAATTCCTTTATTCATCACATACAATAATTCCATTGTCATTATGTGCTTATCAAATGAGTATTTGACTATTAAATATTCAGTAAATGATACTTCATTTTGTCTTATTCTGGTCCTAAGCAACAAATACCGTTTGTGATCCCTTCCTCCCCCACCTTCCTTATTCTGACCTAATCATCACTCCTAGAATAGACTGAAGTTTCCTCATGATGGTCACCTCCATCTTGTTATTTCGGCAGATAAAAGGAAAATACAGGAAAATACTACAGCGTCATGTTAAGATGGTAAAATAAGTCTAAATATTTGCTACCAAAGAGCTGCATTATGTGTCAGGTTCTGGTGAAAACCTTTCCATAAATAGTCCATGGGCCTTACTGAAGTGCCTAAGAAAGGCAGTGAAACAGAAAGTCACTGGGCATCACCAGTGAATAATGGAACTACAAAAGAGAGTAGGAGGCTTTTGTAGATAAGTTAGTAATTCTCCTTGGGTAAAGGAGAAGGATGTGTTTGCTCTTTTTTCCACACCTTTTAGGGAAGGATTAGCTCAAGTCCAGTATTTAAAATAAATAGGGAAATTCAAAAAGTGATACTTGACCTTAAGTATTCTCTTTTTTTTCTAACCTGACAGACTGTGTTTGAATCCATTTGGGATTACACTAACAGTAATACTAGCATAAGGAAAGAAACCTTTACAAGTCTGTAACTGAAACTATAGTTTCTCTTTCACCCACACCGCCTGCAGCCACACTGCGCTGGCATATGCCAATGAGAACAGGGGCTGCCCTGCCTCCCTCGGCTGCTTTTCCTGGCTGCCCACCCACCCACACTGCGTTATATACATATGCTCTCATGAAGCCCCAAGGAGCACCACACACCATGAGAGCAACCCAGGTGAAGCTTTCTTTTCCCTTGTTCTCTCCCAGAGTTTTAGTCCCATCATGGTTCCTTCAGTGGCTTCTCCTCTGTCGGCGGAAGGGGATTGAGGACAAGCCCCTGTGGTGGCTGAGGCTGCTTCTTTGGTAGAGTGCTGGTTTGTACCGGTTAGACATACACAATATCCTTAGTCTATGGCGAGAAAGATTACCCAGATCAGCGCTATCATAATACCTTTAGCTCGTCAAGATAACAGCGCAGAAAAGATAAAGAAGTGAAAAGTGAACAGCAGACAGTTGCTGCCCTGAATATTTATGAATAGAAGTCATGACCAGAAGATTTTATTAATTCCTGAAAAATTAAGGTATTACTTGAAATTTGCTTTTAACACTGAAATATTCTATTTAATTTTCATTTGCAACATTTTTTCCCTTTCTTTTAATATTATCTGGTAAAATCCTTCAAACAAATAAAGAATTTTTAAAAGTCTCTTTTTTTCTCACACCACACTGCAAAGTAAATCGATTTCACTGTGGTTGGAGGTGAATACATTTAAACTTCACATTTTAGATGTACATTGACTATAAAGATTATTGGGCTTTCAGGGTCATTTGAAAACAAGTGCTCGTGAAAGATAAAAATTATGAGGGCTTTAAAACACACCATGTCTCATGAGCTGCAGTAAATAGTCTTAATTATTAAGTGACAATCTCAAATATATACACACAGCTATAATCTCTGTTAAATTCCTAGCCAGCTGAGTTAAGGTGCAGGGATTTGGGAAGCACACTGCTTTTTCTCATACTACAGGACAGAGACAGAGATTTATCCTAGCTGCACATATTAACGTCTCCCTACCATAGATTTCAATTTCAAGCAGAATAGCTTCATCTGCTTTCTTTATCTATCCATTCTTTGATAAAAGGGAATGAGGGAAGGAAATTTCATGCAAAAACCTGGCATGCAGCACTGAGGCTAAAACAACAGGTACCCAAAATTAGTAAGTAAGTGTATTGTTTTTAAAATGCAGAAGTAAAACTAAATTTCACACTTAGCCTATTTATAGCCATATGCAACTGGTATAGTGTTCGTATGATAACTACTTCATTGCTAATACCATACAATACAGATCTGTCTGATTTATGTTAATACAGGCAGTCCTGTATTGTTATCCTTTACTGTATTTCTGTGTTGCAAACAAAGGATGAAGCTTCAGTGCTTCATACAGCACAGTTGGTGATTATCTGACAAAGTTACAGTCCCACTTGCACGTCACATTCTGCTCTACAAAGCATGGCAACTATGAGATTATGACGATGTATTAGAGTCATCCTGACTGCACAGTCCTTTATGTTTCTTTTGAGATGTTTAGTTCAAATCTGCATATCTCTTCATTCTCAATGGCTTTAAAGTAAGTGTATAGATATTTATTTATTTTAGTGCTTCCAAGCAAATCTGTAGGAGAGAGCGGAACAGTTCCAAGGAATTAGAAGAAAAATGACAGATTGTGTACAGTATCTAGAGTCAGGGTTTTCATTGATGAGGTCTTCTCTGCAGCATTTTCTTCCTTCTTTCCAATGAGAGAGATTGCTCTGGGGCTGAGGATCACTTTTGGTGGCTCTGTGATTCAGTAGCTTGACATGGCTTAGGCAAAATAGAAGTCACAAGTAATTTTCATTGAGAAGAAAAAAACCAGACAGATTTTTTTTTTTTCCTCCCTAGCAATATTTTATCTTGGGAAACTTGAGACCATTTTTTGTTTATTTGCTTTCCTCTTCTTTTTTAGTTTTAAGTCTCTCCAAATTTTTGCTGCTGTAATGTCTTCTTTCCTAACTGGCTTCCACAATAGCAAAGTGGAGAAAGAAAACAAAACAAAACAAAGTGGTAAAGAAGGGGAAAGAGAAAGAGAGATATGGAAACCAAATTTGGAAAAATATAAACACAAAATGGACATATTTGACTTTTCCACGTACACTTTTCAAGAATCTGGAGTTTGTTTGGTTTTCCTTTGTCCAAAAAATAAACATGAGCTCAGTTTGACTGATTTATACTGTTCCCTTTCTGTTGTGCAACATACAGTTGGTCATATTTGTGGCATAAAGAGAACATGCCTCAAGTTTCTTATTCCAGGAACCAGAGGCACATGACTTCCGAAAATCTCTTAGACACTCATAAGAAGATTGTCTGAAGTTTGAGTAATCCTTACCCACTGCAGAAAAACTTGGAAATACCTTGGACTTCGCTTTGATACAAGTCTAATGTGTGTTGCTGAAAATTAGGATCTTTAGGAGATTTGTTTCTTTCTTATGCATTCTTAAGGAGTAAGTTTATTGCTATTTCAGCAAGAACGAATTAGTATCCATAAGAAAAAAGGTTGAAGGTCAAAAGTAATGTAAAATAATTTAACAACACTGTAGATTCCTGTGTATTCAGTACAAATGGGGTCCAACTAGCTGTTGTGGTTTAACCCCAGTCAGCAACTAAGCACCATGCAGCCGCTTCCCCCTCCCCCCTCCCAGTGGAGTGGGGAGGAGGAAAGGGAAAAAAAAAGTAAAACTCGTGGGTTGAGATAAGAACAGTTTAATAACTAAAGTAAAATATAATACTAACAATAGTAATAATGAAATATAATAATAATAATAATAATAATAATAATAGTAATGAAAAGGAATATAACAAAAAAAAGAAGGGGGGGGAAAGAAAAAAAACAGTGATGCACAAT
This sequence comes from Gymnogyps californianus, assembly GCF_018139145.2. NCBI lineage: Eukaryota > Metazoa > Chordata > Aves > Accipitriformes > Cathartidae > Gymnogyps > Gymnogyps californianus. Next base: position 79,679,540 of record NC_059473.1, on the reverse strand, counting down.
GCAATTGCTCACCACCCACTGACCGAAGCCCAGTTAGTTCCCGAGCCGCGATCCGCGCCTCCCGGCCAGCTCCCCCCTGTTTATATACTGGGCATGGCGTTCCATGGTATGGAATATCCCTTTGGCTAGTTCAGGTCAGCTGTCCTAGCTCTGCTCCCTCCCAGCTTCTTGCACACCTGCTTGCTGGCAGAGCATGGGAAACTGAAAAGTCCTTGGCTTAAGATAAGTGCTACTTAGCAACAACTAAAACATCAGAGAGTTATCAACATCATTCTCACTGTACCAGCTACTGTACCAGCTACTAAGAAGTGAGTTAACTCTGTCCCAGCTATTAAGAAGAGAGTTAACTCTGTCCCAGCCGAAACCAGGACAATAAGCAAAAGCCCTATTGTGTTAATATTTTTCTTCCAAAACTCTGCCAAAAGCTCTTATCCAAAGAGAGCATTACATCTGTGTAAGACTGAATAGTTTTGAAACTTTTGGAGGTAATCTGAGGATTAAACATCTATAGAAGCAAATGTGAAAGGAAATATGTCAAATAATTCACTCTGACCATAGGTTAATTCTTTTCCTTGGCTAAAAGAGCTTACTTTTCACTCTCAGAATTTTTTAAAACCTTGTATACTTTTCAATAGCTACTTCTCCTCCCTCCCCCCCAGTGTTCTTCTCACACAAAAAAGAAATTGCAGTATTTGATTTCATCCCATCACAACCCACACTCAGTAGGAGCAAACTAAGATATGTTCTCCCGCTAGACAGATGTAAGCAAATTGCCCATCTCCCTTCTCACTGCCTGTAAACCTTTCTTTTTATTGAAGTCACCCTCCAGAGAAATTTTACAGGCATTGTGCAGTCTTTGCCACAGACCACGCAACTTCTGCTGTAACCAAACCTACAGCTGGTCAGGGGGCCTCCCCAACAACAGATACATTCCCTAAATGGATGTGGTGGGTTGACCCTGGCTAGATGCCAGGTGCCCACCAAAGCCGCTCTATCACTCCCCCTCCTCAACTGGACAGGGGAGAAAAAAAAAAAAAACTAAAGGCTCGTGGGTCGAGATAAGGACAGGGAGATCACTCACCAATTACCGTCATGGGCAAAACAGACTCGACTTGGGGAAAAATTAGTTTAATTTATTGCTAGTCAAATTAGAGCAGGATAATGAGAAATAAAACCAGATCTTAAAACACCTTCCCCCCACACCTCCCTTCTTCCCAGGCTTAACTTTACTCCTAATTTTCTCTACCTCCTCCCCCCCGCCGAGCGGCGCAAGGGGACGGGGAATGGGGGTTGCGGTCAGTTCATCACACGTTGTTTCTGCTGCTCCTTTCTCCTCAGGGGGAGGACTCCTCACACTCTTCCCCTGCTCCACCGTGGGGTCCCTCCCACGGGAGACAGTCCTCCACGAACTTCTCCAACATGAGTCCTTCCCATGGGCTACAGTTCTTCACGAACTGCTCCAGCATGGGTCCCATCCACGGGGTGCAGTCCTTCAGGAACAGACTGCTCCAGCGTGGGTCCCCCGCGGGGTCACAAGTCCTGCCAGCAAACCTGCTCCAGTGCGGGCTCCTCTCTCCACGGGGCCACAGGTCCGCAGGTCCTGCCAGGAGCCTGCTCCAGCGCAGGCTTCCCACAGGGTCACAGCATCCTTCAGGCATCCACCTGCTCCGGCGTGGGGTCCTCCACAGGCTGCAGGTGGATATCTGCTCCACCGTGGACCTCCATGGGCTGCAGGGGGACAGCCTGCCTCACCATGGTCTTCACCATGGGATGCAGGGGAATCTCCCTGCTCTGGCGCCTGGAGCACCTCCTCCCCCTCCTTCTTCACTGACCTCGGTGTCTGCAGAGTTGTTTCTCTCACATCTTCTCACTCCTCTCTCTCTCTGGCTGCAACTGCAACTCCCCTGTAACTTCTTTTCCCTTTCTTAAATACATTATCACAGAGGTGCTACCACTGTTGCTGATGGGCTCGGCCTTGGCCAGCGGCGGGTCCATCCTGGAACCTGCTGGCATTAACTTTATCGGACATAGGGGAAGCTTCTAGCAGCTTCTCACAGAAGCCACCCCTGTAGCCCCCCCGCCCCCCGCTACCAAAACCTTGCCACGCAAACCCAATACAATGGACCAACAGCTGCTCTCATCAAGGTTAAATTCCCTGGTGTAGTGGCACTAAATTAGCAGTTTTGTGGTCTCCTACATGTAAAAAAAAGGAGACAACAGGTATCCATTCTGTCCCTTTCCCCTATTGGATGTAGTGGGGTACCAGCAATTTTTTGCAGGATTTTCCTCAGGCATGGTGTTTAGGGGGTTGTCTGGTCCCTCATTTGTCCTGACAGAGGCAATGGGCTGGATGGAGACATTAAATAGGCCAGGTGCAGTCCTCAGGCTGCCGTTTTGACCTTATGAGACAATGCTACATCATGAAGAGGTACAGATGTGAAACAACCCTTGGATTCAGGGTCTATGATTGTATTTTCTGCTTATGAAGCTTCAAGAGCACCTTTGAGATCATAAACTTTTCCTGTCTATAATATATTTGGGTTTTTTTAAATCTTCAGAGGGAATTTGTGTGTGTTAAGAAAGCATGAAATCCCTAGGGAAAAATTTTTGGACACTTATCCACAAAACTCTGCTAATACAAGGCAGTGCATACAGCAAAAGCAGAGGTCAGCATGCCATAACCTCTTACAGACCTTTTTTTAATATAGGAACAGGTTGTCTATCAAATTCCTTGGCCACAGAGGATTCATTAAATGGCTACGGACAATCCTCATACCTGTTTCTTAATAGTGCCTTTGCAAACACAACCAGAGTTCAAATTGTTTTAAAACCAGAACCACAAGCAGAAATGGATGGACAAGCATAGTTATGACTCATACTACTTCACAGAAGTTTCCTGTCCCAGAATTGCCAGTAGATCAAAATCAGACTATCATCTCCTTCCTTTCCTCAGCCATTGCTGCAGCCTAAATTAGCAATGCCAATATGTTGCAAAGAGGTAAGAGGGAGTAGGACCCTACTCAGTATGGATCAAAAATGGATCATCTCTGTGTTGATTAAGGAACAGTCAGTATTGGGTGTGAGCACCTATCAGAAACTGTCCTGAGCTGACTGAATTTTCCTGTAGTGGAAAAGCACAGGTTCATTTAGCAACCTCAAGGCATATCCGTTTCCAACTTTGATGGACTGATTTCCCATATAGGTCAACGCAGATCAGCCTTTTTGCCTGACATCCCCATATATTACACTCCATACATACTCCACGTTCAGGGATTGAAGAGAGTGGGACCTAGGGCACCTCCCATGGGTGTTGTCTAGTTGCATTGATACTGGCTTCATGTTGAGACTTTATCTGTCTGCTTGGTAACCATGATCACATTCTTTGTAGATCTGCCAAGCCCTCTGCTAGCAATGTCTGCTACAGGTTATTCCATTCCTATACAGAAATGTTTATAAAGCATTATACAGTCTCTTGCTACCCAGTAAGTAGCCTCAAAACACAATCTATAAGTCAGGATTGTAAGGAGACTTAGGGAAGGGATCATTTAATGTAAAAAAAAAAAAAAAAAAAACCCTCTGAAAAACAGGTCATGGACCGCACAAATATAGGGACAATTCTGGAAAGATGCAGGAAAATAATGCCAAGTACCACGCCAAGTATTCCGGGAATCATGAACTTTTAGGGAAAGACCAGGCACTGTGTTGTAGGTACTTAAATTCTTTTTAAAGTGTCTGCCTTTTTCAGGAGTTTTGATCATAGGTTTTACCAAGGGAATCTGAAGAGAGGGCCCAGGGCCTCCCACTTTACCCTGTTAAACAGGGAGACTCCAGGGGAAACCAGCTTGGTATTCTACCACTCTAACTTTTCAAAGAGAGACATTATGTGCAGCAGTGTACTGATGGGATGAAGCCAGTGCCATTACACCTGTGGTACCAACCTCAGCCTGTGAGAGCTCTCAATGGTTTCATCTCAGTTGCCTGAGTGTACTCTCTCTCAAGCGTTACAGCCTAACAGTGGTATAATTTAGCCCAAGCAAAATAAAATTATCAGCTTTCTTGACTGTCGTCAAAAGCGTAATACAGAATTTAATTTGCTGAAGTAAATGTTAGAGGGGTTTTGTTTTGTTTTTCTCCAAAGTAGCGTCACAGACTGGGATATCATTGATTTGCAGCTCTAGCCACAAACAGAATCTGTTAAGATCAGAGTTGCCATAATATTATTAGTTTCAGTTGTGGGAAGTCGGCATGGGATTTACTTTTCTGTAAAGGGACACTAATTATCTCTTGTTATCTAGAGTTTTAAAAGCGTTTTCAAATAGGATGCTAAATAATTACATATGTCAACTGTCATACAGCTGATAACATAAGAATTAAAAATGTCTATCTACTATCAGTCCATTTTGCTCACTGCAAAAGAGCTGTGTAATACTCAGCTCATAATTTGATAATCCCAACCCAGAGGAAAGAAAGGAAACAGGTGTTTTATGTCAGCACGAGAAATATTTTTTTCTTACCCATTATGTTTTTAGTATAGATTCAAAGGCACAGAGATGATAATTCTGGCCTGGAAAATGAAATTCTTCTCCAGGGACCCTTTTCAAACTGATTTGCTCAATCAGAGCTCTCTCCTGCTACCTGATCATGGCTATGGTGCTTCAGAGTGTCTAATCAAGAGATGATTAGAGATGATGACATTAAGGAGGTTCAGCTTTAGTGCCATCATGGTGGCAAATCAATAATGCGATTGTCCAACACAGTACTCAGGGAATCTGTGTATAAATCTTGTTATTTACTAACCCTTCATGTCCTGCTATGAAAACAAAACTGATGTGCTCTTACAGTGTAGAAACACTCATTCTAAGAATATTTTGTCTGGCATAAGCATTAACGCCTCCGAGACAATTCTACCAGTCTCTTTTTGGCTTTATCGTGATTACAAGTATTTTCACACTTCCAGTGCTTTGTCATTTTATCCACGTTTCATATGTTCTGAACCCAAAATAAAACCTGGCTGTAGTTTTGTGGATATCCAGATCTTTAGTAAAAGATGCCTTCACAATACTTAGAGCCCTTTGATACCGGGTTTGGAAAGGCAGTCTGATCAGGGAATTTCAAATTCTAAAAGTTATTCAAAAGCACAAACTAAAAAACTTCGAAGCAAACAAAGAGCTTATTATGAAATAGTAACAGGTTCCCTTTCTTACACCGTAAAATGAAATCAATTTTTTTCTTGTGATTCAAAACTAATAAAGTCACATCTTTGTTCATAAATAATTTTACCTGGAGAATCACAAGACTCAACATCTAATGATTCTCCTGTTTTCTGACTAGGCATTAGATGTTCCGCTTCAACTAAAGAGCAGCAGAACCCAAGAACTCTTTCAAAGTCCTTTTAAACAGAAGGAACTAATAACAATTCACATCAATTAATTAATAAAGATTCAGGGTCATCCAGCTTTATTTACTCTGCTGCACTGTACATTTTTGCTTTAGAACAGAGCACAGCATTTTTATAACTTCCTCCAGGATTTATCTGTAAATAGGCAGTTTGCCATTCACATTCACACGTGGCTACATTCTGGTCATAGTCACTGTCGTCAGTATAAATCCAAGGATTTCTGTGTTTTGGCCAGAGTAACTGAAATCTGGATCTGGTAGAAGATTTACCAAATTTTGATTTTTATTCTGCAGTGTCTCAGCAAAAAGCAAGGTAACACTAAGACCGTGTAAGAAAGTATTTGTAGCTAACATCCACTTCCTTCTGAGGAATTAGTATGTAATTATGCTGTACCCCGACCATCTCAGTAAGAATCCCCAAGACTGCTCCACTTCTGAATTCACCAGGGCAGAACAAGCTCATGTGGTGTTGTGGGTCAAAACACTTTGAACAGAAGCACTCTTGGCACAATAATTTCATCACTCACTGTTTAATGAGAGGAAAAAATATTCAGTTATTACCTTTGTCCTGGCATCATGGACAAGGTTTGTTGTCTTCATCTATGCTTATTGTTTGAAATTCGATCATCAGGTCAGATTAGGTACTTGTTGTTCATAGATGTTGCCAAAGGGTAGTGTTTTTTTCTATGAGGAGTCATACTTAAGTATTTATTGGTATATAACATCTATGTGAAAACTAAAGAAGCTTCAAAAGGTGAAACTAGAAGCGAGAGTTTAAATTTAAAGCTAACAGATTTAAGATACTTCAAAGATCTGAACCTGTTATATGCAATGGTTTGCAAAAGTGCCTTTTGAAAGTAGTTTTGCCTAACACTTTTGGGCTGTGAGTGAAATCTCTTCTGTTTATGATTTTCATGATGTTCAGACTCTTATCTGATACAGTGTGAAGGATATGATCCTGAAAAAAAACCTGCAAAAGTAAATAAATCAACCTACTGTGATCATGGGTAGCTAACAGGAGCAAAAAAGAAAGCAGTCAGTACTTAAGCATATTTAAGAACATAAATAAAAATGCTGCAGAGAGGGAAACAAAAAAAAAAAGAGATTATTTTGAAATAAAAAGTAAATGAAAAGTGCACTTAAAATGAAGCACTTAAACCAGGTTAAAAAATTTAAATACATTCCCCTAAAAATAACAAAGAACTCAGGCAACAAAAGTAGAACTTGAGACTAGTCAAATTAAACTAGAAAAAGAACAGAAGGAAAATGCACGAAATAAATAGTGCTTTAGAACTAGAGATAAATAAGTGGAAGCAAAATAAAAGGGATATACTGCTTGGTAAAACCAAAGATACTCAATTTGTTGTAAAATAAAACTACATAGCAATAAAGCTATACAGACAATAAAAAGAACATTAAAGTTATCTGTATTTGAGACAAGGATTCAGGCCTCAGGTGTTTGCAGGAATGGCTGCAACAAGATTTTAAAGGGTTTTCAAACCACTAATAGTTTTATTTCCTTGCTTTACTTATTTTTACACAAGCAGTTGCAAAGTGATAAACTACAGGATAAGCACAAAGTGATAATAGAATTTGATAAGACAGAACATGTTCAGTGCAGTACAATTCATGCCAGATGGTGAAACTAGCAGAAATTACAAACAAATAAAAGATATTGTTCATTCAAGTCCAAAGCTGACCTCCCAGAATTCGCAGGGGGAATGTCAGATAAAAGGAAGAAAACATCTTTGCCCCATAGCACAATTTGACATGAGTTACAGTGCAAGAAAGCTCCTGCTTAACCAATTACCTGTCTTCTTCCACATTTATTATTTGGCCATATTTTGGCCCAACACCAAGTCTACCCCAGTTCTAGGCTCTCAATACAGTTGCTACATACTCTCACTCAAAAGATGTATTTATTTCCCCTCTCTTCCACCACTGCTTGACTCCTCCTTTTCATAACAGGGAGCTAATCCGAGTCCAGTCCTAGTCCAAGACTTATTGCAGACCACAGCTAAGCCCTCAGGGGATGAAGAAGGGAGAAGCAGGAGGAACAGCAAAACCATCAGATACATGGAGTCATTCATTCTTGCAACTCACCAAGATTACTCAAGCCCTAGGCCTGATTTGTTAAAACACAAGGAATTCTATTGCTAAAGGGGAATTTTTATGATACAGACTCCTGCTAACAAATAAATACTTCAAGACTATTGATTAGCATCAGAGAGACCATCATCTGGTACAGTTTTGCCATTTCTAGTCTGAGCAGGCTTCAAACTAGCAGCTAAAAGAAAAGAATCTTTCTTATTCCATGTCAGCCACCCACTTCCCTACAGGCAGGATAAGATTTGCCAATACTTCTGTAATACATTCATGGGCATAACAAGAAAGAGTAGTACTATTAACTGGCCACAGCACTGACTTCACACTTACTAACTCCTCTGATCTCCTCTTCCTCTGTTCCTAATTAGCAGAGGATGCTTGTTTGTAGGCTTCAGGCTGGAAGCAGTCACCCTCGCATCCAGTTGGATGCATGGCAGTAATTGCTACGGCTGCAAAGCTGCCTTTAAAGTCAGAGGTCCCTCCAGCCCCAGAGGCTTGCTGCAGCTGTGCCTCCTCCTGTCAGCCTAGCTGCTGCAATGCAAGTTTAAGCCTAGCTGGAGTGACTGCTCTGCTTCCACAGCTCTTTTGTAAAGAGTAAGGGCCTGACTCCCCATTGCCTTGGGCAGCGTGCTGTCATTTACCTCTATGCAAAGTGGGTATAACATACTGTTGGAGCAGTACATTAGACAGATGAAAACTACTAAGATCAAGCTAACAACATGAGATGGTTTCCTCTCAGCAAGAGACTTCAATAAGACACTTTCAATTTAAGTGTAAAATTCTCTGCCTTTTTCTGTGCTGTAGATTCAGCAGGGGCCGATTCTTTCACAAGCAAGCCTTTGAGCTGATTTTTTTTTTAGGCTTCTTGTTTTCCTCATAGCCCAGCAAACACAATCAAGGCTGCCACTGTAAAGGTATCTTACCAGGCTTGCCTGATTCACACAGCAGGCTACAATGACAACAACAAGAGATCTGATGTGAAAGCAGACTGATCCAGAGGAAAGGAATAGTAATCAAAGATAAAATTTTTAATGGAAGGGGCAAAAAATCTTTACAGAGCTATGCAAGCAAAAAATGCTGGTAAAGAACAATTGAATTGTTAGCTTTAATTACAGAGGAACAAGTGGGGAAAAAAAAAGACTACTGTATCCCAAAGATGAAAGTGACACTCCCCCTGCTCCTTTACATATTGTAAGAAAATAAGCCCCTAATGAATGTGCAGGATGGATTCAGCAAAAATGCAAGAAAAGGAGGCAGGACCAGCAAAGTAATAAAGAGGAACGATGCAATGCAGTACACATTTATGACCTGTAACCTTTAATGGCCCAGAAGAGAGACATACCTCATTCCTTACTTTGGGATTTCTTTTTTCTATGGTTGCTATAGAACAGTTTGTTTCATTTCCATTCTCTGTAATTTCACACAATATGCCCTTACTACTAATTTTATAACTGAGTCATTTTGGGTTTTGGGGTTTTTTTTGTCAGATGTAACATATTGTGGAAGGAGAATACACAGCTTGAAAGAAATTATGGCTGTACAGCATCTTCCCCTCTACCTACAGGGGTAGGAGCTGTCATAACATACTGTTTGGGAAGCCAACAGTGCCTAAGTAGTTCAAACATCAGCGATGCTATGTATCCAAGCATGTTTGAATTGCAGTCAAAGCCAAAACCATACAAGCTAGCTTTGAACTAGACAGCTTGTGTGCCAACAGCAATGTATCTCAGCATCACCACAGTTCTTCCTTCACTATTCCAAATGAATTTCCTGATGTGATCTATATGAAGAGAATTATAGAGTTCAGCACACCTGTCACTTCAGCCTGGGCAATATTAGTAATAACAGCATCTCTTTTGTAGTAGAATTACAGTGATGTATAAGGGGAATATGCTGCATAGAGCAGACGATTTTAATTAATCCTCATGTTTTTCAGGGGAAACATCATTTTTCCTTGTCTAAGCATCAGAAAGATTTAATCATCATATTTGATGAGTACTGTATCCATCCATCCACCTGTAAACAAGAATATCTCACAGTATGATGCATTTCCATCTCTTTCCATGGAATCTCAATATTTGCTGTTAAATCAAACAGAGGCAGGGACCAGCCTCTGGGCAAATGGTTTGGTTTAGCTACATCCACACTACACAGCACTTACTATTCATCTTTCCCTGGGCCTCGGTCACCTTAAGTCATGCTTATCATCTCTATATGTTTTCTTTTCAGTTGAACGTGTCTAGACTACTGAGAAATCTGTGTTGCAGTCCATCAGTGTTTCACTGCCTGAAACTGCATGTGTTTTGGAGGCTCTGGGGTGTAGCCTGAGTGTGGGCACATGGGAGTGCTTGAGGATGCCAGTCTTGCTGGGATACCTTTGGAGGACTGAGCAGGGCAGAATTGTTACACTACGTACCCCTCGTGGGCAGGATATGAGAGCTCCCTGACACATGCTTTACCCCCAAATTCTACTCAGACATTGTCTCAGAAAATTCTGGTGGGTGCCAAAACCATGACTGGGAGCATGATAGCAATTAAATAACATGCATGACGACAGAGCAAGTCCTTATGCCCACTCCCTGGATCTGGTTTATTTAGCAGTGTAGATACAACTTATGATACACACATTCCTGACTAATTTTTCCACTTCTTTTGCTTTGTTCCTTTATTAACGCCCAAGGCAAAAAGGATTGTACAATGCAATTGAGTCGGTGGAATCTTTTAACAGGACCTAGCAGTCAGCAAAGAAAAGGAGACAAGAAGCAAGTATAAAGAACAAAAGCCTGATTACAGCGAGACATTACATGCAATTAATAATAATCCAGATCTGAGAAGGAAACAAGGGCTTAGATAGCCATGGTAGCAATATTTCTATTGATGTGGTGACCTACTCAAACATGCAAATTATTCTGTCCCCGGTGTCACAGATCACTGTTACAGCAAAGCTACAAATGATGTCTTAAGGTTTGGGGGCTTGTTTGCTTTTATTCCCCTCAAAAAAAAGGGACAAGCTAGAAATCCATCTGCAGAAAGAGACAATAACAGCTGCCTTTTACTGACAAACTGCTCTAGCATTTCAGATGGGTTCCTTGCTGCTTTGAAATTAGTTATGAATTTTTGAAGCCCTTTTCTCCTTGCAGAGAAGACACAATGGAGATGATGAGGGCTAATCGTGGTGTGTGAGCCAACACTCCCATTAGTGGGCTCTGATGCAGTCGCAACTCCGCTAACTACATCTGAGTACTGATCAGTCTCTGGCAGAGAAAACCTGAAGTAAGAATAAATGTAGACTGTAATCACATTTATAAAAACACCTACGAAGAAGCTGAAAGCTAATGAATATGTGCAAAAAAGATGTGCCCTGTTTTTCTAGGGACATTCACATTACAACTTATTTTGCTGCAGTTAGTCTTCAAGTAAATGAAGGCAAAGTCATTATCTGCTGACCAGTATAATTAAAGAAGTCATTACTTTAACAAGCAATTGGTAACAAAATGCCTAACCAGTAATCAGAAACACAGGCCATATGTTTTTAAATATGACCAAATCATTTGCATAGTGTTTATGTGCAATAAATTAAAGCCAAATGAAAAATCTGCTGACAGGAAATAAGTAGCAATAAGGGTAGAGCGATATGTTAAATCCTTCATTCTGGATCATTTAGGTAATGTTCCATTCATTTTAGATTCATGAGTAGAAGCCTTTACAGATTGGGCATGCATACCATAAATCTCAGGTTATCCATTATTAGGTGGCATTCTGCTGTTTGCAATTGTACATGTTTACTTTGTGCATAATTAACTGCATAATAGCTGTCTGTGTTCTGCACAGAATTTACACTCAGGCCCTCATCAAAACAAATGACTCTAGAAAGTAGGGCAGTTCCATTAAGCTCTCCACAATCTGCATTTTCTAATACCGGTTCTCAGCAAATGGAGTTGGAGCTTTGATTTTCCAACTGCAATCAGAATAAAATCCAGTCTTTCAAAAGGCCCCGTGTTTGTTTTTCAGGGTATTTTATTAAATCTCACAGAAGTAGTTGGAACACCAAGGGGTGGAGACAGAGCGAAGCTGAGAATACCTGACAGAAGCTGGGATGATACATTTCCATAAAAATAATAAGTACGGAGCAGATTTGGACAGGCAATTGATCATTGCACAGCTCCATGCTATGGATCAAAAACTTCACCCTGCAGTTCTATTTCTGTGCACGATTACCACTACTAGGTCAACTACTTCTGCCGTACAGTTTCTTTATACACTGTATGTCAGCAAAAGCTCCCAGATTTCTTTTTCCATAATGCAAAATTGGATGGAGAAGAGAAAAAGTAAAATAAAATAAGGCTGAAAGAAAGAAAGCTGCTAATAAAATAAAGTCAGGCTCAAAGAAAGAGGGAAAAGCTGCTAATATGGAGGCCTGCAGCCACAGAATAAAATGAGACAAAATATAGAAAAGTGGTGAATTTGACTGCTTCATGGAACTGTAAGCTGATGTCTCTATCTTTTTAAATGATCTAGATGCTGAATAAAGAATATTTAGTACAAATGCAGGTATGCAGTGAATATTATTTTACAGCTGATCTGCTGCATAAAGGAAGAGTTTTGTAACAGGAGTTGTTTGAAAAGTGATTTCTAAAAATGTGTGGGAAGAAATCTTATAACCTACCCTTATGTTTGAAGGAAGTATTGTGATAAAATGTGACTATCATGGTGCAGAATAATATAAATATTCGTAACAAATAAAATCTCTCAGATTGGGCAGCTCTAAGCTAAAAAGCATGAAGTATATAAATGGCCCACTAATGTTAATGAGCTTCCATTTTTCCCCCATGAAATGATGTAGGGCTACACTTGAGGGAAACAAATTAAGTGTGAAATTAATTGCAAAAATAATTACATGAGTTTTATATAAAATCCTTTGTTTCTGTTGTTTTACAGGTTACCATAATGTAAATTTACATTTTCTTCTTACAAAAAATTATACACTACATTCACTTGGGGCAGGGAGGGGAATTGCTTGTTTCCTGGGTTTCCTTTTTGCTTTTAAAAGAAGCTGCAGTTTCTTTCAGGACAGCAATGGGAAGGGCTCTTTTTTATTATTTTTCTAATTGCTTTTCTTGGAAGCGATCTCCCTCAGTCCACACCCTACATCCCCCAGAGAAGTTTGGTGTATCTGATTCGTGTAATGTCAGAATGTAGGATTTTTTGTTAGAGGAAATTCCGAGATCTTGTGAAGCAAATGACAGTGCCTTTCCAAAAGTCATATTAAAACAGATATATATTTCTACAGCCTGACATGGCTATTGAAAAGTACATATCAAAACATATCAAAATCAAAACCAAAACATGCCACATTCTGCAAGCTGATGTCTATACATTTTTAAATTATCTAGATGCTATGTAAACAATAATTAGTACCAGCGCAGGTATGCAGTGAATATTATTTTACAGCTGATCTGCTGCATAAAGAAAGTGCTTTATTACAGGAGTTGCACTCAGTCCTCATACTGATTAGTCCCAATGTATTTTTCTGCTCCCTTTTGTTTTTGAAATACAAAGGATGAGCAGCTAGCAAACAAGTTTCTACTGCAGGATTTTCCAGGCTGAGATTTATTTATTTCTTCTCAACTCAGATGTTATAACACTGCTGCTTTATATCCTACCTTTCAGCAAAACACCTCATTATTAAAAATTCCTTCTTTAGACCATTGTTTTGTATTCTTTTTATAGACTATTTATTAACATATACAGATACCTAAATTTAATAAAAAGGGTCATCAAAGGCTGTTAAGCACCCAACAGAAGTCGATAGAAGTTTCTGCTTATTTCCCATTTATGCCTTTGAGAATCCCTACTCTCACCCCTGCAAGCACCATTGTACAAGTTGAAATAGAAGTCTGCATTCATCAAACAGCTACTCCGGTAGAGTCATCCTTTTCATTCACAAGCCCCCGTCATCTTTCTCACAAGAAAAAAAAAAAAAAGGGAACAAGAAAAGAGATGGAACTCTTCAAAGAGAAGTAAAATAAAACTTTAGACATTAAGTGCCACCGGGACCCATGCATGTCCAAGGGGTACCTGTAAAAAACATGTACAGCTCAGAGTCTTAAGCAAACTCTGCCTATCTCAGCTATGATCAAATCCAATACTTCACTTTGAACATCTGCACCTGTAAAGCAGCACAGCTTCCTGGCTTTCAGGGGGCTTGATCATTTTCATTAATTGACCACTTGGTTATTTTCAACTTCTGTTTGCTCTTGTTATGATTAGATAGTATATACATATTATATATGTACAAATGCATCTATATGTATAACTTTGCTATGCAATTTATAAACACAAATGTACATACACATGCTGTGCTGTGAAAGATTATTTCCAATACATTTTGTAACAAGAAATATATATAAAAGCACGTTTGTTTCAACAAAACTAATCTATTTGTGATTTTAACATCCTCATGAGAATATGTTGTGCCATGAGAAAGGTGAAGAATTATAAGAATGAGAAAGATATTTCAGGACTTCTATTAGCTTTATAATGCTGATGATCTATAGTACAGTATTGAAAAGCATGTTGGACGAGATGAGAGCATTTACTAATGAGCTTTTAAGTGCGCATGGTAGGAACCAAGAACATAGCATTCTCTTTTCGATAGGCTTCTTTTTATGACCCTGATGATTTCAGGGTCAAAAACCTTTCCCTTTCTTTATAATACTCAACGGTGCATAAGTTGTTCCTCTGTAAGAGCTCCAGAGATCTGGAGAGGATTCTCCTGCAGGAACAAAATTGCCCGATCTGGCACTTTATTCTACCTGGAAGTAAGCAGTGAATCAGGGAGCGTGAAGACGTAAGTCTACAAGCTTATAGTTAGTCAAAATTTAGGTAGATGAATTCCTAGGAATGGCCAGAGAGGGGAAGGATAAGTCCGAGCAGCTTCAAAGTGCTACCTCAGACTTTGGCTATGGTTTGTTTTGTCTGCAGCAGCCCAGAACAAAGAGGTAGTAAGGACTTCTCAGCTCCTCCTTGACCACCTGGGTTAGATTCCTCTCATCTAACTGACTACAGTCATCGACAATACAGGCATCTACGTATGAACTGGTAATGCCTGGTTCCTCTCCTGGGAAGTGGAGAGAAAGAGGTGCTTCTGAGGGTCAGCGGCCTATTTTAGACAGTTCCTGTGGGATGAGATGTTTCGTACCCTAAAAAAAACTCTTTCTCTGACAAGGAAGAGAACCTAGACACATACCTTGGTAAGAGGCACCCGCACCGTAGATATCTATAATTTTGTCTGCTCTAGTTCTCAGGATCCATATTAGTGCTATTCAAGGCCTTGACTCTAAGTAATAGTTTTTCAGCTGTTGTAGCTCTCCAGTGCAAAGAGTAACAAAGTTTTTATCTGTAAACCTGTGGAGACAGAAATCCTGCAGCAGCAGGATTTAATCTGGTCTGGCCAGCTGAATCATTCTAGAAAAAAGTCTGGATCAAAGCTCATAGTCTGAGTAACTAAGCAGGTAATATCTCATTCCTGGCTCCATTTTTTGGATCCTCTTCTGCCTAGATAATGTCTATCAAATTTTAGTCCTGTTATGAACTTATCCTGACAACTACATTCACTTCCAGGCTGGTCTTAAGATCAGTAGAAGAAATTCCACTAGAAATTCTGGATTGCATAAAATCATAATGTCTTGGTTTATTGTTTTAGTCACTTTCCTTTATGCAAATGTACGTTTTGTAGATAATAAAAATCAGGCGTGCATCTCTAGTCACTAGGTAAAAAGTCCTGTTCCCCTGTGAGCCAGCATATTTTTCCAGAACAAACAGAATCATGAATGTTTAACATAGAAAAGCAAGAAAACGTAGGAAATAATTGGATGTAAATTTATTTCATCCCAAACATCCTTTATAACAGCTGATATTTTTTAAATTAACTGATTTTGCAACCTGCATGTCTAAGCCGTAGAGGTTCCTATTTCTCTTCACTGGCTACAAAGGAAGACCCCAGCGAGAAAATCAGGTGAAGATACCTAATCAAAAGCTAAGCAACATGAATGCCACCATTCCTGTTTTCTGATTGAATTTTCGTTCTTGCAAATCGTACATGTAAATTTAGAGCTCAAAGCCAACTTCTCTGGTGAGTTGTAAATATTTACAGTTATTATCTTGGATATCATCCTGGGTCACTACTACCTTTACGCTGCTGATTTTTCTTATTCTAGGATTTTGATCAAAGATTCTATTGGGAAAAGTCATCTTCCACCCTGCTAGTTTTGCTTGTTCAAGGTAGCAGGATGTTTTCTTACGGTAAAACGTGTTCTCGTCTCTAAACTGTGCTATCATCAGAGTAAAATCCTGAGGCTGATTTTCTCAACAAGAATGCTAAACTGATATGTGTGAAAGTGATGACTGCTTAGACCTATATTCCAGAATGCATATATAGGTGCAAATAAAACAAGTTATATTTAAACTTCATGTCACTGATTTCTCCTTTAGTAGGAAGAGAAATTATAATGCTCTGGACATTTATAAGTATTCTGCAAAGCATTAGGTTATGAAAAAAAGCTACTAGCATTGATATTCCTAAGAACCATTTCACAATGTGTCTTCCACAGTATTATGCAGAATTTATTTAATGTTTGGTGCTTTTATGTGTGTCCTGGTTTCGGCTGGGACAGAGTTAACTCTCTTCTTAGTAGCTGGTACAGTGCTGGGTTTTGGATTTAGTGTGAGAATGATGTTGATAACACTCTGAGGTTTTAGTTGTTGCTAAGTAGCGCTTATCTTAAGCCAAGGATTTTTTCAGTTTCCCATGCTCTGCCAGCAAGCAGGTGTGCAAGAAGCTGGGAGGGAGCATAGGCAGGACAGCTGACCTGAACTAGCCAAAGGGATATTCCATACCATGGAACGTCGTGCCCAGTATATAAACAGGGGGGAGTTGGCCGGGAGGCACAGATTGCAGCTCTGGCATTGGTCAGCGGGTGGTGAGCAATTGCATTGTGCATCACTGGGTTTTTTCATTCCCCCCCTCCCTCCTTTTTTTGTTACATTCCTTTTCATTACTATTATTATTATTATATTTCATTATTACTATTGTTAGTATTATATTTTACTTTAGTTATTAAACTGTTCTTATCTCAACCCACGAGTTTTACTTTTTTTTTCCTTTCCTCCTCCTTACCCCACTGGGAGGGGGGAGGGGGAAGCGGCTCCGTGGTGCTTGGCTGCTGACTGGGGTTAAACCATGACAATGTGATTCCTCCACATTCTGTAAATTAATTTGCTCACACAGTCATAGAAAATAAGCACTCTACAAGTTATCTGATATAAAGAATCTATGAAACTTGTATAACAGGGGTTATCCACGCCTGTTTTTCAGAGGTATGCTTGAATCCATACTTAGAGCTCAGTTTAAGTTGCTTTCAGAACATGGTAGCAGTTAATACCAGAGGAAGGTATTTGCAGCAGCAGGAATTGTTGCAAAGCTCACTTGACCCCCTTCTTCAACTGCTGTTTATAAACATCAAATCAGGAAAAAAAAGAGCATACTCAGTTCCACCGTAAACACAAATGCTTCTGAAACATGCTGCCTCACAGTCAGGTTCACTGAGGCTGAAGGCGTTTTTCATAGCCATAATTCCCTAATTGTTGCACAATGAAAATACTCTGATGTCCAACGAACAATTTCTTGCACACTTGTAAAGTCAGCCCAAGCCAGACCCTAATATTAATCACATCACTAGTATTGACTATTTCATTTATTTTCCAACCTAAGTGTCTCAGACATACTTGAATGAAATGCATGTCAGCCCATAATGCCTGGTTTCTATTCAGTAATAGGAATGACAAATATATAGTCTGCAGCAATTTATGTCAAACCAGTGTCATGTTATTTTTAAACTGGATTTGGTAGGGAGATTGAAGTGTTGTGAATAGGGCTATCAGTCTTTCTACCACCTACAACATCTTTGGAGACAATTTTCATCACATTTGAATAATATTTTGGCACAGGAACATTTTATCTCTAAGATGTCGAAGCAGCACTTATACACAGTTTTCTTTCTTACATTTATCATGTCCTGTATACGGTGAAAGAGTTAGAAAGAAACATGTTATTTTCCTTTCTGTCTGGCTGGAAGTTCTGTTAGTGCTTGTCATCAGTAGGGCAGAGAGATCACCAGAAACAAAACTAGGCATTCTACAATGAATTATCCAAACACACAGTCAGAAATAACACCATCTCTTCCCCAAGAAGGAGAAACTATCATGTGCTAACATTGATGCCTGCTATCTCTGTAAGAGTCATAAAAGGAAACTAACTTTACTGTCTCCCACAGCCTACTAATGCATGATGAAAGAGCCACATATTATATGTTACGGAAGATGGAGTGCATCCTGAAGAGGAGATTTCATTGACAAAAGAGAGAGAACTTCTATCAAAACCTAGTGAAGACATCTTCCTAAGGTTTGGCGAGACCTTTTTATACACAACAATGCGAATTACTACTGCCTGTATTCTGGTCCACGCAGCAGTCAGGGTCTTATCTGCAAATAGTGGTAGCTCACCATGACAACTTACATCAGGCTGGATGTTTACGGTTTGTTGTTTCTGGTAGAGGTTTAAATTCTGTTTCTTGCTCAGTAATCATAACACGTGAAGACTGAACTAAGAGCGTACGTATTTATCTCTACTTTCTGTCTACTATTATATGCCTTTTCTGATCGCTCTCCTTTCAGCTTGCCTGTCTCCGTCATATTCTTAACTTGTATTAAATTTCCACTAACAATAATATGAGTTAGGCATTGCAAAAGGAACCATGAAAATGAGAATAAAGAAGTTGCCTTTAGCTCAGAAACTTTTATAAGTGGTAATACTTTAATGAGACATCACTTATGTAAAAAAAAGAGAAAAAGAGAAAACATGGTAAGAATACAGCTAACATAAATTTGTTGTATAGTAATCAGAATTCATGTACTGGTTGTTTCTAATGAAACATTAATGAGCCATCAGTTGCACAAGCCAAACAACAACAACAACAACTACAAGTAGAAAAAAGAAAGCACAAATTATTTTGTTTTAATTGTTGATTCATTTCAATTTCTCCTACTGTTGATCAATTGCTGTTATAAACAGACTATGTTTCTTTCAGTTTATGGGGTTTTTTTCCTAATTCAGCAAAAGACCTTTTCTATTTTATTCTTTAGCATAGAACTCCATCTCCTAGAATTAGTGGGAAGTGCTTGGATCGAGGGAAATCAGTCTGCTAATCCCAAGGATCCTACTGTGCATGCCATTCTCATCTCCGTACTAGAAATGGAATTACTGCTATTTTGAATGAGGAAGGCAACACTTCTCCACATTAATCACCATTAATCACCATTATTTAGCAGTCAGAAGAGTCAGATCTCATCCTTCACTTCTGTTTTGACACATCCCTGAAATTAACAGCTTTGAACTTTCAGTGTTCAAAATGGAAATTTAGAAGAGAGAATCTGAAAATTTTAAAGTAACACTTACCTGTTCAAAGTTTGTTTCAACTGAAAACAGAAAGGAAACAGGAAATATTTAAAGTCTCAGTACCACAATGACGTGCTGCCATACACAGGTTCATTTTAAACAGTTAGTATTTATGTAAAAGCAAATTGTGAAAGGGAATGAGAGAGCCAAAGGTCCATCTAGATCAGTATACTGTCTCTGACTGTAATCATAATGTTATGCCTTGTAAGAGTGAAAATGAGGCAAGCATGTCTAATGCTTTCTCCTGTCTTCAGCTATTTTCACTTCAGTTCAGTTCCTGATTTAAAGAGAAGAGGTGCTTTCCTGTGATAAATATGGCTACTAAGGTATGACTATACAGTAGGCTACAGTATTCTCTAGAGATAACAAAATGACCTATCAATAAGCCAATTCAACTATCAAAAGTAATTTAGCCCATGCAGGAAGCTTTGCATAGGTTAATTTATCTTGATTATTACTGAATTATGTCATATGTAGTTGGGCCAGATTACTTCTGCTCTTGAAGTTGGCTAATTTAAACCTAGCTCTACATTAACACGATGTCATTACACAGACTGCAGCATAAAACAATGATGTGGCTTTTTGCAGAAATACTGCAGCGTGAGGTCGATGCTCTACAGGTAGATTCACCAATGCTCAAACGTATGCCTAAAAAAGACAAGAGTTTCTTGACTTTCTCTATTGACTAGAGAGGAACCCAAGCCATCCCTCTTGGACATCTAATGAGTAAAGGTTGAAGTGAAGTGACACCTATCCCACCCCCATCACTTCAACATGTATCACTGTTTTCTAGTCCAGTTTTCTAGTATGTCTAGTATTCTCTATAGCCTTTCTTATCTGGTGGGAGGCAGAATATGCTGGAGATCTAAATGTGGAAATTTTTGGAGCAGGGAGATCAAACTGTATTCCTGGGGATCACAATGTTTAATGCAAGGGCAAACCTAATAGTTTACCATAAACTCAAGTCAAAGGTATTTAATAATGAAACACACTATTGCTAGCACATGCTCTCTGTAGTTTCACCTCAGATTTTGACATATCGAGAATCTAGAAAAAAGTTGTAATGTTGTTATTACAGATATTTACTGCCCCATTACTGCAGCTGTGTTAGAGATATAGATACAGGTCATGTCTTTGATGGATTGAGACATTGACATTGCTAGTATTTAACCTTTTCAAATCCATTTAAAAGAGATATAATTAGAAATCATCTCAGCAACCTTTTCTGGTTCATAGCCTGGACATGGGGCAAGTAATTACTGACTTAATTTTACTGTGTTTTCTGAAACCATTTATTTAAATGAACATAGAGAATCTCTTCTCTAAGGACACTAATTTTGTAGATATTATATGGCTGATCAAGTTTGCTAACTTGTTGCTGAAGGTACAAAATGATTTCTGTGAAACCAAATAAGCAATTCACTAAGCATGGTCTTTGGCAAGGTACTGCACTGTTAGAGTTGTTATCCTTTCAATGAGGTGTTACAGGGAAGCCACATCTGCTTGCCTCTCTTGACAGATGGAAGTCAAAAGACTCCCAGTAGTACTACATTCATGCTAATCCTGGTGTCCTTGCCAATGTTCTTTTATCTGTCAGTCAAACAAGTCCTGATCCTGGGTCCTGTAAGCTTGAGTCATTGCTGAACATAATGCATATTGCAGTAGGCCACATTATCATTGCACAACACTTTTCTAACCCTATTTATTGAAATATTGTCAATACTATGCATATGAAATTGACTTTGCAGAGATGGACCTTTGCCAAAACTGCATATCTGATCTTTCTGAATTGGGAGAAACTTTTGTTTCCACTCTTCAGAAACAACTTTCTCGGTCCAGTCTTTAGAAACAACTTTCACATAAGTAATTTGGGGAAAATAATAATTTACTTGCTGCTTTGTGAAATGGGTGTGAAATCATAGGCAGACCCCCTGAATCTGTCTTTCAATTGTATGGATGACCTAGGATCCAGTCTCCAGAGAGCTGCATCATAATCTGAATTTTATGACTCAAGACTGATTTCTAATGTAAGTCAGACTGTGCTGTACCCCAGCATGCATAAAATGAGTAAAGGACTTTATTTACTCTTATCTCTAAGTAAAGCTTCAGCTCTTCACTCTTTTCTAATATACATTTAAATGACTTTAAGTCCTCTTTACTTTCTAGTCTTAAACTGATACTTGATTTATTTCTGCTCTGTGTGGTTTGTGCTCAAGGAAAAAAAAGAAAAAAAAAAGGGAAAAAGAAATAGAAACTTCATTAGATATTCACTTTGACATTCTGGCCCCAGAAGAAATAACGTTAGTTTCATACTTATCCATCTGTTTTTCTGTTTTAGCTGGAGAATCTCTGCTTATAATTTTCTAGGGACACGTGGGCGACCTTCCAGTTGTGCCATTAAAATCCGTTACATCCTAACAACATGCTAATTAATGTTCTCTGTTGGTTCTGCATGCAAAACTGCAGTGCAAAATGTGTCCCAAATGAAAAAGTTTGGAATTCAACAGCAAAAGTCAAGTGATGTCTCTTACTTTCTTTGGTTGATATGAAACCTTAGTTTAACACATCTGCAATCATATTTAAATAATAATAGTTTGAATTTCAGAAAAGAATACATAAAGCTTTTTTTAAAGTCAGCTCTCACAAGGAAAAGGCTGACCATTCATGTTGCCTAGCAACTCCATTTTGTTACAGTGAATCCAATATTGGATTGTAATGATTTGGGGAGTGCTAGTTAGAAGTAATAATTTGCATGAGAAAGATATTAATGCCTGTTCTCATTAGGAACTACACCTCTTCACTGAAATTGGTCAGCAGTAGTCTGGAGTTGGCCATCTGCCTGGGTATGCTTTTGTTTGTATGAAATGGCAGGTGAACATTGCACTATCATCAGCAGCGTTGGAACAACAAAATGGTTCAGAAATTAACAGGGGAAAAAAACAGAATCTTACTTGGGCTTTCACACTGCTAAGATAGTAACATGTTGCACATTTAATAATATGTCCCATCTGAGGATTTCAAAGACCTTTACAAGCATTCAAGTTAGAAATGATAAGTTATCATATCAGTCCTCACGGGCAGGGCTTCCACTGATTGCTTCTAGCATTATCTTTATGTTTTTTCCTTTTACGCAATTTTTTATACTGGTTTAATTTTCCCTTAACCCCCCTCCTTTTTTTTTTTCAGTCTTCCCTTTCTGTAAAGCACTGATAATTACCACTTGGGATACAATTTAGGCATTAAAATTAACATTAAAATTTTAAAGTTATATCTGCTCCAGCTCTGTGTTCCTATGTAACATTTCTGTAAGCAGAGCCATTTTAGACTGGCTGACTCAGAAACAAACTTACTGGCAAGAAACAGGCCTTGGTGGGTCATTGCATATTTTGGTTTTTTCCTGGATGTTAGATTTATGTTTGAATATAGGCCTTTAAGAAGCTCACAAAGACAAAAACCATAGGCACTGCATCAACACATCCAAATTAATCGATTATTTACATTTGCTGAATTCTGACTTTTTATGTCCAAAATGTTAAGGTGAGTTCTGTTCATGAAGGTTTGTGTTTCCATCTATCTTTTTTTCTCTTGAGGAATTGTATTTATGGACCTTTTAAACTTTTCCCAGGTAAGTTGTTACACTCTGATATATTGTAAACAAGCCGATTGATACCATCTTACAAGCCTACAGTTCATTCTTGTGACAAATACAAGCACAGCAGAAATCATTTCCATCCAGACTGTAAGAAGCTAGTTTGGCTTCTTGAATCAGCGTTTTCTTCAATCATGAAGCACCAGTTAATATGCTTCATTTTAAGCTTGCAGGTAGCCCCACTGAAATATGACTTCCCTTGAGCTCTACAGAACTAATCTCTGACAGAGGCTAGAGAAAGACTGAAAAATGAATATGTTATTTTACCCCCCATGGTGTTTCCTCTCAGCTAATATCAGTTTATGGCTGAAGAACATACTGAGTGAAACGTTATACCTGTATATTCATATTAAATAACCCCTTTTATACTTCTCTTCCATTAATTCATCTTACTGTTTTCCACTTTCTCACGTATACTTGTAGCTTCTACAGCCACAATGGATTCCCAGTCTTAAGTCTGTGTTATGTAAAGAAGGATTCCCTTCTGTTTAAGTCTGCTGCCTGTTAAGTTCATCTGGTATTTTCTGATATTAGAAATAGTCACCATTTCTTCCCCGCGTATCTTTTGCTTGTCACTTCGATATCTTAGGAAGAAGTAGTCTGTCACGACAGACTAAACAGAATAATTAGATCTGCTAGATATATGGTTTTATAGAATCTACCATAAGATCACCTATTTCTTTCCCATGTTAAAGTATCCTCTATTTAATGTTTGTACAGAAATCATTCCATACTTTCGGTTGCATCTGCCACCATTATCTTTATCTCTTTTTGTTCTACTGCCTCTTCTTTTTCTTTTCTTTTTCTTTTTTTTTCCTAGTAGAACCAAAATCACATGAAGTATTCAAGATTTAGCTCACCATTAACTTCTGTAATGACATAACTATGTTTTCTTGTTTTATTCCTTTCCTAATGAGGAATTCTCAAATTCTGTTGACAAGTTGACTGCTGTTGACTACTGAACATAAAAGTAAACAAGTACTTATGCATTTACTGCATCAGAGTTCAAGGATGTTTGCTTATTTTCTAATATCAGGAACAAAAGAAAAAAGGCTCTGGCTAATTCTGATCAAGTGCCAAGTTATAAAGATCACATACTTCAATATTTTGGGATAGTTATATTCTACTTGATATGTTTAAAATCTTAGCCTGCAATATTCAGAACTGTTGATCATCCCAGGAGGTTGGTTGAACTCAAGACCAGTAAATATCACAGAGTATCTAAAATGCTAAGCAAGAAATGTTGAGCTGGTGACAACTGAACACACAATCCTGTGCAGCTGAAACATGTTCAGGGATAGGTATTTTAGGGGGTGGATCAAAATTCATCTGTGAATACCTCAGAAGCACAACTAAGGCATTCATTATTTTGGCTGAAAGGCCTATTGCTGCTGAATGGTGTAGTCCAAATATCCTATCACTGGACAGATGGATCATTAAGGAACAGGATGTGCTGATGATGGAATACATGGCTAATCTCATAAGAGATCATAATAAGTACCTTACTACATGGCTTGCATTCATCATACTCATTGAAAAGATCAATGTTATAGGCAAAGAAGCACCATCTCTGTTTTCACTGTATCAGGCTAAGCCGACAGTTAAAATACCAAGTTGTTATTGTTTGTATCTTCATCTGCATGCTTTCTCCAGTGACAAGAACAGCCATAGCTACATCATATTTCTTATTAGGAGTTTATCTTCTCACTATAGCTCTCACCATAGCTCTGTGATGCATTACTCTTTTTGATCTGAAACTTTTGTGGGAACTATTGGTAGCAACAAGAATCGAGTTCAAATGCATATATTTTCCTTTCAAAATTAACAAATGTACCACTTCTGGCTCTTGCTGTCAGTGCCCTGATTTCAGCTACTTTTTCCTTCCCTGCACCAGGGTTTTGGCTCTCTGGGCTCAGGGGCAGGTTTTGGTGCCACTGAGAGGCCTTAAATCAGAGAGCTGTGTGGAAAGAGCAGCGTAAGATAAAGCAGCAAGAAGCAGAGTCATCACTCTCTTTGTTCAGAAGCTGCATTTAATCCTTGGCATTCACTCTTGGTCCTTTCCTGCACTACACCCTTGCCTGGCCACATACCTTGTTGATCCAGACCGTGATCCTCACCTGCAGATTTGACTTCCAGGCTTGAGCTCAGTCAGACCTGTCTCGTCACTACAGACTTGTCTGGCATTCACCAGACTTTTGACTGACCCTAGTTGCCATCGCTGGCCCTGCTCCACTCACCTTGGTCCAGCACAGCGGGACTGCACCCTTGTCAGTGAGACCCCTGCCCTGCTGGCCCTGCCATCACCCTTGGGCCCCAGGTCCCCTTCCTGTGCAGAGCAGCTTCCCTCGCTGCTCCCTGACAATCACCTAGAAACTTGGGTGAGCTAACCACTGCTTCAAGCATCCTTAATTAAGCAAGTTTTTGTTTAAAATGAAAGAAAACCAAAACAACTATTCAGAAAAGAGACACAATTAAGTGTGGTAGCAATAAGTAAATCTATGTTCATATAAATAAATAGAGGCAAAACCGTTAACACATTGGTATTTGAGGTACAAATACTCTGCCACTGTTCCCACACCTGAGAACATGTATATCTGCTAGATATACGTCTCCTTGACACAGCATTATTATCTTTTGTTGCAACTCTGTCATGAATTGCTGTCACTGGTTAGCAGTGCCCCAAAGCCCATGGACAGTGAAAGCACAGCCGGTGTGTTTATGCTGATATACTTGGTGTCACCCCTGGCGATGAAGCTGGACTCATCAGTAGGTGCTGACACAGAGCTTTCATCTAACATATTTATACCACATGACCTCCAAATGAATACACAATGAATTTAGATGTAATTACACCAAGAATGTGTGATTATATTTAAAATACGTGTAGATATACATATACATATATATGTGTGTGTATATTATATATGTATACATACATATGTAGAAAAATTTAGGATGAGAATTCTAGTGTTTTGTCTTTTTGAGCACTTTAAATACGTTTACTTTATCCTCTTAGGTCTCTTTGTGATACAAAAGTAATCATTTTCTTTGATCTGGCAAAAAAAACATGACAAAGATGTGTAAATGTGTTTTAGTCTCTACATATATCATTATCATATGAGTGGATCAGCTTAAAACAAAGTAAGCAAGGACTAAATCAGCTGATTAGGACAGAGTACTGCTTCATCTGGGCTGATCTACAAAGAGATTTTATAATGTTTTCTAAAAAAAAGAACATTTTATTGTAGCTTATTTTTATTTCACAATATTAGATTTTCTGAAAGGTCACGTCCCGCCATATTCTCTACATATGCCTTTCCCTTCAGAATTAGCAGCAAGTTCAGGTCACAGTGCAGTTCAATACAAGTACCTACCATGGTGGAGTTTACCTGGACATCTAAATGCAAAATTTGACCCTCTAACGTCCCAGCTTATGATACAGATTTAGTTATTCCATGATCTTTAAAGTACTTAAAGATTCATTGTGGCTGAATTTGACATTCAGAAAACAATATCAGCATGGCTCTCATGAAAACAGTTCTGTTTACTTCACCTGATTATTAAAGCAGTTCATTGTAATAGACTGCACAGTGCATGTATTCAGAGCTTTCTCACACACGTGGATTACAAAAAACAGCCTATATACCCAGTGGCAAAGCTTATGTACAGAAGTACTAGACTTTTCCTAAATTTAAAATGCTGATGAATAAATGTACATTTAGCTTCACAGAAGCTTCTTTTTACGTGCCAAAATTTTTAAATGCATTACTGGTGTGTCTTTCCAAACAGCTGTGGCATTAGATGTTAAGAACTCAAAGAACATTAAATTACATAGATGAATGCACATTATAAGATTCGTAATGATATTATGGATAGTTCCAAACTATGCAGCTATACATTATTACTTAGACCTCAGCTTCCTCAAAGTGGAAGAGCCTCAGAATCCATTTTCTGAGGACAAGAAAACTTTTTAATAATATCAACCACTTTTTACATATTGCCAGCTGAATTATCGGAAAACATTTGCTGAT
This sequence comes from Gymnogyps californianus, assembly GCF_018139145.2. Taxonomy (NCBI): domain Eukaryota; kingdom Metazoa; phylum Chordata; class Aves; order Accipitriformes; family Cathartidae; genus Gymnogyps; species Gymnogyps californianus. Next base: position 79,652,842 of record NC_059473.1, on the reverse strand, counting down.
CAAAACGTCACAAAGATCATCGTGTTATGTCCTTTACACGTTGTTTTCACACTAAAGTGTCAAGTACCATACAGCTTTTTTTAGGTATTTCACCAAAATCTTCAATTTTGGCTTTGGTATTTCACATAGTTAATGCCAACATTTTTACAGTGGAATTTCTCTAAAAAAAGCTTAGAGGACTGGAACAAGAAGAAGAGGTGTAACTAAGACAGATGGTAAACCTGTCATTCTGGAATGTCATCAAGTGAGCGTGTTTGCTTAAGCATAAGATTTTGTTAGGATTTTGTTAGTTCTGGACAGTTCAGAAATGTTAGCCAATTCAAATAAAGGTGGAAGATTTTCATTTATTTCAAAGGAGGGTCTAAGCAGTGACACCTATATTGAGGGGATTGCCTATCCCCACCTCCCACCGAGGTGAAGTGAGAAACCAAAGAGCACCCTCCTTTGCAATCAGCAATAGCTCTTGAACCCTTTTCTGTTCTGATGCCTCACCTTCTGTTGCCGCTTCATCCTACTTTGAAATCATATTTCTGTGTTCATGACAGAATGGGTTGTCTTGAAAACACTGAGGTTCAACAGTTATTTTTACAAACTTCCTGCAAATATGGGATGAGGAAACACTTGTATAGCACACAAATATAGCTGATGTGGGCTAACATGGCGGGGGGAAATGAAGGAAGTGCCTCTATTGTCACCTCTTATCACAGAAATAGATGCATAGTGTGACTGGCAGGGAACCTGTTGAAGGAATAAAAAGAGATCCTGGACTGTAATATACCACTGCTCACTTCACCAACTCTGTAAACTATTGCATGGATCTCCAAACAGCTATACTAAGCAGATACTTAGCAAGCAAACCACAGAAGTAATGATGCAGTCTCTCTGCTGGTCTAGAGTCTGCCTACAGTCCCGGAGTCATGCACTACAATGGAAAGCTCTGTTATTCCCAAGCATGGCTCCAGAGGTCTGTCCACTACAGCTGAGCAATGTAATGATTTATCTTCCAAAGCAGGCTCCCGTTCCCGTCAGCAAATTGAAGGTGTTCTGCTTCACAATTCCTGCACCAAGGGAAGCCATTGCTTTTCTTTGGAAAACTCCTCTGGAGCTCAGTTGTCCCTGCTTGTAACTGTCTTTCCAGTGGACTGTAACATTAATTAAACATTATCTATGTTTGTATGCTTTAATTTGATGCAGTTAATATTTTTCCAGTGGACATAACTTCCTTCAGGATTAGATGAACTGAACAAAACCTGAGCCAATATCTTCTGAGAAGCAGAAAAAATGCTTTTATGAGACACCACTTGTGTTTTAGCCTTTCTCTGGGGAACTTTTTTTTTCTGGTACACTTTCTAGTTGCTGAGGAAATTATATCTTTGCTTCAAAGATATGGCAAAAAGTTTCTCAGTGAGGCATGAGTCTGGGTCACTGACAAATATATTCCCAAACATTACAGTGTCAGTGTAAGCTCCACAATACTGTTACTAGCAGGTATTGGCTCCTTTCTTATATGAACTTGGGAAAAAATGCATTCATGATTCTCCTCTAACACCTCTGCTCAACAGCAGGTATTGCTTATACTTTTCATGGTTATGGCTTCAGCTTGTGAAAGATTCACTTTTATTTTAGTCTTTTTATCTTCTGACTCCTATGTGCAATTCTCCGTCTTGTGTTCTGCCTTTTATTTCTCTCAATTACTAATTATGTTTGGAATTTTCAGTCACATGGGAACTAGATACTCAAATCCCATTAATGTTCAATTAGATGGACAGTTCTAATGGAGACTCAGTGAAAATCTCAGTCATTATTTTTGACCCTGTTCTAATCTAAGACAACATAGCTCATTCTTCAACCCTAAACTAATCTCTTTTTTTCCTTTTCTTCCTTTAATAAATATTGGCAGGACTACCCATTTAAATCTTAACTAGGCACGTATATATGCCGTGATCTCAGTGACATTGTTGTGGTTTTTAAATGTTTTATCCACTCTTTACAGACAGAAGCTGACTGTCAGATAGCGTTGACACTATATTAGGCCTAATTAATCCATATAACTTTTTCCAAGTTCATTTCATTCCAGTCATACTGAAATTATTGCAAGAAATCCAAAATTTACTTCAGTGGAAATCACATGGCAGGGTTAATGTTTCCTCATTTCTTAAGGTAAAGAATTCTTCAATCCAGGCTGATATCTTTGTGTTGTTTGCCTTGAAGAACACACAACAGGGAAGAGATGTATGAGGAAATTTATCAACCTGGATCCAAAGAAGCACTCTTTCAAAACAGCTTTTTATATGTATTCTATTTACTTTACCTACTTACTCCCTAAATATTTCTTTACATTACTGGCCAAAACATTGAAGTATCGAACTCCTGGTGGCTATTTCAGTTACTTGTTAAATTTGACTTTTCTTAAATGTATGTATGTCAGCCGTTATTATCATATTGCAAGTCTAAAATTATATAAAAATAGTAAATAGCTAACTAAAATTTATCCTAGCACTTCTTTACCTAAAAACAGACCTCTCATTTCTTCATTTTTCTTGCCAAAGGAGTTTTCAAGATAACAGAGAATCATCAGTGTTTCCTCAATTCACTTCATTTTAATTAAGAACTCATTTCAGCCCTATCTTTCCAAGCTTGACAGAAATAAAACGAAAAAAAAAGGAGAAAGTCATTAAGGTCATAACCAAAAAGTTTCATATTGCCCTTACATACGACATAGAATGTTCTCTTTACCTCACTGTCTCTTTAGGAGCAATTACTTTCTTCCACAATTTTTTTGTGCTTCTTCTAAGCTGCAGCCTAAACTTGAACCTATTCTCTAATCAGCATAGCCATGAGTCCTGCTCCCATCACTGTTATTCTTCATTGCAGCTCCCCTTTCCTTTCGATATTTTTTTTTGACTGCTTCTGAAAAACACTAAGTGCATTTCAGTGCTGAAAACTTAAAATGTAATAAAAAAATAATAATTTATTTAGATTGTTCTTTTCATCTGGAAAACCACTTAGCTGAATCTTATTTCTGGAAAGAATTCGTTAATATTCTAGTACAATTATACCTGGAAAACCTCCCAGTGAAAGTACTATTTATAAGGAAAAATATTATTTTGTCAGTATTGCTGATTTCCAAAACACAAGCTTTGTAAACATTTTTATTTAATATAACTATATTCACCAGACAGATATTGTTGGTTACATGTAGGATTTTTCTTTCCACCCTTTTTGCTGACAAAGCAGATTTTTTCATCATAAGCCACTAAGCCCTCTCCCTCTAACCCAAGCACTGTTGTCCCTGCTCAGTGTTGACACAGATGGCCAATTTCTGTCATACACAAATTTCATACAGCATTTCCCATTGCCTTTTCCATTCAGCAGGCCACACACAAAGTACTAGACAATGTGAAATACAATTAACATGTTCCTTGTGAGAAGGGACAAATAGTATGAACATATTTTACTTACTTCCTCATTCAGCAGTTTTAACAGCAGACTAATGAGGAGGTCTCTTTTAGTCAAAAAGAGGCTTGTTTTGGGTGTCTGTGTCCAGGTGCTGGCAGCAAGTGGGCTGCAGGGGTGGCCTCTTTGAAGAAAGGCCAAGGGCTGCCCCATGCCAGACACAGCCAGCTCCAACAGACCCACCACAGGACACAGCTGAACCCTTCAGCCTCGTGGTGCCTTGGGGAAAACGTTTTTAAGAAAGGGCAAAATGCCACGCAGCAGTGAGGAAAAAAACAACAATACTGTGAACACCAATGTCAGAGAATATGGAGAGGAGAAGGTGCTCCAGGAGCAGGAGCAGGCATTTCCCTGTAGCCCACAGAAGTTTTGGAAGTGAGCATGGTGAAGCAGGTATTCCCTGCAGCCCATGGAGAGGACCACACTACAGCAGGTGGATATTTCCTGAAAGAACTGCAGCCTGTGGAGATGAGCCCAAGCTGGAGCAGGTTTATCCTGAAGGACTGCAACCCAGGGAGAGGACCCATGCTGGAGCAGGGGAAAAGTGTGAGGAGGAGGTAGCAGCAGACAGGAGCTCAACTTCTCATTCCCCATCCCCCTGTGCTGCTCTGTGGGGGTGGTGGAGCTACAGGAGTTAGGAATGAAGAGTGAAGTTGAGCCTGGGAAAAAGAGGGGTTGTGAGAAAGGCATTGTTTTAATTTATCTTTGTTTCTTACTCTCCCAACCTATTTTAACTGGCAATAAATTAAGTTAATTTTCCCCAAGTCAAGTCTGTTTTACCCATGACAGTAACTGGTAAGTGATCTCTTTGTCTTTATCTCAGCCCATGAGCTTTTCCATTTTATTTTCTCCCCTGTCCTCTTGAGGAGAGGGAGTGAGAGAGCAGCTGGATGGGTGTCTGGCAGCCAGCCAAGGTCAACCCACCACAAGCTTTTGCATGTCCTTGGTCCAGGGTACTTACCAAAGTTACAATCCTAGTTTAGGAGCAAGTTTGTAGATTTTTGCCAGATCAACAGATAGCTTATGCTTTAGGGGTCAGAACTTTTAGAGTAAGCTGCAGACTCTGTCTTTCTGTTTCTGGGTTGTTTCAGTTTAACAAGTTGGAAAGTTGGTTTTGGTTTGTTTAATTAAGGCTATTTCGAATGTTATGATGTTCCTTTATTGCTGAGTAGCATTACGTAAATACATAGCAAATATAATACATTGTACAGCAGTGATTAAGTAAGCATAGTACGTTATAATAAACAGGTTCATTGTATCAGCAAAGGGTAATTTTGTACATGTTGATGTATCACCAATCTGCAGTATTTTGTGTGTCAAGAAATGAGATAGTTATGAGCTTCTCATTTTTACCACTTTATCAAAGTGCATCCACTGGAACAGTGCATACAAGTGGAAACCACTTCTACTGGAATGTGGCAGTATGAAGTATTATTCACTAACCATTCCCATTACTCATGTTAGATAGAAGCAGGATGGCATCAAAGGAATCTAACTGCAGAGACTCGAGTGGTGAATAAAACTAATTAGAGTCACATTTAATATCTTTATGTGGTTTATGTCAAACTAACAGTATGTCTGTACTTCCCATGGCAAGTAATAGGTCTCTTAATTTTTCCACAATAAATCACTATAGTTCTCCATCTCGGATAATACTTGAATAACGTGAAATTACAAGAATTTTGTTAGAGAAGTATTTTAATCTTCTGTCTACCTTGCCAGAAGGAATATTAATGTATAAAACCAGTTTTATGGTTAATGTTTCAGTCTGAGGTGTGAGATAATAATAACTTCTATTTTCAGCACCAATATAGCCTACATAGATTACAAAAAGGACCATGTTACTTATTATGAATAGACTAGTTTAAAAAAAAACTCACTTGCAATAAGAGAGAGGGCTTTCTTCCATTTTCTGTTATATAGGACTTATCTTATGGAACTAGAAAAATAATTGATCAGAATCGATGAAGTCAGTCTGGGTTTAGACCATTATAAGTCAGAGCAAAACTTGGATCATTGAGTGTAAATACCAGGAAATAAAACCCAATATTTTTCCTCATGCAAATTCAGGTGATCTGAATTATTGACTTTTTGATAAGGATAGTTTTCCTATGTTTAAATGCCTACAAAAACAAAATCAGAATTGAGTAAATATGCCATTCAGTTCTTCTCTGTAAAAATACATGATATATAGGATATATGTGAAAGGTGATCCCAATTTATCTTTGAAAATGCAGGCCTGTTAAACATTATGAAGGAATTTTATCTACCTCAAATTAGGCACATTAATGTTAATCATTCATATGAAAGATAGACACCTCAAATCCATTTTAAAGATGATGGAGAGAAATAGGCACATTGAATCTATCCTAAAATAGGATAGAATAGGTGCTCAAAATAGGTGAAATGAAAAGCCATGCCATTATTTTTTCCCTTCCCAATTTAAACAAAAGACTAAGAAGGCTGATTTAGAGTTAGGTGAGACCAGTTAAATCAGATGAGATCAATTCTGTCCTATGTTTTTAAAAAAACAAAGCCATGCTCACTTGGTTTGTGTTATTTGTTATGACTTAAGGAGCACATATATAAACAGGACATGTCTGGCAATGCCCACTTGGATGTGGGCAGTGTAATTTTCTATTCTACCAACAAAGATGGGTCAAGAAAATTATGTTTGCCTCCAAGTGCAATTGTTGCAATTGTTATCAGCAAAGATAGCAGAGCCTTCGGAAGAGCTGGTCCAGTTTTACTTCAAAATAAGGAAACTGCAAGTCAAAATGAGTTCCCATTCATTTAAAAATGATGGAAAAGACACCTATATGCAACTATATGACAACCAGGGCTGTTACAGATCTTTAGTTAATAGTATTTCTAATTAGTATTCCTATTTAGCACTAGTTAGCATTAATTAGTATTAATGTTTAGTACTAGGAAATATTAAATGTCTGCAACATAATCAATAGAATAATACCATCTTGCTCAAAATTGTCACAAAATCAGAAAACAATCTACATTTATATCTGAGCAAATTTTGTTCCAGTTGTAATTACATTGATGAATGTTGTAGATCAGATCTTCCTCATTTAGAGACACATTACCATTGTTGGGAGGAAATTTTTTCTGTTTCCTTCTGTTCACCCACACACATGCAAATATGAGCTTTTAAAGTGTTTACTCCTTACAAAACACTGCACTTGCGCATTTCATGAAACACACAAACAAGGATCTAACACAGTCGCTAGCTATATATATGCTACAGAACTGTCACATTATTTTTAGCATCCTTCAACAAGCTCCTGTATAATAATTTGCATGTCAAAATGCCTTATTTCAAAATTGTTAACTTCTTAGAGTCATTTATGTACCCTAATGAAAGGTACTACTAGTGTTTTCGCAATATACAGAATTTAAAAAATCATCATCTTCAACATCTCAGTTACGTTTTGCAAGACAACCATATATAGGGCATATGGGACTGACATTTTAAAATAATCATGAAAATTAATTGCAAGCAGCTGATTAAATATAGCTTTAATATATAGCTAGCACTTAGTAATGTCCAATAAGAGGTTTCTGTATAGTCAATCACTTTCTAGCAATTAGCTAACATCCTATTCTGTTTTATTGCTTACAAGTTACTTCTTTTCTTTTTAAATGTGTGAGGCCAGCTTTAGGAAGTTCTGCATTTAAGACTGAGACACATATATTTCTATCAGCAATGCGGGGAGTTGAAAAAGCTCATCTTGTAAAACCAAAAATCTGTATTTGTCAGTAATGAAATTGATATGATGCTTTCTTGTTGGAAGGCGGTGAACAGCAAGGTAATTTAATCTTTCACCATTATAGGTAAGACATGCACAAGTCTTTCAAAATATATTTGCTACATTTATTTACTACATTAAATGATTTTTTTCTGGAAAAAACTAAGGGATGCAGTAATAACTCATAATGAGAAAAACTCTTGTATCCTAATCTTATTTCAGCTAATGTTATTAGCAGAACAAGCTTGTTCGGAGACATATGTAAGCGCATTACTTTTGGATGTGTTCTACAACATTGTGGTACAAGTGGAAGGCTTTTGAAAACATACTCTTACTCAAACATTCAACAGCTAGGCTTGAGAAAACAAAGTCAGACACAAAAGTGTACTTACTGTCAAAAAAAGCCCATAAGACCATTATGGGAAAATACCCTTTTAAAAAGTCATTGAGTATTTAAAGTAACAATATCATGTTTATTAACTACCACCTGGAAACTAGCTAGTTTTCTGTTTGCTTGTTTGTTTTGACATTCACCCTACTGAAAGCTGCTTCAGAACCTCACTGTGCTCTGGAACAATTCAAGCATCCTTTGTTCTAATTGTCTTTTTAATGATGCTTCTCACTTAACAAATGAAATACACGTTGGTCTGATTTCTGTTCTGGCTAGAGATGCCTTCAAGCAAGCTGGCACATACTGATCATTTTCAAAAACCGGGTGCCACATCATAAAGCCTACTGGAAGACTTCTGAAGTCTGCAAAGGAAGTATCTCTAATTTTATTCCACTGTCCATGAGACTCTAGACATAAAACAGCCAAGTGAAGAGGCCTGATATTTAGCTTTGCTGATGAGTACTGCTCTATGCAAGCTTCTCCTAAGACATTGCTCCGTAAAAGGATCAGCTTTCCAGAAGTAAAAACCCAGTCTCCCACAAAACCCATAAGAACTCCTATGTGGGGCCCATTTTGTTTGAGTTTAATGCAATTATCAGATTTGGCTTTTTATTTCAGCCTCACTGTTGTGCTAAAAATATCAAACTGGGATTACAAATCTAGTTGGTGTTCTCACAGTTGGGCAAACTGTAGGCATGAAGACCTTAGAGAATTAATGGAGAAAAAGACCAAGAACTGTAAATGCTGGCCATGTCCTTTAAGTGCTGTATTTTGATTATTTCTTATCAGGCTACTTTTTCTTCCAGTACCAGGAATATGTGACTCATAACTGGGAGAAGAGAAGGAGCAAAAGAAAATAATAGGTAGTAAATAAGTTGCTTTGCTACCTGAAGATGAAGTGCACCACATCAATGCAAAGGTTAACAAACCTTAACACAGTTTGTCTACCAGTTGTGTGTTTTTAAAACATTAGGTGCTTAATGGTGTCACTGACAGTCAATTGCAAAATTGCATTCTATTATAGAAAAAGTATTTTGCAGTCTTTTCACTTGATGCCTAAAACTTTGTTTGCTGGCACCTGTAATAAGCTACCGTCTGCAGATGATTCACAATGTGACTCACCACAGCTTGTGCTAGGTGCACAGCAGCTCATCAGAATTACTCTCTAATCATATTAAGCAGTATACTGACTTTGTGTTGCTCTTTTGACCTATCAGTCGTTATTACATAGTACTGATCCTTCTTTTCATACTTAACTGGTCTGTTCTATGACTGCACTTTTTAACTATTAAAGATAACTCAGACATCCATTTTCTTGCCATTTATATCATCATTAAATATGATTGATAGAAAGCAAGTATCCAGTTTAGACTGGGATTAAAAATTTTCTCATCTTTTTGTCATTTTGTCTTTGGTTGGGCGTTATGCACACACATTGCCTTAAAGAAGCACCTCTTGAAATGTCTGGAATTGATCTAGGCAAGACAGAGGAAAGGTAAGTAGAAGTATTACTATCTGATTTTGCAAACAGGAAACTCAGAAAGATAACTACTTTGCACAGGGTATCTTACCTCAGACTCATGAGATTCATTTCCTTCATCACAAGACAAAGCCTCTTTGAAATTCTGGATTTTCTGGCATTTGCTTCTTCACAATGTCAGCTCCCATAAACCAGTTCCTCAGTTGTAAGCAAAGTTTAGTGGATTTTTTATTCTTTTTGATGGGGAAGGGGTTGGGGGGTCTGGGGTTTTTTTACTGTTGTGTGCAGTGAATCATAACACCCTGAACACACTCTGGAGTAATATGAAACAAATGTTAAAGTCAGTGTCATGAGCATCATCCTCATCATCTAAAGTATTAATTGTGTTTAGGGTAGTGTTAGAGAATAAGACAGAACTGCTGGAGTCCAGCCCTGCTCCCACAGAATTTTTCACAGGATCAGACTCAAGCTATGCAAAGTCAGTTCATTTTCCTTTTCTCATCTTGTCAATATTGACATAAAACTTTTTCATAAGGAATATGAGACAGACAAGACCTACTAATTGGGAGGGGGGGGAAAAGGAGGTCTTTCATTATCAGCACAAGCTGTGCTGCCTCATAAACAGTGAGTGATCAAATCTAATAAAGATAAACCCTTGAATTCCTGCTGCTCTACTGCAGCAACACACTGTGAAGGCTTCAGGCACTGGTTTGGAGGAGACTGAATCCCAACATATGGAGGGACTGCCAACAGACATGCAGGAGAAAAACAAAGCTGAACTCCTGCATCTCTATTTCCTGCTGCCTCTCTCCGGCCTTAGGCTGCAAAGCCATTTCAGATGCTGATTTTTAACAACATACAAACAATGAAAAAACAGCCTTAAAAATCAGTCTTAGCATACAAAGAGATTCTCTTTAAAGAAGCCAGAGAATTTGGTATGCGATAAAATGGGACAGGGAACTTAATGTAGAGACAAGTGTAAGAGGATGATTAACCACCTTTTCTCTACAGAAATTTCTAGATTTAGGGTTCAACTGCCAGAACCCTGTATATACGCAAAAAATCATATTTCTTATGCTGAAACAACATTTCCCTGAGAAACAGGGTATTTTTCTACGATTTCTGTAAGGCATAGACTGCATGATACCCTCCAAGAAATGACTGGGGGGGATCTGGTAACTAGTATTTTGAGACCTGATATGGTTTCAAAATTCAATTTCACCAATTCTAAGTCCCTAACCATGATTGATGGAAGGAAGGAAAAAAGGAAGGAATTTCAAAAAGATGCAAGAAGGACATAAATCAGGATAAATGTATAGTCCCTGCAATTCCATCTGTATTTCAATGGGAGTTGTAAAACTGGAAGTTGAATTAGTAAAAATTTAAAAGAAAACACAGAAACAGAAGGAGGATGTTTAGGCATGGTTATCTATCTAATTGCACCAAAATATAGGAAAAAGTTTAGAATGACAAAAGTGTGATTCAAGCTGGATATCCCTATTCATAACAAAGCATTGAAGTAGATTATTTAGTAGGTTGGGGGGTCTCTGTCATTGGAGGACTTCAAGATACACAGAACAAACATCTGACTGTAATGATACAGGGATAATCCTGCCTTCAGAAAGATGGTCTGTTTCAAGGTTCTCTCCACTCTGATTCACTAAGACACATTGTTTATTAAATGCACTCTTCAGAAAAATATGAACATATATAGTGTTGTGCCATGATAAGGAGTCTAGCTGTATGATGTGTTTAAGTGGGCACAGTTGTCTTCTTATTAACCTCAGCAGAGAAAGGAACAGCAAAATGGAGTTCTATTTCTGTTACCTATCTTTGTCTTTAGTTTTTTGTAATCCATCAGCCTGTTCATGATGTTATATGAGCAGCAGCAACACAGGTCAAGTGCTTACTGTTCAATTTTGTGAACCTAATAACTAAATACCTCAGTATGAAGACATATGCTTTTGTATAATGCAAGGAGGGCTTTTCCATATGAAGAATTTCATAAAAGAAGTTAAAAATGGTGAAATACCACTACTTCAAATATTGTAAAGCACTTTACAAGTGTGTCTTTTAAAACACCTTTGAAAATAGTCACTCACTGTTCTGTGTTATTGAATAAGAGTCTCACAGTTGGCAAAAACAACTTTTAAATGCAAAATCTGTTTTTTTCTGTTACTGTGAGAAAAAAAGCAAAAAAATGTGGGGTTTAGTTTTCTGGTTTGGGGGGGGGGGGGGGCTGTTGTTGGGTTTTTTTTCCCCACAAAAACAGCAAAGTATTGCCCTGTTCTCTTTTTAAGTTGGATATGAAGATTTTATTTCCAGGCCTAATAAACCTCAATCTAATTAAATTTAAGGGTAAGCAGAAGAGGGAAGGGACATTAGAAAAAAGCCAAACTCTTGAATCTCAATCAAATTAAAATATCTATATTAAACCGGCTTCGCTCATCCCTAAACACTGGTACCTACTTATCAAGTCTCTTTCTACTAATACATCAAAGAAACTGGAGCACTGCCAAATCCAGATACACTAAAGCAGATATACTTGACTATACTGAGACAAGAGATAGAGGATTTTGTGGGATTTTTGAAAGAGATTACATCCACTAGTGCCACAGAAGAACATCATGATTTACCTTATTACAGAGGAGTGCCAAATGAATTAGTAATCATCGGACATTTATTCTAAAGTGTCACAAGAAACCTTTAGCAATCACCTGCCAGAAAAGCACAAGTTCAAAAATTTGTCACATACAGAAAATGTCATAGTATGTAATGAAAAAGCATAAGTTACCTGCAGTGTAGTTAACCCTGTGCTAACCCATCACACTGCCAACTTGAGTTCCACTCTACTCGCTACCTGTGATATCCTGGACACCAAAATGTACAACTAATGCAACAGCTTGTGTGATGTTACTTGTTCAACAGAGACAAGAAAGGGTGTGAATTATGCCTGAATAGAAATGCTGTCACCTTAGCAAATAAAAATAGATTCTCACTTGGCAGAAATCTTGTTAATTCTCCTGGGATTTGATGTCTCTTTACTATAGGCTGTTATCAGTTTTGGATTGGATCACTCCTCATCTTTCATGTTGCCACAGGATTGCAAGGAAAGAAATATTCATTAAGGGAGCAGAAAGAAAGAGAGCAAAAGCAACATAAGGTAGCCGAGAAGCAAGTGCTTTGCTGGGAAAGAGGCTGCCAGGGCCCTGGGGGCACCAATGGGCCTTGCTGTCCCTGCCCAACCCCTCTGGGGCTCCCTTAACCCTGCCTACAGCCCAGGACCCTATTTCAGCTCCCCAGCTGCCCAGCTCCTGGCTGGGACAGTGGGACAGGTCCTGGCTGCCATGCCCTGCCCTGACAAACCCCATGGGAAACCCCCACCGCTCCAGGTCCTCTGGGAGTGCCTGTCCCCTGACAGAGATAAGAAAGATCAGGATTCAGGTTCCTTTTCCCAAACCAGACTGAGATATTTTGTCCAGTTACAGTTTACATAGTCAGGAAAAAAGATCAGAGACAAAGATTTGCACACTTGACTGTGAGCCCCAACCTCTACTTCACACAATTGCGCTGCCTTTTCCCCCTTTCTCTGTTGCAGTGGTTCAGCAACAGTATCTAAGAATTAAAGATGACCCTTTTCCTAAAGCCTACTGCACAGTCTTCTGTATTTCCTTGTTTTCACATTTTCTTGCAGATAGTCTGTAGGAGGGATGCTCGCTGTTCTGGATCCTCACTTTCCCCAGGCACTGCACAGTGCACAGAGCACAGGGTGCCATGTGCGGAGACAGCTTGCTCTTTCCTCTAAAAACATGTTTTCTAACATGACAGTAATATGTCTGCCAATGTCTTGGTCAAAACATGACCCAATATTCAACATAACCTTTATCAGGTCTAGCCCAAAAATCGTTGTTTCCCAGTAGAAGAACAAAGCACTGGGACTCAGATGAGCAGTTGGTGTCAGTTGTTTTAGATCTGTTAAGGATAATGCTATAAAGTTGCTATAACTTTTGCCACCCCTCTCTGCTTGTTTTAGCTATTATGTCTTCAGTGGCCTTATTTTAAAAGACAGTTCCGCTTCTAGAGGAACTATGGATTCTAACTGTATTCCCACTTTTAAGTGAAGAAAGAGATCTGAAAGGAGCACTTGAAAGTTATAATCTGCATCATTTTTATACTTGCATTTACATATGAAGGAATATATAGAGTATAGGGTCGTTGACTCAGTTTGGGGATAAATGTTTGGGCCTTTGTAGATTCCTTCTCTGAACAAAATATTTATATCTAAAATGTTTTAACATTGCATTTATTATTAGTGTAAAGCCTTGAACCTAAATACCACTGCCATTTGAACGCACAAATTCAAAAAGACACAATCTGACTTAAACATGTTGTTAGATGTTTCAATCTTGTCCTGGTTTCGGCTGGGACAGAGTTAACTTTCTTTTTAGTAGCTGGTACAGTGCTGGGTTTTGGATTTAGTGTGAGAATGATGTTGATAACACTCTGATGTTTTAGTTGTTGCTAAGTAGCGCTTATCTTAAGTCAAGGATTTTTCAGTTTCCCATGCTCTGCCAGCAAGCAGGTGTGCAAGAAGCTGGGAGGGAGCATAGCCGGGGCAGCTGACCTGAACTAGCCAAAGGGATATTCCATACCATGGAACGTCATGCCCAGTATATAAACGGGGGAGTTGGCCGGGCAGCACGGATCGTGGCTCGGGAACTAACTGGGCATCAGTCAGCGGGTGGTGAGCAATCGCATTGTGCATCACTGGGGTTTTTTTTCTCCTTCCCCCCCTCCTTTTTTGTTACATTCCTTTCCATTACTATTATTATTATATTTCATTATTACTATTGTTAGTATTATATTTTACTTTAGTTATTAAACTGTTCTTATCTCAATCCACGAGTTTTACTTTTTTTTCCTTTGCTTTCCTCCTCCTCACCCCACTGGGAGGGGGAAGAGGGAAGCGGCTGCGTGGTGCTTAGTTGCTGACTGGGGTTAAACCACGACAGATCTTAAATTCAGATTCAGCTCTTTCTTGGTTAAAAATAATGGATTGCCAATAGACCTTTAAATTAATTCAATATGACATTATTAAACTTGTATAAAGTGGAAAATAAGATAGTTGAAAACATATGTATAAAGTACTTTACGTGTAATCTTACATCGTTATGATCAAAGTCTTTTTAAGATGGATCCCATTTCAGTCTGTAACTTTATGTTTTCAACATAGTACTGAAAACAAGCTTCCAAGTAACAGGTATTCACTGGATATATTGCCTGTTTTAGAAACATTTGTCTAAAAGCCCTCACTGAAGCCCATATACTACCCTCAAACGGTAGCACGGTGCTGCAAGTTTTACAATTGCAAAACAGAATTTGATGTGGCTGTTCCCACTAACTCAGACTGAAGCATCAGGGAAAAAAAATACCAAAGCACTAAGGTTGAGATTTAAGGAAAAAAAAATTATTTTCAGATCAGATACCTGCTGCTTCCAATTTAGATATTGGATAAACTATCTGAAATGAAAGCAGCAGACTGAAATTGCGTGCTTTTCTAACCTACTCTAATTAGAATTAGCTAGTTCAGTGCATCTCTAACCAGAATCACCTCTTCTTCTTTGCCTAACCAGGGTGACCCGCCAAATGGGAGGGGTGAATGTTGTCAAGGAACATCACAGCCTCCAGATAAGGAATGAAGGCTTTGAAGAAACTGTGAACACCCTCTAGGGAAGAAATTAGACTTGTGAACTTAGAGGGGAAAAAAAGGCATACAAACGGTTTAAACAAGAACTGAAGACAGAGGTCAACAGGGATGTTTCCAACTGGAAATCACCTGCTGGGGAAGAAATTAGTTTTGAACACCTAACACAAATCAATGGAGTAGATGGGAAACGTTTTAAATTATTCATCTTTGTCAGGAAATCCTGGTTTCTATCTTCCATGGCCTCCTCTACTCAAAGTGTCACTGGAAAAGTATAATCTGAGATGAACTGCAGTCTAATGATAAGAACATGAACATAACAGCAGAAAAGCAAACGTAACGCATCTAAGCAAAGGTCCATGTAGCCTGTATGCCATTTCTGAAATTAGCCTGTACTAAATGCATGGTGAGAGACCTTAAGAATAGCGAAAGCAGAGATTGCTACTTTCTCTCACTATTTTCCTAGTTTCCAGCAGTCTGCCATATAGAGATTGTTTTCAGTTAAAAGCTGCATCTGCATCCTGTTTGATAACCCTTGATTGATTCTTCTTCCATGAATTTGTCTAAGAGTATTTCAAATACATTTACACAGAGAGCCTCCACAGGAGCCTCTGGTGATGAGTTCCAGACTTTTCCTGCATGCTGTGTGAAAGAGCACTTCCTTTTCTTTGGTTTATACCTGCAGCCTGACCATTTCTTCTGATGCTCCACTGGACTGTTATTGTGAGAAAAAGGGGATAATTGTTCCCTGTTACATTTCTCCGTGCTACTCTATCATATACCCCCTCAGCTGTTTTCCAAACTGAAGAGTCCTCATCTCTTGAAGCACTTTTCATACTGTACTGGGTCTTGCTGAGATGGAGTTAATTTTCTTCATAGCAGCCCGTATGTTGCTGTGTTTTAGATCTGTGACCAAAACAGTTGGCAGTTGGACTGCATGGTCATTGTAGGTCCCTTCCAACTGAAATAGTCTATTCTATTCTATTCTATTCTATTCTATTCTATTCTTAAAACAACGTTGATAAGACATTGATGTTTTAGCCATTGCTGAACATTGTTTGCACAGTGCCAAAGCTTTCTCTGTTTCTCACTCTGCCTCCACAACAAGTAGATTGGGGATGGGCACGAGGCTGGGAGAAGATATAGGCAGGACAGCTGACACGAACTGACCAGAGAGATATCCCACACCATATAACGTCATGCTCAGCAATAAAACTTGGGAGAATTTTTCCCAAGTAGCCATTGCTCAGAGACTGGATGGGCATTGGTCGACTGGTGGTAAGTGATCATGTTTGCACCACTTGTTTTTTTCCTTTTCTTTTTTTTCCCTCTTCACTTATTAAACTGTCTTTAACTCAATCCATGAGTTTTCTCACTTTTGCCCTTCCGATTCTCTCCCCCATCCCACTGGAGCAGAGCAAGCAAGAGACTGGTTAGGGGCTTACCTGCCAGCCGAGCTTAACTCACCACACATATGCAAAGTGCTCCACATTTTTATCCGTTCTGGGCACTCCATGCATTTTTTCATTTGCTATCTTCCATTTCTTTATGTTGAGGATGATTTAAGTGGATAGTATGTTTTATATTGCAGAAAACTCTTTAATCAAAGCAATGGATTTTCTAAGATGAGGAACATTACCAAATGGTTTAAGTCTGCACAACATGGGAGAAGGGCAAAAGATAACTCTTTCCCCAGTTGAGCTACTGCCACATACTCTCCATAACCTCCTACCTACTAACTCCAGAGACAGGATTATACTAATAAGTAGCCCCTTCTACACAGTGCAGTTGAACTCAGAGACAGATGTTTTCTTTCTCCATCCCAAGTTCCCTTTTTATCATAGAATCATAGAATGGTTTAGAATGGAAAGGATCTTTAAAGATCATCTAATTCCAAATCTCTGCCATGGGCAGGGACATCTTTCACTAGATCAGGTTGCTCAAAGCCCCATCCAACCTGGCCTTGAACAATTCTAGGGATGGGGCATTCACAGCTTCTCTGGGCCGCCTGTTCCAGTGTCTCACCACCCTCATAGTAAAGAATTTTTCTTTCTATCTAATCTAAATCTGCCTTCTTTTAGTTTAAAACCATTACCTCTTGCCCTATCACTACATCACGGGAGCAACAGTAGATTAAAACAAAGTAACAGTCAGTGAGGATTATACCAAGCAGAGAAAAGCATTTACAGCATTTACACTGATGTGTACTATCTAGGATACAAATCATATTCAAAAGTAATATTTAATGCAAATCATGAGTAATATTTAATGCAAATCAACCAAATTTTTCCCTAGGATAAAAGCTTATGTGCTAAACAAAACTGCAATGACCTTCGTAATCACGTTATCGCCAGGCTGGAATTCTGGTAAGCAAAAGCTAACATTTCAAGAAAATTCTGTTTTCAGAAAAGTTGTTAAATTTTGCTTTTTGGAGGGGTGGGAAAGGGCAGTTAACAAAGAAATGTCAAATCTGTAGTTTATACTTGATTTTCATCAACTTTTTCAGCATATATTATCTTCTAAAACTATAATATGTGACATACATATGCACGCTCTTTGAGTTAACTATCAATTTTATACCATTGCACCTTTGCAAGCATTTTAGTTTAGATCTTGAGTGCTCTTTTGAGCACATTTCCCTGTACCTCCCATTTACTGAGCTTCAGTTCATCACGGGGTGGAGTGAAAGCGACTCATAGTGTCTGAATTCCTTTCAGGTAAACCTAAACAAAATTATATATATTTCTGGAGATTTTCTGTTCTCCAGTTGCTATTGGGCATTCAGTCCACAGAACCAGATTAGAGCTAATGTGAAGCAACCTCCATAGCACCTAAATGCACGCAGTGGGGCATCACATCCTCATCTCTCCCCAGACCCACTCTTACTACCCTCATTAATGTAGACATAGCCTAGAAAGACAGCTAAATGTAGAAACTCATACTGTGAAAGGATTCTTTCAGATATGTTGTTGAGATTCCCTTTCTGGTGAAAGCTTTTTAGTTAATAGTTTTTAAATTGTTCCTCACCCACAGTATTTACAAGGGTTCTTTCCTAAAACAGGCCTCCTAGATACATAGAGGCACTGGTGTATTCTCTAGTGCCTCTTAAGAAGATTGTTTCTTTGAGGCCGTTTATACAGTAGTTGCATAGCATACCCTACAAATGCCTAATTTTTGAATGTGCTGCAGTCAGTCATGACTATTTCAAGTATGAAAAATATACTTGGTCTAGACGGGTCCATAAGACCCATCTACAAATTGCAAAACTCTATAGTCAACCTAAATCCTTTAGTGTGAAATGCTAAAAGCTGCAAAACCTAAGTCTGATGCAATAATAGGATTGTTACCCTGTAAGAACCATATTGCCATTGATAGCCACATACAAAAGCCCTTAGGTTAATTTCGCCTAATGCTAACCTTAAAAGGCCCCAAACATGGCCTATTAGGCCTGCTATCAACCTGTTATGAGAACTTGCTGTGTGACCCGGAGATTGGTACCTGGTGTCCTTTGCTAGGATGTGGAGTTCAAGCATGAGGTGACAACAAAGGGCTTGAAAATATGGGCACAGGTTGAAACATGACTGAATCCCCATGACTGTAAATAACTCACTGATGGCAATTACTGTTCACTGAAGAATTGCAGCCTTGTGAAAAGACTGTTTTGTGCATGGCAAAGAAGCAGCAGCCAAGCACAAAAAAAACCCATCTGAGTTTGCAGGATAAGGCACCTGCCACTGTGTGGGGAAGTACTACTTAGCAGCATTGCACAGTATGTAGTCTGGAGAGTGGCGGGTGGAGGACAAAGGTTATAAGAACTGCCTAGAAACTCAAACATCTTATAAAACACAATTTGGAGAGGCAAGATGGGAATGGCAATTCCCACATGGGATCATCATGGGAATTGTCTCATGGGGAGATCATCTGAGCTGTGAGTGCACTGCCTATTTTCCTGCCTGCTTTTCCTGCCCGCTCCAGTCCTCCCTGCTCCCATCCGTGATTTGCTCTGAATGCCTGATTTCTCAAGGCCCTTTTGACCTGCCAGCCAATTACCCAGGAAAGGATACAAGGAGATGAGAGACTGTATGTTTCTTTGTGTGTGCATGCGTGTGTTTGTGTGTGTGAGAAAGAGAGAGAGTACATGTGCTGTAGGCTCATAGAAGAATAGGGAATTTACTCAGAGTAGCTTAGAAAGTAAACTATAACACAGGCTATAGAGGAAGGCAGAAATAATCTGTCCAAAACAAAGACCTAATTCCTTCTTGACAAACCTGAGTATCAGTTTAACTAAGCACGAGTAAGACACCTGAACCAGGCAGTCACGGCAATTTCCCAAAACTTGTTGAAACAGTAATGCACCTGCAAAGCATCTGTCACGGATGAGTGATTTAGGATCCTTAAAGAATCTATAAAAGTGTTACTTAACTGAGTTCAAAGACAAGGTTCACTCTATTACTTACTACATGGGAGAAACATACAAAAGAAAATCGAGTTAGAATCAATTTTCCTTGATTTGCACAGAGATAGGAGATGCAAAAAGGTAAGGGAGACCCTTCCGTTGAGTCACAAGGTTCAGAATGGACCCCCTTGCTTTCTAAACTCCTACTGGAGCTTAGATGCAGCTAGATCCAAACTTAGTCTCAGACCTGCCAATGGTTTATATCTAAGAGATTCAAAGGGTAAGGAAAACCTCCCGCTGAGTCACGAGGTTCAGAATGGATCCCTTTGCTTTCTAAACTCCTTCTCAGAGAGGCATCTAGGTACAGCTGGGTCCAATCTTAGTCCCAGACTTGGTCAATGGTTTATGGCTAAGGAAATCATATGTGCACAATCAATCTTTTTTATCACTTAGTTAGGATTTCAAAGTTCAGCATGTTATTAATCACTTAGCAATCCGTCCAGGTGTCCAGTGTTAGTTTGCTCCGAAGTTTGAGCCCTTGGTTTCCCGAAACAGACTCTCAGGCATCAAGTCTTACAAAAATAAATAATTTCATAGAGTGGTACAGCAGCAGGGTCAGCTCGAGCTGGGTGCCCCCGAAGGGGGAAGGGGGGAAGGAGAAGGAGAGGAAAGAGGAAGGACAGAACAACGGAAGAGCCTGAACAAAGAAATCCCTGGGCAATTATACCATTACAGACTATTCACCCGCCCCTCACACATTCTTCACATTCTCTTTGCACGTCTTCCACATGACCTTTGGTCCAATAGTGATTCTGGCCTGACACCTTCTGACTCCTTATTGGATTCCTTCACTGTTTCCAGACAGGCCATTCGTTATCTTGTCGAGTTGCAGGTGCTGTTGACAGTTGTAGCCTTGAAGCCTCCTTATCTTCTGATTTACACTGGTTCTGGAGGCCCCTGTTCTGGCTAAGTAGGTACACATTCAGTAAATCTAAGTGAAAGTTTACAGCTTGCGGCCTAAGATTTCAGCAAATCTAGCTACTCATGCTAAGTAAGTAAAGCTAAGCAAACAGCATACTAAATCACACAACATTATAACTTTAAGTGATTCATTCTATTTAAAACTTACTTATTTAAGCTGAATGACTAATAACTCTTAACATTGAGAGGTGTCCCTGCTCAAGAGGAGAGTTGCCTGGCATGCAGTCCAGTTTCTGTCCAGGGAGAACTCAAATTGGGCTCATCCAACAATCTGTCGTTGATAAAAGTTCTCGTTGCTGGAGATCATTGCCATGCAGCCACGCTGCCTAGCAGGCAGAGCTCAAAGAAGGCTCACTTAGGCTGTCATATTTACAGGATAAAGTGGTTGTCTCGTAGTCAAATTGCATACAATGGGAGAGGTATGCACAAGACTCCTTGTATCCACAACTTTCACTGTGTCACTGCTCCTTTGTGGGTTTCCTGGAGGAGTTCTTGGCCTGGCTACAGCTCAGGCCTTTACCTCCTTTGGAGTCTGTACCAAACTTCTGCTGGTTTGGTTAAGGGGGGTCAAGTGCATTTGTCGCAGCATCTCCTGTCCAGCTATGGCCTTCTGCAATGCAGCTGGAGAGGCTGGCAAAATAGCAGGATGCTCAGACACAAAGGTGCTCATCCATGGGAGGGAAAGAAAAAGGGACTCTACCAGCATCCTACAGATGCCTTGAAGCATGGAGAAGATTCAAATTTAACTGGAGTGATTTGTTAGGAGATAAAAGAAAGGAGACTTACCTTTTTTTCATGGAACCAAAAAGAATAGTAAGTGCCCTTGCTCGGTCAGACATCCTCACAGAGCTCCACCAGGTGCGTGAGTCAGGATTTCCATTTACTGAAGCTATACTGAGTGTTTCCCAGCATCCTGTGATTTTCCATGTGCTCAGTGGTCTCATCTTTTAGATAATCTTGCCAGGGTGGAAATCAGACTCTCTGGTCTGTAGTTCTCAGGTTCCCCTCTGTGGCTCCTAGACTTTTTTGTAATGGGAATTACTCTTCTAGCACAGCAGAAGTTGCATTCCACTGTTTGCAACGATAGTTTACAAGGTTTTGCCAGATGCTCTGGTTTCACATCTGAGTTACTCCAAAGATTTCTGCCAAATATCATCCAGTTCTGGAGACTTACCTAACTTTTCTGTTTGGTCTAAGTCCTCCTGTATATTCACAACAAATTTCTCTAACTCCTCTCACTCCTCTGCTGTAAAGAATAGGGAGGAAGTGGGAATTATCAAAGTCTTCAGCAGTAGACTAATACAAAAATCTGTTACACTTCTCTGCTATGTCTTGTTCATCCCTGAGTATCCCTGCTATGCCCTGGTCATCAAATTTCCTGTTTGTCTTTCCACATCTGATGAAGAAGTAAACAACTTCTTACTAGCAACTTGAGCATTCTCTGCAAGCCACTCCTCAAATTCTGTTCTAGTCTTCAGACTTTGTCTTTAAGCTCAAGCTGCCATGTTTTATGGGCTTTCTTTTTCTTCTCATTTAGACAACCTTTCAATTTTCTATAATGCTGACCTTTCCTTATGATAGCCTCGTTAACTTTTCTATCAAGTCAGGCAGGTCCAGTAAAAACTGGACCTATTTTAGTTCAGGTTTTTTTCCCTTTTGTTTTAGTTTGTATCTTTTATAGGACTACTATTAATAGCAGGCAGTTATATAGTAGTTTTCCTCAGTAGATATCAAAGTGCTTTAGGAAGGAGATAAATAGCACTAGCTCTGCCCTTGAGAAAGGGAAACACAAGTAGTGAAATAGCTGTCCCTAAGCCTTTCAATAGACCGCTAGCAAACCAGGAATAAAATCCTCCTCAGTCCCAATAGTCATTACGTTGGATGCACCAATAGGGTGGAATTCTTGTGCATGTTTACACAATGTAGTGAGTATCCATCCAGCCATTTCAGCTTTGCTATGCAAGAAGACCTCTACAACCATACACGGCTTAGTGGGCGCTAACAGCAATGAAGACAAACAGGAAAGTATATCTAGGATAGATTAACAAAAGCAGTCTTGACTTTTAAATTAAAAAAAAATTAAAAAAATTAAAAAAAAACAGTTGCTGCAAACTTCTTTCTGTACTAATAAACAATGAACTGTAACAGCTAAGCCTGGGTGTCGTGAAAAATGCATTTGCGTTTCAGTACTGTGACAGGACAGTTTTCAGACTGGAACAGTTTCAGACTGGCACATGGTGGACTCAGCTTTGCAGTGCTCCTTGGCCCATAAAGGAAACCTTTGAAATATCATTCAAAGTGCAACGTTTAATTAAAAATAACCATAAAAGGCACCAAAAAGAGAGAGTATATGACAAGGATTTGTGCTAAATGACAAGTATTAACAGCAAACTGACCAAGGTACGCTGAAATGTGTTGGAATTCAATTTTAAAACAACTCATTGGACCTCATTCTCTATTACATGAAGGCTCCTTCACACTGCTTGGCTAGAGAAACAGCCATAAGGTAAATAAGAATAAAACTTATTGACACTAGGTAATCCTTGTCACTAACACTTAGTCAAAATGGTGCCTGTCATCACTTCAGTGTGAGATCTATTATAGCTCAACTGCAACTTGAATTTAAACAAGCAGCAGAGGAAAAGGAGACAAACTAAGAAGGAAGGAGAAAGCAATGCAACAGGGAAGAATTTCACATTTAATATTAAAAAAAACACAAGCAAAAGCTGGAAACAGAAAGAAATTGAAAGATTACAGTAGTTCAAACAGATGTAGTAAACACATTTTCATCTTGATTTCACATGTTACTTGATATCACTGCAAAAATTTTTGTGCAATAAACAAAGATTTTATTTTTATTTCCTGAAATTATATTCCGTAGAGTCACAAGGTCAAACATGCAAGTAGAATGTCAGAACAAAAGGGAAATTTCTGTCATCTTCTTGTTTAAGAAAGTGTGCAGTTAGGTATATATTTTTTTCGGTCTATCCCCAACTTACTTAAAGAATTGCAATCATTACAACAGGCCAGGCCATTTTTCTGTGCTAGGGATTTCTGTAGAAGCTGTATTTCTAGGAGGCATTCACTTGTTTGCTTCTTGAGACCATCAAGATCATTAGTACACTACAGCTTTATTCTCACTGTTAAAAAATGTATATGTTCTTAAATCACACTCATTGGTAAGCAATAAATATTTTGAGCTTAAATTCTTTTGAAGACATGACACTTGCAGTTTTACCATCATTTTACCATCATTCACCATCATGCCCACAAAAGACTGACACTGTGAACTGTCAGGTACTCTTAGAGCACCTGTAACCAGATCACCCTCTCCCCTTCTACTTACATGCAGCTGTTCCTGCTTGAATTGTTCCTAAATAATGATGAAACAGTACATATGGTATTCCCAACATGTTACAGACATCTCTAGGTCCTTTGTGTGTCTTTTATGACACTTTTTCAAACTATAGTTCAGGAGAGGAAAGTTGTGTTGTGATAGCCGTGAATGCCATAACCTCTGTAAAATGAACAAAGACCAGAACTAAATATTATTCTTGCTGCATCAGTCATGTTGTCATAAACAAGAGCTGTGATAACATTTTACTGTTAGCTTAGCAGTTTTACACTGCTAAGAGTATGCACACTCATCATTTTTACTTCATCCTAAAACTATTTTTCTTTCCATGAGGCCATTTACAATTGCCATTCTAAATTTCATTGCTTCTGTGAGCTCCTGTTCCTGAGAAACATAAACACATACCTTATTGCAACAAGAAGGGATGAACTACAGCATGATTTTTAAAGTTTTGTATTTTAAACAAATACTTGGTATAAATCAAATCTTGGAGTTTAAATCCAATTCAGACTATGTATTATTGACTTTGAGACTTCATGGCAACAAGAATGCTTGACTGATACATCACAAGAATTATTCCTTTCTGTTCTTGATCATGGCAGCTGTGCAAGAGAAAACTCCATAGCTGATGGAGCCCATGAGAGAAAGTTGTTACACTATTCTGTATTCATTACTGAGCCTAATTACTCTCAGATTACAATGCAAAATGCATCTGCTTTAAATGACATTCTAGTAATAGACACGCAGAGTGAACCAAATAGCTCTTCCTAATGTCATACAAGTGATTTCTTCTTCAAGAGGGTGAACGGCATCGATATGCACATATATATTATTCACAACAATTTAACAATTTAACACTAATTATTCACAGCAGTTGAATGGGTTCTTTTCATGTATCCAGTAATACCTCAGCATTGTAAGTGACATCTATATTACTGGATCCAGGAGCACATCCATGTTCTCAGGTCCAGGCACTCCCACGACGACCCACTTCCAACCCAGTCTGAAAGACTGGTGGTGGCCCAGACTCTCCTTTCACTCCATCTCTGCAGCTCCTAGTTTCCATAAAAATAAAACACAAGCATGTAGGCTAGATGGGAGCAGCAGAGCCCTTCAATGAAATGCCAGATCAGGGCAAAAGGGGGACTGTGTTTCTTGCACTGGCTTGTGTGAGTGCTGCAACAAGAGGAGTGGATTCATCCAGAGAGTCCAGTAACTTAAAACAGAAATTGGACTAATGGCCACTTAGCAAGGTTGCTTCTGTTCTTGGTTTTTTTCACTTTTTCTTTATAGGTATTGTTCCAATTTGCCTAAAATAACTTTCAAATTCCATTTTTAGAGGGATTTAGAATCTCTTATGGAATATTGAAGGGTCAGCTATTCTAATACTACATCAGCTAAGACAGAAAATAGAGGTGATATTTTTAGGAGGAAGCTTCTTTGCCTTTTTCTGTTTTTTTAATAGAAAGATTTCATGTCTCAAAGAAGGATGAAGAACAAGAAACAAACAGTGCCTATATCAGAATTTTTTGGTGTGGATCCTGTAACTTAATAAAAGCAATCTAGTAGAAGAAATGTTTTCTGTGGATTAGAAGTTGTACGCTAAGGTTTAGCTTGCAGTGAATTTGTACTGATGAATTATAAACCACTCAAAATTGTAGTGTAAACGACTGTAATGGAAATCCTGATTTCAGAAGTTTACTAGCATATGACGGAGCACCACTGTAATAAGGCCTTTTCATTTGCATAGGTCTTCAATATTTTATTAAAATATTTTAAACATGCTCTAAATAAACGTAGCCACTCTTAATACTAATATATTGTGTTTTCAGTTTTTTTCAGAAATAATTCTGCTTTAGATTAAAATTACCTAGGTTATTTCATCACAACTATACTGTAAATTGCTTCTCACTTCATACTTCTCACAGGACCTCTTTCCACTGAAAATATTATCCATTGCTCCTTACTTTCTATAAAAAGCTAGTGCAGACTTTCTGTGATTAGCTGAGCATGGAGTTTGAGAAAGACTATTTTAGTTTGGGTAACTCTAGAACCTTTAGGTAACATCAGCATGGGAGATTCCTTATTTGCCTTTTTTTTGTCCTTGGTATCTGATCACTTCCACTTTCCTCTACACTCCTGGATTCTAAAGATATGGGAATTCTTTAGTCCTTTCTAGCTGCACCAATGAAAATGAGAGTAGTCAAAGAGGAGAGGCAGAAAATTGGTTGTAAGACTTGAAAAGAGTGGGGAATGTTAAAATGCATAAATGCAAAAATAGTCAACATAAGAGCAAGAGACTTCCACAGCATGCATTAATTTCAAAGGCAAATACAAGAGGTTAATCTCTTGTCATACCTTGGTAGTAACATGAGAATACCTGAATGAAAAGAATGTTACAAATTACCAAGCTTAAAACTAGATTTAGAAAAGAAAATTGAAGAATTTAAGACCAAATGCTTCTTCAGTTCCAATTTTATTGTCATTTAACATGTCTGGAAATGCTGAAAATTTATCCCATATATATATTTGGGTTACACAGGAGACACGGATAGAAGCAGATGTTTCTGTAGAAGGCTGAATACTGAAAAGAACAGATAAATAACAGTTTCTGGCATTCACAGAATTTAATATCATATTTTAGAGTTCTCCTGGAAAGAAAAATAAAGAAGAGGGGGATATCTGAAATGGGATTTTCAGCATTATTATTTGGCAGCAGAAAATAAACAGAAAAAGATCTGACTGACAATAAAACCTTCTCAGGCAGTGCAATGTGGGGGGAGAACTGTATGGGGTTTATGGGGTTTCACAATAAAGAGGACTGTAAAAGGCAGTCTGTGATAAAACAATTCTAGAGGAACATCCTTCTAAATGTACGCGACATCTGACAGTGCGGAAAGGATGCTAATTCTGAAGATGAAGACAGTATTGGAATTGAAGAGGCACATAGAAGATTAAGATGTTTTAGAGAACCTTTCCCGTGAGAAGCAAAATGCTGGCTTTCCTATATATAATTCATCATCCCACCTAGTTATTTATAGCTATCATAGATATCTGGTAATCAAAACAGTCTGGATTGATTGTTGACTATGAAGCATGATTGCTTAGTGTGATGTCACATATTGCTTCATTGTTCCCCTGATTAAGAGCACTTGTTTGTTGAATATTTTTAAGGAATCCCTAAATTAATATAATTGGAAAAAAACAGTCAAAAAATATTTTTAAAGTGTTTAGCTCTAGCAAACTCAGATGAATCAGGGAAAAGCAATTATTTGTGTCACTAAAATTTTTTCAGTTCATTTTCAGGAATATAATTCAAGAAATTCTACATCTCAAAAGCACACAAAAGAAGAAGAAGAAAACAAACAAACAAACAAACAAAAAAACCCCAGTCCTGCAGGGGAAAGGGTGTAACATGGAAGTGTAAGAGAATCTATTTTTTCCCACTCTTGCTCTCATTCTCCAGCCAGGTTCTCTCTCAAATCATTCATAACAATTAAAGGTGATATGGTGATGTGTCAAGTTTGGCAGATATACGAGTGGATACATGCATATACACAATATAATAACAATGTGCTAATGGTGATGATAGCTGCTAATGAAGCATCATTATGGCATTTTAATGTGTCTTATCATTACTACTCCTATTGACTTGGAAGTAAACAGTGTCTTCAAGAAACATAACCCAACTTGAGGTCTTGCTGGAGGCAGACATTTACCACTGTGTAGAAAAAACTGTTGGCAATACAGGTGTTTCATTTCAGATTTACCAATAATTTGATAGCAGTCAAATACTGTTTGCATTTAGGGAGCAAAGTTTCTTGGTGAAAGAGACAGAGCAGAGCCATCAGTTTCATCACTACAAAGGGGACTTAAAAGTACTTTTATCTCTCCTTAGATCCTAGCACTTGCTGTAGTCTAAGCTTTCTTCCAGGCTGCTCATAGATTGGACTCCAAGGCCATGTCTTCACTAGACACTCATTAAATTTGCAGATGACAGAAGATAGACTTCATCTGCAGGCCAAAGAAAAAAAAAAATGTTTAAGTATCCTTCACTTTCTCCTGTTTACAGAACAATAGGGCCAAACCTTGGTCATGCTGACTTAAACT
The DNA here is from genome assembly GCF_018139145.2 of Gymnogyps californianus. NCBI lineage: Eukaryota > Metazoa > Chordata > Aves > Accipitriformes > Cathartidae > Gymnogyps > Gymnogyps californianus. The sequence continues at coordinate 79,625,208 of NC_059473.1, read as the reverse complement.
TGTGTCTTAGCCATTGACAGACAGATGCTGAAAAATTTGGTGAAGAGTTATAAACATGTAGAAAAAAAATTATATTTGTTGATTGTGAAGTATGGAATGAAATAATAAGATTTTCTTTTTTTGGTTTGCCTGAGTCTAGTAATCAGATTGCTACAGTTAGAGCTTATGCTTGATCATATATTTAGCTAAATTAGCAAAAAAAAAAAAAATCAGCAATTAGACAGTCAAAAGGAATCTCTGCATGCATCTAGCTATACAGTAGGAATCATCAGTAGAAAACCACATACTGAAATATTTGGATTAGCTTGAACTGCATGCAGTAAGGACCCTGAGAGAAAAACACCCCACAATCCCTGCTCTACCAAGGAGAGAGAGGACACACACTGGAGGGAATTGCTGATTGACAGGTTAATTGTTTGGGTAATTTTGGTATTTGTTCCCCGGATTTCACATATGTTCTATCAAATAAATCTCTGCCTCACAGAAAGACTCTACCTTGCTTTCTCTTGAAGCTGAAACAGTCATATGAAAGGGGGAACAAGGTGGAAGATAGAGGGCAGGTTATTAGCACTGTGTCTGATTGATATAAACAGGAAAAGACAATTCCCCAAGAAGAGTACTTATACTCTGCTCCTCTCTTGGCACAGGCTAGTAGTAACAAATATTCCTATTATGAATGAGAACTGAGATCATAGTGGAAATTATGAAACCTGTCCATCCTGCAACTCGTGTGTATCAAAACTTTTGGTATACATTTGATGTTCCAAAAGGTGTCAGAATGGTGTAGCTTTTTTTGTCCATTGTAAGGCTCACATGACACCAGAATGAGGCTTTATGATTTGCTTTGGGCATAGTTAAACTTACTCTCTGTCCACCAGACTCAAGCTGTGATTTTCACCCATGGCAGAGTGATTAGGACAGTGCATGTTTTTCCACTTTTCCTATACCAGAGCAGCGAGCAGGTAGGTGGAGAAAGTTATGTTCAAATTGTAACTGAAATCCAGTGCAGGTACTTCCACAGAGGAGAAATCTAGTCCTCTAGTGAGCCATAGATGAATACAAAGTTAGCAGAACTCTCTTAAGGATCCATGATTACTTCATATCAGTAGAGAGAAAATGTTCCCCTTTAGCCCTCCTTTTGATATCTGTTCGAAGAGAGTTCACTGATTGAGTCAGGGCTGTTGTCCTCTGTTCCCCACAACATGATAATAATTAAGGAAAGAAAGATGGTCCTCACAATATGACCTTCTCTGTGTTGTTTTAATACAGTTATATTCTAATTAAGCCGCATCACCCACATCTTGTCTCTTTTCCTGTGAGGCTAGGCCAGAGCTGATGTCAGCCTGATCTCAGCTGTAGATAAAACCTTAGTGAAGAGTAGAGCTTTCACACAAGTAAATAGGTCAAGCTAGAAACTGGAAGTGAGCTCCAGGGAGAAACTTGGTGTCCCGGTTTCAGCTGTGATAGAGTTAATTCTCTTCTTAGTAGCTGGTACAGTGCTGTGTTTTGGATTTAACGTGAGAATAACGTTGATAACACTCTGATGTTTTAGCTGTTGCTAAGTAGCACTTGTCTTAAGTCAAGGATTTTTTCAGTTTCCCATGCTCTGCCAGCAAACAGGTGTGCAAGAAGCTGGGAGGGAGCATAGCCGGGGCAGCTGACCTGAACTAGCCAAAGGGGTACTCCATACCATGGAACGTCATGCCTAGTATATAAGCAGGGGAGAGTTGCCAGAGAGGGGCAGATCGCTGCTCTGGCATCTGTCAGCGGGTGGTGAGCAATTGCATTATGCATCACTTTTCCCCCCCCCCCCTTTTTTTCCCCTCTTCTTTTTTTGTTATATTCCTTTTCATTAGTATTATTATTATTATATTTCATTATTATTATTGTTAGTATTATATTTTAATTTTGTTATTAAACTGTTCTTATCCCAACCCACAAGTTTTACCTTTTTTACCCGATTCTGCTCCCCATCCCACTGGGAGCGGGGTGGAGCAAGGGAGCGGCTGCGTGGTGCTTAGCTGCTGGCTGGGGTTAAACCAGAACACTTGGCCATTGAGATTTCAGCACTGCAGTGCCCAGAAGTTAGCCACCCAAACCTGAAGGGGCTCTACTACGCTGTAGGGAGAACACAGTCAGTACCCTATACAGTCAGGTGTCTTGATTTAGGTTTCGGGATGATCAAACGATTGAATACTGGGAACGAGGGGTTCGTCCATAACTCTATTTCTCACTTTGTCTCAGTGTCACTATGGGAGTAAAAGGATTGACTTACCCGCCAAAATTATGCTTTTGAGTACAGAGAGAAAAAAATTACTTTCTTTTAAATCACTCCTATGGCTAGTAACCACCTTTTATATAACGAACTTGTTACCACAAGTGTACTTTGTTAGCACAGTACCCTGTGATGGGACCTGCTTTTACAGCATTCCTGGAATGAAAGAAAAATTGCATCCATTGCTAAGGTTTACTAAAATTCCTAAACTTTATCCCCATCAGGTCAAATTGCTGAAGTTATTTTAATATTTTATTTATTCAGAAAATTTTCTGGCCAAATTTGCACAGTTAAGTTTTTATTTTCCTCTCAGCTTTTTATTAGTTTTGTTACAAATCTTTTGCTACAAATCAAAGAAAGCACACTTCACAGAGAGCTAGCCTTGTATTATCTTCTATAAAAGGAAGGGCTGAGGTAGATTTACTATTTCTTTGCCTCTAGGACAATGCAACATTTAAAATCAGCAAAGCTTTTCAATATTGCCTCATAAAAATAAGCTTGATGAAATACTTAATATTTCTAGATTCTAAAGCCAGTTCTGAAGTTTTTGATCTTCATGTAACTTCTACAGTATTTTCATGAAATCTAAATAGAGACACTGGAAAACTTTACCGTGTCCTCTAAAGTTTTGTTGATATATTTCTTTTGGAGATACCAGAAGATCTTAGTAAAAGTAGCAGAGCATGAACACAAACTGTCCATGCTTCCAAGTACTGAGAAACATAAATACTTAAAAACCAATCTACTGTTTCAGCTGTTGGTAGTTTATACTAAAGAAAGCTATTCCACACTTAAGTGTAATTTCTATTCAAACAGATCATGATCAAAAGCGATCCCATTTGACTCTGTGTGCAACAGCAATGAGCTGATCCTGCCACGCAAGGAACTGCTGTGCCTCCATGGTATCTCCCAAAGAGGCTCATTGTCCTAAGAAGAACATAGGAAGATGGCCAGGAGCTAGACCAAAATTGTGTAAAGAAAACAGTGGTCTGGAAACAGGTCCCAGCCACCAACTGGTGGCCAGGGCTTAATAGAACCAAAAAGCTGACCATTGTGCTGTATAGCATAGCGCACTGAACACAGTCAGGTGTTAACATGGTTGGTTCGAATCCCCAGTGTGGTTCCTGAAGGAGCTGATGATGCTGTATCAAACTGCAGGAGCAGTGCTGATGCACAGCTCGGGATCAGCGCTGGCTTGCTGCGTTCTGCACTCTGAAGCTGCACACAGCACAGGAGCCTACAGTAGGGGCAGCACCTACTCCCCTAGCAGGTCTGTGGTAAAATCTAACATTTCAACTCTGTTATTTTATACAAACACACACACACACACACACACACACACACACACACACAAACACATTTATTATAAATATGCATTATGCTCATTTCCATCTCATTGACCTTTTTTTTAAATAATGGCCTTGGCTCTCTAATAAATGTGAGTAATTCTTGTAAAATACTGCAGCATTTTGAATACATGAGTATACGTAGAACAAATACCAACAAATGTAATGCTGTTCAGCATACAGGGAAGCAATTCTGTGTTCACTTTTCACAACAGCTGGGCTGCCCACTAGTCCCATTGGGGTTAGGAACAGTAACAGATCTCATTTCTCTTCTTTCTTGGTCCAAACTTTCTTTTATTGTTTCATCTCTGTAACTTTCAGAACTTAACAGAAAAATGTCTTTACTACAGCTGTGACTGAGCCCGTAGAATGTTACCTTTGATTTTCCTTCATTTGAGATTTAGGGCTGATCCTGATAGACACTGGAAATTAATTTCATGAAAGTTGCTTAAAAAGCCCTTCAAAAGGCTATACCTTCCACAGCATCACACCTTCCACACCCAAACTTTGAAAACAAATGCCTTCTTCCTAAGAGGCTCCGTAGCATTTTTATACATTATTTTTCATTAGCAACGAGCTCATTTCCTGTCTAGTGAAAGCTTTGAACCTTTTGCAGTATACGTATTACAGGATCAGCTGCGGTTTTCCCACCAGCTCAGCAAAGAGGTGACGTGTTGTTAAGAGCCACAGGTACAGCCCACAAGACAGACTGTGAATCAGAGCTCTGCTCCCTGTCATCTGTGTAAGCAGTGCAAAGGTTAGGGAGGGGGGAGATTAAGCCAGGCTACTCAGGCCCTGATTTAGTTCTAGATTTATACAGGTTTCATGCTAGTAACTTACATGATAAAAAGTTTATGCTTCGGCATTTATGTGCATTATGTTAGCTAAATTAAGGGGTCCTATAGTTTTAGCTCAAAATAAGTAAGCACAACACAGCATGATGAAACAAGGTCCTGTTCTAAAGTGTCTGATGTCAGCTTGATGTGGTAGCCTTCATAAATAAAGTAATTACTTAATCCTTTGCTGTATGAAATTTCTGACCTGTTATTTGAGTGTACATACCTTACTTCTATATCTTTTGAAAGACATACCTTTACATCACATAAAACAGAGACATTCAAAATGACACAGAAGAGCTTAAAGGAAAATGTTTAAAAAGGCTAAGGTCAAAAGATAAATATGACTGTACTTCTACTTGCTAAAAAATGTAATGGATATTAGCATTCTACTTTATTACAGTGAAATATTGGTATCTAAGGCATCTGCATAGGGCTGACAGAGCTGACACAGGACTCAGGGTATATCTGCCCCTTGCTAGATCAAGAACTGGATGCCAGACCATTACCTAAGAGATCAGCAGAAAGCTACATTTAAATATCTTTGCTACAGTTAAGTGAAGTGAAACTCACTTTCTTTGTCTGCTCCAAATTTGTATTCCAGAGGCAACAGCAATCAAGAACAGAGTAAAATAACGATAGCTAAACAAAGAAAGAAAGAAACATCCATTCTGCCAGGGAGATGAAAAAATATTATTTTTTTTAAAAAGCAAAACAAAAAAAGAAATTACAAAAATAAACAAACAAACAAAAAAACCAAAACAGAAACAAATTTGAAGACTACGTATCTTAGTTTTAAGACTGGAATAAGAACCAGCTCATCCTGTTGCTGCCAGGGTAATATGTAAAGCACAGAAGGACTTGCCCTGCATTTCTTGAGTTTCTAGAGAGGACTGCAGTGACTGCTGAGCCGTTCACAGCAGATATATTTTAGACCAATCCCACTTAAGTCTAATTTTTGAGCACTTTTAAATCTTTAGAATAAAAGACAATGAAGTAGAACATAGGAATACTAAGACGCTGTATGGAATATTTGTATGAATATTATTGTGAGCGAGAGAAAACAAGTGGTTTGAATATAATACGATTAGCTGGGAATTCTTAGGTAAGTTTGTGCAAAACATTTTATTTATATTTCTTTAAGAAATTAAGGATCTGTTTCAATAAATTTCTTGTCTTTAAAGTAATACTACTTTAAGAAACAGAAACAGAGGGAAAGGTTTTTCCTATGGAAAAAATGTAAAAATCATTTTTCTGCAGAATCACAGAACCAATCACAGAATTGTTGAGGTTGGAAAGGACCTCTCAAGATTGACTAGTCCAACACCCTGCTCAAAGCAGTGTCAGCTACAGCAGGTTGCTCAGGGCCATGTCCAGTTGGGATTTGTATATCTCCAAGGATGGAGACTACACAGCCTCTCCAGGCAATGTCTTCCAGTGTTGGATCACTCTCACTTCTCATTAGGTTGAGATTATGAATGCTCATTATGATCACTCCCATCATTTTTAAATGGAATTTACTGTATTTCAATTTGTGCCCTTTGCCTCTTGTCCTCTCACCGGGCACCACCAAGAAGAATCTGACTCTCTCTTTTTCATTCCCTCTCAGGTATTTATACACATTACTCAGATCCCCTCGAGCCTTCTCTTCTCCAGGCTGAGCAATCCCAGCTCTCAGCCTCTCCTTATATGAGAGATTCTCCATCCCTTAATTATCTTTATGGCCCATCACTGGATTTGGTCCAGTAAGTCTACATCTTACTTGTACTGGAGAGCCCAGAACTGTACCCAGCACACCAGGTGTGTCTCACCAGAGCTGAGTAGAGTAGAAGGATCACCAACTCTGACCTGCTGACAACACTTGTCCTAAAGTACCCCAGGATGGTGTTGGCAGTCAGTATTTAAACACTGTTTTTATTTTCCAAGTACTTATTGATATTTTTGGCATATTGCCATCTTTTAACTTTCCTGTTATACTAATAAGCTAATGGGTATAAAAGGGAAAGAAAAACGCTGTAATGAAAACAGCTTCTATCCGTAGGAGATGACCACAGATAATGGACTAAATACATTTGTGAATTATGTTATAGTAGAAATAGGCAGGATTTATATGGGCAAAACTAATTGTTGACAGGTATTGTGAGACAATATTATGGACAAAGAGCATTACTAGCAAAGAGTAAGTGGAACCATAAAATTTTAACTATATCTGATCTTGATTGTATAAATTGTAGCTTGACATCCCTATCCACTCTATCTTTTATCTGCATAGTATAAATTTATCTTCCAGTCATATAGTTGTGACATTATTACTTTTGAAGAAAGAAAGACTTCTTGGTTCTGCCTTTTCTTTTTGAGTTGTCTTTTCATTTTAAGAAAACATAAAGAGATGTAAGTAAAGTGTCTCTCTTCCTGATTGTTTGAAAAACATTAAAACAAATATCACATAATTCACTGTAACAATGTACTTATATATTTCCAACTCTATTTGGCTTACTACAAACTTTTTCTTAAGACACAGTACATGTTTCTTCTTAATCCTAAAAGAGGTGAACAAATGGTAGTTATTATATCAAAGCATTAAGAACAATTATTTTAGTATAGGATTTGTGGTTTGCGGGTTTTTCCCTCTTATTTTGCTGTTTGTTTTTTTTTTCCTTTATGGATCTTCATCTTTAATTTTGCAATGCTTGTAGGTAATTGTACCCACCTGTTTCATCAGATAAGAGAAATAAATGGAAAGCAGGTCCTGAAAAGAAGGGAGGATACACAAGGCAACACACAAGAGGCTCCCACATCTTAAAACTTTCTGACTTGCCAGCAGCAGGGAGATAGAAGCTGGATGTACTGTAAGGCATCATGGTAACTGAATCTGTGATAACGTCTTCCATTAGTCAGGCTGCCTTCCTTCTCCATAGTGCTAAAGGCACTGCTGCTCCCTAGAAGATGCTGAGAATCACCCTCGTCACTTGCTTTGTGCACCTTTTTTTTTTTCTATTGGGGCTGACCTGGCTAAGAACGAATACTGTGCTTTGCCACTTCCACAACTTCATAGAGATACAGGCAGGTTAAACAAGAGGTGGACCAAGACATTCAAACAAGTAACTTATAGAAATGTTTCACTGTCACGGTTTGCAGCTGGTGTACAGTGCAAACAAAAAGCCATCTCCTGGGATTGAAAGATTGGAGATTTCCCCAATGGACGTGTCTACATACAAAAGGGAGACCTAATACCTTTGCAGACCAACGTCCTCCTATAGTGCCTCTCCTTCCCTCACCTCTTTGTGAGGAAAGACTTAGCCGTATCAGAGAGCCTGAATAAAGTACACTGAACTATATGCTGTAGAACAAACAGCCTACAGGCTCTGCCTTTTTGTTTTAATATAGCTGTGGGTAAACCATGCATGCTACCACCACCAAAAATAAGTCACACTACTTTCTGCCTTACAACACAAGATTCTGCAGTATAATGTCTTTGCCTTCATTCTCACCCCTTACTTCTTTTTCCAGAGGGTTCTAATTCCCAGCTAATTAATACTGAATATAAGAATTAACCTAATAGCAGGATAATTTGTAAAGTGCTTTGAAATTCAGTGTAAAGCATTTAATAAGGCTAATGTTCTTTTCTCACTTACAAAAAAAAAAGCATAAGATTCCCTCAATTACTTTCCCTATGAGCAGTTCACTTTTTAAAGATTTTTTAATTATAGGTGTACAATGAAAATAAAATTAGCAGGTATTTTTAGGGAAAAGTAGTTGTAATGCATACCTTATTAGTCTAAGTGACATCAGAGATTCTCTAGTGTTTGAAAACCTCTCATAGAAAATTTCTGAATTTGACATTATATTATTACTGTTTTTACTGTTGTGAAAAGAAAATTTTTTTCTCTTTTCTTCTCTAGTCTCCTTTCAGTTGTTTTTCTGGAAATTGTACTTCATGAGTATATTTGTTAACTATTGGAGAAAAACAAAACAAAATAAACCCTTTTCTGAGGTTGTATTAATGATTTCATAATCATTCTGTTTCCTCTTCAGAAGAAACAAATCATTCATTTAAAGTTGATCCTGCGCACAAATGGCTTTACTTATAAAACCCATATTATGGCTTCAGCCTCTTGGCATACAGTGATACAGATTGTAACTGCACGTGCACGTTTTTCCTGAAAAGCCTGCTCTGGATTTCACTCCATAAATTCTACAGATCTGAGTGTTCTATGTTCCTTGCAGCAGTACTAAGTTTCCACATCAGCTCTGGGCCCCTTAGATATATTTTTAGCTTGGGAATCTCCCAGGGATTCCCAACTAAAACATAGTCCGGATTCAGAAAACTACTGAAAAATTAATTTAATTATATATTTAAAAGCTGGTTTGACTTGGCTTTAGTGATAATAAACATTAGTGCTAATAACGTTTCCTGATTATCATTTCAACAAGTGACCATACATTTATCTTTTTTGTTATCAATTTTAAATAGCTTTCCAGCTCCTGCTTAAGCTGCAGTCTCTACTAGAAGTTTATGCCCTCTCTCTCAGGAGGTGGAGACACATGTAATGAGCTCATCAGTCTGCAAAACTGGAGCAACAGGCAACTCCAGCAGAGGAAAAAGGAGTGAATGGCTGAGGAGAGGACAGGAAAGCCTCTTATTTCTGTTTTGCCTTCTGACTGCATGCAAGCAAGGTGCATTTTCCTGATAGAAGTGCTCCACTTGCACAGCCATATGGCTCCTGGTACTCAGTTCTGCCTTGAACGTAAGTCTACCATCACCTTTTCTGCCAGTGAACACTAAATCTACCCAGCGAACATTAAATCTAATCCTCCTGCAACGTGAGGAGGGAGATGATGCTATGATGTATTTTAGCTAACTAACAATCTCAGTGGGAAGATCTGGTGAGCAGATGGAAATTCTGCCCAGAGCATCCATGAATAATGATCACTCTTAAAGAATGAATTTTGAGGGTGACAGTGCAGAAGGAACCTGAAGAACATAGAACTGGGAAACTTGATCTATTCTGCAGTACTTTCTTTCCCAATGTTTCCATTACAGCAGAACCTGGAGTACTTATGTAGAGTTTTGATCTGCCAGACTATGGGAAGAAGTAAAGCAATGACAATCTGTGGGTGGAATTGTGGCAAGAAGCTGGGATGGACCTTCAAAAACTCAGACTGAGTTTGTTCAGCTTCTTAGATGAAAAGATTTACTTGCAATCTCCAAAGGATTAGTAAAGTATAGCTCTTGCTTTTTCAAAGCGTAGCTACTGAGCAATTTTAGCAGGACAGTCTTAACAACATTGTTCAACAAGATGAACTCAAAAAGACTAGCAGAAAGTACTCAAGGAGAGTAACAGCCACAACACAACTGAATGCATCATTCCCAGTGGGGAAAAATCAGCCAGGCAGAAAATATATTAAGGGCATAAAAAGATCAGAGGCATACTATAAATTCATAAGGCAGTGCTGTTGTAAAGACAGATCTCACTTCAGGATGTGTGCTAGAAGGTCCTACATAGAACAAGAGAGGTAGCTATCTCTGCCCTGTTTACTGATAGTATGGGGTCCCTAGCTGGAGGATTCAGGCTCATTTTGGATACCTTCCTCTTAAGAATGATGCTGGCAAGCTGCAGAGTCCAGAGAGGGCAACTGGAGAAAATATGGAGATGCAAAGGGTTTTAGAAAATGATGCCTGTAAATGTGGAATTTTCCACTTACTAGAATTGTTGTGGCTGGACCAAATTGAATTTTCACTGTTTTGGGGAAGTCAGGAAGGCTCTAAGATAAGAGTCTCCTAAATAATGTCACTAGGACAGTTCGACCTTAGAGAAAATAGTTACGCAGAACCATAAAGATAAAGAAATTTTAAAACAAGTGCCTCAACCAAAACAGACTACCCTTGAAGGACATGATATACATGATTTCAGAACTGAGTATGTGCAAAAACAGAGGTCAGCCAGCGGACACAGTGAGGAAGAGTATATCCTTCATCCAGAGACCCCTGACGACCACCCAGAGACATAAACAGACATGCGCAAGAGACATTTGCATATGATAATGAGTTCCCGGAAATCTGATGAATATGTATAATGAGTTCTTGGAAATTTGATGAATATGTATGTATAAGCTTGTATATAAACTATGCAATTAACCTGACTGGACACACACAATAGGAGGAGATATCCCCTGTGTGTCCAGTGCTGCAATAAAGAATACCTACTTTATAGTCCCTAGACTATTGAGTCTTTGATTTCAGCCTCTCACGGCAACAAAAACTTGACTTAGGAGAAAAAGTAGAAGATGTATTTAGTCCAAAAAAGAAGGGGCAGGCTAGTAGAAAACATAACTGTCTTCCATTACTTAAAAAGCAGTTATAAAAATGGAGATGAACATTTGTTCTTCACATACATAGGGGGAAGGACAAGAAGAAATCAGCAAAGACTTTAGGTTTAGAGCAGTAAAAACATTCTAATGAAGAGTAATGAGGCACTTCAGCAGGCTACCCAAGGATGTGAAGAACCATTCTTCACTGTTTTTAAGAACAGATTAGACAAGCATATGGTAGTTTTACATGATCCAGCTTCAGTGCAATGGATTGAATGAAATGCCTTGAACTCTGGAGATTCTTTCTGACAACATACGTCTATGATCCTTTCCTCTTTTCGTGTTACCCTGAAATGTACTTTCAAAATATTGCAGTGATTACACTTCTTTGAAAAAGGATAGTAGCAGTCAGTATACAATGCCAGGTTAATTTTGTGAATAACACAAGCTAAAGTATTCTCTTATGCTTCTTCTGTAGTACACTAAATGATTCCTTCATTTGCAGTATATCAGGAAGGAAGGCTTTCAATGCCATACATGCACCTAAGGCATATCTCCACTACAATGCCCTTTTTCTCCTCTTAACTGCAACAAGAAAGGATTTTAATCAAATATCCTCAAAAAGAGATCTGATGAGTAAAACGAATATAGTTAGATATAGCAGAAGCAGGCATGATTAAGTGCATAAAGAATTGAGGTTAAAAGTGGCTACAATAAAAGGTTGAGTAAAAATTAATTTTAGCATACGCTTTGTATAATACTGCATAAGCTATTCTTTTGTTTCGTTGCCTCATTTTTGGGGCCTTAATTTTCAGTTAGTCACTGGCTTACATCTTATCTCACACCATAAAGGCAGAAATTAATGGGATAAAAGTACTCCATTCAAAGACAAATTATCATTTCACTGATCTACTTCACTGAGTGCAAATTCCCTCTGCTCCCATTAAAAGCTTTAGAGCAGTAGAAAAATGCTAGTTAACTAAAATTGTGTTTCTTTTCTTAGACCATAAAATTTTCATTTATTCCATCTGTAATACCCTTGTGTAAATACAGTAATTTTGAAGCCTTTCAGTATAGTGTGATACATATTTTGGCATTGTTGCATGTCTGGATTTCTTCCATGGTACTTTAATTTTGTGGTTCAGTGAGCAAAACTAAGAGTTCTCCTGAAGGGCCTGTGTTTAAAACAGTCAGGGGCGTGTTGCCTGCTGAAACAGTCAATCTTTCCCCTTGATGAGAGTGTCCATCCACTGTTTGTATGAACCACATCTTTGTTTAAATTTGCATCAGTTCTTAGCAGCAACTTCTTTCAGGCAAATAACAAGCTGTAGTAGACAGCTAGACAAGGAAAAACATTTTCAGGATATGATACAAAAATTTGATGTCCATTGGAATACAAGGGTTTTCAATATTTGGAGAGGAAGTTAGAATTAAAAAAAACACTGAGAGATGTCTTCAGCTGTTTGAGGTTGAAGCTCCTCTAAAATGAGAAAAGAGATAATCTTTGTGTGTTGTTTAAGATTGAAGGTAAAGATCAAGATTACTTTTGAAGGAACAGAATATAGATTAACTATAATTTCGCAAATCCAGGAATTACAATTCCTTCTACCGCTAGGAAAAAAAAAAAATCCCCATTGTGATTAGAAGAGCTGAGTTCTTTAATAATGTTAATCCTTCAGATCAATCCATGAAATAGTGTTACTTAATAAAGATTTTACCAGTCTACTATATTATCCTTGCTCTAGAGAGAGCTTAAAGCTATGCACACTCCTCATGCATGCATGCACATGTAATAAGTACACCCGCACACGTACAAATGGCTGTACATACGATTATGTATTCAAGATCTGAAACACCATTCATTAAAAGTAGACTACAACTGTCAATGTAACACAGAACTTTGAACTACAGAACAGAATTTTTCTGCCTCTGATTAACTACCCCAGAATATTCATTAACAAGGCCTACTATATGCAACTGCCATTTGTAAGTATTACAATGTAGACCAGTAATCATAGCCTTCAGGGTAAATAAAAATAAATCAACCAAAACACCAAAACAAGTAAAACCACTAACACTTCTTCCTCAAAAACCCAAACCAGAATATTTTCTAGGAGCATCATGAAATAAATAATTCTAAGTTTTAAGAAAAACATATATACATTCATTCTACTAATTTTTACAAACAACTAGTAAACAACTGATTTTCACCTGCTTGAAAGCATCCTCCTAATTTTAAAAAGTTTTATTTTTCTTTATACAACCCACCAAAATAATTATATTTGAAGTCCTGGAATTTCAGTCCTAACTGGAAGAAACATTTAACGTAAACCTTACAAATGAAGCCCAGAATTGCTCTGACTGCTAGAAGTCTAACTGGTTTCAGTGAACCTTTGCCTGAGTAAGTAAGTCTGATATGACAATGAAGACAAGGCTTTAAGATTTTGTCTCCTGTGTAGCCAGAGCAATGGAGGATGTAGCACTGACCAAGGCTGGCAGAGCAAAACCAGGCACAGAACCTTTGCCTTTTCTATGCAACTCATCTCAACCAAGATGCCTTGGAAAGTCGCCAAGTGAATTGCTAGGTCAGTAAAGACAAAGACAGTTTTAGCCCAGAGAAAAGTCTGGATATTATTCATTCTTGGTGGCCCTGGAAATGTAACTGCTTATTATAAACAAGAACTTCTGGTTAGGGAATTCTGTGGGAACCACAGAAAACCAAAGATCCTGACACAGACAGTGTCTCAGCTGTTGCAGGCCCAGCAGCAAAACAAAACACCCATTGGACTAAGTCCATTTGCAGTGAAGTTCCTTCATTCCACCCCTACAAGTGGAATGAAAACAAGTCTACAATTACCTTGATTTAATTAATACAGCACCCCTTAAACTATAAACATAATCATGTTATTTTTCGACAGCCAGCTAGAGAAAGTAGAAACTTTTGCTGAATCCTTGAGGAACTTTTAAGGACACAGAACAGTTAATGTGGGGCTGGGTAATAAAAGTGTATTTCTGTACATGCTAGCTGGGAGAAATCCAGTCTTCTCCGTACAATGACCTTCTGCCTCCCTGGTCTAGGTGGAAGCAGACCAGAATCGACGGAACACTATACACCTGCCAAGGAAAGGCCTTCGGGCTGTTCTTCACTGAACCAGTATTTCCAAAAAAGTGATGCAAAAGGATAATATAAACTACATTTCCAAAAATAACATAAATTTAGTCTTTATAAACTATTAATCAAGTCTGATTTAATGAGATCATTATATCTGGCATTCTGCATGTGCTAATAGCATCTAATGCACAGATGCTTTTTTTGACTGTTGAATGAATAATGATCTGGGATTCAGGTTTCCTTAATGGTTCCTTAATATCAACCACTTTGGCTAGAGCTGCAAATAAAAATACATGGCATTTATTTTATATTAGCAGCATGGAAAATGTGTATATTTGTAATCAAGGTAAAATTTTACAATATAGACTTAATGACTTTTACTGAAGAGGGGATGATTATGAAGAGCACTGCTTCCAGCATATATATGCAGTGCTGTCACATTAAAAAGTGATGGGAGAATAAGAAAAATATTTATAAGATACTATGAATTTACACAGCAAAAATGAACTGCTTCTTTCTGAAAGAAATTACTTCTTAGAAACTGAGCAAAAGAAGGCAGGAAAGCAAGGACAGAACCAGAACTTCATGTGTTTTCTGCCATGCAGCACAGTAGGTAGAGAAAAAAAAAAAAAACAGAAAAAACTTCAGAGGACCGTACAACATGTATAACTATCCTATCGATTGACGAAGCTAGCATGAATAAGTCAGTTAACCCTATTGCTACACAGTTCCTATCTGTGAAATTAGTATCTGTCATTTGTATAATACATAACTCTCACAGTCACTTGTTGGACTTCTTCTGCTATGGAGAAAAAGATGTAAAAAAACCCCAAAACCGTGAGTAAAAAAACCCACAGATCTATTCTGTAGTGCTATCAGAAATCTGACTTCAGCATGCACAGGCATATAAAAGAGCTTGAATATAGCTAGGCAAGTATGAACGAGCCACCTGTGAATGAGTCAAGACTCAGTTCAGCTTGTATATGCCCAAACCTACAGCACAAGCCCCTGAGAATTTATTACTATCAGAAGTAGCTAAGTTAAAGATAATATGGGTATGATTACTTGTGGTACAACCACAAGTTGTGGTGTTGTACACAGGCATTGGTATAATTTTAGCAAATGTTCCTAATAGTTACACTGGTTTTATGCAGATGCATGTATCATGATGAGATAGGGTGAGCCTGTATTTGTGGGCAGGCTAATACATAAGTACTTGTCAAGCTTAGTCTTAATAGTGCAACTCTGGTGCTTTCTGCTGGCCTACCCATGCTGGTATGTGTCAGTAACTCACTATGAGGAAGGAAATTTAACCTCCTTTGGAGATGATTTTACAGAGGACTTAACTCTGCATACTCACCTACTCAGTAGTGAGAGTGTCCACATTATGAAATAACAGAGTCATTGAGATAGTAGGTGACAAGGCCATTGAACTCGACTTAAGAACGGCTCCATACATGGACTGAAGTTGTCTGCACAGAGATGGAACTTGATATAGGATCTGTGTTTGAGTTACAGATTGGTTTAGGTTTGTAGTAAATACAAGACTTTGGTTATGTTGCTGCTAGAGACATAATCAGAATAAAAAGAATCATTAAAGAAAAACTTTAGTTTTGTCACCTAAATAAGTAGTTGTGACAGTACACACAAGGAAAAGATCAAGTAGGAAGTATGATCAGTGACAGCTGTACTTTTGAAAAACAAAGCGTCAATACAAAGGAAAATATCAAATTCAGATTGTGAAAGCAGAAATTAGTCAGATTAGGAAGGTTGAAGTTGTAGTCTAAAAATGAACTTCTCAAAAAGTTAAGGAATGTTCTTGTCTTGGGGCTTGATTTCTCACACACACACATACACACTCATTGAGAGGAATATCTCAAGAAAATGTGTTTTAATGTTAATTAATTTTGTCAGACTGAAAGATTGTTCAATCTGGGTTCTGTTAAATTTATGGATCATTAGTCTCTTATCTTTTCATTATGGTCTCCTGAGAGGAACCATCATAAAGTTAAATGAACACAGTAGGAAATTATTACAAGCCTTCTTTCCTTTCCACCCTACCTCCCTCACTGGAGGAGACAGGGTATCAGTACATTCATTCCATGCAACAAATCATAAATATCTTATATGATTTAAAGTCTCTAAGGATCTGAGTTATTTTGTCATTTTATAAGTGCTGTGATTAATGAGAACATGTAATGTACAAGTTTTCCCAATACCAAAAGTACCAAGCCCACATTAAAGCTTGGTTGCCAATGGTTAAATAGAAGACCAAAAAAAAGGCAAATGTTTGAAAGGAGAAAAGTTAACGATTTGTTGCACTCCAATAAATGAAAATTAACACCCCTACCCTATTTTCACAGCTAAAACTAAAGATTTGTGCACGCAAACAAATTGTTTGTCCCCAGAAATATATGTTCCACTCTTCAGCCCTGAGCTTATTTTTATGACTAGCTCAAAGACCATTCAGTACTTCAGAGGAGTGCACAAGTATACCTGTAACAAAATAATCACAAAATTCATTTCTTGTAAATCATACAGCGAGAAAATAAACTCTAAGAAAGATTGATCATTTGTAGACTAAAATAAGCCCACAGCACTTCTTGTAAATGTTGTAATATACAACTTTTATTCGCCCTAGGAAAAGTAGTAGCTTTTTAAAATGCAGAGCTCAATTTTCCTTGGAATCGCATTTTGACTTACTAGACTCTTCAGCTATATTCATCAGAACTATGTTTCAGGGTTTTGTTTGTTTGCTTGCTTGCTTGCTTGCTTGCTTGTTTCCATTTTTGTTTGCATATCTTGCCTGCTTTAAAATATATTAAAGGTATCTGAAAGTGGAGGGACAGAAAAGGAAGTGTTTCGCGCACAAGAGATTCAGTGACCTGAATGTTTGTGCCTCTGCACTTTATCTCCTGCAAACAGTTGCCTCCTTGGCATGAGGTATAATTCACTAAAATAAAAGGATACAAAGTGCAGCTGCTAGTAATAAGGAGAAGAAATCAATTCAGTGTTCACAAATGTAATTTGAAAGGTCCATGGTGCACAAAAGGGATTTATGTTTAATACCAAACCAAACAGACATACTTGACTGTTGGATAAAAGTTATGGTATTTTCTAGTCTTTATTTTTTTTCTGTTTGCCAGATGGGATGGGAGAAAATTCAGTTTCACTCATTGTCCAAGAGATTTCAACATTGAGATCAGCAAGAGTCATGCAGTACCTGATAAGCCGGCCAACTATTTTCATGCTCATTTGGTGCAGCTTGTGGCAAGATACTGCAATCAGAAGTCATTACTAAAAGCAAAACTCAGCAGTCATTTTAATCAGACATTGTCAAAGTCAGCAGCAAGTGTGCTAAGTGGATATATTATTTCTGAAATCTGCCACTGTGATTTTAGCAGTGTTCTTGAAGGGAAACAACATGATACTATGTAAAATCAGTAATGACAGAATCAAGTACTTCTTTGGATGGAAGTCACACTTGATTGTATAAAGACACTGGCCGTTGCTTATTCGACTATAGCTGTGGTTAATGACTCACATGATGTACAGATAAAGTGAATACCTGCTGACCTTAAGCTATAAAGAGAATGCACAGTTTAAAAAACAGAATATGATTATGATCTCTTGTTGTTTTCATGTCTACAGAGCCTTACTAATATAATTTATTTCTGACTTCCTCTACACAACTGAAGGCAGAAAGAGACCTCAGGCACATGGAAGTCTGCAGAGAAACATAGTGCCTTCCTTCACCATGCAGCAATTCTTTCCAGTCTTAGGAGTTATTTAATACATTTTTTTTAATATAAGGGGAGAAGCAAATATTTTCCAGCTTCTTGAGACAAGTAACTGGCAAAATTCTCTCTTGTGCCACAACTGAAGCTTGAATTCCAATTTACTTAGATAAGTAAGAGTTAAACTCTGTTGAATGTTGCTGCAGCAGTTTTGGATGACACTGTGCCTCTGATCTGGACATTTGCTATCAGCAGATGCATGTACTTATGTACTTCAGTGTCTCAAGTCCAGCCTTCTCATTTAAACTACCTTCTACAGTAGTCCACCCAAAGCTGCAAGACATGACCCTGAAATGACAGAGCAACAGCCACGCATTCGGACTGGCATTAATGGACAAACTAAATCAACAATTAAATTAGTTGAAATACAAAGTAAATAAAACTTGAGAAATATTTTGTTCACACTGAGTTGATTTAAGCCAGGAGCTGGCTGAAAGGACCTTTACGGATAAGAGATTTAGCCCTGCTAGTGACCTATTGGTTCTCGGTACCCCACTTCTTTAGTTTCACTCTTGTCCCTAACTCGTTAGAGCTTGTGAGCATGGTGCAAAAATACTAAAATATCAAAAGGAAATGTCTCACTGTACTTGAGTCTTTCACAAAACTACAAAGCAGCAAAGACTGTTGAATTCAGAAAAGGAGAATATCCTCAGGATCCAGGTAATCTTTGTAAATATGAAAGTGATGTGGCTGGCTCCTGTAACAATCCACCTGCTGCTCCAGCTGCAGAGACCTGAGAGACAGGAGAAGGTAGCTTCCTTCCTCTCGCAAGCTGGTAGCTAGTTTCTTTAGTTCATATTTACTTCACCTAACTTAGGTGCAGGATTGAGCCAAAAGCAAGGAAAAGTGCAAAGGGGCATAAATCATCTACTCCAAATGTCTCTCTCTTTTCACTCCCCTAAGGCTCTCACCAACTTAGGACAACTGGGCTCTTGTTTTAGATATCTCAGGAAGATGATGGAAGACCCTAATATCTCCTTATTCCTCTGGCACAAAGACTGATGACATTTTTGTTTTGGAGATGTCAAGCAAGAAAATGAATTGAAGGAAATATACTTGGGTAGATTTCAAACAGTCCTCTAGCTGGTTCCCAGTTTTGTGAAGGATACACATTGGTTCAGGAGCATTTGCAATTGAAGATATGGTCAAAACTTCCTACTCAAATAATTTCTCTGAAAGAATTAGCAAACTGGAAGGCACTTCTACATGCTCAATATACACTTTTTCATAAAGGCTGAACAAAGCTTTATTGCTCTATATTTAACTTTTAATTAATATAGAATTTTGAAATTTGCAAAAATGATATATTAAATGATGACCACCCAAAAGACATGAGCAATCCTAAAATCATTCTTCCTAAGTTCTTCTTGTCTGCCAACTGAGTTTTTCAACAGTATTCCTCTTCAGCATCTTTTAATATTTGTTTAAGAAACTTTAATAAGTTGCAATAACAACTACGGACAACTATTAAAATAAAAATTCAGATCTTGAGAACAGTCATCACAGGCTAGCTTTAGGGAAACTTATGATTGGCAGATTTAATTGTCACTTTGTTTTCAGCCATGAACCGTACTTCTTGTGCAGGATCCTCTTACTCTCAATCTCTTTCTCATTCATTCTCTCTCTCTTTCCTCCTACATATTGAATGTATTTTAGTGTGTATATATATTTAAAGGTATACTTACAGGATCTATTCCATATTTGAACTAATCAACAGGGCAACACTCACCTCCAGATATTAGCAAAAAAATCATAAAAGTTGAAGAAAACATCTCCAAAGACACTAGACTTTCAAAAATTTCTTAATAAATCAATCATAAAATATAATGAAGACATAAAGAGTAAAGGAATGTAGATACATGGCAAATTCATATACTACTGTGCCATGAAACACATGTAAGTAATTAAAATGTGGGTACAGAATGAAATAAAAAACAAATGTAAAAATTAAGAAAGGCTTTTAAGGTGGAAATCTTACCTAGTATAGCTATGTTCAATGACCAGTCTTTAAGAAGTAGTAGTATCTCTGCCTGAACACAGGTTCATGGGCAGAAAACCGTAATTAATATTTCAGTGGTTTACTGTTTTTTAAAAAAATCATACTAAAATATTTTTACTTTAATTAATAACAAACTTGATATAAATAATGTAAACACGTATCTTAAATCTAAAGAAGGAGTAAAGTATGTTTATTGGCTGATAGGCCAATCAAGTCCTCTCTGCCCCACTCATCTTACATTTGTTGATTGATCATCAGTTAGCCTAACAAGTGCTAAGATGATATGAACTACCTGTAACAGCTATTGATACGCACTAAAATACTGCTCTGTTCCCATCCTATCCTATCTCAACTATACCATGTTCTCTATTACAGACTTAGAATCATAGAATCATAAAATCGTTTACATTGGAAAAGATCTTTAAGATTGAGTCCAACCATTAACCTAGCACTGCCAAGTCCACCACTAAACTATGTCCCTAAGCACCACTTCTATGCATCTTTTAAATACCTCCAGGGATGGTGACTCAACCACTTCGCTGGGCAGCCTGTTCCAATGCTTGACAACCCTTTCGGTGAAGACATTTTTCCTCATATCCAGTCTAAACCTCCCCTGGTGCAACTTGAGGCCATTTCCTCTTACTACTTGGGAAGAGAGACGGACACCCACCTCGCTACAACTTCCTTTCAGGTAGTTGTAGACAGTGATAAGGTCTCCCCTCAGCCTCCTCTTCTCCAGGCTAAACAACCCCAGTGCCCTCAGCCACTCCTCATAAGACTTGTACTCTAGACCCTTCACCAGCTTCATTGCCCTTCTTCAGATGTGCTCCAGCACCTCAATGTCTTTCTTGTAGTGAGGGGCCCAAAACTGAACACAGTATTCAAGGTGCGGTCTCACCAGTGCCGAGTACAGGGGGACAATCACTTCCCTAGTCCTGCTGGCCACACTATTTCTGATACGAGCCAGGATGCTCTTGGCCTTGTTGGCCACCTGGGCACACTGCTGGCTCATATTCAGCTGACTGTTGACCAACACCCCCAGGTCCTTTTCTGCCAGGCAGCTTTCCAGCCACTCTTCCCCAAGCCTGTAGCATTGCATGGGGTTGTTGTGACCCAAGTGCAGGACCCGGCACTTAGCCTTGTTGAACCTCATACAACTGGCCTCAGCCCATTGATCCAGCCTGTCCAGATCCCTCTGTAGAGCCTTCCTACCCTCAAGCAGATCAACACTCCCGCCCAGCTTGGCATCGTATGCAAAGTTACTGAGGGTGCACTCGATCCCCTCGTCCAGATCATTGATAAAGATATTAGAGAGAACTGGCCCCAATACTGAGCCCTGGGGAACACCACCTGTGACCAGCTGCCAACTGGATTTAACCCCATTCACCACAACTCTTTGGGCCCGGCCATCCAGCCTGTTTTTCACCCAGCAAACAGTAAACCCATCCAAGCCAAGAACAGCCAGTTTCTCCAGGAGAATGCTGTGGGAAACGGTGCCAAAGGCTTTACTAAAGTCTAGGTAGGCAACATCCACAGCCTTTCCCTCATCCACTAAATGGGTCAGCTTGTCACAGAAGGAGATCAGGTTAGTGTCGTGGTTTAACCCCAGTCAGCAGCTAAGCACCACGCAGCCGCTTTCCCCTCCCCCTCCCAGTGGGGTGAGGAGGAAGAAAGCAAAGGAAAAAAAAGTAAAACTCGTGGATTGAGATAAGAATAGTTTAATAACTAAAGTAAAATATAATACTAACAATAGTAATAATGAAATATAATAATAATAATAGTAATGGAAAGGAATGTAACAAAAAAAAAAAAGGGGGGGGGGGGGAACCCAGTGATGCACAATGCAATTACTCACCACCCGCTGACCAATGCCTAGTTAGTTCCCGAGTCACGATACGTGCCTCCCGGCCAACTCCCCCCTGTTTATATACTGGGCATGACGTTCCATGGTATGGAATATCCCTTTGGCTAGTTCAGGTCAGCTGCCCTGGCTATGCTCCCTCCCAGCTTCTTGCACACCTGCTTGCTGGCAGAGCATGGGAAACTGAAAAGTCCTTGGCTTGAGATAAGCTCTACTTAGCAAGAACTAAAACATCAGCGTGTTATCAACATCATTCTCACACTAAATCCAAAACCCAGCACTGTACCAGCTACTAAAAAGAACGTTAACTCTGTCCCAGCAGAAACCAGGACAGTTAGTCAAGCACGACCTGCCTTTCATAAACCCATGCTGACTGGGCCTGATCATTTAGTTGTCCTGTACATGCTGCGTGATGGCACTCAAGATGATCTGCTCCATAACCTTCCCCAGCACTGAAGTCACACTGACAGGCCTGTAGCTCCCCGGATCCTCCTTCCGGCCCTTCTTGTGGGTGTCACATTTGCTAACTTCCAGTCAACTGGGACCTCCCCGGTTAGCCAGGACTGCTGATAAATGATTGCAAGTGGCCTGGTGAACACTTCCACCAGTTCCCTCAGTACCCTTGGGTGGATCTTGTCTGGCTCCATAGACTTGTGTGTGTCTGTAGTGCTGTAGCAGGTCACTAACCATTTTCCCTTGGATTCCACAGGCTTCATTCTGCTCTCCATCCCTGTCCCCATCCCTGTCTTTCAGCTCAGGGGACTGGGTAGCCGGAGAACAACTGGTCTTACTCTTAAAGACTGAGGCAAAGAAGGCATTAAGTACCTCAGCCTTTTCCTCAGCCTTTGTCACTATGTTTCTCCCCCCGCATCCAATAAAGGATGGAGATTCTCCTTAGCCCTCCTTTTGTTGCGAATGTATTTATAGAAACATTTTTTATTGTCTTTTATGGCAGCAGCCAGATTAAGTTCTAGTTGGGCTTTGGCCCTTCTCATTTTCTCCCTGCATAACCTCATGACATCCTTGTAGTCCTCCTGAGTTGCCTGCCCCTTCTTCCAAAGGTCATAAACTCTCCTTTTTTTTCCTGAGTTCCAGCCAAAGCTCTCTGTTCAGCCAGGCCAGTCTTCTTCCCCGCTGGCTCATCTTTTGGCACATGGGGATGGCCTCCCCCTGCGCCTTTAAGATTCCCTTCTTGAAGAATGTCCCGCCTTCCTGGACTCCTTTGCCCTTCAGGACTGCCTCCCAAGGGACTCTGTCAACCAGGCTTCAAAACAGGCCAAAGTCTGCCCTCACAAAGTCCAAGGTAGCAGTTAGGCAAACCCCCCTCCTTACTTCTCCAAGAATCAAAAACCCTATCATTTCGTGACCGCTACGCCCAAGATGGCCTCCAACCATCACATCACCCACAAGTCCTTCTCTGTTTGCAAACAACAGGTCCAGCGGGGCACCTTCCCTAGTTGGATCCCTCACCAGCTGTGTCAGGAAGTTATCATCTTCCACACACTCCAGGAACCTCCTAGACTGTTTGCCCTCTGCTGTATTGTACTTCCAGCAGACATCTGGTATGTTGAAGTCCCCCACGAGAACAAGGACTAGTGATTGTGAGACTTCTCCCAGCTGCTTATAGACTATTTCATCTGCCTCTTCATCCTGTTTGGGTGGTCTATAACAGACTCCCACCATGATAGCTGCTTTGTTGGCTTTCCCCCCTGATTCTTACCCATAAACACTCCACCCTGTTGTCACCATCATTAAGCTCTAGACAACCAAAACACTCCCTAACATACAGGGCTACCCCACCGTCTCCCTTTCCTTCCCTATCCCTTCTGAAGACTTTATAGCCATCCATTGCAGCACTCCACTTGTGCGATTCATCCCACCATGTTTCCATGATGGCGGCTATATCATACATTTCCTGCTGCACAATGGCTTCCAGCTCCTCCTGTTTGTTGCCCGTGCTGTGTGCATTGGAGTAGATGCACTTCAGCTGGGCTATTGATCCCACCACCTTTTTGGGGGGAGAAGCCCTAATTCCGACGTGACCATTCTCAGGCGCTTCCATGGTTTCTAATGCATCAATAACCCTTGCGTTTTTGCTGCTGCATGGATCTCCATCCCCTACCTCCACTGAGACGGCAGACCAAAGGACCTTGCTAGCACACTGTCCCTCAAACATTGGCGTGCTGCCCCCAGGCTTATCTCTAGTGAGCCTGGTCTTATCCCTTTCCCCCTTCAAATCTGGTTTAAAGCTCTTTCAATGAGCCCTGCTAACTCCTGTGCAAAGATCCTTTTCCCCCTTTGAGACAGGTGTGCCCTGCCTGTTGCCAGCAGGACTGGTGTCATGTAAACCGATCCATGATCAAAAAACCCAAAATTCTGCTGGTGACACCAGGCTCAGAGCCAGGTGTTGATCTGCTGGCTCTTCCTGTTTCTTCCCTCATCATTCCCTGCAACTGGAAGGATAGAGGAGAACACTACTTGTGCTCCTGATCCCTTAACCAGTCGTCCCAAGGCCCTGAAGTCTCTCGATTGCCCTTGCACTTCTTGTTCCAACTTCATCGCTGCCTACCTGAAAAATCAATAATGGGTAATAATCTGAGGGCCTTACCAGGGTAGGAAGTTTTCTCTTCACATCTTTAAGCCAGGCCTCAGGGAGGCAGCAGACTTCCCGAAGAAGTGGGTCCAGTGTGCATAGTGGGCCTTCTCTTCCCTTCAGTGCCCCTATGTTCTGTTCCTATGACAATGACCCATCTTGTTTTCTTTATGGAAGCAGTTTTGACGCAGGGCGTAGGCCGACTTTTAACCTCAGCCACACCTCCATGCTGGATGAACCATTGTCCTTGTTATTGTTCGGTTCCACTTGCAGAGCCTCATACCTGTTATGCAAGGGCACCTGGGAAGGTGGGGTACTCACAGAGGAGATGGGCCTGCTGCGCCGGGCAGGAACTTGTCGCCATCGCTTCGTACCCCTTAAGTCACTGTGTTCAGCCAGGCAGAGAGAGGATAGGGAATCCTCCGTATCATGCGTCCTGTCTGCCTGTCGGGCCTGTCTCGGGAAGGTAGGGTGCTATTCCAGTAGCCTCTGTCTCTTTCTCGCACTCCCTGATCCTCCTCAACCTACTCACCTCCTCCCGGAGCTCTGTCACTAAGCGGAGGAGTTCCTCTACCTGGACGCACCTCCCACAGGTGTGCTCACCACTGCCGTCCAGTACTGGCGTGAGAGCAGGGCACACCCTGCAGCCTGACACCTGGGTGGCAGCATGTTCCCACCCGAGCTCTGCCTGGGCAGCTGCGTCAGTCGTGGTGGGTGCAGAGCTTAGCGAGGCCATGGCTTTCTGCTGGGTGGATACCATTGCTCCCTGGTCAAGCTGGCAGGGCTTCAGCGCCCTTCCTGCATGCTCTTCCGCACAAACTGCCGCGCAAAGGGCCACACCATGCCCTTGCTGTCGTGAGAGCTGCGGGCTCCTGGCGGCTCTCTCTGCTCCCCCTGAGGTTCCCCTGGTTCAGGAAACCTCCCTGTGCACCACTCTAGAGCGCTCTGCTGCAGATCATGCCGGCACTCTAGCTGCTTGCCTCAGCGACTGAGTGCTAGTTTCGGTTACACCACCTTTAAATCTCCTGCCGTTGCTCCTGTATTATCTTATGCTGTTACTATACATACATCTGTGGAAGGACTTACAACAAAATGAGAAGCCTGCATAAGATTTGATTACCTTCTCCTTTCAAAAGCCATTCTGCACGACGCCTGTGCAGCACACCTCATCGTTCGCACCGCCTTCCAAGCACATACTGCCTGCAGCTCCAGGCTATAGGAAACAGAGCCCAGAGAGGTAGACTACAGGCTGGGACAAGCGGCATGTCTGGCTTAGCATAGGAGAAGCATATTGCATCCCAGGGTGGGCCAGATTCCTTCCAGCTGTTCCTGTGGAGCAGTATCATACCCCTCCAGCAATTTGACTGAAATACCATGTGCAGGCTTAGTCACACATGGAAGATGATTTAGCAATGCTTAAAAAGTCACTATTCTCTGTGTTTTAGCTACTTGGCCACTCCAGCATTGCCAGTAGTTCTACGTTATACATTTTTTTAACAGCTCCCCCAGGCTCAGCAATGCCCCACGGCTTTACATCCAATCTTCCACGGAGAAAAATATTTAGTCAACATAGTGTTACATAAAGATGCAAATGCTCCAGAAGTCTCCTGGTATTTCCCAAGCTATTTATCACAGAGCTACATTCCTCTTTCGCCTTTGAATGCATATAAGAAAGCTCAGACAAGTAACAAATAGACCATAAAAAGTATACTTGAGCATTCGGCCATACTGGTTCAGACCAAAGGTACACCAAACCCAGCATCTTGTCTCCAAAGCCAGTCAGTAACAACCTCTTAGGGAAAGCACAAAGGAACACAACAATAAAGGGAAACTTCCCAATCAGATCCCCTTTCTAGAAACCTCAGATGATTACAAGACTTTACCAGCAAAGCAGATGACCCAACAGTCTCCCAAAATATCACATGAAGTTTGTTCAGCTGGAGCAGAAGCTGCTGTTATTTGGAACCAATGGGGTGCGAGGGCCTGACTGTGAGGGTCTCTTGCTGTAAGAGACAGACCCTGGGAGCAGGGGCAGTCAGTCACCCTGCTCTGTACAAGCGACCAGAAGTGAGAGTTATCCTTAGATTGCATTAACAGGGCAGCATTGATCAAACTTAATCAGGAATCACTATACATCCCAGGTGTCGGTATTCCCTTCACAGTTAAACCTTTACAAAACTGTTACAATCATTGCCATTTATCAATGACGTCTGTATTTGATGCAGGTGCCCAGGCACTGGCAGCAGGGGCTGCAGGGTGGCCTCTGTGAGCAGCGGCCGGGGTTGCCCCATGCCAGACACGGCCGGTTCCAGCCAACTCCAACCGACCCACTGCAGGGCACACAGCTGAGCCCAGCAGCCAAGACAGTGATGTCTCTGGGAAAGCACATGTAAGAAAAGGCAAAAAACTTTTCACAGAGGGAGGAGAAGGGAACAAAAAGAGTGAGAAATAGCAGCAAGGTCAGAAGAGGAGGAGGAGGAGGATGTACAGCCAGAGCTGGAGCAGGTATTCACACTGCAGCCCACGGAGATCCATGCTGGAGCAGGGTAACAGTGTGAGAAGGAGGCAGCAGCAGCAAGAAACTGCTGTGGACTGATGCTAGCCCCCTTCATCCTCCCTCTTGCCGCTTGGGCTGGGGGTGGAGGAGTCCGAGCTCAGCTGGTTAGAGTGGGGAGGAAAGCCCACTAGATTTTTCATCCTATTTGCTTCCCCTGTCCCACTGAGGAGGGGGAATGAGTGAGTGACCAGCTGGGTGGGTGTTTGGCTGCTAGCCAGGGATAACCTGCCACAGCAGAAGAGGTGGGAACTGGCAAAGAATACATAATGCCTGTCTGGTAGTCAGAAATATCTCACTGTGTGTCTCGGGACACATCTTAGCTGCACTTTCTGAGAGATATAAAACATTTATATCAGCTTTGTACACTTGAAAAAGCATGGCAATTGGTATACACTCATCTTTCACTTACTGTTGGTAACTTATCATCAGAAAGCAAGACAAGAAAACCCACGGAAATAACAAATTCTTTGAAAAATTAATTCAATTTGAAAAGAGCAACACCACCGTATCTGCAAGTTAACAGCTACAAACCAGCACTGAAATATAATGTTGGGAACCTGGTTGTACTGAAGCAACTCTTTGCACACATTGGAGGGTAAATGAACAGGGTCATATACACCTATTGTTCAGCTGATAAATGTTATGAGTGTACAGAGCAGAGGGTATTAAACTTCCTTAGAGGACAGAGTGCAGTATTAGACTAAGGTTGTCAAATTATGATTACACATAAATTATAGTGCCAACAAGGGAAGGACTAAGTCTGCTGAGCTGAGATTAGCAACAAAAAATTCCTATTAAATGTGTGCATGTGATGAGGATTTAATGACTGAATAAGTCTTCTAAAGTTTCTAAGATATTCCCTACAAATAGCCAGATGATTTTTCAGGGATAGGTTCAGAGAGATTATAAGTCTAAGATCAACATAATTCACACCACTAATGCTTGCCTAACACTGGTTAGGCACATTTATACTGAAAATTAAAGTTTCATTTAGGTCTCTGTGGAATCAACTGTATTATGAATCAAGTCTAAAGTTACATTAAGAGAGACAAAATGTTTCAGCTGTATAGCCATGCTTTTGTTAGCCTACTGTTCATCCCAGTGATATTAAGAATCGGCTTAATTAAAAAAAAAAGCCATCAAAACCATGTAAACCAATGACTAACTCATGAAAACATTGATGTGTGGGATTTTAAACTATAATGCGTTCAAAATAAATACTACTAAATGTACTTTCAAATGAAAATCTCTGTCCACATTTCTTTTAGAAGGTGACTACTCACATTACAAAGATCATAAATCAGCATACTATTATCAATGCAATGGGCACTTTCAGCTGACTGACAGGTTGTTCTACCCAGGGACAATGATGAAGAGCCATACAACAGTATTAGGCAGGAGGCAAAAATGGATCTTGATCTAAGGAGACAAAGCATGAACACTTGCTACACAGTGAGACTGTATTGGACCTGAAGAAAACTTTTGAATCTGGATTCTGTTCTTGATAGTTTTTATAATTAAAAAGAGAAAAATATGTGTGCCAGGAAACATAAGCAAGACTCCTGGAAGCAGAGCAGCATATCTAACTGAGATCAGTGGGTGAGTGGTGCTTTTTGCTATTTACCTGATTTTGATTTTTACATACTCCTTTGCTTCCAAAGGATTGACTTGGAAAAGGGACCAAGGAGCAACAAGGTCTGGAATAGCAACACAAGATTCGTCAGGAATACAAGTCTTTATGGCTTGGCAGATGTTAATATCTTCAATAAATTTATTTAAAACTATATCTTTCTAATAGGAAAATTACTGACTAACCTAAAATACATCTGACCAGCTTTCAACATGTACACACTAACCACATGTCCGTAGAAAAAAAAGTATATGGCCTTTGTTTTAACATTTTTAACAAAACTTTACTTGTCATGTATTAAATTATCGCTTTAGAAACTCTGGATAAGATCATTCACTGTTATAAACCAGTAAAGCTTATTTTTCTTTTTTTTGTAATTACAATTTTCTATAATCCCAGAAAGAATAATTACTAATCACATGCAGTTGTTTCCCCTTGATAAATATTTTATTATTTTTCATCTCATTTAACTTTAACTCTCTTCTTACTAATTCCATCAGTCAAAAAGATCATAATTACTGAAGCCATATCCTGTCTCCCAGAAATCACTAACAACAAAACAACTGACTTATTGCCATATTTTCTGTTTAAAGTTTTCTCAGCAAAAAAACTGAATAAAAGGAAGAAGTTATTACAGAACAAATTGCAGCCTAGATACAATCCCTGCAAAATCAAGCAAATTTTAAAACACAAAACATGCCTTTGAAATTCTGGAGGAAAGCCATCAGTATTTTAAGTAGGGTTAGTGTTCAAATATTCTAAGATAGTACTCCATCATATATTACTAAGCATGGTATAAATACTTTAAAAATAATAACAAAAGAATTTCTTTATCTAAGAAAAGATGAGAACTGGGTAAAATTCTAGTTCTAGTATAAAAAAACACTGATTAAAATTCATTCTGCAGGATTTTTTTTTCATGTTCTGGGTTTCTATTTTCTAGAGACTATGTATCCTCCAGCTCATGATATGCTTTAAAATAGATTTCAAGATGGATCTTTTTACCTTTCTTTTCTCTCTCACAAAAGTCATTATTACCGGCATTCACTTAAATGACAGTTTTTATGAATTCTGCCTAGTTAAATGCACAAGTCCAAGTTTGGCCTTATGCTTTTGCCTACTGAAAATCCTCTATACGCAAAGTATTTTGAATCACTGTAAAGGTGCTCTGTCATTTATGCTCTGAAAACCTCCTACCTCTCCTTTTTCCTTCAGATTATTAAGAGAGGCAATCTTTTTTCATCATCTCTGGCTGGAATGAAAATGCAGTGGTTTAGATTTCAAAAGGCTTCCTATTGTAGACTTTTTGAGATTCAGCCATTAGTATTTTCCTGTTATTCAGTGTGAAACAGTGGTAGGCACTAAATGGGTTCTTTTATATTGTGATTTAAGAGGAAGGTTTCAAAAAAGAAAATAGAGAATAATGTAAGGATATATGCAGCATGAAGAAAAAGCAAAGCAAAAAAATAGGAGCTCTGGACAAACAGAAGTGACAAGCTCACATATGTTTTTTTCCTTGAAGCCAAATGTGACACACAGCAACCAAAGCTTAATAAAATTTCAGTGACTATGCTGATTAGAGTACAAGGATTTTTATTCACACTTCAGGCAGTGCCCATTCTCAGCTCCTTTTGCAAATAATGCATATAAAATTTATTTTTGAAAAATGTAATTTCATCCTGCAATGGCAAGTTTCTTTTTTGTTGTTGTTCTTGTGCATGACAATAATCTCTGGTAAGTCTGAAAGATGAGAGAAAAAAACACATAAGACCTGTAGGGCCAATCTTCTATGGCAGAAAACACAAGGCTGAGCTCCACATGTAAAACGGTGAGACTCACACATACAAACCTGTATTTCCAAATTATTAGATTACTACTCCAGAGCAAATAACCCAAGATTTGGCTATATGAGTCAACTAGAGCAATACTTCTACTGGAAAGCGATCCTGCCTCTACCACATATGGTTTGGTCACACTGAATCTCCACATAGCCTGTTCCCCTCATCAGTATCTAACACTCTCCACCCAACCCAGCCTGCCTTGCCCCCCTCTACAATTGTACTTATCAATGATATTTGTGTCAGTCTTCAGATCATGTACCTATTCACCATGCATCAGTAACAAGCATCATGAACTTCAAACGATTTGGTGGCATTTACTGTGTGTTCAACACATTTCTCTGTTTCTTCTCTATAGCTCAGCTGGAACCATGTCTGCAAGGATCTGAGTCAATGAGAAAACAGCACAGCAACAGTAAGATGTGCACTAATTTGATATTTTCCATTTTCATGACAAAAGGAACATTTCCTACAAGGCACACACAAGACCTTTCAGAAGAAATTTTAGGTGGCTGATTTGTTCTCCATCTTTATCATACTAGGTTTCCGTATGCCATTCTTTGATTGTAGTTTAATTTTGGTTTTCAGGAGGACTTTATAGATGATATAGACTTCCATTAAAAATAGGAAAAGGAAAAAAAATTACAATGGAGATTTCAGATGCATTCTCACAGGTCGTACTGAAAATGAAAATGTGGTAATCTTGATTGTCTTGTCTTTTGTGAATGCACTTTACTAAGGAATGTCTACATCCATATCTCAGCCACCAACCATCATCAATAAATCATCAAAACTCGTCTGAATCATAGAATCATAGAATATCTCAAGTTGGAAGGGACCCATAAGGATCATCAAGTACAACTCCCTGCTGCTCGCAGGACTACCTAACACTAAACCATATGACTAAGAGCATCGTCCAGACACTCCTTGAACTCTGACAGGCTTGGTGCCGTGACCACTTCCCTGGGGAGCCTGTCCCAGTGACTGACCACCCTCTCAGTGAAAAACCTTTTCCTAATGTCCAATCTGAACTTCCCATGGCACAGCTTCATTTCATTTCCTTGTGTCCTATTGCTGGTCACCAGAGAGAGGAGGTCAGCACCTCCCCCTCCAATGCCCCCTTGAGGAAGCTGTAGACTGTGATGAGGTCACCCCTCAGCCTTCTCTTCTCCAGGCTCACCAAGACAAGTGACCTCCGCCACTCCTTGTAAGTCTTGCCCTCAAGACCTTTCACCATCTTGGTTGCTCTCCTCTGGACACATTCTAATAGTTTGATGTCCTTCTTATATTGAGGCGCCCAAAACTGCACACAGTACTTGAAGTGGGGCTGCACCAGTGCAGTGTAGAGTGGGACAATCACCTCCCTCAACGGGTTAGCTATGCTGTGCTTGATGCACCCCAGGACACAGTTGGTCCTTTTGGCTGCCAGGGCACACTGTTGACTCATATTCAACTTGCTATCAAACCAAACCCCCAGATCTCTTTCTGTGGGGCAAATGGACTCAATCCTGAATAACCTAGCCCTAAAGCTCTAGGTTTAAAATTAATCTGAGGCAGTGACTTATCTCTTCCTCCCAAGTTCAGACAGCAGATATCCCACTCGCTTGAAAGCCAGTGGTTTGTAAGGATACAATCTCACAAAAGGTTGAATTCTCACCAATTCTTCCCAACTTCTACCACCCAGAAGAGAGAAACAAATCTGCCAGCTGCAGCCTGGTGTTTTCTCCATTCTGGGCAGAGTGGCAGAGACATGAGGGCTCTGTGCAGCCCTTTTACCTCATGCATGTAGGAGAGTACCTCGTATGCAGCAGCTTTGGTGTGCGGTCAGAAAAAGGGCCTTGGGGGCTTGGAAGACAGAATTATGTAGATTCACTGGCCCACATATATATCTATAAGAGTCTTCTCCATGATGCTTTCACATAGGAAGAGAGTCTGTTTTGTCATACAGCTTGCTCATAATATCAGGTTTTGGGCTAAAGGTTATTTTTATGTACCCTGAAGAGTTAGTTATTTCAAGCCTGCCATGTACTAGGACTATTTAATTGTACAATTGAAACAGGAGCTGCCAAATGACAAAAGAAACCTAAAAATTGGTTATAAAACAAATAAACAGCAAAAGAAATTAGTGGTTTAAATGAAAGAAGGAGCAAGTTCAATTGATTTCAGGGATATTCAAGATTTTAACTTAATGGTTTTTAGGCCATTACTAGTTAATTATTGTTACGGTAGGTTTTCCATTTAGTTGACAGGCACAAGAAAGACTCAGCACATACCAACCTAATTTGTAATTAAATTTTAGATTTTAAACAAATCCACTTGAAACATGAGAGATGTTGGACAAATCTCTTCTCAGCAATAATGTAAATAGAAGTGTTTATACAATATAAAATGCTAATTTGGAGCTCAGGCAAAGTATCATACGTAGCAAAATTGAAGCCTTCATAATGAAAAATGTTCATCCAAAGTGGCTGTTTGCTTTGGGAAGCACTAGTTTTTCAATTTCTCTTTCTAAAACATAATTTGTATTGCCTAATACATTTCATAAACTTTTTCCAGCTTGTGAGCCCAGGAAAGAATTCAGATACTCATTATTTCTTAAGCATTTTTATGATTAATTATACCTGTACAGTAATGCAGCTCCACAGAGCCATTAAAAAAATTGTGTGGGCATTTGTAAAAGAAAAAAAAAAAAGGTACCTGAAGAGATATTCAGATCAGGGAGGTATGAATTTTTGCACTAGAGTCTCTAATAAAAATAAAGAAAAGTTTCCCTCATATTTTTAATTCCCTGGAAAGTTGCTAAATGGTATAAGATATTGCCTTACATAAGACATTTCCTTGACTTTTCTCTTTTCATCTTTGAGCATCAGAACTTGTAGTTAAAACAAAAAGGCAGACGAGTAGCAAAAAAAAAAAAAAAGAAAGCAGAAATGCACATACAGGTAAGACTCTACAGATGAGAATATTAAGGAATAAAATTTCACTGTTCTCCCAGAAAGGCTGTTACTTTGATGTCAGAGCACCTGCTGTGATGGAGATCTTCTTTGAAATGCTTACGGTGACATGGTTTTATATAGCTTTGTAACAAGATCTTCTTGGAAAATGAGAGACATTGAAAGCTGATGTTAGAGGTAATTCAGTAGGTGACCAGCTGGATTGTGCATTCAGACACTTGTACTAAAAAGAAACCAGCCATAGGAAACAAAAGGGCCAAACTGCTTCTTTTGGCAGCAATATCAGCTTCCACTGGCCTCTGGTACTGGAAGGTAAAACTGACTTTCTCTGCACGGTTCGGTAAAGGAAAAGTGATCCTGGATGTCAGTACTGACTACCATAATACTATGTGTTAGAAATAGGTGTTAGACTGTTTTGTTTAACAACTGAACTGACTATGTTTACAATTAGTCATTAGACTATTCTTTAGCAAAAAAGACTTGGAGAACCATCTTCAAAGTTAAGCAAAGCACGTCGTTCATTGTGCATTTCACAAGAGTAACGACACGCTTAAAATTAAGCATGGCCTTTGTTGAACCAGGGCCTTACTGAAGGTCGATTAGGTATGCGCAAAGGCAAGCATATTTTCATGGACCATTCATTAAAACCCCACTGACTAGAAGATGTTCATTGATAAAGATGAAGAAAAAAAATCTTGTGGTATAGCAGAACACAAAAGACAGGTACCACACTAGACAAGCATGGGGTAGGGGGGAGTATTCATAAAAGAAGGGTTCTGCATTGACTACATATAAGATAAACTCAAAACCTCCAAATAATACTTTAAGAAGTTTAATCTTTGATGTAAGATCATCATAGTTATCTGCACCTAATATCTGAGGGTCTTCTAATTGAAAATACTAAATAATAAATATGTTATTGGATTATTTTATATTGCCTTTTATTTGCAGACATCATATACTTTCAGACCTTTATTTAATTTCACAATAAAGCAAGGAGTAAGACCGGCATTTATGAGCAAGACTGGTATTCGATGAATGTGTAAGGTAAATGTATGAGGTAATTAGGTTTTGCATAGTCCAAACATGAATTGAGATACATAATTTAAAGGGGATATTCCCTAGAAATAATGTTTTGATTTTCTTAATAATCTCTTTTTCAGTGGCTATATGACATCAGTAAAATGTGTTATTATTAATTATTGTAATATCTATGTTTGTTAATTGTTTGTTGGCTTGTAATAACATACTATAATATATTTTTGCTATACATACTTTTCATTTTTTCACAAGCTGTTTTTGTATGTTATCTGTCATTATCTTTTAAAATCTTAATATAATAAATACATCTTTTATCATCTTAATAATAATGACTATTCAAAACAAAACATTCTCAGGTATTTTGATAACTATACTGAAGTACTGCAGAGCACTTTCAGGCAGATCACAGTTACATATATAAATACAGCAACTAAATTTTGGTGCTTAGTAAAGTTTCTAATTATGGTGAATACATATGTACTGCACTTGGATACTTAAAAGATTATCATATCTCTCAGACAATCTGTTTACTTTTGTTTTCCTGTTTGCAATACATGTTTGAGTAATTCAGTTTTCATTCATCTTTAGGCTCTACAACTGACTAAAATGGTGTAGAGTGCAGATATCCCATGTTCCGAACACTTGCCAGATTTTAGGAAAGTAACTCAAAAGCTTATTTTCAAAGAAACATCCATTTTTTAGATCAGATTCTTGCAGTATGCTTAGCCAAATCTAATAGAGAAATATTTCATCCTTTCTCACTCCTGGGTTACATTGTAAATGTTGTATTAGTACTGGAGGGAAAAAGATAACTGACTGACTTACATTTTGCTATGGGTTGAAATAGGAAAAGATGCTTTGTCTTGCTGAGGATTTTATAGTTCTTACTTCTCTACATAAAGGTGGATTTGATCGAGGCTACTCATACAATCTCCTTGGAAGGAGAGATGTAATGCTATACAACCTTGTTGAACTTCAAGCAGCTACATCAGCTTTCAACCCAAAGATACCGAATATTACCAGACAGATTCCACTCTGCCTAGTTCTTATTTATTTACTGTAAAAATGAATATTGAGAAATGGGAGTGGGTTCAGAGAATAAGCAATTTAAGGAGCTCAATAAATTCATTTTGTAAAAGAAATTGAAGCAGTGACAGAACTCCAAATGCAGGCAGAAAAAGAACACTTCAAACTATAGAAGGAAAACACAGTACAATGACTAGAATTAGAAGTAGGAAGCCTTAAAATAAGGCACAAGGATTTAAAAAAATGTATATTTGAAGGTAAATTAATTACTGATACTTCTTGAGAAACATGGTAACTTATCTATCACTAAATCTTTAAATCAGGACTAGAAAACTTTATATTATGAGGAAGAAATCCTTTGTCTCTTGAAATTACTTGGAAATGTAGCCATTGACATAAAAGGTCAATATTTACTATTATAAGTGTTGAGCTGTATCTGAAAAAAGGCACAAGACAGCTCTGAGGTGAACCAGACTAAGACAGAGGAGAAAAGCCTGTGAAGGACAGCAAATGGCAGCACAAGGGCAAGAGTCCATGCCAACCTGAGCACTGCTATTTTGGAGGAAAACGCTATACCCCTCTGCTTCTTTCGTCTCTTGCCTCCCTGTCCTTGCCTCCCTGACTGTTGAATAATTTCATGCCACCTAAAGACTTGCTGTCACTAGTCCATTAGAAGGCTTACTGAAGAGTTCTACTAACCAGTTTAATTGTATTTATCTTACGTTAAAGACTTACCCAGCAGCCTGTAGTTTAACCTGCAAAAATACGGCAAGAGCTTTGCTCTCACCGCACTTACTTTGGATTATAAGCAGGGTCTCGCCAATTAACAAAATTCTACAGCCCAAAGAACATGACGAAGAATGAGGGACCTATCCCTGTGAGGTGATATGACTACCTCATAGGGTGCTCAGGAATTTCCAACATCAGATTATTTTCCCAATCAATAATGCATCAAGTGTATTTATTTTGTCAGCCAAATATTGACCCAGTCATATCTGATTTTAAAGATCTGTTACTTCATACTTCACGGAGTGAAATCACAGAATCTGTGTTGAGAATTCTTTCTTTTCTCCCATGGACAAAAATAGCTGGCTGAACTCCTGGTAAATCCATTAGTTGTAGTCCCTTAATTGCAACAGGTCTTTATTTGTACATTTCCTTTTTGATGAATATCTTAAGAGCTCAGATTAAGTTCTAACTAAATCATATTAATGAGAGTGCTAACTTCCTAGAGAAAGAAGGCGAAAAGCAGGCTGAGCACCAAACATCTTTCTGGTCGTTTTTCATTCATGTTCAGTGACAGCCTTGTTAGCATTACGATTAATCTTTTCATTCTTCAGTGAAAGCATCAATAAAGTCTCAAGGGTGTCCTTCATTATATGGCTCTCAGTACCTGCACACCCAATCACACACATATTCGCAATGCTTAGAACATATTAGAAAGTTGAATTTACATGAAAACACTTAGACAGAAAGAAGCTAGTAAACTCACATGCAGTGGAAATGTAGGAAAATTGCATATTTATATACACTATATAATTGTATATTTAGATATACTATAACATCAAAATATTCAGAAATATATTTATATTCTATAACTCATCTTTAGTCACCACCTTTTTATGTCCATTATTTGTACAGATGTTATGAAGATGTTATTTTTCATACACCTTGGCACTATTTTCATATGGATTTGCAAAGTGATTTACATAATTAAAATGCTTGGGCAACTCTAAAATTAGCATGTCCTAATTACCAGGTATCTGAATTAAAAAAAAAACTTTATCTTCTTGCAGGAAATTTCCTAGATTCTTGGAGAAGGCAGTAGGCTTTTTAGGTGGGAACAAGGACATTGCATTCTATTCCAGTGAAATAATTTGCTCACAATACTTTCAGAGGATTTTATTTTTATAACATCTGTCCTGGAACTACAGTATTACAGAACTGATTTACAGGAGGAAAAGAGCCTTTGATGGAAAATGGATCCATTAGATTTAAAAGAGTTAAGAGTTGTCCTGGCCGTATACAAGGCCAGAGAACTAATTTTAAAAGAACGGCTCAGTGCAGTCTCTCAGATCTACTTTTTTCTCACCAGAAGGTAAGGTCCCCACAGTACCATGGTATTCACTGCAGCAGAGAAGGACTGCAGTCATCAGAGATGTCTGCTGGATTCAGGAGGACCCACGGTGCGTTCTCCCTTTCAGAACTCCCTGCTTTAACATCTCCTATTGTTCTGAATGGATTAAACATAGCCATTGCTTCTCTGGAAAGATTAGATCCTGTTGTAATGTTTGCATACTTAAGAATAAGCCAGATCTGAAGTCCTTATTGAGTAGAAGTACTCCTTGAAAAAAGTAATAATGATGATTTGGACAGGAAAATATTTTAGCTGAAGAAAAAAACCTTAGAATTTAGAATTCTATTGAAATGTAATTTCTTCTATTTTTAATTGCTTGGATGAAACTTATTTTTATGAGGGAGAAAAATCAGGTTAAAAACATTCAATGAGCTCTACATAACTTTTAATCCAGTTCCTATGAGAATTTTATTTGATGAAATGCTGAGCCAAAATTTCAGAAATGTATGTGGAAGGAAAATTTGAATCCAGGACATGTAAGAAGTTTGCAAAAATAGAGTTCTCTTGGGGGAGGTACTCCCTCTTTCTAGTACTAACTGCCTATCTTCCCTTTGTAGAATGACAAAATATCAGTTTCAAAAGTATAATTTTTCTGCTTAAATACATAAAATTACAGACTTACAGCTGGGACTTTTAGTAAACTTAAATACAATGATGGGACGTAAGATTCCCACAGCATTATTGTATCAAAAGTATATTATACTAGTCTACATCCGTGAGTGGCAACAACTTTCATCTAGTGAAGTCTTGTTATATTGATTGTGACCAGAGCCACACTGTATCACAAAATAAGGGTAGAAAAATTAACTACAACCCTTAAACAGATCATGATCAGCTGAATATGAATATTTTGGGTAACAAATCCAAAATCTGCTGAACATAAAATGACACAAAAATAACAATCTTTATCCTATAATGCAAGTTACTCAATAACCCAAAGCACTGGACTACTGTCCTGGTTTCAGCTGGGATAGAGTAAATTTTCTTCTTAGTAGCTGGTACAGTGCTGGGTTTTGGATTTAGTGTGAGAATAATGTTGATAACACTCTGATGTTTTAGTTGTTGCTAAGTAGCGCTTACCTTAAGCCAAGGATTTTTCAGTTTCCCCTGCTCTGCCAGCAAGCAGGTGTGCAAGAAGCTGGGAGGGAGCATAGCCGGGGCAGCTGACCTGAACTAGCCAAAGGGGTATTCCATACCATAGAGCGTCACGCTCAGTATATAAACTGAGGGAAGATGGCCAGGAGGGGCAGATCACTGCTCGGGCATTGGTCAGCAGGTGGTGAGCAATTGCATCGTGCATCACTTGTCTTTTCTTGGGTTTTATTTCTTTTGTTGTTGTTATATTGTTTTGCATTATTATTATTATTATTATTGTTGTTGTTGTTGTTAGTATTATATTTTATTTTACTTTAGTTATTAAACTGCTCTTATCTCATCCCACGAGTTTTACTTTTTTTTCCCAGTCCTCCTCCCCATCCCACTGGGAGGGGGGAGGGGGGAGAAGGTGCATGGTGCTTAGCTGCTGGCTGGGATTAAACCACAAGAACTACTATAAGAATTAAATCTGAAGTGTATGAAGTTCAGATGAGATATGAATCACAGTATCTTTAATTAGACCTCAAAGGTGTTGTGGAAATTTATGAAACATTCCACATTTCTAATTCTGCCTTTTTTTTTTTTTTTCAGGGGGGGATTTGAGTTTATTCAATTCTCTACATACAACCTTCATCACACTGACAATATTAAATTTTCTGCTATCCATTACAGCTCAACTCTATGGCCAAATACACTTTTTGGATATTCATCTGCAGGCCCTGCTGCCAGCTACTTAAATCTCAACAATTACAGAGGTTACAGTGAAATGACCCTCTACACTCAAGCTGTTTCTTATATAAATAAGAGGAGACACTGTGAGCAAATCACTGTCAGTTATACCTTCTTGCATAAACTCCAGGTGGGTAATCTGATTCATAAAATGTTCTTCACCAGTTACTGAGAGAACATATTATAATCTTTGCATTGATTAATATAAAATTCCCCAGCCATTTTCTCTTTAATGAAATAAACTTGGTTCATCAAAACCTAGGAGAAGCATTGAAGATATTTGCATGTGCCATTGAATTGATGTTCAAAATGGAAACAAAACTAGAGCTAGCCAATGCTGTTTGATAACCACCCATGAAAGAAAGGTTCGGAATATTGGCAATTCCCTAGGTTTACGCAGAATTTTCCTGAGACTTCATAAAGTCAGCTGATTAGGCTGACAGTCACTACCTACGTAATTAACTGCTCTCAGTAAAGTGTCCTAGACAAACTAAATAAAAACCAGACCATTCCACACTCCCTATTCTTGTTTGTATATGACATGTCATTTGCTTAAGAAAAACAAATTTTAAAGATGGAGAGTTATGTTCTGAAAAGCACAGATGTAATGGTCATGGTTGGGTGAAACAAAAGAACAGACTCAGTGGCTAGAAGGAATTGTATAAATTCAAATTTCAAAAAAGTTGTGCATAGTTTCAGAAATGGAAGTAATTCACCACCAGAACAATCTACCAAAAGAAGTGATTTCTCTATCCTTAGAAATCTTGAACTTAAGATTGGACATGCTCCTAAAACATGTGCTGTACTTCAATACGCTCCTTCAACTTAGAGAGAATACCAGGCAAAATTGTCTGTCTGGTGGGGCATAGACTACAATGGCCACAACAGCTCCTTCTGGCCTTGAAATCTATTGCTTATGAATTACAGCTCCTCAACTGAAAGCAACTTTTGTGTGGCCTCCTTGAAATACTAGCTCTTGAAATAGCCATATTCACTCCCCAGAGGTACATGTATCAAAAAGAGTTGAACTGTATGTAGTAACACCATGTTCTCAGAGCCAGGCTTTGTCTGTTGGGCACAATCCTCCAGCAGCCAATTGCACAAAGGGATTATGAAGGCCCACTGGTGTTGAGGGCAGAAAAAAACCTGATCCCTCCGGTATCTCCAGCTCTCTTCTGAGCTTCTCCTTTGTCCTCAGAGTGCACTAAAAGGACCAGTATCCTTTTCCATAAACTCAACTCACTGTGCCTGGAGATCTTCTAGGTAAAATTTATAAAGTACACAAGACAGAGTATGGTTTATTTCCCCAGAAATTGCAATGTGAATTTCACTGAATAGACCCCTCAACAAAATATCTTCTAGGAGAATCAGCATCTGTGAAAACTGATACACAGGACAAAAAAAATCCTGGTTAAAAATAACAGAAATCTACTCAGTCAAAGCTTAACTGATGAAGCTGAAGCAAAACCGGAACAGTAAATCATCGATAACCTTTGATATAATTGGATGAATTTGCATGGAAGTCATAGCAATTGCACCTGCTCATACCAAATCTCATTTTCTTCAAATGCTTTTCATAGCTGACATGTTATTAATTATTCACTTTCCAGTAGTGCACCTGGAAACCCCAGTGTTCATCACTGTGCCAGATACTACACAAACTCAGGGAAGAATTATTGTCTTCAATATTCAGAGTGTTTCAAGTAGTTATTTACCAATAATCCTAAGTACTATTTCCAAAAAATATACCTCTATCCACAAATATTATGACAGTAATGTCATCGGTATTATGTACAACCAATCAATTATTTTCTTAGCATTCACTTTCCAACGCATATCAGAAATCCCAAGATTCACAAAAACTGAAAAGAAATTCATGGAAAACATCATGGGAAATTTCTAGTCTACTTTCAGAGTCATCACTCATCCCACACTTAGTTATACCACAAATCTGACTATATAAGCACACGATGAGCATGAAAGATAATTGTTGCTCATAATGAACTACTTTCTACGCTGTTCTAGTATTTTTCAACATAAATTTATCAAAATTAAATTCCAATCATGCAATGCTATACTCTTGATGATCTTATGCAGAAACAAAGATAAATTCTTTTTTTGTTTTAGGTAGAAAAAATATATCCCCAACCACTATCCTCATTTGTAACTTCTGTGTCTGTTGATGCAAGTGTAATAACTGTTAAGGTGGTCCCCAAATGATACTCCATCTTTGCATGTTGATTGGTATTCCTCATCAGGATGGGAAAAGCCTTCAACATATGTATATAGCCAAGCTTCATTTGCAATACTTATAACTATTATTTCTATTTTGCTTGGCCTTTTTTTTTTTTTTAACTTTAGATCTTCATTCTTAACCAAGGCAGTAGATCAGAAATTTGTAAGAAACGTCTTCAGACTTTTACAGATTAGATTAATACTCCTGAAGAAGTGTTCCAAGAATGCTTTCTGATTTCACTATCTTTCTTCTAATCTTTAAGTACTGACTGATCATTAAAAAAGGAAAAAAAAAACCTTTCTGAATAATATATTTGAGGAAAATAAACCCTCTGTCTACTTAAAATTGTCTACCACCCAGATTCTGTACAACATTTACTTAAATAACATCTTTTTTTCTTTCTTTAATATGATGTCTGATATATTCAAAATTGCAAAAGAATTTCTCAGTTGTGACTGGCCACTTATATAAATTCAATATTTTTTATTGTAAGAATTCATAATCATAAATGAAGTATATGCCAATTCATATACATTGAAATTCTGCTTCTGCAATATTTACAATAACAGTTCAGTTCAATCTCTTTCTTGTAGAAAGTGTACATAAAGAAGAATTTAGCATAGTCAAAGCAAAAGTGGTAATTGGAAAACAGCAGTTTCTTGCAATATTTTCCCAGATGTATTAAATAATAATTGTTATTATTCCTATATGGGCAATACATCTGTTTTTCACATAAGTCTGCTCTCTTGTTAGCCGAGGAACTTTTTAGAAATGTATTTGCAATTTTAAGTGCTGTTTTTCTGCAGAATTCATTTTTAGTTTTGAGACGGGGTGGGTTTTGGTCTGAGTCAAATTAGTTAGTTATTAATAATGGCATGAGAGAAAAAAGTCTTATTATTGTAACCGAAAGGAAAGTACAATGATTATTTTCAAAGCTAAATGGAACAAAATTAATAACTCAGACCTAAAAGCAGTTAGGAAAAAAGAATAAATAAAAATATTTTGAAATGAAAACTAGAACTATACCAACATGCAGTACACCAACATGCACCATGGTCCAGTTAACACCAGTCCAATTGGTCATAAGTTCCTCACATATGTTTTCTAAGCTTCTTAATAACTACTTCTGAACACAAATGCTTCAGGAGTGATTTTTCAATCCTATGATTTTCAGTCATATGTTCATCAAAAATGTCATAAATTCATAAATTACATAATTTGTGCACGCACAAAAAAAACATAAGGTTTATGAACACTCCAAAGAGAACTAAGTGTCCTATTTGGTAAGAATCTTTTCAATCTCACAATCATGGGCCACAGATTTTGGCAGTCCCACAGTTTCAAAGGATTTCTGAGATTTGTGGTTGTTCTTGACTGGAACTACCATTTAAGAAGGCTTAAGGAATTTAAGGATTCTCACATTCATCAGCACTTTCAGGTTCCCAAATGACACTTCTGATAAATTCTTCGGAGTTTTACCCACCCACCATTTTATGAAACAAAGCTGGAGGCATCCACAGTGTGTGATGGGATATGCTCTCTGCTCCCTGGTAAGATTAGTGCTGCTTTACTTGATCTATAGTCTATAGCCACTTTATACTTCACTTTATGGTAAATCCACCCTAAAACAATATCAGGTAGGGAAGGACTGGACAGCGGTTAAA
The DNA here is from genome assembly GCF_018139145.2 of Gymnogyps californianus. Lineage (NCBI taxonomy): Eukaryota > Metazoa > Chordata > Aves > Accipitriformes > Cathartidae > Gymnogyps > Gymnogyps californianus. Next base: position 79,582,170 of record NC_059473.1, on the reverse strand, counting down.
ATTCTGATTTTCTGTCCATAGGCCCATCTAAAATTAAAGACTTGACTTCTTTTCAGAATCACTCTGACTTCTAAGAAGAGATGTGTTAGGAAACCTAAATACTGCTTTTACAGCAACTGTATCTCCATTCATTAATTATACCTGAAGTAATATACGTTAATATACCTGCATGGCCTCAGAGCACAAATCTAACAAATAGTATGGCTGAAATTTCTGTATGGCAACTCAAAAGAAAAGATTTCACACAGCACATTTATATCTGCACCTCCAGATCTGCAACACCACCAGAGACAACTTACAAGTGATTTACTACCACTGAGCTAAGCCTTCCTTCACTCCTGCTTTTGTTCTTCTGTGTCCCTCTTAGAAGTACATTTTACTGCAGTATGTGCCACTGGATGATGGATCACTGGACACTGAGCATATATTTATCATTTCAAGCTGATTTTAAACAATAACTGAATGAAATAAAAACACCATGTCTCCTTGGATTTCTTTACTAGAGGAGGATATGATTTCATCCTTCCAAAAGCATATGGAGAGAGAGAAATTTAGAGATGCATTTTCCAGGGCAAGCGTACTACCAGTTGTTGCCAGTGGTTCATCAGACTGGGCTTTTACTGGCCAGTAATTTTGATGAATCAAAAGGAGCTAACAGCAAGGTCAGCACATACAACAGGAGCTGTGTGGAAAGTGTTCAGTTACATAACGAAAACAAAAAATTTCTGAACAGAATTTTAGGGAATAAGGCTTATAGGTAACTAGTTTGATTCCTTGAAAATCCTAGCTAGTGTCAAGAAGATGATTTCTAACAGCCATAAAGAGCAGTTTGTTGACTACTTTCGTAGTGTAAATGACAGAAATCTGCATGCTCAACACAACAACAGACTAGGCAGGACTAAATACTGAAGAATATACTGTTGTTAATAGCCCCATACTATCAAGAAGATGGCTTAAATGGTTTATTGAGTCTTCTCCTTCTCCAGCTTCTATAGTTAACAACCTATTTTCTTCCTGTTGTCCTTGAATTTTTAAAGAATGAAACATAAATGTATTTCAGTCCCAAAGAGAAAAGGCAGTCTTGTGACTGTAAAGGCTATGAAAACTTGCATATTGTGATCAGGGGAGTGTAAGGATTCAGCTGAGACTTCCAGCACCATCATGCCTTGTGCAGAGGGACAGCTTGGGACAGAAAATCCAGCACATCTCTGATCATTTTCCATCTGAACATCAGAAAACACTTTTTACTGTGAAGGTGACCAAGCGCTGGCACAGGTTGCCCAGGGAGATTGTGGAGTCTACATCACTGGAGATATTCAAAAGCCATCTGAACACAGTCCTGGAAAACTGACTCTAGCTGGCCCTGCTTGATCAGGGGGGTTGGGCTAAGTGACCTCCAGAGGTCCCTTTCAACCTCAACCGTTCTGTGGTTCTGTGATTCTGTGACATCTGTGTTCAACTGACAGACTTTGCACCAGGATTAGGTGCCGTAAGCCTTGTATCTGACAAACCTACCTTTCCCCCATCAATAAAGGAAAAAAACTATATCAGGAATATATTCTGGCTGTCACCTTCTATGTGACTTTTATATACTCACTCTCTGTATTCAGTATGTCATTTTAAATATGTAAACACGCCATGAATATTTCACAGCGTAAACACAATCAGAGCCCGATTTCAACACCGTTCAGTAGCAGAGTTCCCAAGTGTTCGCCTGCTTCCTGGCCCACTAAGCTCAGACGCCTCTATATGAGTTAAAGGCTGTTATGTCCCTCCTATCTAAACCTTGCTTTGTAGAAGCACATTAGAAAAAAACTGCTGGCACTTCAGCTATGCATATGATGTTATATCAAGCTGACGGCTTTTTTATGTCTTCAAACTGCCAACGAAAATATTTACCACCAAGGATAAATCTCATAATAGGCTACAGTGCTTAAAGACCTGCAACAGCCATTTACTTGTAGTATCAAAACTTTCCTAGCAGGCTCAGTCAATTATTATTCTGCCCACTGATATATCACTAGAAACACAATCTGATATTTTTTGTAAAGAAGTGGTATTTAGCAATAGTAGAATGCACATGAAATTTGATTTTATTTTTATGCACATCTAAATTCTACTGCACAAAAACCCTGCAGTTAACTATTATTACAATACCTGTTGGCTATCTTTTTCCTTTTATTGATGTGCACTAAGCACTTCTCAATGATGTTTCATGGTTTGCAGAACATATCTGAACTTAGCTGAGAAATTATTTCAAAAGTAGACTTCCACTGGGAATGTCAATGAGGTAAGGACATTTTTGACATATTATCTGCATTACTAAGCTTTATTTGATCTGCAAGATTAAAAGAGATTGAGTTGAAAGAAGCAGTGAGCTGCACCTTAATGGAACAATAGCTTGACATCAAAGATGTGTGTGATTTGAAAGACTGAGTGGCAGCTGCTACAAGGAGATTATAAAATCAGAATCCAGACTTCAATAGTGTACTCCAAGTCTTGGTGTGGAACACAAACCTGCAGTTCAGTTCAGGAATAATTTTAGCACATCAAACATAATCTAGGCTGACTACTTTCTTGCTTCCATCTTTTTCTCTAATTAGCTAATAATCAACAGCTTACATGACTGTCTGAAATATCCAGGGAGAATTATATTTCTTTTCTACTTGTGACAGCTCTATTTTTAGCCTGTTCTTAAACTCACTGTCCTCATCATCTAGGGAATGAGTCAGTGGGGTGAGGTCAAAAATGGCAATCTAGACATGTAATTTCACTTCCTAGGAAAGGAAAGCAGAGAGAAATCACTTGTGTCAATCACTCATTCCTATGCAGGGGATACATAGGAATTTGAACATACAAAACTCTGGTTGGTCTGGTTCCTGGGTAACGTATTAGTTGGGGGGTTCTCTTCTAGGTAAATGTATTCTTCTTCCCCGTTTTGTCTTCTTTTTGAAATAGAAGTCTGACCTGGTTTTGACACTGAGCTGTAAGATAGGTTTGGCAGCTGTGAGTCTCTCTGATCATGAGGTATGCTCCTAAATGTTTGCATGATTGGGACAAGGCCATGCCTTAGCATTTCAACATTTTCCAGTGACCAGTTAACACTTGCTAGCAATTGCCACTTTCATTTTTAGGCACTTAGCTCCCCTTATATCATGTATGGAGAGCCCTGGCATTTAACTTGGGCTTGTGAATTCAGCTGCATGGCAGGACGACTAAAAGGAATTGAAATGTTCTGTCTTGCAAACCCTGAGCAGTGGCTTTTACCTCAGTGATAATGTAAGAGATATTCTGAATTTGGTACAAAAGACTGAAGGTTGTAAAAGCATTCTGAAGGGCAAATCAGGATGCTTTCATATTTGGGCTGTGGTTTTTTTGGCAAGATAAGAGGTTTGAGGGAAGGGACTTGGCTACAGACACTCACATACACCTTCTCTGGCTGGTAGCTTATCCAGAGGGCTGTTTCCCTTTATAAATATGTCAGGTCATATTAAGAAAAAAATGCATAATACAGAAGAATAAAAATAATCTTATATATGACTGGATGGAGAATTGGTGATGATGTTTCAGTTGGAACATGCGATCATCCCAAGGATATTGTCATGCAGGGACACAGCAAAATGGAAGCTGCTCATTGTGCCTGTAAGAGTTATTTGCACTCTCCTTCCCTCCCAGTTATATGCTTAATTCAAGCAAGGTTTTTCAAAAGTACTCTAGAACTATGAAAGGAGTAGATCAGTAAAACTGAAGTACCTATAAATGGCATTCTCATGGAGTGCAATTCTGCATCTTTGAAAGTGGCTGTCCAGAGCCATAATCGGTTTTGAAAATTTGAGTTACGTTTAGATCGAACAGGTCAGAGGGCAACAAGGTAAAAAACTTCAAAGCTTCTGAAATATTGTTTTCAACACAAAACCCTGTGTACTAGCCTTATTCTCATTTCATTTCTACTATAATTCAAATCTGTACTACAACACCCATATAGTGAAGCAATTCTGGCTGTGAAGACAAATTATTTTTAAATCTGAAACCTTTTGTCTTCATCCATGTTGTTGATACTCATGTAGGTCTGCATGATCAAACAGATGTGACAAGTGACACGTTGTTATAAAGATGCCAGACAAAATCAGATGTAGGTGTCATCCCATTATTACTGTTCTGTACACATCATTGGCGTTACTAAGGATGCTAACTGCACTGATGTCCTGGTTTTGGCTGGGACAGAGTTAACTCTCTTCTTAGTAGCTGGTACAGTGCTGAGTTTTGGATTTAGTGTGAGAATGATGTTGATAACATGTTGATGTTTTAGTTGTTGCTAAGTAGCGCTTATCTTAAGCCAAGGATTTCTCAGTTTCCCATGCTCTGCCAGCAAGCAGGTGTGCAAGAAGCTGGCTGCTGACTGGGATCAAACCATGGCAGTCCTTTTTGGCGCCCAATGTGTGGTATAAAGGGTTGAGATAACAACAGATCTGACCAGAGCATGTTAAAACAAGTTTGTTATAAGCATTCATTGTATTAGTTTAGTAGTCGCTGGTCACAATGTTGGTTTATTGGCTCTTATAGTTGTGGCATTTGTTCTTAGAGCTGTGTTATGCATCACCTTACTTGCCGTATATAGTCCCTGTTGTGGACTATATAGGACTGTCGTGGTTTAACCCCAGTCAGCAGCCAAGCACCACACAGCCGCTCCCTCACTCCCCGTCCCCCCTCTCCGCTCCTGGTGGGATGGGGAGGAGAATGGGGAAAGAAGGCAGAACTCATGGGTTGAGATAAAAATAGTGTAATAACTAAAGTAAAATATAATATTAACAGTAATAAAAATGAAATATAATAATAATAATAGTAATAAAAAGGAATATAACAAAAAAAAAGAGGGGAGGGGAAGGAAAAAACCCCCAGTGATGCACAATGCAATTGCTCACCACCCGCTGACTGATGCCAGACCCGCAATCCACCCCTCCTGGCCAACTCCCCCCTGTTTATATACTGGGCATGACGTTCCATGGTATGGAATATCCCTTTGGCTAGTTCAGGTCAGCTGCCCCGGCTATGCTCCCTCCCAGCTTCTTGCACACCTGCTTGCTGGCAGAGCATGGGAAACTGAGAAATCCTTGGCTTAAGATAAGCGCTACTTAGCAACAACTAAAACATCAACATGTTATCAACATCATTCTCACACTAAATCCAAAACCCGGCACTGTACCAGCTACTAAGAAGAGAGTTAACTCTGTCCCAGCCGAAACCAGGACAACTGAATTAAGAAAATTCCTTTTTTTGTAAGGAACAATTCCAAACACAGAGCTTTAGTAACAGCTAATTTATCATCAGTAACAAAACAAAAATCTTGTCTTACAAGCAAATAAAAACCAAGCCCTTGAAAATATTAAAAGCCCAGAAAATAAATTCAGAAGGTAATGTAATAGAAAAAGGTAAATGTAATTTTTAGGGAAGGAAAATAAATTTTCACTTAATTACTATGCAAGTTTCCTTCCCTGTGGCCCAGTCTAAGTATATTCCTAGACCCAGGTAGGAGCATCACACAGAGCTTAACTAATCAAACTGATAATAGTTAATCTTCTTGACTTGACAAGCTTAAAGTTATTCAATTCACTGTGGATTTGTGTACTATCAAATGTTTCTCAGAGGCAACATCCTATATATGAGATAATAATCACTCCCTGAGCTAAGCAGGATAAATCATCACAAAGGTTTGTTGTTTTCTTTTTTTTAAAATGTGGATTTTATTTTGAATACTATGTTATCAAAGTAATTAAAGACTGATGAAAGTACAGCAACCCACCATTTAGAAAGTGTTGTAATAGTCATGCAGTGCCTAGAATGGTCCACAGTGTTTAAAATGCCAATAGATCTGGTCAAATCATGGCATTTTTATAACCTGAACATTCAAAAATGTATTCTCAGCCCACACTATGGACATTATTTTTCTGGAGTCAAAACTCTGATATGAAGATGTTGAATAATTAATCTTTCATAATGCAATAATTATGTAGTAAAGTATGTCATGTAGTGTCAAAATAAATACTTCAGTATCAGTCAGGAACAATATCACTTGGAAGAATTCTCTTTTTGGAAAATATTTGCCAAAATAAAAAAAAAAATTAAATCCAGTCTATAAATTCCTCTATAATTTTTTGCTTTCAGCAAAGTAATATTTTTATAACAAAAATTGGAGTGAAAATATTTGAGCCAAAATTAGAAATGAGTTATGAATGAAGAAATGAGCTTTACATGTTGCAATTACTGCATATGTAGAACCTAATGAAGCTGCAAAAAGGATAGTGAATACTACAACTATTATTGCTGACCCAGTATTTTTACTACCAAGACTCCTGACCTTGCTCCAAATGCTGAACGTGCCTCCATCCAGTACACACAGTGATAATAGTGCTGTCATCACAAGTATTAGATCAATGGTCATTCCCATGTTGCTGCAATCTAAAGAGTCTCATACTTTATCATTATGGGCAATGTTATACAGAATATTATAAGCTGCCCATCAACTACCTAAGAGCATTTCTTTTTTGATATTAGATAATACATCATCAAATCCCTCCACCTATGTCCTGATTTAGTACAAATTCACTGAGATAGTTCATTCATCTTAATCATTATTTAAAACAGTTTTGTAAGGCAGTTATGTTGTGCTGTGCTATATTACTCATTCTGAGTCACTTAGCGTTGCGTATGTTCCCTAGGATTTCTGTTCCTTGTGAATTTCAGTCTTTCAAATAAATATAAACTCATGTTAAAGTTCATTTAAATCTCATAAATCAAACTTTTCTTGAATTACCTATCAATATTCTAATACAAATAAAAATAGGGCTCTTTGCTAACCCATGACTATAGTGCTACCTCAAAAGTTGAAATTTGTATCAAAAGTAAACTTTTTAACATGAGGGGTAGCATGGTCTGATGGTCTCCTTTTACTCCCCATCAAAATATTCAACCCATCAAAAATTTCAACAAAATATTCTGTATTACTAGTTTTGGCTGAAGTAGAAATGGGTACATTCTCATGACTAAAACCTTAATATGCTCCTCTCTCCCAGACCAGTAGTAGCTGGGTCATATAATGTTTGCTAAGTACTTGCAGAACTTTGCAGTTTGGCCATGAGAGCACACTTTGTTTATCTGGAAAGGAATAGGGATTCACACATTTAGGTCTAGGTCAATTAACTGAAGCCTTACAATGATAAATATAAAATGTTTTATAGATTACACGTATTTTATCCAGATGCTTATGTAAAGAAAGATAAGCCCCCCCAAAAGGTTTTGCTCCACTAACTATGAAAAATCTCACTTATTCATATCAATATAACAAACCCTGAAAAAGATTCAAAGACATGTTCTACCCCAGCAAGAAAAGGACATGCAGGAAAACTGGAGCTGGTGCATTCTGTGTTACTACATAAGATAAAACTATACATATGACTAATCAGGAATTTATGTCATTTTTGCATCATTTATGTTATGAAAAACCTATTTTTATTGATATATAGATATGCATACATGAATTTTAATAAACCTTGTGTTTCAGTGCTTAACCAGGTGTTAATGCTGTAAAAAATTAAATATTTCAACTCTGCACCAATTATTTTAATGGACAATGGATTAATATGACTTTCCTGTGTTCTGTATCCCTTTTTATTGTTAATATTTAGGTAACTACATAACCATAGAAAAACTAGGCTAATAAGAATAATCTGAAATAGACCAAGGAATGAAACCGGAACTGGCATGGACAAGACTACCAATGGAAAGAATGAATTCTTGCATAAATATCTTCTGAAATAAAACAATTTAACTAGGTAAATAATGGGCTTCCACATTATAAATAGATGCCCACATTTAATTTTTCACACCGATCTAAACCTCTAGAGTTACTCCCATGTGAAACACACATGGAAGTCTGGGGGTATACATCATACATCTGTTTGGAGCACAGCCTGCTTTCAGGTGCTTGGAAAGCATTTACTGTACAAATGGGTGTTATTGAAAAGTTAAAAAAATAAAAATAAGTATCTTCCTTCTGATGATACCACGTTTTATTATCAAGTTTTTGGTACCAGCATCTCACAAGTTCTTCCAAAGACTACAAAGGCATTGACACCTTAAAATCCTAGTATCTTTATGTGATCATAAATCAGTGCATGTGGACAGTGAGAAATCAAGATCACTGATGGATGGGCTTAGTAAGTACAGGGCAAAACTGCTGGCTTTTCCCGTAATCTCAGATCTACTATCCATGATACATATCTGGAATCATGCAGGTAAGGCTCTTCGATCAGCTTGTTTATTCACAACAGTACATAGCACTTGGGTTTTTTACTAATGAAAGTCAAAGGCAATTACCATATTACTTCCTCTGGTCATCATGACTCAAGAAAAAAACATCAATAAATAGAGAGGTTGTGTAAAGAGAAACACAACTGAAGAAGTAGAAAAAAAAGAAAAACAGGGACAATTTTCCTCTAGAAATGACAAGCAGAAAAATGACAGAATGAAAGCAAATTAAATTAATAGTTCAGAGTAATTAGATCGAGTTTTGCTAAGTACTCTTTTTTCATGAAAGAAGAACACAAGAGGATTGTATAAAAATGAAAGGCTGAAACATCAATCTGGTAACAGAAAAACCTTTTCACCCGACAGCAATTAAACTATGGAGCCTCCTGCTGGAAATTATTGCTGATGCTAATAGAACAGTCAGGTTCCAGAAAAGGATCAAACCTGTAAAAATATTATAATAATGACATGGGTTATAATAGAATAAAAACTTAACCAGGAATTTTGCTAGACATGCTATCATACACCAAAGCACAAAGTATCCTTCATCAAAATGGTACAGCCTTTTATAGCTGTAGTCACAGGTTAAATTTCAGCTGTAGGATCTTCTCAGACATCACAGGTTCTCTCTCATCTTTTAACCCTCATACATAAATCTTCCACTGTCATCTGGACATAGTAGCCACAGCTCAGCCTCTACGAACCAGGCTGCTTGCTGGAATAGAAGGAAGTATTAGACTATTAGCGGAAGAATATTTCTTCCAAAAGTCACTGTCATCTCCTTCTGTTTTCTCTCATCTTTCTTTTAAACAGGTGGTATTGGCCACTGCCAGGAACAGGATAATAGACCTCCATTCCGAATCTGTGTGGCAAATCCTGCGTCTGCGTCTGTCAGTGTCTGGCAAATCTTCTGCTTCCTCTGTCTGGATATAAATAAATATAGGCAAGGTTTCTGTAAGGATGCTGGGGGGTTCCTACATTTTTAAACAGTTCTGAAGTTGCATTTTGGCAGCAGAAACATAACCACCGTGCTGATATACTTGATCCAGTTAATGTCAAAAACCTCAACACGAAAGCAGAGTTAGAGCTCTGTCATATAAATGCACAAAACTCAACGTTCTGTTGCTATTTGTGGTTTAAGCACTATTCATGTCCTGTGAGTGAAAGGAAGTGTGTAGCAAGAGAAATTCACATGAGAAAATAAAACCCCTTACCCAGAAGAAGAAAGACTCAATAATGATGTAAAATCCTTTCTGTACATAGGATTTATTAATATTTTGCTGCTGGTAGCATTCATCTCCCTACTTTAGACAGCTCATTAAACAACTGCTAAAGTGTTTAATAAATTAACTTATGATAATAAATTAACAGCTTACCCAAGATCAGAACCATATTGACCACACAATTACCTCTGGTTCCCCAAGGAATCATAACCTTAAACCTGGTAAACCAAGCAGTACTTAAAAAATTTTTACTAATTAAATTAGATATATTGCATTTTTTTTCCTCTTTGAAGAAGATGCTGCAAGTTTATGGACTTCGTATAATGGCTTCTAGAAGCAATATTGACTCAACTATAAGCCATTAATAATATAATTATTATGCTCTATAACGGATGCCAGTCTGACATTATTTGTTTTCAAACCACAAATATGTGTTAAATCTATAGGAAATCAACCTTATTGAGAAAGTTCCATAGATATGATAGGATGTTTCAGAGGAGCTACTCCGAAACCTACACAACTAGAAGAAAATAATAAACTGTCAGTGTGCATTTGAGAAGATAAAAACATCTTGTACAATCTTATAAATGTCTGAGGATATCATTTTCACTAAAGTTTCTACAGTGGCTCAAGCATCAAAAACGCCTGCAGTCCTTTGAGTAACTGCTTCACATACACCTCTGAATAACCACTTTGCATACACCTACAGTTCATCCTGTTGCACCACAGATGAGCCTTAACTAAATGCCAGAATCTAAGACATCTGAATTTTCATCTCTTTTATATTGGAATACAACCTTTATTGTGACTAGTCCATTAGAAGATCCAAAACACATTTGTGGAACAAAGGTCACAAAAACAGTGTTTGTCATCTGGACTCTATTACGTATATATTCTTCTGTGTTTGGTTCTTATTGGATCTTCCCAGTGAAAGGGCTTGTTATGATCAACAGCTTAAGAATTGTGGGCAGGTTGCACATAATTTTAGCAGTTTAATAACTCTGATTTGGTCTCTGAGTAACTTTTCCTGATCAGTGGAGAAATTTCTGTAAATGATCACTCTAGAGAGTTTGACTGAAGAAAAGCCCATATACCCTTGCAACCACACAGAGCACTTGTAAGTAAGGAGAGAGGAGTGGATGTCATTTACTTTGTCTGTAGCAAGACACTGCCTCACATCGTATTCACGTAATCGTGTTAGGACATCACAGTCTGGATGGATGGACAACTAGATGGGTCCTGTTTAATATCTTTGTCAGTGATCTGGTGTCCTGGTTTCGGCTAGGACAGAGTTAATTTTCTTCCTAGTAGCTGGTATGGTGCTGTTTTTGGATTTAGTAGGAAAATAATGTCGATAACACACTGATGTTTTTAGTTGTTGCTAAGTAGTGTTTCTACTAAGTCAAGGATTTTTCAGCTTCTCGTGCCCAGCCAGCAAGAAGGCTGGAGGGGCACAAGAAGCTGGGAGGGGACACCATCAGGACAGCTGACCCAAACTGGCCAAAGAGCTATTCCATACCATATGACATCATGCCCAGTATATAAACTGGGGGGAGTTAACTGGGAGGGGGGATCGCGGCTCGGGATCTAACTGGGCATCGGTCAACGAGTGGTGAGCAATTGCATTGTGCACCACTTGCTTTGTATAGTTTAATTCTTTTAGTATTGCTATTGTCATATTATTATTATCATTATCATTGTTTTTCATTCCTTTCTGTCCTATTAAACTGTTTTTATCTCAGCTCACGAGGTTTTTCTTTTTCGTGATTCTCTCCCCCATCCCAGGGGTGGGGGGGCAGTGAGCGAGCGGCTGCGTGGTGCTTAGCTGCCGGCTGGGGTTAAACCACGACATCTGGGGCAGGCAATAGACTGTGGTCTCACCAAGTTTGCAGATGACACCAAATTTGGGGAAACAGTCGATATGCCTGAAGGCATATTCAGAGTGATCCAGACAGGCTGGAGGAATGGGCCAACAGGAACATGACAAAATTCAACAAGGCCAAATGCCAAGTCCTGCAGCTGAGAAGGAAGGACCCTCTGCAGCAATACAGGCTGGGGGCTGCCTGCCTAGCTGGGGAGCAGATCTGCAGAAATGTCCCAGGTGTGGTGGCAGACAGTGAGCTCGGCATGAGCCAGCAGTGCACCCAGGCAGCAAGGAAAGCCAACAGCGTCCAGGGCTGTATTAACAGGATGACAGCCTATACATTGAGGGAAGGGGTTATCCACCTGTACTCAGCATTCATGAGAGCACACCTAAATATTGCATCCAGTTTTGGTTTTCCCAATGCCAGACAGACAATAATAAAATGGAATGAGTGCAGCAGAGGGCTGCCAAGACTGTGGGGGAGCTGGAGCACTTGCCTCATTAACAGAGGCTGGGGAAATGGGCCTTGCTGAGCCTAGAGAAGAAGTGGCTTCAGGAGGACCTAATGGCAGTCCACCAGCACCTATGAGGAGGTCATCAAGAAGATCTCGATGAAGATACACCAAGATCTTCACAGTGGTGCATGGTGGGCGGACAAGTAACAATAGGCATAAGTTGAAAATAAGAGAGGTTCCCAGTGGATATAAGGAAAAACATTTTCTCCATGTAGTAGGCAGTGAGGCAGGTTGTGCCCAGAGAGGTTGTACATTCTTCACCACTGGAGGTTTTCAGGACCTAGCTGGATAAAGCTGTGAGCAACCTGGTCTGATCCCATAGCTGACCCTACTTTGTGCCAGGAGTTGAACGAGAGATCTCCTGAGGTCCTTTCCCACCTGCATTATCCTATGATTCTGCAAATAGCTATTTGAATGGGTAATCTATGTGTCTATCAGATGTGGAAAATAAAAAGCCTGCTTATTTCAATTAAATACTTTGATAATTTTGAAGTATGATCTGAAAGAAGAGCTAAAATTTACTCACCTATTTCTATTTCAGTAAATAAGTACATATTCACAGAATTAAGTTTGAGGTGTTTTTGAAAAACTTGATGTCTACATTTCCAAATTTCTTTACATCTTATCTTTTTTATATTTCTAAATTGTATCTGCATACTAACAAACTTCTGTCTCTTCATCTCTGTTTCTTACCCAATTCTTATTCCAATGAGTCACATCACATGTCAAAAGAATACGGCTTACATGCTTAGATGTAAGACACTGAAAGGAGACACTGAAATTATTTTTTTAATGAGTGCTACCATAGTATACGTCATACAGTGTTCTCAGATGACTTCTGCCTTCAAGATCATAGATCACATTTAAAGACGAAGAGATTAATTAGAACTTCCATAAACTGCCTAAATATACTGTAAATAAATCCCTTTCTTGGGTACTCACTACTCACATATTCCAAATACAATCCATAAAGCTCTCTCATAAAGGTTCTTTTATGATGCTGTAATGAAACCTGTTATTCATGCATTTTATTTTCAGATTTACATTCATTTTCTGTACTAATAAAACACCAACATATAAACTAGGTCCTGATTTCTTAAGGACCACTCTCTGATGAGAAAGTTGGCAATCTTTTGAGGGCAGCATGCCAGACTGCATTTTTCTTTCTTAACTTAGACATCAAAGAGGTCAAAGAGTAATCTCAGTGAGGACCAGAAGACACTGCCTCTCAGAAACCACAGGTGTCTTATCAGCAAGTGTATCAGCCTTTCTGAGAGGCCCAGATAGCAGGAAATGTGGATCTCAGCAGGAGTGAGCTGTTGCTGCCTTTCATTGCTACCTCGCCCTAGATGCTGTGGCTTTCTTAGCCCTTTTATCTGACATCCTAAACCAGCCTTTATACTGGCTTTTGCTTTTCTTAAATAAATTGCTGATCCCCAATCCAGTACTATAAACGATTGCATTTGGTGACAAATTAGAAACATTATAATAGGAGCTGGTAATCTCAGTTTCGATCTTTTCCATGGAATGAATCAAGCCTTTCTAGCTCTACAATTTAAAAGGAAACCCCTCTCCAGGATTTCATATAGATGAGACACATCTTATAAAAAAGTACAAAAACAGATTAAGTCAACCAAATCCAGATCACACATACGCAGATACAAATACAATGTTCTATTAACAAGGAACTGCTTGCACAAATATGGATCTCAGGCATTTCCACTCAGGAAATGCTGAAACAGTAAAACAGAATAAAACTTTATCATACTACGTTAGCAATTTCCCATTACATATTATTAGGAACTGTCATATTACCCTGGAGTCCAGCACAATCATGGATCTCCATTAACTTAGCAGAGGGGTTTTCTTCTCTCCCTGACATAACTGCTAAACTACACAATACTACTCTTTCCTTCTGTCAGAATAGGGCTCCATCAGATTAACCATCTGGCCTGAAATACTTTCCTTTCCTGTTCAAAATCTGTTCCATATTCCACCCAGAAGAGTTTTTGAACACAAAAGGGCTATTCAGGCCTCGCCATTTATCTGGCAGAGCAGACTTCTATCCAACTGCAGATAGACTCACAGCTGTGATGGTGTTCTGCAGAGAGTAATTTTCTATCCACAAGAGAAACTGTTTAATAAAAAGAAGAACCTATTCTCTGATTCAGAAGGAAGGCTATATCACACAAGCACAAGGGTGTACGGTAAGTATGATTTCTCTTGCTATTTGTAAATCAATGCCAGCTAATCTCAAGCAATTGGGGCCAGATTAGCTTAAATAATTGTATATAATATTTACAGCGTATTTCAGGGAAAGAAGTAGGTTATCAGTCATAGAGTCTTCCTCCTCTGAATTACCAATACAGACATTAGCTATAACTGAGAGTGCCATAGTATTACTACGCCATTTTAAGCAAGGTAAAGCTCTGTGTTGCAATGAAAAATACTGGACGCCAAATAGATCATGTGACTTTTGAACCAAAATTCCCAGGTGCACAAATCTCCATGTGTTCTCTATACCAGCAAGATAATCCTCTTCTTTCTTTTATTTACCCTAACTGTAATTCAATCATCCACCAAAAAAAGTGAAGGAGAGCTGCTAAAAACAACACAAGTAAAGAAATTCCCATTGTTGAAACTTTAGTCATTGTATATAACTTTATGCAAAATCTTCTTCAAAAGTGTATTTGAAATCCTAGATGAAGGAAGACCAACTCTTTCAAATTTGCATGTACAATAACTACACAGCATGATTATTTCCCTGTTCTTTTTCTCTGTATTCAAGAAGAATACTGGACAACTTTTATTTCAAGTCACCTTAAGTTTCCAGTCTTTCTTAGAGAAAATAATCAAGCACCTTTCAATAAATACTATTTTAGCTCAAATGAAAAGGCATCTGAATCACACAAGGGAATCAGTACATCACTTAGCAATTATTGCTTGCCTTCTTCAAAGCAGGTAGCCAACTGAGAGCCCTGTGCTAGCTAATTGAGCATCCAGTTGCCATTGGGCTCTATGAGGAGCTAGGGAAGAGGTGCCATAAAGCCAAGAATCCAGGTAACATCAAGGGCTGAAAAAATTAGACCCAGTTTTAGGAAGTAAAGCCACAGGCATAGTCTGGAGCTTGCTGAGATCAAGAGTGCAGTTAAAATAGTCTGAGCACTGGGCTGCCTAGCCACTGGTGTACCTTCACTAGCTACAGTGGAAGCTGAGAGTGCAAAGTACTCAGAGAGAGAATTCAGGTGATCTCCAGTAACACTATAGACCTGCTCTATGCTGCTGATGTTGGTTTGATTAGAAACTATTCAAAGATTACCAATGACAAGTCACCGGATCTAGGGAGATCAACCTTTTATCTTTGGCTTCTTCACTGAAATAATCCCCTGTAATAATAAAGCAATATGATTATGCACAGGAACCAGCCACTGTAAGAGCCTCTGTAAGCTATGCATTTGCCTACAGAGAGCACGTTTTGGGAAGCGGAAAGGGTCTTATCCATCCCTGTTGGTGTAAGGGTAGCATAAATACAAGATGGGTGGGAAAATGTGCAATATTGCTTTGCTGTTCGGGTGGTTAGTTCCAACCTATATAATTCCTGGGTTAGTGTCTTTCCTTTCATCCCTTTCAGGGAGAAGATCCTCCAGATACACATCTGACTAGAGTTCTCCTGAAAGCCACAAAAATGAAGGTTTGGAAACAGACAATAGGTTTGGGGGTTTTGGGGGTTTTTTGGTTTGGTTTTTTTTTTGCTAGTACACATTCATTCACTCAGGCACTATTAACAGGAGAGTATATACTAAGAAGTCTAGTGACAGTCTTTCAGATCATCTTATAATTGCTAACATAAGAACACAAGACTTTTTATATCATTTAAAGCATATGAACCTCTAGATTTGTTGCTCTTTTCCCTATGAAGTGTACACCTTTTCATGTGTTTTAATTTCATTATAGATTTCTTTCTATTTCCAAGACAGAAGTGTTCTCCCTCTCTAGCTTTATTCTTTTTTAGGCAGACTATGAATTCTTTACTTCTACCTGGGTTTTATTTCCACTCCCTGTTATTCTGTGGGGTTTTTTCCTTACAACATTGTGGTGGGTTGGCCTTGGCTGGATGCCAGGTGCCCAACAAGCCGTTCTATCACTCTCTTACTCAGCAGGACAGGGAGGGGGAGAAAATAAGATGGAAAAAATTTGTGGGTCAAGATAAAAGCAGTTTAATAAAGCAAAAGTAAAGGCTGCACATGGAAGCAAAGGAAAACAAAAGATTTATTCTCTGCTTCCCATCAGCAGGCGATGTCCAGCCACTTCCTGGGAAGCAGGGCTTCAGTACATGTAGCGGTTGCTCCGGAAGACAAATGTCATAATGACAAATCCCGCCCCCGCCTCCTTTCTCTTAGCTTTTATTGCTGAGCAGATGTCATATGGTATGGAATATCCCTTTGGTCAATTTGGATCAGCTGTCCTGGCTATGTCCCCTCCCAAGATCTTGCCCACCCCCAGCCTACTGGTGGGGGGGTCAATGTTGGAGAGACAGCCTTGATGCTGCGGGAGCACTGCTCAGCAGTAGCCAAAACACTGGTGTGTTATCAACACCTTTCTAGCTACCAATACAATGCACAGCACTATGAGGGCTACTATGGGGAAAATTAACTCCATCTCAGCCAGACCCAATACAAACACAACTCCTGAGCTTCCAGGTTCTCTTTGTTTCAGACACCACCTTCTGTTACTACAGTGTTTCTTTTTACAGTAAAATAAAAGCGTGCCTGTCATGTGACCATTCCTATCTCAATATAACAGGTACTACAGATAGATTTATTAATCAATCCAACTTTTCCCCGCTGATATTTGGGGGTTTGTTCTCCTGATTTTCTTGTGGAATTGTGAGGAATTTTTCGATTACTCATGTTTCTAACGCTTGGGACCTGGGGATGGGGAGGGTTTGTTTTCCTGGAGAAACACATGTTCATGACATTCATGAACTGTGAGAGATCCTACACCTTGGCACACAAGTAAGAGGTGGAGTTAGGGAAAATAGTATTTATTTATTTTTAATTCATGGAATCAATTGGCACCTTACTCCCTACATTCTTTGGCCATATGCTTTTATGTATCTCACCTACCGCTCCCTTTTTCAACTTTAGACTGGACTACGAAGCTCTCACCCCTGTTTGCAGTAGTGGTGGTAGCACCATTAACTTTAGTGAGACTGCTCATGCAGATAATTATTTGCTACTGATTTTAGGAAGTTGCTAGGAAGTAAGTGCGTTCAAATTCACATGCTCAGCCAGGGAAATCAATGGGGGAAAGATGAAAGGCACCTCCTGTCATTCTGGGGGGTGCTCAGCAAAGTAATCTGAAGCTGGACGTCAGTATGATTTTGATGGCTGTGTTTACTATAGAGTACTCTAATGCCTATGACTTGCATCAGGCTGACAATCCCCCCTGCCTGAGGAATCTCTGACTAGTGGAACAGGATATATTTGGTTTATATTCTTGCTATTTACCACCAAAATAACACATATTCTTCCATATGATTCAAATCCATAAAATGAGAGGTGATAAAATCATTAAGATGAGCCTCTGGGCCAGTTCCAGAAGCGGGGTATGTTATACATGAGAACAGGAGTAAAACTCTAAATTGAGAGCTGCTGTAACTCAAGCACTAAGAAAGCAGAGGGTTCTAGTGCAGCAGGGGAAGCTGGAGAGAGCATGTATGATAGAGCAATATACGATACAGCAATGTACTCTGTACGAGTAATGCCATAATAGCTGCACGGTACTTCCGTGAAGCATATATTGACCTTTTCAATCTGTATATCCTTTTCAAGGGACAGAAACATGATAATTACGTCAAGCATTAATCTGCAGTCTGAGCATTTTATTAAATGTAAAGCTGTTAAATGAAAATAATAATCCATGCAAACTTTTCTTTTTTTCAGAACTAGTATCGAAAAGCTTTCTACTATAGGGCATCCTGAAGGTCATTTGCTGAAGGAGAGCTTAAACCTGGTAGGGGTCATGACTGTCATAAATGCCTAATCATCTGGGATCAGGCCAAATCACCTAGGTTACTATTGATAGCATCCTCTGTGGCTGCATGCAGGCCAGCACAGCCCCAGCTGCTTCCCACACTCTGCGTTGCAGGTTCAGCATCTCGTACTTTCCATTAAAAGGCACTATTTTTAGGTACACGATCAAATGCTCTTTGCACTTGTTTTAAGAAAAGGCATTCAATAGCAATACAGGCGATTTGAAAACCAAGCTGAATCCTTAATACAGTGTAAGCCTTCCATCACTCGTACCAGCTTAAATAGTAGAGTTATAAGAAAAGACAGGGTATCTTTTGGGTTTTTCCCCCCTCACTGCAGACAGACAAAAATTTGGAAAATAAACAACTTAGGAAGGTGACAATATGATTTATAAATTTAGGGGGCAAGGGAAAACCATTCAGAAAAACAATATACAGATTTTTCCAGTGCGTACACAGTTTAAAATGTGCCTGTGCCATATGGAACATTGATGATTTATAACCAGGAGACTTCAAGCTTGTGAAATGTATAAAACTATTCCCAGAATATTTATTAAAAAGAAGAATAGTTCCCATGCAGAACAGCATTTACTATGCTAATTTCTCCTGTTTAAATGGAGGAATAAAAAAAATAATCCACAACTTAAAGGGCCAACCGTTTATTTGTTTCTTTGTTCTTAATGATGCGCTTTAACACAGCAATTTATCCTTATTTATTTATTTTCCTTTCAGGCTAGCCTGCACGTCTGGAAGGTGTCAAGAATTATTAGCAAAGAATCGAAGGTCATGGGCTACTGCTAGCTACTGTGGCGTGAAGCTGATGCTCTCAGTCAGCTGGGTGCAGCATGCTGGCTTGCTGACATATGGAAGACACTATAGTGTGCAGTGAAGAACCACTCCCCCAGCAGCAGCGGGCACAGCTGCGCTGCATGCAAAGAAAGTGTGCTATAAAGACACAGAGGAAAAAGGACCAGTATACATGAAGCAGAAACAGCTGTATGAGTGTTTTCTCCAGGTATGAATGTGTTGTGCATTTAGCCTTGGTAGGCAGCTCAGCCCCACACAGCCGCTCGCTCATTCACCCCCCAGCAGGATAGGGGAGAGAATCAGAAGGGTAACAGTGAGAAAACTCCTGGGCTGAGATAAGGACAGCTTAATAGATAAAGAAAAAGCTGCGTGCACAAGCAAAGCAAAACAAGGAATTCATTCAGTACTTCCCATGGGCAGGCAGGTGTCCAACCATCTCCAGGAAAGCAGGGCTCCATCACGCGTGATGGTTACTTGGGAAGACAAAAGCTGTAACTCCAAAGGTCCCCCTTTCTCCTTCTTTCCCCCAGCTTTTATTGCTGAGTGTGATGTTATATGGTATGGGATATCCTTTTGGTCAGTTGGGGTCAGCTGTCCCAGCTGTGTCCCCTCCCAACTTCTTGTGTACCCCCAGCCTACTCACTGGTGGGGTGGAGTGAGAAGCAGAAAAGGCCTCGATGCTTTGTAAGCACTGCTCAGCAGTAACTAACACATCCCTATGTTATAACACTATTTTCAGTACAAATCCAAAACATAGTACCATATGAGCTACTATGAAGAAAATTAACTCTATCCCAGCCAAAACCAGTGCAGAATGGTAGTCCTTTAACACATACAGTAGGAAAAAAAAAATTATATTGAGGGCAGAATAACAGCAGAGGGAGAAACACAAATCAAAGGCCCTTTACAGTTCTTTCTGTGACTGAGAAAACAAATCTTTCCGTTCTACCCATTGCAGTTAACTAGATGGATTTTGTACGATAAAAGAAGTCAAGGAGAATAAGTTCTCTGAAACTGAGAATATGCTGGCCCTGACCCACTTCTCACTTGTACTAAGACATAACTTGAGCTTGGCCCCTGCAGTCCTGTATAAGGGGAGAGCTGATCTCCAAGGCAGACATTATGGACTAAGACTGTTTGTCAAACAAAAGGTGGCTTCTACCACCTTCCATGGTTGTCAACCATGCCGTTTTCAGACACTACCAGGACTATAGTCCTGAACATTATTTTCATTAAATATGCTGGAGGGCTATTGGTACAGCAGCTGTTAACGTTCTTTGCAATAACACGATTGTGACTCTGCCAGGCATTTTGTACTTATTACGCCTAGTAATAATTCTGTTATGAAACTCTCCTTGAATGACTGTTAAAAGCAAGAGAAGGAAAAATTGGAGAGCATGAGTGAAGTTTAGGTCCAAATTAAGAATTACGTGAGCACTAGTAACATCTCAAGAGTATCTATTGTTCTTGCATTTCAGTAATGGTTATTGGCGTCAGTGAGCCTTGTGGCTCTGTGCGCTACCATCGCCAACAGAACTGCAGCCTAAATAACAGGAAACAACGAGTGCACCAGTATTCCAACAGTAAAAGCTGGTGGACATTTCCATTTTAATTTCAAACACAGTCTTTCTTAAGATTTAAAAAGAGTTTACCTTACTTGGTTTTCTTTCCTTTTTTCCTTCTGATCACAGCTACATCAGAAGACCTGAAATACAAAAAGAAAAGCTTCTTTAAATATGACTGAATCCAGGAAGTACCACTGATTCTAGTTTTCTGGCCTATTGCAAATATCTAAGAGATTCAAATTGCTATGATTAGGCTCAGTTAAACAGTTATACTAAATCCTTTTTTAATATAAATTAAGGACATCATATTTAGACATCAAACTTCTCAGTTGTTACTTGAAAAAAAAATCTGTTAGATATCACTGTAGCAAGCACAGTTCACAAAGTACTTAGGATCACTAATTTCTGTATAAAACCCCAGAGTTCACAGTGAATCTTCTTTAATTCCTCTTTCAACTCCTTCTTTTTAAATTCTGTTACCAAAAAGAAACCTGAGAGAGGGATACAGCCTCTACAACATACCTTTAAAACTTTAATATTCTGTCTTACACTTTCACTAAGTGGCTTAATTGATTCCCTTTCCTGAACGATTGATGTACAGGATTTTATGTGCTGTTGAATGCCACCTGTTCTATAATCATTTTAATTATTGAGTTGCATCATTGTACCAGCACATAACACCTTCACCTTAGTTTAAAATGACAGATCTATTTATGCCTCTATGATCTTTCCTTACATTAGGATCTTAACTGTCATAATACAAATCCAGAGGCCCTCATTTAGGAACTAGAGCAGGTCTTCTCTTTTTCTTTATTTACTCTGTGAGGTGTGAAGCAGAAAATAGTCAGATTACTTCAGGGCAATATTGGTTTTTAGGGTTACACTTCTAAAAGTGGGGCTGGATGAAATTAGGCATGTTCAGGGTTTTTTTAATCACTATTAATACTAAAATGTGGGGTCAGCTACAGAGGGAACTGGCTTTTTTTGTTTTCTTTAAATATGGGATCAAAGATAGCCATAAACCTGGGGGAATCATTTCATACATTTCACTCCACAATATAAACTCATTTCTTAGATCACACCAAACAGCTGTGCATTCAGTGTATATGCTTATGGCTATGGCTGTGATAAAACCTTTGAAGAAAATCCCTTCTGTAAGCACATCAGTTGAGGAACATAGAAAACAGAATGTATATCCCACACCATTAGTCTCGGTGTTTTTTCTTTAGTATGATACTGTTTCATGTTTATCTACAAAAGCCTTTGTAAACATATTTTTTAAGAAGTCGCTTATGGTCAGTCTAATGAATAGAATGTACAAAATAAGTATTGCTCAGGATATGCAATTAAACCATTATTGATAAATCACAATATGAATATTACAGTTTTTAGACAAATGAGCAAGTTTCACAAAGAATCTTTCCATTTCCAGTGTAGTATCTTGGAGATTCAGCTGTTCATCTATCAAGGTGAACCTCCCTTCACACCAATTGGAATATGATGGGCAGGTATACGTACTGTAAAAAAATCTTAATAAGAACGTGGAAAGGTATGGAGCATATTCCTCAGTGGTGTCTGCACATTCATTTAATAAAAGTATTACAGGAATGAATGAATAAATAAATTATTCCATTCTCTCTATACTTACAATGCCCTTAACTATTTAGGTTAGACTGCAGTTAGACAGAAACAAGGAATGTCCTGCATTCTCATATATTGAAATGGAAAAGCTTCCTGGAAATTGAAATTAAAATCCTCAGCTCAGTTGTCTGTTTTGTTGTTTCATATGACACCAGAACAAGCTGTAACTTCTTCATTTGCTCTTTTACTGTAACATAGATTTACAGCACCAGCCTTCATTTTATCTCTGAACCTAAAATAATATATGCAGCTTTTATGTTGTGACATTAAAATAGGTTTTCCTGTGACTGCTACTCTTTTATAGCAAAATTTTATTTCCAGATGTAAAACTCTGGAAGTAACCTAAATCTATAACATAAATCTATGAGTAAGACACAGGATAGCTAAGCTGAAACAAAAAGCAATTGAACAATAGAATGAAAGAGAATATTAGCTTTATGTCCTCGTCTTCCTTGAGACCTAAACTCAAATCCAGGCTTGGATCATAAAAGAAAATTAGTTTGATCTTCTCATTTTGGCATCCATTTGTGGAAATCAAAGTACTTCAATGGAGTTAACAGTCCCTGGTCAAGGGAAACATGAAACTGAAAGTCCCCAAGTGTTCAAAGCAAGCAGATGGAGAGTGTTCCGGGATAAATTGCTTTCAGCCATTCCCTTCCTTGGGACCATATCTGACACAAGCCAGTGCAACTCATCTTTATTTTAGAGAGGGTGTAATAGACCAGATAAGTCTCAGGATGATAATTGGCTTAAAATTATTAGCAGAATGGACCTGGCATTGAACATGAAATGGCAACAGCTCCTCAAGAATATTTAAGAACTGAACACACATATCCTTTAATATTAATTTCAGTTTAACATTTTTAAGGACTGAAAATTCCAGTTGCTCCTCATTTGGAAAATATCTTAAAACCTTATGGAATGACGCAAATTAAATGGACAGACTTTTGTGATTTGTGAGCTTTCTGAGAGCAGTCGGTTGACTCCATATTATGCAGCTGAGTTCATTTAAATTGAATTAATGAAATTTTCTTCAGTGTGGGTTTCCTTTGGGAATCAAGAAAATAGATGTTACAATAAGGAAAGTGCAGAAGCCATTCTCACCATTTGTCTTTCCAACCCCACTACCCAATTTGCTGGACACTGGGAATACTTACAAGTGTATCTACAGAGCTCATCTTCATCTTTCAAATCACAATACTTTTAGCCTCTTCAAGCAGTGGAATGGAACCCAAAAGACCCCAGCCTCATTTAGTCCAGCAAATCACTTCTGCCTTTTAGGCCAGCGTGCATTGACCTCACTGAATCATTTCATTTGTACGACAACAGGTAAAGAAATGTGGCCTTGGGAAAGTAAGAGGTTTATAACTCCATAAATAACCCAAGCTCCATTTCCCCATTACCATAACTGATTTTCCTCCTGTCTTTTATTCACATACTGTAGTGTATGATCCAGTCCTGCAGTACCATCTACTGGGGCTTTTCCTTAAAAGGGTTTAGGGAAGTATCCATCCATTTTCAAACACCAAACTGGGAACCAACTATTTATACTTCTTATTCGTGTCAAGTGGGGCTTAAAAGTTAAATTCAAAATCTTGGTACTTTGAAAATACAGCTGCAAGCTCACTTGATATAACATAGTCCAATGTTATTTCCAATGACTTTTTATGAAGTGTGTGCCAAAAAATTTAATAAAATGGTAGCACAATACCTTAAATAAGACAGTAGCTATAGGCCTGAATTTGAAAATAAGCCTGTGAGAACAAAAAGAAGAGAACCAAGAATCAGAAATAATCCACAAAACAGTATTGTAGACATTAGGTATAAAAAAGATGAAACTGGAATACTATCAGTTTAAGAAAATACAATCCACTGACTTGAAGAAGTTTGTTTTTTCCTTTTTTTTCCTTCCACCTTATAGGAGACTCGGAGCAGAAAGATCATCATAGAATCCTAGAATCCTAGAACAGTTTGAGTTGGAAGGGACCTTTAAAGGTCATCTAGTCCAACCCCCCTGCAAAGAGCAGGGACATCTTCAACTAGATCAGGTTGCTCAGAGCTTCGTCCAACCTGACCTTGAACGTTTCCAGGGATGGGGCATCTACAACCTCCCTGGGCAGCCTGTTCCAGTGTTTCATCACCCTCATCATAAAAAATTTCTTCCTTATATCTGATCTGAATTTACACTCTTTTAGTTTAAAACCATTACCTCTTGTCCTATCTGAACAGGCCCTACTAAAAAGTTTGTCCCCATCTTTCTTATAAGTCCCCTCTAAGTACTAAAAGGCTGCAATAAGGTCTCCCTGGAGCCTTCTCTTCTCCAGGCTGAACAATCCCAACTCTCTCAGCCTTTCCTCATAGGAGAGGTGTTCCATCCCTCTGATCATTTTTGTGGCCCTCCTCTGGACCCACTCCAACAGGTCCGTGTCTTTCCTGTGCTGAGGACTGCATAGCTGGACGCAGTACTCCAGGTGGGGTCTCACCAGAGCAGAGTAGAGGGGCAGAATCAACTCCCTCGCCCTGCTGGTCATGCTTCTTTTGATGCAGCCCAGGATACGGTTGGCTTTCTGGGCTGTGAGCACACATTGTTGGCTCATGTCCAGCTTTTCATCCACCAGTACCTCCAAGTCCTTCTCAGCAGGGCTGCTCTCAATCCCTGCATCCTCCAGCCTGTATTGATACCAGAGGTTGCCCTGATCCATGTGCAGGACCTTGCACTTGGCCTTGTTGAACCTCATGAGGTTCACATGGGCCCACTTCTTGAGCTTGTCCAGGTCCCTCTGAATGGCATCCCGCTTCTTGGGCGTGTCAACTGCACCACTCAGCTTGGTGTCATCTGCAGACTTGCTGAGGCTGCACTCAATCCCGCTGTCTATGTCACTGATGAAGATATTAAACAGTACTGGTCCCAGTACAGACCCCTGAGGGACACCACTCATCACTGATCTCCATCCAGACATTGAGCCGTTGACCACTACTCTCTGGATGCATTTACAGCATCTGACTCACTTTTCACAGTTTAACAGAAAACTAGATGGTAAAAATACTGAAAGTGCTTCATGTGCTTGGAAAGGTCTTGTTGTTGAAGATTTGGCTAGAAAAAAACACTCATTGTCCATTCTCCCTTACAAGGGTTATAGGTGCTAGCAACATTATTTTGTTTACCGTTGCTGATAACTCCAAGGTGATGTGCACTTTCAGACATAACTGTATATGCTATCTATCATTATTTTTCAAGCATTCCAGTTCAGTCAACCATTGACAGCTGCTTCCTTTTCCCCCAAGGCATGCTCTGTCAACAGTTCAGTAAATTTGCCAAATATTTTTCATATTTTTAAAGGAAAAACAATCCAAAACTGAGTATTTAATATTTTCCTTCACTAATAAAAATAGAAAATTTGGCTCCACAGAAAGAAAAATTATCATGAATTGTGATCTATGTTCAATGTCTACCATTAGCTAGTAACAGACAGGTTTTCTTTTCAACTGCAGTTCTTATTTTTCCAGGACAGATGAGAAGGAAAAGCATAGCATTTTTTGCTATGATCAACTGTTTCATTTTACTGTTTCTCTTGAACATGCATAAATGTATATTCCCTGAGTTCAGTAACTCCCCTAGGTGTGTAGAGCTAGCAGGAGAGATACAAATTTAAAATAGACTCAGACATATCACTTACAGGGAAGCAAGTCGCCATGCATCAACCAGTCCATGGCAACTGTCCATATACATGCTCTTAGCCCACAGCAAGGGCCCAATAATTGAGATTGACTTAGCCCTCAGTAGGACAGTGTGTGCAGACAGACCGTTCACACTGGTCAGCTAATGGGTGGTAACTTGTCCTCTACCGTTGCCTGTCTTTGCCTCTAAATTGGTTGCCTGTTTCAGCCCTACATGTGATGGTGCACCAAGGCTTTATATAAAGCATTACTTTAATATATAAACTTTTCTCTTGGTTTGTGTAGTAAGTAGTGCAGTGTTGGCTAGGCTATGGTGGGGCTCCTAAACTAGTTGCCAAGGTGCAACACAAATTACAAATACCAGAACTAACTTTAAGCATAGAATTACAATATTTCACTTATGGAAGCACAGCTTTCCTGATTCCACCACAGTCCAACAGGTTTTCATTAGAGTTAACCTATGCTGGACATACACTGACTTTGAACAACCACTTTTCACATCTAGACTCTTAAATCTTTCAGTCTGTTTGTTTGTGAGGGACATACTTATAACAGAAAACCTTTATATCATATTATATACATTAAGCATCACTAATACTCATCTTTGAGGGAATGTAAGAAACATTCCACAGTACAAAGGGTATTCTGATATCAACAAGATTAATCAAAGAGAAATGTGATGTCATTTTCAGAGGAGAATGCAAGTGGAATGCTTCTGAATTCCCTGTCTGATGTGAGGGGGATTTTGAGATGTGGCCCAGAAATCAACCCGTCTGAGGGAAGTTTGCAGTGAAATACATGGCTTCACATTATAGAGTTGAACAGTAGAAGGGAGCAAATAATTCTGTAATTGTTCTGGCAGACTCTGTTTAACAGGTCATTCAGATTCTACCAGTTACTTCTCTCTGAGTCCTGTAAGTTGTGTTTGACTTTCAGAAAGGACATCCAGCTGTGATATGAAGACTGCAGTACAATGAGAATTCAAGCACTTCCTTTGTTCCAATGGTTAATCAATCTCACTTTTAAGAATATTGTGCCTCATTTTAATTTTAACTTGTCTGTCTGCAGCTCCTAGTCATTGGTTCAGCGTTCTGTATTTTTCCCCTGAAGATACTTACACACTATAATCAAATTATCTCTCAGAGATTGTGCAGTCTCCGAAGGGCATTTTATGGTTCTTTTCTGTACCACTATTCCAACATCCTTTTAAAAAATGTTGATACCAGAGCAGAGCATGATACTCCTGTGCTAGGCTTACCACTGCTGTGAGTAAAGATTAAAATCACTTTCCTGCTCCCAGTTATTGCCCCCCTGCCTATACACCAAAGGATGTGCCAGCTCCTTGCTGCATAACACAAGTACAAGTTTAGTTGCTTGTCCACTACAACCCCAAATTGTCTTCCAACACTGCTTTCCAAGATGTAGTACCTCATTCTGCTTGTTTTCCTGATTTCCTTATTTCCTCTCCAGTTCAAAGATACTTTGTTTGGCAGTGTATGTCTTAGATCAGAACATTAATGCTACGATATCAGTAAGGACATTATTACCTTCATTTGGAGGTTGCAAATTTAACTAATGACAGTTGCCCTTTACAGACGGAAACTCTGGACATGACATGGGTATCTGTGGTCATGTTACTATTTGAAAATTAGGAGATACAGCTGTTACATAGACGCAAAGACAAATCAGTGGGATAAACAGAAAGAAAAAATATATATGCATGTATGCATGCATACATACATATATATAAAAACACTCAGATTAATATATTGTAGTATTCATTAATATTTACAGTTTTACACAATTTTAATTTTACTGTTTTGATAAGTTTAAATTAAAAATTCTTCTTACTTTTTTCATACATCTCAAATTTTATCGTGCTATCATCTGCACTATACAAGAGCCTGCACGCTTCGCTGTAATTGTTTGCTATGCAAAAAATATACATGTTAAAATTATATTATCTGTATAGCTGCTAGCAGTTCTGGATCTGCAATCAGCAGTTCTCATTTAGGCAGGCCCATGCATTTCTACAGCTAACCATGGTGCTTTTGATAGTTCAGCTCCTTCAAAGGTGAATTATTGTGAAGATGTCAGTGGCAAGGAGAGCTTTCTTGTGCCTTCAGCTGGTAATATACTGTAGGAAATTACAGCAGCTTAGTATTAGAAAAATACTGAAGTAAAATAAACTAGCACTGTCAAGGTCCCAGAGTATTTTATCAATTTTTTTCTGGTTTGGGTTTGGGGTTTTTTTTAATAATAAATTGGGGGGACAGGAAATATTGTTACATTTCTGTATTATTTGTTTGGCCTAAGAGTTTCTTTACATTCACTGGGTTGGCTTTACCCCAAAGTAGGCAACCGTATCTGACGATTTAGGATAACATGCAGACAGACATGAGTTTAAACTGTGGTTTTAAGACCTTTTCTTTCTGCTGTATTGTATACTGGCCTCAGTATAATGTTCACGGTCCACAGAGATTTTGAGGTGAACTCAGATTTGATCCATTCGTTCTTTTCAAGTTCTCAAAGAAGAACCAGAAGAAAGGAGCAGAAGAGACCAAGAGAATCACCATATAATGAGGCATAAGATAAAGCACAGCCTGGACTCAGTCCTTGAAACTGCTGTTTCCCATGTGCGTGGTTAGATAAATTGCCAAACGATTCTGCAACATAGATCTCACCACACTACAATAGAAAAAATCCCTACTAATTTGACAGAGGAAAATTCCTTCTGGACTCCAAAGCTGCCAAGCCTGATAGAGCCATTTCATTACTCTCATAACCTGCTTCAGACAAAGAAAGTAAGATTTATTTCATTCTTTGTAAGGAAGCCAACAGACCATCTTAATCAGATCAGCATGTTATTGTAATGAATGAATGCATGAAGTTCTGATTTTGGGCCCAGCTGGAAGAACCTGACAAGTAAGTAAACATCACCGTGAATGCTAGGGCTATGCCTCACACTCAGGGACACAGACATTTGAAATGGCTCTGCTTGTGCTGACACTGAAAGCAGGGTCTTTGGTGAGCACAGCATATATCCAGCCCCGAAGCCACTGCTGAGCTGCGAAGACTTAATGGTGCACACCTCCAACTGCTCAGGGACCTTTGCAGCATCTCCCCTCTATGGTGCAGACACGCCCCCAGGTCATCACTGTTTTTTATCCTAGGAAAAGCTGTCATTTTTTAAGGTTTACCATCTGAAATACATACTAAAAAACAGAGTATAAACATATAAAATACAGAACACGGCTGCCTGTACCTAACCCAATATATTAGAATTTCTGTGTACGTAAATATAACCCATTACATGCTAGTTCTGTCCTCTCACATTCTTCATGGCCAGTTATTTACCTTCACAGCTAATGCCCAACAGATCTTTCCCTTCAGGAAAACTGGAACTGTCTGAAAAGCAGAAAACATTTGGCAGAAATAACCATAATGAAGATAAGTGTTAACACAACATGCTAAACTCAGTCCGGGACACAGGCTTTCAAACTGCTATTTCCAGCTTGCAGTTGAGAAACTGTTTCAGACAACATAAAAAGCTGTATCTAACACTTTCTGACAGTGCCATATTGGCTGGGACTAACACAAAAAGGAGGTGTACATGAAAAGGCAAGGATGACTTCTCCTTCATTGTTATAAAAACTTCTGAGCTATCAAAATAATCAGAAAATTAAAAAACAAAATATGGCGAGAAACCAGCCGGCTTGCCTTCCAGCAGCTTCAGTTGGAAGATCAATGGGATCTTGACAGTATTGGTATCATCTGCCCTTTACAGCTATTCAGATGTTTGTTTAAAGTGAATTAAAGAAAGCCGAGCTTTAAGAGTGAAAACAGAAATAGCGATAATAGAACAACTCAATCAAGGGAACAAAACCGTACTGTAGTCCACAGAGAGTCCAGAACAGAAAGGTGTGCACTTACCATTGATCAGGACAAATAAAACCCAGTGAATAAAGGTTAAATAAAGCAATAAGAAAGGTACCAAAAGCCACTGAAAACGGCAAGAAAAAGGACAAGCTATAAACCCACACAGACCTTTAAAAAAGGGCTGCCCAAGCTTTGTCTAGCTGGTATGTATATCGACAACAAGCAGAGAGCTAATCTGCATGTAAGAGAAAGGAATTCAGCTTTCCTCCTTTTTGTTGAAAAAAGTATTGATTTAAAATTGGTGTTGCATGACATGAAAAAACCAGCAAAAACATCTTCCCAATTCAGTGTCTCAAGGACTGAATGCTACTCTTTGCCTGAACCAATTACTTTCACAGTGGTTTACTTGCACAGTCCTCGGCAGGGGCAAAACCTGCCTCCAGGGGCAGGCACCAAGAGATCTGGATAAGGGGCCTGTAAGAGTTCACAGTCACTCTCCTTCTCTTCGTGCAATTAATTCCTTATAAATGGACCTAGAGGAGTCTCTCACTTTCCTTCCTCTCACGAAGTATCCATAGTAGAGATTAAACCCAATTCAGCGTCTTCAGCAATCTTAAAAGGCTTGAAATTCAATTTTAAATGAGGAACAATAATTTTTAAAAAAACAGCTTTTGTTTAATTTAGTTTTATAAAGTATACAAAATATTATTCACTTGGCTTCATTTCATATTCTTTCATGCAATGTAAGGCCATTCCATAGGTTTTCTAGAAAAAGCTTCCAAAATAAGCAAAAGCTTTACACATAACCTCCACTTGTAAAACTAAAAACTAATGTTCTAGTGTTATATGGGATCCTGAACAGCACTATCTTGGATAAGTAAGATAAAATGTCTTTTGCAGGGATGCTAAAACCAGCGCATGGGCAGACTTGCTCTTTCCTCAGCTCAGCCCAAGGAGGCAGCAGAAGCTTGGCCATCAGTGCCAGGAGGGCTGGTGGGGTTGCTCAGGAACTTGGCATGGTGCAAAAAACAGAGTCAGCAAGGCAGACAATAAAACCATGTGGCCAACCCAGTGCCCAGTGCTAGATTTATTCACGGGTGACTTTTTTGTGCAGACATAGAGCAATGCAGACATACCCACAGATTTTACTTTGAGAAATCCAATGAGAACAAGCAGCATGAGGAGTTATACAGCCTACTGCTCTGTACCAATTACAAAATTAGGATGATCTGATGAAAAATAAATAATATTCACAGACTCTGACAGACCTTATTCCTCAGCAGGACATTTCCAAACTGAAGGAACATTTCAGTGCCTAAGTCAAAGGTGATAGCAAAAGAATGGAGCAAGCTACAGACAAGGAGAGCTTAGGTGGAGTATGCTTGGTGATATACACAGAAAGAAGCCTTTAAGCCAATGCAGATGCCTTATGCTTAGCTCTCAGCTTTTTTTTTTTAATTTGCAATTTCATTGAGTTTTGTTAGAATTTAAAAAAAAGTATTTATTAGAATTTTCCAGGGGAAAACACCAAAACCAAACAAAACAACTAAACAGCGCCTTCTTGCTTGCCAAGTACCAACTCCTCAAAAACAAAGACTTTCATAAGAACTGTCTAATGCAATGGGTATCTGTCAGAGTCCAGCCAGTGTCCTGTTGGACACTGATCTCCTGCTGCTTACTTACTATGGCAACTCTTCCCTGTGTTTTCAGATCCCCAGAAATTAAATATCTTGGAAGTTGGCAGCACAAGAAACTAACTCGTCCCAGCTCCAAGTTCCAGCTCTTTCGGCTAGGGTTCAACTTTTCCTCCCTACATGTACAAAAGGAGTACGCAGCTTCTTCAGAGTTAATTTCTTCAGCATATAGTCTTTGAATCTCTTAACAAGATAGTCCTGCTTTTTTCTTCCAAAAAAAGAAATATGTGGAGGCTCCAGGGGAGAGATTTTTTTGTTTAGCTTTTTGCTCTTCAGAATTTTTGCAGGAAGAATATCCCAAGTTTTGTTCCCCTCTTAGCATTACCTTTATTTTGCTGCATGGAATGTAGTTATCTTTAATTCTATGTGATACAATTTTATATGGGAAGTCATTTCATTATATAATTACAGATATTTAAGGTATCTTTTGGTATAAATATGTTAAATGTTCTGAGCTCACCATATTTGTAGCAGCTTTAGTCACAGCTGCTGGTATTAATTGCTCTAATTTCTGCCTCCAGTTCTCTCTCATCTTTTATTTTGTGCTTTCTCCCTGCTGGAGATAAAATTTTGCACTCAAAGTAATATAACACTTCAACAAGAAAGAACAGGTGAAACCATATGGTTAAGACCTTCGGTTTACCTAGTATCCACTGACATCAGAATCAAGCTGGTCTCCAGAGGGCTTTGATGAATGTATTTGCAGCTGCAAATTATGACCTTTTTGCAGTTTGCACACCCTAGATCAGTAAACAGATGCATTAATGAACATCTGAAAAGGCAAATTCCTTTGGACATTGCTCATCTGTGACCACTTGAAAAAACTGTTTTGTCTGGTGCTTTGGTTGTAAGGGATAATTTATGAGTTGCATCCTAGGAGGAGAGCCGTCACTTCTGTCTCTTTCATTGCCACAAACACATGAATCTGCTGGGACACAGGAACACGGTTGTGAGCAGAAGGAAGACAGCATCAACAGTGGAAATACATCATACATAAAAGTGACACGCACACAAAAGACCTATAAATCAGATAACAAATTAGCAACAAAAACAGGCAGCTTCCTTGCTGTCAATATCCATCATCACAGGAGCTAGGGAGGCATTAGACAGGCAATGTGTTGCTCTGATTCAGCAAACCTGCAAGTCCCTGACGGCACTCATTTGATGGTCAGTACATGTAGGTACGATGATTCTCCTCAAACACACAAATGAACTCAGAGGAGACAGCTCCTGTGCAGAGTTAATGCCCTGCATACGGATTCTTTTCCTTTTGCAAAAAGGAGACTTGGGGCATTTATAAAGGGGCTCATTCTATCTGTCTGATGTAACTAATTCCCCAGAATTTCCCCAGCAAGTTCACCCTACCTAAATTTCCAGGTGATAAAATTTATTGGTCTCTGAAGCTAGATAAAGAAACCGATGTGAGTGTATCCATGTACATACATGAATGTATGTGAGGAGACGAAAAGACAAAGCGTAGGATAAGAAAAAAGGCCAACAGATTTCATATTTTTTTTTATTGCCTTAAAAGCATATAATTTAAAATTATTTGCATAATTCTTACATGTTTACATAGCAGTGAATTCTGTTATTCTATATAGGAAATTACAGAGAAGAAGTGAAAATAATAAGCCTTTATTAGAGAGATAATTACCTGATGAACAATAGCTAAGTAGGAAAAGAAAAAAACATACCTAGAACAGCAAGGTATCAACCAGCTGGTAAACAAGTGTTTATTTTATACTGTAACATACTGGACCATGACAAAAGCTGGTCTCCAAATCTACAGATAACTTCATCATTTTCAGTCTATAAAACCCAATAGCAAGAAGGACTACTGAAGCATTTTATAAATGTAGTATTACAAAGGAAGTTATTTGCTTGAAATGCTAGAGATGAGTATGTTCTCACTTTGTCTCAAGGTTTGAGAGAAATGACATTGCTAAGGACTGGCCAAAAGACTGTGTAACTCTAGAATTTTAAGAAGAAAATGTGTTAAATGTATTAATGTATTAAAATACAGTTTATTTGGGGCACTATTTTTCTGAAGTAGCATTTACATTTATTTTTTAATTGCAAAGAAGACAAAGACTTTCTCATATAATGATGCATACATACACACATGTATATATGTGGGTGGAAAAAACCAAACAACTTTTCTTGATTCTTCACACAAGACAAAACACTGTGGCCAAACACTGGAATAATTCCAAAGGTGTGAGACAATTTAGACATTTTCTTTAGATGCAAAACCAAAAGATATCTATGTCAGCCTATCCAAATACTAAATTGGAGTTTGTCAAGCAGATCTGGGACAAGGCATGTGTTCACATCTAAAAATATACTAAAGGTCCAATTGTCTCTAACATAATTTCATTCACCAGGGCTGATCACTGCAGTTTTTAACTGCTTTAACTGCAGTAATGAAGAATACAATACAATACTTGTCATTTTCTGCCTTAGACAAGAACAAAGGAGAAAACCAGAAAGTGCCACTGTGGTATTGTACAAACCCAACCATTGCACCATCTCAAAAAAGAGATAGCAGAACTGGAAAAGCGCAGAGAAAGTGACAAGAATGAACAAAGTTACTGAACTTTTGAGGAGGACTGAGAAAGCTGCTCAGAGATTCAGCTGGATCAGGAGCATTTGTGGGTAGGGGTGGGATAGGAGAGAGGCCTCTGACATCATGACTGTCACAAAACACTGATTATTCCATGAAATAAACACTCATTAAGTTACAGGCACAAATGACTTTACTATAAAGTGCATACCTAAACTATGAGTTCATTGCTATGACATGGTGGAAACCAGCATTATATGGTCAAAGACAGACTTGTACACTGGTAGAAGAAAGATCCACCAGTTATTATTAACCACAACACTATGGATACAACAGATTGATGGGATTTGGAAAGGCTCATGAAGGGAAGCTTCAACAAATACTCACCCTCTTCAGAAACGCCTTCCCTACATTTGTGGTACCAGCTTCTCTCTCACGGGAGACACTAGGCTCAGTAGACTTTTAGTGTAATCCAGTACAGCTATTTGTACAGGTTTAAACATTATTAGGTGTGGAATTTTGGCAGTGTGTTTTAGTCAAACAGTCCTATTTTTTAACTTTTTTTTACTAACAGCGTATGCAAAAAAGAAAATCTGACTTTCCCACATCAGCTCTTTGGGGCTGTTCTGTAAGGTCTGTGGCTGTGTCTTCCGTCTTTATCTGCAACCAGCGATCACTGGTGGGAATGTTCTCTGAAGCCATCTACTGTTCATTTTAAGATCAAACACCCAGAACCCAGAACATCTGAGCTTGAGTCAGGTTTTACAAATCAGACCTTCTTTTCTGTTAAAAAGTTTCCCACAAGACTTCTTCAGCAGATGGTGGAAAAGTTATATATTATTAATGCTATCCAATTCCATTAGAAATCATGGGCTTGCTATCTAGGACAAAGAGATAATTCATAATCTCCATCTGTATAGAATGTTTGATTCTGAAGAAGTTTTACGTAAGCAATGAAAACAGGTAAGTCTACTCAACAGTTATTGCAGAATCAGAGTGGTGTATGACAGACATCTACTTTTAAACCCATTAAAAGTTATTCCTTCTTCTTTATTTTTAAACCCCAAAATATAGACAGGTAATGGAACTTAATATATCAGGCTGAATTGGGTCTGAAATCATACCACCATTTACAAAATAGATTTTTTTTTTCCATCTAGTTCAGAAATATCCCTAAGAAATCTGCTTGTTTTGTAACTGTAGAAAATGTCACAACCACAAAATATTGGTCTTTTTCATCCAAGAGATGTTGATATTAATATTAAAACTATCTGAGGCAAGGCATTCTCATCTATATTTCATTTCACATTTAGATCCACGCTCTGTTGTTTTACTAAACCCATCTGCGTCTCTATCCGTCTTTTTAAAATGTTCAGTGGACAGAATTCTCCTCTCTGATTTATACCTTGATCAAGCTGAGTGGAACAAACACATATGTTTTGGAGACCTGCTACAGGTACTGAGTCTCGGATAAATGCTGAGAAGGTTCCCAGTTCCTATCAATTGTATCGTATCCATTTTGCTCTCTGTATTGCATCATCTTAAGAAGATGGGCTAACTGAGGCACAAAAAAATCAAGAGCTGTTACGATCACAGAGTATGAAGGAAGAAAAATCTTTATCTTCCAATGCTACATAAAAGAACCTTTTATCTAATATGGATGGCAATTAATATCTTTAAGAGATAGAAAAAAACTTTTTCCAGTATTTTGGAGCCAATAAAAATAAATAGAAAAGTTTGAAGCCCATCTTCCCATACACTCTGTCGGTCAGGCACAAAAGTCAGTAGCTCGCACTTGCCCAGACTATGGGCAATTCTGGTTCTTTCCATTTCCAGAAAATCTAATGGTAAAATATTCAAGCTACCTACCTAAATTATATTTAAATCTCCACCGAGACACCTAAATAACTGGTCTTTGGACTGCATAAAATTTCTCTCTTGCAATAATGTAACAATTCGACCGAGACCCTACAAAGTCACTGCAGTATCCGCTAATGATAAAGACCACCACCATTAAAGACGGACTGCGTTATTGCTGCTCAGCCCCCACTGAGCTGTCCCAGCTTCCCACTTCCCAAATCACAACCATGTCAACACATGAGCTGATGGCTGCCCAGAGCTCCCTGTGAGCAGCCCACTTAGGTGGATGCCTGCATATGCCAGCAGCCTTCAGAGGCAAGCAGAAATGAGATCCAGCTACCTTTGAGCAGCATTGTATAAAACAGTTCACACATAGTTTCTCAAAACAGGATTTTTCCACCACTGTTCTGAAAGGAGATCACCTTCCCACTGGAGCAATATGGCAGGGATGTCTCAGAGATCTCATCTTCCCTGGCTGAGGATGCTGAGTGCAGAGAGCTGACTTTTACACTTACACTGTAAAGTCTTTGGGGAACAAATGTCTTTCTGTTCGTGCCTGCATACTAATTTTCCTGTCCATGAGTAGAGCTTGTAGGCTTATCGATAATAAAAATAATCACTAACAAAACAGTAGCACTGCACTAAAATATGAAACCATAACTCTGCTCAGGATTTTTACTTTACTGCTATTGTATTGATATATTGGTGTACTGTACTCCAATATTTACAGACAAATATATTTAAATCATGCTTATTATGGCATACCTATTCAACTTAAGTGTCTTGGGAAATCTCTCTTTGGACTTTTCAGCACTGAATTGATTTCAATGAAAAACAATTTCTTTACTCTTTCCGAAAAAGAATGCTTTTGAGTGAAATAACATCTCAGTATTGCAGCCACCACAAATTTGAAACTCATATATCCTATAGCATATGATGATTCCTGTTAATATACAGTATATAGATGGTTCCTGCTAACCATGAAAACATGAGACATACAACTGACACAGGCTCTTGAGGGACAGTGATGGGTCTGGTGTGTGAGTCCAAAGTTGTTGTAGCTGACCAGAAACAGAGGAAGCCCTTTGACTTCCCCAAATGTTGTGTCATGACCCTCACACCCAAATTAACTGGGTTGCTGAATCAGGGCTTGAGTAGATGGACAGCACGTCTCTAAGACAGAGCACATCATTGCATTTTTCACAGTATAGTTTTGAATGTAGAGGAGGGTTAGGATAGCCTTAGCCTGAGCAGAGCCTAGCTCTACAAACACTGCAGCTTGGTGGGGCATCTCATTTGTAAAGTACTACACAAGGCAAATGAAGTCAGCCAAAACTGAACTTATTTTCACAAGCATAAATAAGCCTGAGAGCTTGCTTTTGTTTGGTCTGAGAATATTGATTAAATTCACAGAAAATGTCAAGGAATCAGTTTCACAAAATTGTTATGCAGAATGCTCTGGGGGACTCCAGTTTCACAACGGCTAAGAAGCAATGGAGACAGCAATAGGGAAAAAAAGATGCTATTGCCCTACTAGTGTTCCCAAGCTGTCTCACATTCTCCCTTCTAATTCCCTTTTTTATATACATCTATTAAACAGAAGACAACATGTGACAAATAGAGAGAGTTAATTTTTCCACTGTTTAAAAAGAAATCATTACTGAGTTGTAGTGGAAAAAATAGAAGGGAGACACATACCTGCCATGTATTCACATTGTGAACTATGCTTGCCAGTTCAAGCCTAAAAGTATTAGTCTGATACACTGTCTGGCTAGTTCACAGGGGAAATGAGTTCTGTACCTGAGAAATACAGACTGATACCTGACTTATTTGTAGCTAACAGTGAGTTAAGACTAAGAGATGACAATGACTGTGACAGCAAAAAGATCAATCAACAAGAAATCAAATTTGGCACAAAAAGGACACTCTGAAGTCCTGTCATGCCAAACAAAAGCTTGCCTTCCCCAGCTGAGACTGTTTGGCTCTCTAATATTCAGAAATAAAGAGAATGTACTAAAGATCATGAGATGCTTTAATTTCATACCAGGTTATATTTAATTCACATTTTCAAGCTTCTTTTCTTAACTACAAGACACCTCAACTTGCAATTTTTTAAATGAAAGTTGAAGTTCTAGTGTAATCACTAAACTTAGGGCAGGCCTTCAAGAAAAGACACTTAGTGCATTAAAACCACAAGAGCTGGCAACAATGAGTTTGAT
This sequence comes from Gymnogyps californianus, assembly GCF_018139145.2. Lineage (NCBI taxonomy): Eukaryota > Metazoa > Chordata > Aves > Accipitriformes > Cathartidae > Gymnogyps > Gymnogyps californianus. Next base: position 79,544,324 of record NC_059473.1, on the reverse strand, counting down.
TCTGACAGAAGCTTTAGCACTTTCTAACTTTAGCAGTGCTAATTAATGATTAGCAAGCTTGTGTTTCACACAACAATCCTGTACTTATTTTTAAATTTTTGTGTATATATACTAGCAACACATTACATCCAGAAAAGCACAAGTACAATGTCTAGAACATGGGGAATTATGAGACAAAAAATGAATCTGTGACCCTGAACATGTGGGTTTTGTTGCTTATTGTACTTTGACTTGCTTTTTTCTTTGCTGAGAAAAGTTTGCATAAATGCTATTTCTCTCAGCATATGGTAGTTGGATAATTTAGGGAGGAGGATTACAGAGCTTTTTATCTTAATAAAAACTAACAATTAAAAAAAAAACCAGCAGTTTTTGACTGAAGCCCTAAATCAATTCATGCTAATCAATATTATTAGAACACCTTTTCTGCATGTGTCTGAAGAAAATAAAAAAATTGCAATCTTTCTTCTGTAGCTAAGGTGGGTGAACCAGGAATCAAATGAGCGGAAAAGGTTTTAAGAAATATCTGGTGTACTTTCCAACATTTAAAAGCATTTCCTGGCACAGCTCTGAGAAGTAATTTAGAGACTGCTTGCTGCCCAGGGGAAGAGGACAGTTCTGGGGAACTTTATATAAGTTTAATAAAAGTAACTAATTTTTCGAGGCCTTGGAAAGGTTGGCAGTGTTTCAGCTAAGCAGCCTGGAGTCACAAAAGCAGCGCTCCGCAACAACTGCCTTCCTGCAGCAGTAACTGTGTTAGGTATGTTTTGGCCTCCAACTTCACCTCATTCTGTTTATTCTGTCGTTATTTATTCAAGTTTGTGTACTTCATCATCATCATCACCATCACTTCTTTTGAGCATGTGTTAGTCCTCACCTGCCCTGCTTACCAGCACCTTAAACATCCTGAGCCCCCTTCTACTGCATTCATCCCAGGTAATGTGTCTTCTTTTTTTCTTGCTGCTCTGGAAACTTGCAGTGTCTAGGTGAGTGCATGACAGAGGTTCCCAGTGGTGTCAAAGGCAACAAAACAGGTTGGGACAGTCAGTCCCACGCATGCCGAATGTCCCTAACTCCTCACGTGCCAGCTTCTCCCTTAGGTCACTGGGGCCATAAAGAAATCACTTATATCGACAGTGCACAGATGTGGTCAGGGCATCTGTTCCTGGAGCGACTGTATATTCTTGGAAATATTTAAGCATAGCCAAACAGCATGAGTGCCATTAGATGGGTAAGGAGCACCTCTATTTTCCAATGAAAACAGAAGCTTTGAGCAAACTAGAAAAAGCTAGTAGAGCTAGTACATTGCAGTACAGCTGTTTATCCTACTAACTTTCCTTAGTCTCCACAAATAAACCAGCTCTAGTAATAGAAACCCCATGGATCTAATGATCACTTCTGAATTTATAGTTCTGTAGCTATTTTACATGTATTATCATCAAAACATGGAAAAGGATCAAACAGCATACAAAGGTTCCTTTTATGAAATTTTTAACACAATGAGATTTTCATGGGTTCATTGGGTCATACAAGGTCTGACATAATAGATAGGCAAGGAGACTAACAAAATAATGATTAATTTTTCATAATGTATGATATTTTCTATTTATCTTATTTGCCTCTTATTTTTTCCAGACTGCTCCAAAATGCCGCAGCACATCAGCTTACGCAGACAGGACAGTGGGTATTTTTAATGCATAAGAAAATCATGTATTCCTTTCCAAAAAAACCCATGTGATCTTTACTAATTGTGGGAAAAGGAGAGAAGAAATTGGAAGAAGCAGAGCATAAAATGTTACAAATTAAATTTTATGAAAGTTACGTTTGCCACACAGTGAGGAACAGCAATGCATTAGTTAGAATTCATACTGATGTTTACCCCAAGCATTAGGTCATCTGAGTAATTAGAAATTTAATGTTACATCCTAGCCTAACTTTTCTGCCACATGTTTGACATCAGCCACAGGGGTCACAATCAAGAATTGATTCAATAATTTCTGACATAGACACAGACTCCTATCCAACGTATGGGAAAACTAAAAAAAATCCTCTTCAAGAGCCCTCTAGCAAGGGAAACGTCATCTATACTGGCGGGGTATGCAGGCAGGCATGAAAGTCTATTGAGCAGACCTTTGCAGTTCTCTGCGTGATTTGTGTTGCCTTAGAGTGCAACACACAGCCATTTGCACAGCAATGTCTCCCTCATAGGAGGTAAACAAGAGCACTTTGAGGTGAGCCCTCATAGCTTGGGAACAGCTCTTTTCCCACAAGCTTCTCTAAGACCTGCTGTTCCTGTAGAGGTATATGAATGTGCTGGTTTTGACTGGGATAGAGTTAATTTTCTTCACAGTAGCTAGTATGGGGCTATGTTTTGGATTTGTGTTGAAAACAGTGCTGAACACAGGGATGTTTTAGTTATTGCTGAGCAGTGCTTACACAGAGTCAAGGCCTTTGCTGCTTCTCACATCACCCCACCAGCGAGTAGGCTGGGGGTGCACAAGAAGTTGGGAGGGGACACAGCTGGGACAGCTGACCCCAACTGACCAAGGGGATTTCCCAGACCATATGACATCATGCTCAGCATATAAGGCTGGGGGAAGAATAAGGAAGGAGGGGGGGAACATGACGGACAACATCTGGAGTGATGGTGTTTGTCTTCCCAAGTAACCATTACGCGCGATGGAGCCCTGCTTTCCTGCAGATGGCTGAACACCTGCCTGCCGATGGGAAGTACCAAATTAATTCCTTGTTTTGCTTTGCTTCCGTGTGCAGCTTTTGCTTTACCTATTAAACTGTCTGTCTTGGTTTTGGCTGGGATGATAGAGTTAATTTTCTTCCTAGTAGCTGGTACAGTGTTATGTTTTGGATTTAGTATGAGAATAATGTTGATAACACACTGATGTTTTTAGTTGTTGCTAAGTAGTGTTTATTACTAAGTCAAGGATTTTTCAGCTTCTCATGCCCAGCCAGCAAGAAGGCTGGAGGGGCACAAGAAGTTGGGAGGGGACACTGCCAGGACAGCTGACCCAAACTGGCCAAAGGGACATTCCATACCATATGACATCATGCCCAGTATATAAACTGGGGGGCATTGGCTGGGAGGGGCGGATCACTGCTTGGGAACTAACTGGGCATTGGTAGGTGAGTGGTGAGCAATTGCATTGTTCATTATTTTTTTGTATATTCTAATTCTTTTATTATTGTTGTTGTCATTTTTTATTATTAATATTATTGTCATCATTATTATTATTTTCTTCCTTTCTGTCCTATTAAATTGTCTTTATCTCAACCCACAAATTTTACTTTTTTTCGATTCTCTCCCCCATCCCACTGGGTGGGGGGAGTGAGCAAGCTGCTGCGTGGTGCTTAGTTGCTGGCTAGGGTTAAACCACGACACTGTCTTTATCTCAACCCACGAGTTTTCTCACTTTTATTCTTCTGATTCTCTCCTCCATCCCACCGGGGGTGGAGCGAGCGAGCAGCTGTGTGGTGCTTAGTTGCCACCTGGGGTTACACCACGACAATGAATTTTTCTACAAGCATCATCTTGAAAAATTTCTCAATTACACAGTTTCAGTTGTTCCTAAGTTCCAAGTGCAAGTAAAGCCGCCTTCTCTACGGAAGTACATCTCTCCTTTTTCACTAGCTTTTTAACACTAAAATTCTCATCGGTATGAATGGTACCTAGACGTCATGAGGGATCATGATTTGGAAGGATAAGAATGTCGCTAACAGGCAAAAGTTTTGATCTAAAAATATCAATTAATGGGTAAACAGCATACATGTTCCTCCTTTACACCATGAGCAAACAAATGTGAGCAAATACTGATCTGAAACAAGAAGGATTCTTTGAGTAAGGAATGACAAGCAAGCGCCACACAACATTATGCTTTTCCATCTCATAATTTGTTTTTTTCCAGCTTTAAAATATAAAAACACTTGCAATAACTTTCAGTGTTAAGTATCATACTTATTCTGATAAGGGGTTTTTTTTCTTTTTTTTTATGTGTAGTATCTTAGCCAAGGTATTGTGTGTCCTTATGCATGTGTGGATGTGAAAATTATGTTCCATTGCACACTCAGCTGCTACAGCAGCTTAATTACTGCAATATGAGCAGGTATCCTCCTCCACCCCACCCCCCACTCCAATCTACAGGACAGTGATTCCTTCTTACTACAAGGCGGCTTTCTGCCTTCACAGGATAATGAAAGCAAGGGGAAACGATAGGTTTATATCTCTTCATATACTCCTATGTGATTCATAGCACTGAAGCTTACTTGCTGTGCTGGGGGGAATATGTTTCTTAATTAATACCAGATTTTTTAAAATCATACATTAAAAAAAAATTACACAAAACTATACCCTGATACTTAATTTCTGTACAGCCAATTGGCAAAAAGCAATTATTTGCTTCATCAGTTTGACAAAAAAGGAAGCAGAGCAAAGCAGCTGCTGTTTCAAGAGAAGTGCTGCTGAAGCTTTTAGATTATTTCCATTGACTTTAGATAGATGTTTATTTGTGTGCCTGCATGACCAGGCAGGTAAGGTTATCTTCTATCCCTGCCCAATAAATTAAAGTGAATTGATGTTGAGGAGAGGGGAAAAAGCCTTATGCAGAAATTTCCATTTTGTTTTCAATTTCTAGTAGGAACTTCTGCAAATTTGAGTTCTACCCGATGTGCTTATTAATGGTTAAAAGCTTCTGTTAGGCAAAACTATTACAATGGTATACCAAAATGGGAAACAACATTATTTCTAAGGTTATCCTTTTCCTCTGTGAGATGCATTATTCAGTCCATCATGCCATTTATTTAAGAAAATATTTCTAGTAACATCAGTTAGTTTTACTCTGTTAAAATTATAAGAGTCCCTTCATCTGAACCAGTGTTTCTTTTTAGACACAGATGGACATATTCTCTAAAGGGAAAATATAATTTATATTATTTAAGAGTTATCATTATATCAAAGAAAAGGGAGCACTCTTTAATAAAAAATCAACAGTTCTTTATTGGTTTTTTGCAACAAAACCCTCCAAATAAGACACACACCTGGAGAAGGGTCACTTACATCACTTAATCAAGTCTTCCTGTAATACAACCAGTGACAAGTTGAGAATGATTCCCAAACACTCGCAAATACCCTAAACTAAGCATATCAGTATGAACATCCCAAAAGTCGTAAGTAAAAAGTGCCACAGAAAGAGCACAAGGGGCATTACAAATTTCATAAATGACTACAATAGCAGGCAATTTATTAAATAATGTGGCAAGAGATTTCTTAAAAGATCTTATCTCCTCCCCCAAATATACCTATCATTTCATATGAAGAGAAATCCTTTATTAATTTAAATCAGTAATAGTCTTAATTCTTATCATCTGAACAGGATTTACCAACCAAGTACTTCAAATGTTTTTTTGTTGTTAGTCACACCCCTGCACCCCAGCCAGTGTACTCTCCACAGATGCAACAACCTGTGGTGCATCAGAGGAAGAAGAGGGGGACAAAGGAGAAGAAAAGCTGGGTAAGTGTCAAACAAGGAAAAAAATCTTCCTGTCCCCACTGGTGTCCTGAAGCATGGGATTAATGCAACACAAAAAAGGTACAACCAAACAGCTATTCAATCTCCCTTCTACGTCTCTGGAGAAAGCATTGCAATGGGTACCCAAGGACACCCTACAAGCTGAATTTTCTGTATGTTGGAATGCTGCAATTTGTCATGTAAACATTTCCCGAGGTTTACCAAGCTTCATCATGGAGCAGGTTTTGCTCATCACAGTGCTGTTTGGTTGTCAGTTTAATGTTGTTCTTCAGTCTTGAGATGGCTGGGAACTTTCTACTACAGAGCAACCTGAGATACATTCCTTCTGGGAGGAAGATTTCCTGGTCAGCACTAAATCAGGAGTTAACCATTTGTAATGAAATTGATGGAAAAATCCAATGTATCCGCTAAAACATTATTAATACATGTATTGATAAAAACTAGCATAGGTTAGGGGTTTTTTTTCTGTATTCTTGGCAGAAACATGTCTTTTTCTTTCATGTGACTCATAGGTGCTACGCTATGCTAAGTAGCAAACAAACCCCAGTACCAGGAGGCAACGAATTTTCTTCTATTTCTAACAAGGACAAAATCCCTACAAAAAAGTTTAATGTCATTCTGTCTGTTATTTAGAGTAATCTGAACACAAAGAAGAAAGAGGTGATAGATGACAAAAGACAAAATAAGAATATTTTTTAATAGGTAAAGGCCTGGCCACATGTACACGAGCTCCTGAACAAAGTCCTTCAATTTCCTACATCTCTGTAATGTAGGACCGCCATCTTCAAAAGTAGTGAGAGTTTTTGGACAAAGGAAAACTCATTTCTCTGCATGCCTTTTACACCTAGATGCACCAAAAGCCCTTTGTAAACTAGCAATTCACTCAAGAGCAGCTTAAACAAGAAAATCCACAGCCTGATTTAAATTTTGCCAGAGACTGTGCATGTAACCCTTGTTAGGAGAACCATATAGATAAGGGACAAGTTACACGGATGCAGAATTATACAGGTTAAAGACTGCTGGGTCAGATAGTCAGCAGTTTGTTCACAGGTTTTTGCTGTGAGCAGAATCTCAGAAAAGAGGCCCATATAGTGACCGGTGATTAGTGACTGGGGGCTGATAGCAGGGTCCCAAACACAGTGTCGTGGTTTAACCCCAGCCAGCAGCTAAGCACCACGCAGCCGCTCGCTCACTCCCCCCGCACCCCTGGGATGGGGGAGAGAATCAGGGAAAAAAAAAAACTAGTGAGTTGAGATAAAGACAGTTTAATAGGACAGAAAGGAATGGAAAACAATGATAATGATAATAATAATATGACAATAGTAATACTAAAAGAATTAAACTATACAAAGCAAGTGGTGCACAATGCAACTGCTCACCACTCGTTGATCGATGCCCAGTTAGTTCCCAAGCCACGATCTGCCCCTCCCAGCCAGCTCCCCCAGTTTATATACTGGGCATGATGTCATATGGTATGGAATAGCTCTTTGGCCAGTTTGGGTCAGCTGTCCTGGCGGTGTCACCTCCCAGCTTCTTGTGCCCCTCCAGCCTTCTTGCTGGCTGGGCATGAGAAGCTGAAAAATCCTTGACTTAGTATAAACACTACTTAGCAACAACTAAAAACATCAGAGTGTTATCAACATTATTTTCCTACTAAATCCAAAACACAGCACTATACCAGCTACTAGGAAGAAAATTAACTCTGTCCTAGCTGAAACCAGGACACACAGCAAGGTGGTGAAGCAGGTTCTGGGTCCACCCAGGAGCAGCAGGAGATGGGGCTGGAGATTGGCACACCTGCAGCACAGCTCAGGCAAGACCAGGGGCCGGGGGCAGGAGTGGGGGTCCCATGTGAGGCTGGGCAGGGCTGTTAAAGCCTATTAGTGCCCTCAGGACCCTGTCAGAGCTAGGTAACAGAAGGAAAGTCAATAGTCCTGCAGTAAATGTGTACAAACATCATTCTAGTTGGATAATATAAACTACAACATAAAGATATGTCTGTAGTGGTAAGACTTCATTTTGATTACTATGCTTTTCCTGTCCCGGTTGCCCCAAAAGTTTCTGAGAACTGAGTCCTCCAAAACATAAATGAAACCTTTTGGACCTGTGGACTCAAAGAGAGGCCAAACATTAAAGGAGAGCAAATATACATGCATGAAGAAGATGAGAAGTGGGTCCACTTTGTAATGGCTAGGTGGTACTTACTTTCCCTGAGGACATATTCACAAACAAAAAATTTGTTCATGCATTTCACTAAACTTAAAATGTAATTGGATAATTTGAATAGAGAATCAATTCAGTTAATTCACGGACAGATAAAATTTAAGAAATAAATCAGATCTAACCACTTGACAACTTTGATAGAGAATTCTTCTGAGAGTCAGAAGTCTTCTCATCTTCTTAGACACTATTTTCAGATACAAAACCTTTTCTTTAGTCCCAAATGATTCCTATCAATCATGGACTGCAACTTATACTTACTACTGGAGCTCCTTGCAGAGTAACTTCATCTGAAATAATCTCTAATGGATGAATAGCAGAAATCAAAATCAGGAGTGGAATCACTTAAAGTAAACAAAACTAAAAAGGTAATTCATGCAAGTACAAATGCCTGTGACGATCGCAGGTTTAAAATCAAGTAGCTCACAAAAGACTGAACCATGAGCATTCCTTGTGAAACTTTAAGGACCGATCCAACTCTCTACATAACTATCCAAAACCATCCGTGTCTGGGAGGAAAGGTTGGTCCCACACCTTGGGGAAGATGGTTCCTCCCAGCCCCGTGCAAGCACCCAGTGTCTTCAGCCTCAGTGCTTCAGCCTGCACAAATCGGTAGGAAACAGAAAGCAAAATTAGCACCATTTGACCTCCACTTACCTTCTTCTCTAAAGAACAAGGACTGAACAGTGCAGTCTCACGCCAGGCTCAATTTCACAGTGTGTGTTAGTGGTTTAGATTCAGGTGGTAGTAACTGGACAAGTCACAACCTGCCAGCCACTTTCTAGATGGCAGATCCACGCAGATTTCATTTAGAAAATTATTGACGAGGGAAGGAGGGCCCTGCATTCTCCTGATAGGACATACTCATCCTCAGTTTGAAAATACATTATGATACAAAAATGATTTAACTGCTGAATGAGGTTCGACTCAGTCAGAGAAGTCATATCACAACTCTCCATTGTCCCTTGATGTAGCTCATTAAGTTCTAGAAATACTGTCTGAAAAACTTAAGTCATCCAAGTCTCTGTCCACTTGCAATAAAACCCATGACCTTCTCAAAAAGAGATTCGGTTTGAAACTGTGCCTTTGTATAAGAAGCAGTGATGTTTAACCTTACAAAGATTTTCTTTATTCCCCTGTAACCCTGGAAGAACATTTACCCAGGCTGTTGGGACTTTCTAAATGTCATTTACAGCAATATTTCATGAAAAATATGCATTAATTTCATCTTTTTCATGTATGTATGTATGTATATGTATTTAAAGATCGATTTTAAGAAACTTTAAATGCACACAAGTCCATAAAGTAGTTACATTCACTGACATATGTTCAAGAAGTGTAGGAATAGAGTTCTAAAAAATAATATATCTGAAGTTCCTGGCAGTCACAAAATCACAGAGTGAAGCAACCTCTCTGGGCAGCCTGGTCCCGTATTTGACCACCTTCCTGGTAAAAAATAAATAAATAAGTTCCTTAATATCTACTCAGAATTTCCCATGTTCTAACTTGTGTTCATTGCTGCTCAGCCTGTCTGTGGGCACTTTCACGGAGAGTCTGGCTCTGGTTTCCTTATCCTCTGGTTAGGTGGTTGCAGGCAGCAACAAGGTCCTACCTGAGCCTTCCCTTCTCCAGGCCGAGCAAACCCTACTCTCTTAGCCTGTCTTTGTCCATCACGTGCTCCAGCCCTCACCAGTACTTGCCACCCAAAGAAGGCTCCCCCCATCCAGTCTTTTCTCCCAAGACAAGTAGTGCACCAGGATGTTTCCTAACCCCCATACCCTGATATGGTGAACACTGTGGCCACGACATGCTCCTGCCGCCCATGCTGTCCTGGCATCCAGTAGTTACTGACCCTACAGGAGAGTGCATGGTAGTTTCTGAAAGTCTCTAAGCAAAATGGTGGGTTTTTTAATTCTTCATGTTAGAAATTTTAAGTAAGAAACATAATATACATTATAATTACTTTGTATTTCTTTATGTACAAAAAGAAAGCGTAAAATATTTTTTCTCCTTGACTTGTAGGATCATGTTAACTTTAATAAAATAAATTTACAAGTATATAAATAGACCAATAATTAACTTAAAGACAAAGTAATTTTATAAAGAAATACACCAATCTGAAATGGGCAAAATTTGAAAGAATAAGTTGAAAGAAAAAATTTGCTTGTGTTACTCTATACTGGAAATGAACATGCATACGTAGTGAAGATTTCAAAAACTTGAATATACTTTGGATGTATATTTTCAAGGAGAAGAGATTCTTCTACTGCTGCTTCTTAGAGTCCCGTAGGTTTTTACAAAGCCTTGGAGCTATGTGCAAAGTACTTTAATTTGAACAATACAGCGAAATTGAGAGAAAACAGAAACACTGTATGAACAGCAGACACATAAGCTTCTCCGTGCACACCTGTGCCAGCTGGTTCCTTTGTGTGGACTGTAGGGATGGGACTGTATGGACTAAATCAGGCAGCCTTGACACAGCCCTCCCCCCACTTCCACAAGTCCTTGTGTTATTCTGAAATAATTAAGGCAATGTGCGTCCACATTATCCTTTTGTCTTTATTATTGCAGTGTTACACTACAGTACTTCATAAACTGATTTCTGTATGTCAGATTCACGGAAATAGAAAGCCAAGATGCAAGCATGTCTCTCAATGAGGATCAATGGTTACGCAATGAAAACTCATAGTCTCATGTATTAATAAGAACAGTTTGACAAGGAATCTCAGGAAGAGAAAAACTAGGAAATCCTTCAAAGAATACAACCAAAACATCTTCTTATATTGGTTTTTAGTCTCTTTTTTATTACTTGTGAGCTGACATTTTGTGAATTACATTTTAATGGGTCATCAGACTGGCCATAAAGCAGAACCGTTTAACTGTTTGCCATGGTAAAAATCTTATAACCTTCAGAAGACACCCGTCCAGTTCTACAAAGTTCTCTGTAGATAGAGAGGCTTTATTTGTGGGTAACACATCTCTGCTGCCTTTGACGAATTATTGCACATGTTTTTCTGGGCAATGTCGTATTTTATTATCGTTTGTTTCTGCTCGCACTCTCTATGTGACAGTGGCTATATAAATATGAAAATGCGTGCAACCTGAAGAACTTCTGTTTTAAGCAGTAAAAAAGCAAATAGGGAATAATACTGAGACTAGAGGAATTTAAAATTGAAGCAATCTTTTGGTAATCAGCTGCATTTTGACTACACCAAATTACAATGCATTTCAGTTTTTGTTTGTTTCTACGAAATCTTGTATTAATCTACCACAATGTTATTAAAACTGAGTACCAATACAGGTACCAGCCTTGGAAGGGAATTTAAAGGTAGTGCACATAGTGATTTTACAGACCCTTTTCTACCACCAGACATAGAATAGTCTAAAGTACAAGAGACACAGAGTTCATAGGAAAAGCAGCATCTTCAGATCTCTTTAGATATTTCAACCCATTACTGACAAAAGCATACAGGCTTTGAGAATATAATGCTTTGTGCTAACCTTTTGGTTTTGTGCCACCTTTTGTTTCAGGCAGCCTATGTTCAGGGAAAAGGTATAAGGAAAGCTTTTAGAGAAATAGATACAGCTTAGTTGTCAAAGATGACATATTTAATTCCCTTTTCACCTGCTCTGAGTGGTGGTCATCTCCCACGAGACAACCAAGAGTGAACTCCATACCTGGGTACCCTCCCTGAAAAATATATGCTTAAGCTTACCCATCTTAGTATCACTAACAAGTTGAAAGCTGTTAGTAGCTTGAAAGAGTACTGATTTACGAAAAAGAGTTACATGAACCATTAAGAAGTCTCAGATGTATATTGGCTTCTGTACAGTGTATTCCTGCACAGATCAACCCACCTGTACTGTGTCATTGTTCTCCCTTGTCCTGGAAAAGGCATTCTGTGGAGGGACAAGTTAAATGTGTAAGGTCAGGGTGTTCTTAACACACATTTCATAAAGACTTAACACAGAACAAGTTCCCTAACAAATATGTTTTTCTTACTGAAAAACTCAGTTAACTCACTATTCCAATATTGAGTCTGGCATACAGAAATAGGTAGAATTTAAAATACTGTAATATACATAAAAGCTTGTAACAAAGTTTTACTATCGAGAACATTGACAGACATTAGTTTTGTTCTGTTAGATAGCAAGATTTCCTTTTTCTATTTGTCTTTCTTTTTTCTTTTTTTTTTATGCGTAACTCTGTAAAATGTAGTAAGGTTTACCAACACCTTCCCCTTGAACTTTGGGCATCCTACTGAAGAGCAGCCATTTTTATATAAAAGCAGTAGATATGATCTGTGTATTTGAAATGAGAGAACTAAATTAAAGATACTGGGATGTACAAACACCCTGTTAGACTCTACTAAGAGTCTTTTCTGTGACTCAGAGTGAATTTTGATGCCAGGAACTCTGAGGTTATAGCAGAGAACGCAATTTCCTTACTCCATTTTCTGGGTTGAAAACCAGGTTCCCTGTATATGCCCTTGCTTTTTCTTCTGTTCCCATCCATTTTCTTCCTGATTTCCATAGAAAGAAAAGAGGCATACTGGCTGCACAGGAGATATAACATATTCAGTATGTCCACGTTTGGCTGGCAGGCAAAAGACTAGGCGGTTGGCAAGGCCCTGCCCTGAGGTGAAGCTAGCTGAAGAGGACATGGAAAACTACTGGACATGACATGAGAAATTGCTGGACATGTCAGAGACCAACTTAAGAAGCTGACGAAAGCTACAGATAGTGCCAAGAGGGACATCTGGGTTTGGCAGACGGTTAAGGGTGAGTTATGTGAAAAATGGTTGAACTTCACAGATAGTGGAGGGGAGTATTAGGACCTTTTGGGGAGCAGATTCTTGCAAGGCCAGCAATGCCTAGATGACCGTATCAATAATGCCTTATGAGACCCAAATTATCTTGGTTTCAGTATCTGAAATGCCAAATTTGTGTACAAATATATCATAACTGGGACCAATGTGGAAAAAGTAACTACAGTTGGCCAGATTGTTTATTGTTATCTGCTGTGTTGGTTCAAGACCTTGAGGAATCACTTTATACTGTAAGTTATTAGATCATATTAAGACCAAGGAAGCAGATCTCCCCATCAGGAAACGTTGCTTTTAGCTTAGGTTGAACAGAGATTACCCCTGCTCAAAAAGGCATTGGAAAGAAGAATCAGCCACAGCAGAGTCCTCCTTCAGCCATCCACTCCATCCCTTGCTAATGGTCCATGCTTCCTTCCCTCTGTACACCATAGTAGGAGCTGAACACTGGAGATGGCAAAGCTACCTCCATAACCTTTGTCTTATAAGTTCACAACATGTCCAAGGGCTTTTAGACAGCACAGAATTATTTCAGGTGATTGAGGAATTTAACCTTCAGGCAAGATAAGGACCACTGTGTTTAATGATGTCATCTGGGTGGCTTGCCACAACCTGATGAGACAATGTTAAATTAGACATTTCTGCCTACATTATGTACTGACTCATGAAAGCACCGTAACAGTAAATGAGATCAGTGATCTTCTCGAAGTATTTACAGACAGCTCTGCAGTTTCAGTTTTTCTCTTTTAACATTTTCCATAATTGATATGCAGTGCTTTCCTATGGATAGTAAAGATTTGCTGAACTTTATGAAGAATGTCAGTCTTTTGAGTTTCCTCAAACCCTTTAAACTGGGGATCAGTATGAAAGGGTAGAGCTTGTTAGAGGGCACTTTGAACAGCAGAAAACTATCAGTCGAAACAGTGGCTTGATAATGCAGCTGAGGCAGTAAGTTATCTCAGAATGAACAGTGCCTCACCCAATTAATCTGATATCAGAGTGGAAGTCCATCTGAACAAAAAAAAAAAGACAGGAAAAAGAAAGGGAGAGAAGCTGTTACTCCAGAGGTTTTCTTTTGCTGCAGCCTTTCCAAGCACAAGCCAGTGCAGATGATCAGTACAGCAACCTGTTGCAGAGCTCACTTGCAGTTTGATAAGGTCAAAGTAAAGCCATTTTCCTTCCTTTCAAAATATAAAGGTCTGGTAAGAGAAACTTGTTAGCCAGAATGACACAGTCTAATTATAAAGACTGTAGCATCTTTGGCCAGAAACTTTTGAAAATCCTCGTTTGCTATTTTGTTACAGTCCTAAAAATACCAGCAGCTTTTGCTGAAGTTTTGGAAAAGTTTGGTAGAACAATTCTTCATATGAATGTAATGCCTCAATGAATAAAGCCCTGTTATGTCTGAAAATCTAGTACTGTGTGTCGTCCCCTTCCTGTGCATCCACAAAAGCAAAAATGGAGCAATAGTTCCTATTAAATGAAATAATATTTGGCTGTTAATATTGGCAACCTGAAGGCATAAAACTGAGCAGCATGACATAATTGAAAATAAATGGCAGGTCCTATTGGTCACAGTGAGACAATCATAAGCCCAACTCTCTTTAGCTGAATCGAAGTAGTACACACCATCCACTATATTTACAGACCCCAGGATCCAATTAAACCTCAAGCAACAGATCCCTTCTGGAAAGCATTTTGGACTGAAATTTACCTTGTGCAATGTCAGACTGCAAAAAGTTTTATACTTTCTGAATTAGCAGCAACAAACTGCCAATAATACCCTCAATATTTAAACTGCAATCCATCTGAATTTATCTGCGGATTCAAGCACTGCTCTTGCTATTACAGTGTCCCATGATTGCAGTAGGGTTCCTCTGAATCAGTTGCAATTTGCAGAGAATAAATGTCTTTTATGACATGCAAGCCACTAACTCTACAAGGATTTCTCATACAGCAGCGTAAGGGGGAGAGAGAGAGACTAAAAGCACCCTATTCCTGTTCTCATACTTCTGAATGGGAATGAATGTGAGATTTTTACCATCAAATCATAGACATACAAGTGACCAGAAGGGAGCCCAAGATATGAATCAGCTACATCAAGTGAGGCCAAATCAAGGGAAGACTGAGACAGCTATTTGCTTACAATTCTTAAAGCCAGCCAGCGAGAAGGCATTCTCTAGATAGATAGCCTCTTTAAGCATTTACCATCCTAATAGCAATGGCTGCCTAGTACTCAGTTTAAATACTCCTTGATCCAAATGGAATTAATTCCATCCTGTCCTTGCTCAGCAGAGACAGAGAACAATCGCTCACTATCTTTTTATAACAGCCTTTAAACACAAGAAGATCATTTCATGACTCAGCCTCCTCTTCCCTAGACTGAACAAATACTCTTATTTCAAGCTTTCCTCATAGATCATATCTTTTAAATCCCTGTACTGTCTTTGAGCTCTCTCCTGGACTCTGATGCATTTTGCTCACAACTTATTTTAAGACTATTAACCAAGCAGTGGAAAAAGTATTCTTTCTGAGACCTTACCAACCGTCACCAAGTTACTCACGGTCTCTCATACAATATTCCTAGTAATGCATATCAAAATTACCAGGGTTTACATATTTTTCAAGAGCATCGTAAAGTTAACTGTAACAAGTCCAAGGTGATGTCCATTCTCAGATCCTCATTCCATTTTTAGGATGTTTTTCAACAGGATCTAACATCTTAGAAAGGACACTTTTTCCCACTCACTTGGCAACTTGGATTACCAGCCTCTCAGCTTAGAGGAGGCATACTCTGCAGATTCCTAAGGACTCCTGAAACTGCAAAGGGCTGGTGATCTTCTGAGAGTACTTAGTAAACCTTAATTATATTTTCTAACCCCTGTGGCATGAGAACCTGAACTGTACATGAAGCAACACCCAGGAATATTGCTGGACACTTGGGCAGAATTGCCAGTACCAGTGCATAGCCATGTCAACTCCCTGGCACGGTCCCAGGGAGAATGTGGTCCCATACTACCTGCCATTCTCCCATGCAGTTCCAGGGCATTGTTTGGGACAGGCCAGGCACCCATTCTTAGTTTAGTTTGAGCTACACTGCTCTGGCATAAGGAAGTTTGGATGCACAAGTGTAGACCTCAGTGTCGAGGAAAGGTCTAGGGTACATTGGATGCACTGCAGTAGACACAGCCAACATTCACCAGTATTTATCCTGAAGTCATTTTTAGTGCCGAGAAAAGATTTGCAGGCAAAATATAAACAAGTTCATTCAAGTGAAAAGCACAGTTAGGATGTGATGACAGACACAGATAAGCACAACAGCTCACCTTATTAGCCTTCTGATACATTGCCTTAACTTTGGGATTACCTCCATGTTTCTTTCAGCTAGATGAAGTAATCGTGCAGGCTGAATAATCATCACAGCTTGAGAGAGATGGGCTTTATTCAATAAGTGGGGAAGAAGGTTTGAGACAAAGGTATCACTCTGAGTCCATGACACTGACTCGTATATAGTTTGTGAGAGACCCTTTGCTCCCATGTATTGCCTTAGTCAGTCATTCCCCATTTGTGCATTTGATTTATCCTTGATGAACTGTAGCACTTTCTACTTTTGTCAAGGAGTAATTGAAATCTGAACCAGCCCTTGAATGAGGTGGTAATCCTCCCAGTTTGAAGTCAGACATAACACATAACGTGCCATCTCTTCCACTATCCAAGTCATTAGCAAAAAAGCGGAACAGAATTGGCCAAGGACAAATCCAGCTGTGCACCCACCTGATGATAATTTCTCCTGAGGTGTATTTTCTTTGGGCTTGGGGGAGTGGGGGCTGGAGGGAGTCATGGAAATTGGTTGTTTGACAGGACAATAGTGATATGTCTCACAAAGCCAAAGGACTAGAGAAAATGTTGCACAAATGTGATTTAATTTAAAATAAGATTACAGCAGGTCATACTATTACCGTAAGAAAAATATGAGAGAAGCAGACAGTAGAGGATTGTGTTTTCTAGTGTTCTGAGATATTTTTGAACTGTGTCTTCTTATATGCGTGTACAGTCGTATGTCATTACACAACTAACATAGAAATCCGCTAGCTATTTTCTATTCAAGATTTTGTCTGAGACATAATCTTCTATTGATTTTGTTTGAATACTGGCTTATACAGCAATCCAGAGTCCAGCTTCTTAGCTGCTACTTTGACTTCAATGAGAAGATGGTATTTTATATTATCTCTTTACCCCTTCTCTCACATTAATGGGTAATGTTAAGGAAAAAAAAATATATACTTCTATTAATGAATATTTAGTACAAGAGATTCAATCCTGCTGTCTGTGTATAGAACAAGCTTCAACTAAAACCAGTGGAAGTTCATCCTATACAAAGATTGATAATTTTTTCCCATAGGAACTGCTTTATGTTTCAAATGAAGAGACTTTACCCAGAAAAGTCAGAGAATATGGACCTACTGTACTTCAGCACAGACTGTAAAGATAGTTAAGGACTTAATGACATATATCTGGCAGCAAATCATTTACATTTACAGAGTCCTTTTTTTCAGGTTGAACACTTATGGGAATTTAAAAAAAAACTCCAATGAACTCTGAGGGTTTCGTGCTGAAATTTTGAAGAACTTACTAAGTAGCTAGCTTTAAATATTTGGCTTTTGTACTCTGTCACTTGTAACTACATGAACGAATTGTATCTATAACCCGTCTACTGGAATGGGTTACAAGTTTTATATATATATATACATATACACACTAACAAAAAGAATAAAGTCTCAATAAGAAATAATAGTAACAGTTGTAGTAGCAGTGGCAACAATGATAACAATTATGCAGATGAATGCTTTCCCATTCAAGCATTAAAATCACCAAGGGCTAAATGCTGAAATACATAACGGAAAAAACCTGTGGCCTAATTCTCTTGTGATATATATCTATTAAATAAAAGTGGACCTAGAGCAGCAGAGAATGTAGCCAAATTTTATTTACAAATGTACAATTTCCAACCCTAAAAATTCTTATGCATGGGATGATTATTATTCTCAGATATAATCTTATTTAACAATGTACCTAATCTTTAGAGCCATAAGCAGAAATTACATAGGAATTTTTCAATGAAGATATTATTATTGATAAATAAGTACAGCAAGGCTTTTTCTTCAGAATTCTTTTTTCCTCATACAGGTACTGTGACTTTCGGTTTGCAAATAATCATTACTGAAGAGCACTAAAAATTCTGTTGTGCCAGGACTGGGTGTACTCAGAATGGGGGCTTGGTGTTTTCCACTTACCAAGAACAATATTTTGGTAAGAAAACAAAAACAAGGAACATTTTCTGCAGTGAGAGCCCCACTCAAAAACTCCAAATATATATGTAATGTTATTAGTGCAGACTATTCCTGTGCTTCAAATTATCCATAACTTTAGCAGTCTTCTGAAGTGAAGAATTAAGAGACCATTTTTCACATTATTTCACCTGTCTTGCAGCAAAGAACCAAGTAAACTTTCCATATACAAACAGTAAGACAAGGAACCTCCTTTCGGTTGGTGATATATTCATGGCTTAAATCCTTTTGGAAAAAAAGGATGCATCTAGTCCTTAGAATAAAATTACTTCTCAATTTAAGTTTAAAGATTGATGCTTTCCTTTCCTTTCCATTCCTTAGTTCAGCCATCATATGGCTCCCTGCCACATCACTTGTTATTTGGGCATCCGAGTCCCATGCCATTTTGTGTCCTCATTAAAGTTTTAAAAATACAGAGTGATGCTTAATAATCAGTAGCAACTATCCACTACGGCTTTTTTGTTCTTATTTTGTTAGCTTGTCAACTAGATGTCCTAAGGTTTTCTGCAACTACTTCTTAACATTAAGCCTCTATTTGAAGTGTTTGATTTATAGATTATGAAAAAGACAGTGCTAAAAGAGTGCTTTTCAAAATTAAAACTTAGAGAACCAGCTGGTGTAAAGCAATACCTCTAAAATGTAAGATGAAAGTAGCAATATTTCACGTGTTATCTTTTTTCTCTAATTAGAAATACGCTAAGAATATCTTTAAGGAAAGTTCTAGGGAGCTCAAGCAGTGATTTTCTTTTGGTGATCCCAGCCATGTCTCCTCAATTAATTATAAACATGTTGAGGAAAACTAGGACTGCTTAAGCAATTAGCGTACTGTTTTGGACAGGAAAGTAAAGAAACCAGCAACAGCATAGTGACTGTCTGACCTAAACAAAGAGAAGTAACTTATTGTAAGGAGCTGCTCTCTAAATACATTTTAACAAGGCAAGAAGTAGTGTTTTTAACTTGCAAGTACAGCAGCTATTGTAATGAATGACTCTACATTCAACAAACTCTTGTTTTTAATAGCATTTAAAACTTCTTACATTTCTAAGGAAAGCATTTGTTTACAACCTACATTGTTCTGAAAATTGCATTCCTCCCTCTACAATAACAGACCTTCAATTTTTTCATAGGTACAAAGGCCAGAATTTTCAAAGAAAGTGCTTCCCATTATCCCTTAAATTCTAAGGCTAGATGGCCTACTAAGCTGTTTTGGAAAGCCTAGCCAAAAAAGATGTCACAGTAGTTTACAGATTGCTCCCCTCTTCTCTGCTAAGCCCTCCTACTTTCCTAATTGACTTCACTCAATTATCTTTTGTGCTCTGCAAAATGTTACAATCCATCACATTTATAGTGTGATCCTCTTAAGCAGATGACTCAGCCCTCATGTTCTTTAGCCTGCATATATCGCAAATACAAGCCGCAACGAGCAGAAAGTATTATTTGCATAATAGTGCTGGAAAATGACTCAGAGGTGACTCTGAGGGAATTTGCGTGCTTTACTTTTAACAATATTTACCACCAGTTTAATAGCAGAGGTCAAATAATAACAAAAGATGGGATTGTCTGTAGTACTTCAATTTCCACTGTGTGCTGTGTCCTATTTACAAGTAATGTTTTGAAAGATGTGTCAGATCTCCTAAGTTGTTTCTCCTTTTCCCTGTTTTATCCTGGTTTCATTTATTTCCTTCTATTTTTGCAAAATGTTAAACTTCAGGAAGGCAACCGAGTTAAAATTGGAAACTTAATTATTTGTTGTTTCTTTCATGTGAGAAAAAAAGTTACTGAAGTAGTTTTCTGGATCAGTAAATCCTTCCCTGCAGTGAAGCATTGTCTTTTCCATGCTTAGCCATTGTTATTTAACTAACTCTACTTCTTAGGTTGTTAAGTATGCTTTAATATTTCATCAGTGAATGTTTTTCTTACTTTTCTTGTGTAAATTGTCTACACCGGCTAAGTAAAGCAAGATTCTTGAATTCCTATCCATGCTGAAGGAAAGAACAAAGTCATGTTTTCCATCTGTGATCAGGTTTCTCCTTTTGCAAATGAAAGCCCTTCTTCCTGCAGTAAATCTTGCACATGCTGCCATTGCCTCCAGTGAGTTTACCAAGGTGGGTAAGTGCTGGCACACTAAATAGGAGTCTTCAGATTCTTGTGGATATCCACAGATACCATGTGGATATTCACTACACACGGAAACTGATTTGCTTTTTTGGACTAAAATACCTAGTTTCTACAACCAGACTACATCCAGGAAAAAGCTACACAGCCACCTGGCTGGCCACAACAGATAACAGTCATTTCTCACTACAGTTTCTATTAACTAGGAGTTGTGAAGAGTTAAGAACTGAAATAGAGCATCATGTTTATAAGCCAAGTCTGTGATTAAATACCGCCATTTCTACATTGTCATTTTATTTTTGCCCGCTGTGGATAGGCGGTAGACACAGTTTGAGATTAACTTCTTTTCTGGGCCACAGGTAAAATTATTACCATTTCAACTGTTATACTTTTTATGAGATGGAATAATCTTTAAAATTTAGAAAGCTATATCTTTTTACACATTCAGTTTTTGGCAGCAGCACCAGTGAGCTCCTAGCAATATTACAGGTCTTACACCTCTAAGGTGTATCTTATACTGCTTAAAATGTGACCTTGTGTTTCTAAAGAGTTTGCTCAGTTGGCTGCAAAGCAGCTTGGCACAGAAGAACCTGGGGGTCCTGGTGGACAAAGATGATGAAGTGACTATCCACAAAGATAATTAAGGAACTGGAGCATCTCTCCTATGAGGAAAGGCTGAGAGAGCTGGGACTGTTCAGCCTGGAGAAGGGTCAGGGGGTATCTTGTTAATGTAGATAAATACCTGAAAGGAGGGTACAAAGAAGATGGAGCCAGGCTCTTTTCAGTGTTACCCAGTGACAGGACAAGAGGCAATGGGCACAAAATGAAACACGGGAGGGTCCATCTGGACATAAGGAAATACTTTTTTATTGTGAGTGTGACGAAGCACTGGCACAGGTTGCCCAGGGAGGGTGTGGAGTTTCCATCCTTGGAGATACTCAAAAGCCATCCTAGGCAACTGGTTCTAGGTGGCCCTGCTTCAGCAGTGAATTTGGACTAGATGACTTCCAGAGGTCGCTTCCAACCCCAACCATCCTGTGATTCTGTGAAGAGGTCCATAAAGAGACACTAAGAAGAATAGGCAGGGATACACCCTCTAACACCCCTCATCCAACATTCAGGGATGGAGAGACAGTAAAATGGGAACATCCAGGGCATGGCCAGGCTCACCTGCACCCTAAACATCATCTCCTTGCTGCCACTGCCATAGACAACTGTTTATTAGACTGATCCAATAGGATAGTGCCAAGCCACTATCCCTCATATTTGGAAAGTTGTGACAGTCAGGGGAAGTCCCCAGTGACTGGAAAAAGGGAAACATCATGCCCATTTTTAAAAAGGGTAAAAAGAAGGACCCTGGGAACTACCAACCAGTCAACGTCATCTCCATGCCCGGTAAGATCATGGAGCAGATCCTCCTTCCAATCCAAACTATTCTGTAATCCTATGATATCTTGTGTTCTGAAGCAGTTCTGTATAATTAAAAAAAAAAAAATAATAATAATTACAAATCAGTTTCAGTTAATTATTTCTGTTCTAGGTCATTTACAACTGGAGATTATGAGGGAGAATGAATGACAGAATATGTATCTCATGTATATATGTACTCATTTTATACATATATATAAGCATGCACTCATTTATATATACAATAGTGTGTTTCTATTCCTGTTTGTATCTCAAGGAAGAGATTTTTCTATCAGAGTGCTAAAGTTTTAATTTTTCATTACTGATTTTCCCATCATTCATCAAAATTCATTAATATTGCAATATCTAACCTCCATGGTGTAGGAACATCACTATAGAATTAGTGCTCTTACTACAGAACTGATTGTCTCAACCACACTCCCAGAAGTCTGCCCTATTTCAATAAAAAGGAACTCTCCATTCCTCACAGCTGTTTCTATTAACCATTTCAAAGAACCCTTTCCTGATAGACAGAATTCATTGGTGTGTCTCTTTTGGGGCATATGCCACCCTCTTCTCAGTTATTGTATTGCCTTAGAAATCACTGTCAAGAATGAGAAGCCAATAAAATTTAATTAAATGTTTAGGTTTTTTCCCAGACTTAGTCATTTCACATTCCCTCAATAGACTTTTCACAGTGTATGCAATAATGACATCTCTAAATTAGAGTTTGAATTGAGAATGGTTTATTAAATCTACTACAGCTATTGGAAGATTATTATGATTATCATTTATAATGTAAAAGCACCTCAGAGCCCTAAGCGTGTACATGTCATTGCACTGTACTAGCAGAGAACAAAAAGATGGTTCTCGCCCTAAAAAGACTTTTATTCTATTGTTGAGAAACAATAAGATTAGTTCCTGTGTCAGTCATTTTGAATTATTGCCCATGGCTCTCAATACAGTTTCTAAACACTAAAGAATTCCAGGTGTCCATTAAATGCTCACTTCATCTATTTACCGTTTATGATGGGTAACAAGTCATTAGGGTCACATGTGAATACTTGTACTCCTTAGTTGTGAGGACTTAAATTTCTCTTTAAAGAAATAGAAAAAATAGGAAATATACCTATTTACAAACAACTACATTTGTTTAGATTGGATATAGTTACTGGTATGCTAAAAAGTTGTTACACTCCTAACAGTTGTACAAAGAAAAATGCATTTGCTCAAATATTTCTGAACTGGAAATAAATAGGCATATCAACTTAGTGAACACATATGAAAAAGCACAGCAACCACAACATACATTGTGGCTGTATCCTTGTCAACCTCTGAGAGCCTAATGGTCAGAATATCCACATTTTCCAACCTGGACTTTTCTTATTCCAAACTCTTTCTGAAATAAAATACCTTAAGCAACATAATAATATCCATAGCCCAGGGAAAGGGTTGGAATTGCAATGGCACTCTATGGGCTCTCTGCACAAAGTGTCACTGAATTTCCTTCTTCAGACTGGTTGTTCTGGGCTTAGCTTGTATAACTTATAAATGGGAAATGACTTTTGTTAATGTCAAGAATTCCTGAAAAAAGGTCTTACTGAGCTATACTCGGTATAAAGAATAGATTTTTTTTAAAAATTGTGATTTGTTGAAATCACAATAAAATATCAAGATAACTCCATATTAGACCAACATGTGCAACTATCTCATGAAGAGCCTTATATCACAATATAGAGGTGAATATAAGGAGAGGAGAGAGACTTTGCAAGTTTGAATTTTGTAAGTTTGACTGATGCAGCAAGACTTTCATGTCACTTTGATCTGGTAAACTCAAAAGATCTACAAAAGAAATGTAAAAAGAATTTCAAAAGGCAGGAAATTCAAAATTTGTCAGGTATTCTTCCTTTTTACTGTCACCGACAGGAGGCAAACAGCTGGGCTGGAATTTACAGCCTACCTTCAAATTTGCCAGCTTTGGTCAGTAAACATCAATATGTCTGCTCTGCTAGAGGCAGCAACCCCTTTCCGTAGCACTGACTATTTCCATATATCTGAAGAGCTTTTCAGAGATCCAGGAGACTCATTTGCTGTCATACTTCAGGAGGGAAAGGCTTTAGTTCTCAGCAGAGTGCTCAAGCTGAAGTTAAACATAAGTTAGGTTGCAGTCTGGATGAGGACTAAAGGCCACAGGGTTGGAGGTCAGATGAATAAACACAGGCACTTAGTGCCGTTTAAGAAGCCCTACGGTATCACCTTCTGGCTGCCATACCAGAGAGCCACAATCCTGTGGCATATCTGTGAGCCCCATGAGAGTGAATCACTCTCCATCTAGTTTTAGAATTGAAATACTTAGTGCTGGATCTTGCAATGTCTTAAAGATAAACAAAGAGCTGCTCCTAGCAGAGAATACATAAAGTTTGACTATGGCTAGGGTTAGGATTAGGGTTAGTATTAGGAAATCAGTGGCTGAAGAACCTTGTTTGTTACTTGCCTATGCAACATCCCTGAGAGAGATAAGTGTTAAATGCCAGACAGGGAGAATGGTTATTATTTTGTTCTAATGCCAGGCAGGATCACTAGGTCTCTCAGTTAAACTGCAAGCTGTCATAAACATAAGATTTATAGAGAGAAAGGCTATAATCTGGGTTCTTGCAAGCCCTTTTAACAGAAGACTGGTCCTGGTATTATAAAGAGAAATAGCTCACAATATATTCTGGTATGGGTTTCTCTTACAGTTAGGGTTTTGCTTACTATTGAGAAGACTTATAACTCTTTCTTTAGAAGACCACTTCTGTTTGGGCACCTTTAACTGTGTAAAAGAAGCAGACTTGCAAGCAGCATTACACAAAACTAATGAGTACAAGAAAGACAATTATCTTCTATACATGGAAAATAACCAAAACTAATGGTAATGCTCACTGTCCTGGTGCAGGCACCCAATGGCTCTCTGCTGACCAGCAATCATCAGCCAACTGGGAAGTATCAGGTTTAGTTACTGCCTAGAGCAGGATGATCCTTGATCTTGCTAAATTGCCATTCTCCTACTCTCTATATTTTCTCTCAGAGTTTTATATCTTTCCTTCAGGCCAGTATTTTCCTCCTGAGCTACTGCTATTATTGACTCAAGTGATTTCACTTCTGACTTGGTTTTTGCTTTTCTTACCTTGCAGGACTGACACACTCTCTCAAAGTTAAATTTTTTTCAATAAAATTGATCCAAGGTCACACAGCTGCATTTCTCAAAACTGGGACCTGGGTCACACACAGCTGATTTTTGTAAAACTATTATTAGCTATTATTATTAACTATTATTATTAGGGGATATTATTAGCTTGAAGTTTGTGCTGTGGTTAAACACAGGGTTAGGGAAAGTAGATTCTGCACAGTTAGTCTCAGTATTACATTTCACAACATCCAGACACGAACTAGACAAATGCTGAAAGGTAATAACTTTTCTGTTTTTCTTTTCAGACTAGGTTGCTCTAAACAGACTAGAGTGCAAAGAGAGATCAGGCAGAGGAGCAGCAGAGACCAGAAAGCTCCTTGCAGAACTCCATCAGGCTCCCTGAGCCAGTACAAGGACCAGCTTCAGAAGGAGAAGATGACAATTTGCTCCACTCAACATGCATTTATTAGGTTACTATTAAGGCTAAAACTAAATTTGTACTTACAGTGAGGAGCATAGATTAAAATTCCAAGGAGCTCTGTTTTCAAGGCCTGCTGAACTTCAGCAAAGGCTGGTTCAAGAAGAAAAGAATGGTCCATGGTTTAGGTTAAAGACATTGTATAAAAGGGCTTGAAGACTTTGGGTTACAGAAAAAGCTTTATAGCAGGCAGGAAACCTTGGCTTTGTGGTGTACCCAGACACTTCACTGACTTCAAACAAGGATGAGCCGAGAAAGGATTGGAATTAAGGTTATCGTTACTGAGCACAGAGCATCAGGGGACAGCAAGAGCAAGGCTGCTCCCCAAGGGATGAGGAGCTAGGAGTAAACCCTGGGGCAGTGACTGCACCAACAGGGCACAGCCCTGTGGTATCTGAGCAGGGCAGGGGTGATGACAGCAACCAGCTCTGTTGACAGCCCAGCAATCATCAGGCAGGGTGAAGTCTGGTCCATCCAGCAGTACAGCCAGCAAGTCAGGACAGCAGAAGGCAGAAACAGGGGTTGTTCTACCTACAGCACGGCTCAGCCCAGGAGTGGGGGCCAGGACCTAGGCTGAAATGGGGCTTCTGGCCCATGGGCGGAGAGTGAGGGTGAGAGTCCCAGCTGAGGCTGGTCAGGCCATGTGGTGCACTCAGGGCCATGACAGCAGGATTGCATAGTTGTGTACTGTTGTACACCAAAGATTTTGCTATGGTAAAAAATGGCTTAATGCCAGGAGAATTACTTTTCTGATTATAATCTGAATGACTTTTCCACTATATTCTGAATATCTGTTGTTGTTAAACCTACACTTGAGCCAGAGTTATGTTGTGAACTTCAGAAAAATAAGAAATTCCTCTCTTGTGTGGCTTTTGCTTTTGTGATGGGTTGACCCTGGCTGGATGCCAGGTGCCAACAAAGCTGCTCTATCACTCCCCTCCTCAGCTGGACAGGGGAGAGAAAATATAATGAAAGGCTTATGGGTCGAGATAAGGACAGGGAGATCACTCACCAATTACCGTCATGGGCAAAACAGACTCGACTTGGGGAAAAAAATTAATATAATTTATTACCAGTCAAATCAGAGTAGGATAATGAGAAATAAAACCAAATCTTAAAACCACCTTCCTCCCACTCCTCCCTTCTTCCCAGGCTTAACTTTATTCCCGATTTTCTCTACCTCCTGCCCCTGAGCAGCGCAGGGGAAGGGGGAATCGGGGTTTCGGTCAGTTCATCACATGTTCTGTCTGCTGCTCCTTCCTCCTCCTCAGGGGGAGGACTCCTCACACTCTTCCCCTGCTCCAGCGTGGGGTCACTCCCACAGGAGACAGTCCTCCATGAACTTCTCCAGCGTGAGTCCCTCCCACAGGCTGCAGTTCTTCACAAACTGCTGCAGCATGGGTCCCTTCCATGGGGTGCAGTCCTTCAGGAACAGACTGCTCTAGCGTGGGTCCCCCATGGAGTCACAAGTCCTGCCAGCAAACCTGCTCCAGCATGGGCTCCTCTCTCCACGGGGCCACAGGTCCTGCCAGGAGCCTGCTCCAGCATGGGCTCTCCAGGGGGTCACAGCATCCTTCAGGCATCCACCTGCTCCAGCATGGGGTCCTCCATGGGCTGCAGGTGGATATCTGCTCCACTGTGGACCTCCATGGGCTGCAGGGGGACAGCCTGCCTCACCATGGTCTTCACCACAGGCTGCAGGGGAATCTCTGCTCCGGTGCCTGGAGCACCTCCTCCCCCTCCTTCTTCACTGACCTTGGTGTCTGCAGAGTTCTTTCTCTCACATCTTCTCACTCCTCTCTGCTGCAATTGCTGCTGCGCAGTTTTTTTCTCCCCTTCTTAAATATGTTATCCCAGAGGCGCTACCACTGTTGCTGATGGGCTCAGCCTTGGCCGGCGACAGCTCCGTCTTGGAGCCGGCTGGCATTGGCTCTATTGGACACAGGGGAAGCTTCTAGCAGCTTCTCACAGAAGCCACCCCTGTAAACCCCCCCGCTACCAAAACCTTGCCATGCAAACCCAATACAGCTTTGTAGAAAGTTGAGTATTAAAGAAGGAAATGGTTCATGTTTTGTCCCTACCCAGAGATAATTCTCTGGGTTTTTCTTAAGACTGTGGAAGTTGTGGAGGACAGTAGCCAAAAGGCTGTGCTCTGCCAAAGGTGCCTGGGTGCTTGTTCTGGAGTAGAATGAATCCTGGTGGCAGAAGAGAGTTTTTCTCAGTCCCTTCACTAATGTTAATCTGTATATTAGTGCTCTAGCACTAGAATCCAGTGCTGTAGCTACCAGATGATGGAGACATAAGAGTTTATTTTTCCTGCTGTATCCTGCAAGAACTGTTATACAATGCTGGTTTTATAAACAAAGAATAATTTGTATGTTGTGACACCTGACTAGGAATCTTTCATTAAGTTTAAATTAAGATTACAGAGAAGGTCTTGAGAAGTTCTGAATCCCACAAGGTTAATCAGTCATTGATGAGCGATGATTCTGGAAGGGAGAATGGTTTCTATTTTTTTTCCTAATCTAATAACAACAGTGAGTAAGCGTTACTGTTAAAAACAGGGTGAGGACTGGGTCAGAATTAGAGAAAGACATTGATTTATTACTGAATCCTTCAAAACTCCCTTACATCAGATATTAGAACAATTAATTCCAGAAATTACAATTGTAGAGCAAGTTTTGGAGCCTTTGGGTTTTGGTTAAGCAGAACAGTGTGTTAGGAGCTACAATTACTGCTGACTAAAACCCTTCAATCAAGACAGAGAGTGGTAGTTTACCTTGAGGTCTCTGGTTTACCGTTAAGCCCTGTTTTAAGTCTTAGGTAGGCTCAGGGTCACAGACAGCAGGAACCTGCTGATTCTACAGGACTTTCTCAGAGGACACAAAAAATGATTCAGGAAGAAAACAGTGACTTCTAGGATTTTTTTCCCCCTAATCTTGGCAGTGACGTAAAATGATAACAGGTGTCAGAGCAAGAAAGTAGCTCCTATTTCATTTTCTTCCTTGAATAGGGTCTCTGTATAACTAGTAAACGTATGGTAAAGGATGAGTCAGGGTGAGTGATTTTCCCAGGATGGCTCCTTTTACTAAATTTATAGCTGGGGTTAGGATTAGAAAGGAGAGGGAATGAAGTGCCTACTTTATTACTGGACCTTTCAAGGCTCAGGAACATAAAATATGATCTAGTGCTACAAAGAAAAAGTAATTCATATTTCATTCACCATCCAAGAGTGGAGTATTTCCACTCTTTAGCATAGCGTAACAGTTAAGTTTACAATTGCAGATAGAATATTGGGAAGCGGAATATGGCTGTTGGTGAATGGTTAATGTTAGGATTATAGAGAAGCACTACTTCTCCACAGCATCCTGAAATCCTGCATCCCCAAGTCAGGGGGAAAGAATACATCGTACTTTCACTGAAGTCTGTTTTGGAATCTCTAGTTTTTTGCTTAGTTTAGGTTTCAGTCTGAAGTTAGACTTACGCTTACCAAAGCCTGTGCGACAAGGTTGCTTCCCTGTTCTCCCCCCTGTAATTGTGGCTTGCTCTAAAAGAGAAGAAAAAACCCAACAGAAGTCTGTGGAATAAGGCTAAGCTTAGCAGTGGCCATATCATGAATTAGCATCACCTTACAATAATGTCTGAGAAATTTGCTTTATCTTACTTCCTGCCTGGCCTCTAGACTAAAACCAGAGGCAGTTTAATTTATATTTTGCCTTAAGCTGTCTTGGAGGCTATGCAGTATGTTTTAAAGCACAGGAAAACTGGGGAAGAGATGAACTGCAGGTTCCTGGCAGAATTGTTGGCAGCCATTCCAGAGAATGGCTGATATTTTCTTCTAGTCCAACAAGAAACTTCTTATGTGTTGGCAGACATGGGGTTATGGTTCTGGTTAGGATGACAGGCATGGTAACCAAGGACATCAGTTTCCCTAATGTCCTGTTATTCTCAGATGCAGACTATTGCTATAAGTGCACAGTTTACAAGGCTTCTGTGACCTAGGATGAGACACCATGCCAGACATAAAGAATTGCTCAATTTTTTGTAGCTCAGGTCTTGGGGATATTTTTAAACTCTAGTACGGGTAGGGTAGAAAAGAGAGTGAATGGGCCTTCACTGACCTATGATAAAAATCAGTGCCAGAAAATTGCCCTCTAGTCCTATAAATTTATATACTGCCTAACTGTCCTTACGAATGTTTCGTCTCAAGATGAAGACCTAGTCTTTTTGCTTGATCCTGAAAGGTTCAGCCATCTATTTTGAGAAATTATTTCTCTTTTCTTTTGATGGCGTGGGTAGAGATGAACCCTGCTGTGCTCTACTGTTTGAGTTCTGTTTAAGGTTCTGAGAGCAAAGCATGGAAAGAGAGTTTTACTGAGGGATCCTCCAATGTATCCTCCTGAATTGTAAATCAACAGCTTATGTTTTGCTTTTCCTCACATACGGGTCTGCCACAGTGAAGCACAAACTTAGGGTGTTGACTCCACTGAGGTTTACAGAACATCGCATGGTAGTAGGTCTCAGGGAGCCGACCCAGAAGAAAGGTTCTTTTCCTGTTGGAAGATATTTTCATTGGTGTTTTGTTCTGTTTTTGTAAACATGTCAAAGCTATTAGCATATGAGTAGAGCTGTGGTTCATGTTAACTTTCCTGGAAGCAGGACCTGAAGCCATGAATGTAAGTTTGTGTTTCTTTATCCTTCAGGACTCACTGAGACATTTTGTTCCACTGTAGCAAAAAGAAATAGCTTAATCTTTTTTTTTTTTTTTCCCCTGTCCATCTCTCTATTCTGTTTGAGAACCTAGGAATGGGGTCGTAGTTATGGCTAAGGTCATGGACTGGACAAGCCAAGGAGTTAGATTTATTCGAGATCCCGTAAAGCTCATGACCCTATGGACAGAGGTTTATTCCTTAGTGAGTTGGGAATTCTTAATATAAACAGCAGATCTTGAAAAGCCTGTTTCAGTATTTGGTCCTGCAAATGATACCAGTCTAGAATGAAGGTTTCAGAAAGAAAAAAGGGTCTTTTTAATTTTCTTGTTCTGGATGCTGATTAGGGCTTAGAGCTTGGGCTGTAGGAAGTTGAAATAAAAACATCAGGTTTATGCATTCAAAAGGGCTCTGGGTGAGGAAGAAAGCAGTTTCTGGAAAGGAAACAGTTCATATTTTAATCTAGTCCATAGAGGAGCTTCTAGTTAAATTTATAATAAGGATTTTGGAGTACAGGGACTTAACAACTCTGTTACTGAGACCTCCTCCTACCAGGCCCACCATTAGAAAGAGGAAGGCTGGTTCCAGAAGACAACAACCTTTATTTTCTGTTGTCCAGGGAGCTGGTTCTCTGGGCCAATATTTATGGATAGTTAAGCCTTGAATAAGAGTTTGGTCAGAGAAAGCAGAAACTGCACAACTACATAGTCTACTGGGTGACAAAAGCCCTGTCAGTTTAGGTTGAGAGATTGTGCTGAAGAGGAGACGAGCAAATATGTGGGTTCTGTTTATCAGTTTTGTGACCTGAAAAGAAGTCTCTGGGCTAGGTTTGGTATTGTAAGTGTGGTTTGGAAAGGCAGCAGCTGAAGATTAGATTAGCACTGGATGATAATGTAAAATGAGGGGAGAGCTTCATTCTGTTCTGATATGGATAGATCTCGGGAGGGCTGTTAGTTCAGAGCAAGGATTTGTTCCAGAAAGAAATAATAATTTGCATATTTTTCTGTTCTTTGTAGAGGTTTTTGGCTGCAGTTAGGATTGGATTAGGATAGGTATAGGATCAGAAAACTCACAAAAAATCAATTTAAAATTTGAGGTTTCAGAGTTCCCTGGACTGCACTGAGAACTGGTTTTAAGGCCAAAGTGGTCTTCTCTCAACAGAAGTCCCCACTAAGCGCCGAAATAAAACTAGAGCTACAAGTGAGAGGGCCTTTTTAGGATGACGGCTGGTGGCAACAGTAAAAGTGGCTTATAATTCTCTGGTGCGAATGGTCTCTGGCTTGGTTTTATGTTTTAGGCTACCCATTGTATTTAAGATTAGGACTGCACATAGCAGGGCCAAAGTTTAGGATCACATTTTTTCATCGTGGAAGAATCCAGAGGATTCGATTAAGTACTAGTGCCTATATCACTGTATGAGATCATGGATTTTTGAGCCCTTGATAGATTTAAGACAAGGTCAGACATGCTTTTGACCACAGAAAATAAGGGCTAAAACTTGCCTAACCTTCTTTCTGAACATTACGTATTTATTAAACCCAGGTCATTTGTTTTTGTGGTTTCCAATATTTTGCAGTTTCCAAGGTAAAGAGAATACAAATGCCTTAACTTCAGGCTCTTGAGAAGATGATCCTTTCAAGGTGAATTAGTGGCATTGAAATATCAGATCAGATGAATAGGTTAGAAGATTCCAGTAACTTAATGACATTTTTGTTTTGAAAAAAGTAAAAAAAAAAACAAACTAAAAACATTCTTTTATAGAAAAAGAAAAAATTAGCCATGTAATATATCTAGAGAGTAACCCATAAGAGAAATGTTAATAGATCTCTTTCTTTTCTATATTTTCATTAGCAATACTACATGGCACTTGTTCCTTAAAGTAGGCAACCTTTTCATATTTGTCGTGGTTTAACCCCAGCCGGCAGCTAAGCACCACGCAGCCGCTCGCTCACTGCCCCCCCACCCCTGGGATGGGGGAGAGAATCAGGGAAAAAAAACTCGTGAGTTGAGATAAAGACAGTTTAATAGGACAGAAAGGAATGAAAAACAATGATAATGATAACAATAATATGACAATAGCAATACTAAAAGAATTAAACTATACAAAGCAAGTGGTGCACAATGCAATTGCTCACCACTCGTTGACCGATGCCCAGTTAGCTCCCGAGCCACGATCCCCCCTCCCAGTTAACTCCCCCCAGTTTATATACTGGGCATGATGTCATATGGTATGGAATAGCTCTTTGGCCAGTTTGGGTCAGCTGTCCTGGCGGTGTCACCTCCCAGCTTCTTGTGCCCCCTCCAGCCTTCTTGCTGGCTGGGCACGAGAAGCTGAAAAATCCTTGACTTAGTATAAACACTACTTAGCAACTAAAAACATCAGTGTGTTATCAACATTCTTTTCCTACTAAATCCAAAACACAGCACTATACCAGCTGCTAGGAAGAAAATTAACTCTGTCCTAGCCGAAACCAGGACAATATTAAAAAAAAAAAAAAAAACCACACTGAAGGAGCCAATTTAAAACCAATTCCAACTGCAAACAATCCATATTTATTACTGGTATAGTTTCTTCCATCTCCTCAGATTGGCTCTTTAACACTATTCTTCCACATAAAAACTAAGTGTGCAGTACACTTCAGATAATGATGCATCAACATTTGTGACTTTTATCTTGGAAAATTAAGCCTAACTCTCAAGAGCAATGCTATGAAGAAGTACATTTTAAAACTACAGTGCTATTTTAAACTTGCTTGAAAAGTGTATTGCTGCAGAATTTGAATGCTTAAAGTGCATTTAACAAAAAAGACCAAACACCAACATCATGATCCTAAGCATTTTTAGTAAATAAATCTCTGGCACTTGCTCAGACTTCTTATATCATCATTCAGGGAGTGATCAAGTTAATCAGCAGTCCCACTTTTATTAATCTTACATGCATTCTGTCTGCTGGAGTACTGTCATTTATAATTTGTCTTTTCTTGTTGTGGATTACAGAGGTAGAAAGAATGTGGCCCTGGCTACATTTCATACCAGGTCCTAAGTACATTCAGACAACAGTTTGTTTTGGTTTTTGTTGGTCTCACCTCCTAATCATAGTAAGAAAAAGAATCAAAGCTATAAAAAGCAAACAGGCATTGAAAAAGCCACAGGGAGCCTGAGATTCAAAAATCTGCTCATGTGGCTGTAGTCATTTAAATCACTCTAAATGCCAATGGAATGAAGCATGTACATGAAATGGTAAAGGCAAATGCTACTGTTAAATACGTACAGATTCAGGCTGATATGTAAAATTATATAAAGGTTTCAAAATGAATTAGCTGCCTCTACTTTATGTTTCTCCTCTCAGAGTCATCTGCATAGATTCATTGCTGCAGTAAGACATCATCCTAGGTCTCACAGTACTGAAATATGGTATCTTTTAGCATAAGAGAAACATAAATCTTGCAAAGAAGGAAGCATAAATCCTACTAACTAGAAAAGACCAAAAGATTGCAAAGTATCCAGGTAATACCTATTTGCTCACAACTTAATAGAACCAGCATTTTTTCCATCTTCACTTTGTACAACTCCAAAAGCCAGAGTAGCTGTCTCTATGAAGATCACTCGCTTGTTTAGGAAGACTGTCTAAAAGTAATAAGCTCATGTAAAGGCTCCTATGTCGCTCCTCCTCCAGGCTTCCAGTAACATGCAATTCTAAAGGTGAATAAAACATAACCCCTGCTGTCATACTTCAACTATAGCTTAACTAGCATGAATAAATATTTCTCAGTGTCAATAGAAGCACTCCCAGCAATGATGACAGTATGCTTTATGTTTAGCTCTTCAATATTGGGAAATCAAGCAGCAATCCAACAGTCCAATCAAGCAGACTGCAGCCATCCATCGCAGCACAACAATGTCTTTGATGCAGAAATGAACTTAAATCAGAATGCAAGATCAAAGTTCTCAGCATGAGCCCTGCCCTTACTGGTCAAATCTGAGCTTGCATTTTGAAAACACAAGTCCTCCCAGTTGCTTGCAAGTGGCTTTTTATTTGGCAAGGTTTCTGAGGTACTGTTTCCAACTGATTTGTAAAGTTTAGTTCAGCTGAAATTCCTGTACAATTAATTTTTTTTGGTCACGTTATTCACTAAAGATACAATCAAAAAGGAAAATACATATTGCCTTCTGTTCTGTTACCTGACCTGAGTTTTCAGTCTAAATTTGAGACATCTCTAAATTACTCCTGATTTCTGTCATGTCCAGCAAGAAAACAAGGCCTTGGAGGTCCTATCCAGGATCCTACTCCAAAAGAAAACTGCTTTCCTTGTATCTGATTCCATAAATAGCACGTTTTCTATTAATTTCAACTACATTTCCACCATTTCTTACACTGTTTTCTTCTTATACTCCTTTTTTCCAGTTTGGATTAGATCCACAGTTTATGCCAACATGTAAAAATAAAGATTTGGCTAGTTAGAGGGTAGCCATACACACACATTTTTGTCCTTACCTCTCTGTCTTTCAAATACATTTAGCATAGTAGTCAGAAGGGATTTATCTTGGCCTACTTATCCAATATAGGAGGAATACTCAGACTATTCCTCTTGGGCATTCATAGATTTCAGCTTCAGCCTGATGACCTACTAATCATCATTTCACTGTCATTAAGCTCATAGTTTGCCACAGATTAAAAAAAAAAAAAAAAAAAAACCCAACCCAGCTGAATCAGTATCTGCTTCACTTCTTTCTGCTGATGGCACGCTTTCTTTTCCTCGTCCCTTTCCTGGAAAGGCTTCTAACTCGGGTTTGTTACAGCACTGGCTGAGATTTCAGGGAACGCTTGAACTTCCTTCAGGTTGGCCTTCTCATCTCTTATAAATCACCAATTATTTGTTTGCTTTGACGGACAGCTACTCCATTTTTCTCTTTTTTAATAAATCTGAAGTGATTTACTAGCATTAGCAGAAAAAGCATTGACACTTAATAGCGCCTAAATAAATGGTCATGGTGTATTTAACATTATGTGTTTCTCAAGACTGACACTATTTAAGTTTTTCTTGCTTTTTAAACTATTTCTTTTTCTCTCCTGGTTTTGACTAGATACGCTATAAGCAGTGCTGGAAGTACAACCTACTGTTAAAGCTGCTCAGTGTTTCCCAGTATGCAACCCTTTTTTGAGATGCTCAGAACTCTGACCAAACCATTTGGTTCTGACCGACATTCTTATTCAGACTAGCTCTGACTGAGCTAGTCCCAGGATGACTTGTTCTCTTAAAAAAAAAATCCAAACTCATCATTCAGTTTCTCTTTTGTGGAAAAGTACAGAAAAAAAGAGTCGAAAATGAGGTGAGAGTATGGAATTAGAGTAGTTAGGGGTGTAAGAGTTCAAGTTTAAGACAAAAGAGTGGTCTCTGTGGGGAAAAAAATTATATTTGAGCTGGTGATTAAAGAAAGTATGATCAAATGTATGGACAAAGCAGCTAAATTAAAGCTGAATATGCAACTGGACTGTTAGAATTCTTTAATTTTAATATTCCTTTACATCCTATGATTAATGTGTATTTTAAAATACAGAAAACTATTTGCATTCCTTTCTAGCTTGTGTAGATTCAGCTTGACAATACTTCCATAAGAACCTTTCTGCCTTTTAGCTGTATTCAGCTATTGTCTGTTTTCATTTATTGCATGTCTTTTTTGGCATTCAGTGAGATCAGTGGACTTTAGTTCTGGTCCTGGGTATGAATCGTTTAGAAGTGGGCTGTAATGCAACAACTCTGCCAGATACACATAGACAGTATGGGCTAGAACACCTTCCTCCCAGTACGGGCAAAAACAGTCTGGACCCGTATATCCTATCTGAAGTAGAAAGAATAGGATGCTAGGTACCCACAGTAGGATGTTTGCCACCCACTTTTCAGATGCTATCATCAGCTTTAAAGACAGGAATGCTCAATGGGAGTATCAAGCTACTTGAAAGGTAACCTGTGAGTTAAGTGCAGCACTTTCTATCCATTTATCATAATCCACTTCTGTGGGGGAAAAGTCCATTTTAGTGAAATAATTCTTCAGTTGGGAGAAAAGAAGGTATCTATTTCAAAAGTAATACACTGGACAATCAGAATGTTGTACATGCCGTGAGGTATTCATCTCTCAAGAAATATGTTTATATATATCTGTCAAAATCTTTCCACTTCTCTCAATTATGTGTTCTTGTGTAGCTAAAAGCGTATAAGTCTGAGCAGTTTATATTTACACACACACACACAGAAGTGTCTACATAGATTCCAAGGCATACTGTTTTGGTGAGTGTAATATGTTCATTATGGCAGTAACTACTGAAATACAGTATTGACCGCAGCAGGCACTAAGTAACATGGTTTCTGCCACAGAATTATAGAAAACACTAGGAGGCACACTGCAGCAACAATACACATTTACAGATGTCATTGCAGCAAGAGTCATGCTAAACTGCTGGAGGCCTAGATGCTTGCAGTGAAGTTGGTTGTCCTTTAAATGGTTTCTTCTAAAACATAATTGCTTGGTTCTGGATGAGAAATAGAGAGGAGGGGGAGCATGTATCCGTTTTCCTTTTGCAACTGTGTGAGCCGGAAGAGTTACAGCCAAAATTCTGAGTTAAGATAAATGATAAAGGCATTGTGCTTTTAATTAAACACCAAACAAATATTCTTCTGCTAGTTTTTAGACAAGATTCATTTACTACAATAATCTCTTTTACACCTAAATACTGCTATGGTCACCATCTAAAAGCTTTATAAATGATTCTTCAGGTTTGCAGTATAAGACAAGTACCTAGGTGCAAATCAAAGCCTGCCAAAACTCCAAGACATACAGCAGGTTGCTATTTTCTTTTAACACCCACATTTGCAGCATATGCATATAAATTGGGCATCCACCAACTGAAATTGCAAATGTAGATATGCATTTTTCCCCTACTACGAAACTATAGAGCATTTCAGGTTAAGTGTGCAGTTCTATCTTTTGCATATGAAATTTGTGCACCAATTTTAAACATGTTATCCTACCTATCAATAAGGTATATAAAGCATGTTCCTAGTCTGTGTAAATCAAAGTATATTTTTGAAATATATAATAGCTATGATTAAGCTAGTGCATAGCTCCATACCAAATTCACATATAGTAATATTTGTGCCAGCAGTCTACTCAAAGGTAAATACAATGAAGTTACGAATGTATTTCTACATAAAGAGCTTTGAAGCTCTGAAGTATAATGAAAAGAGCCAAGCAGAAGCTGCAGTGCAACTAATGAAATAAGCAACCGGACTCTCAAGAGAAGAACAGGAGACAGATATAGTTAGAGACTAAAGCCCAAAGAGAAATGTGAATGATATACAGAGTTTGCAAGGGAAAAGAGGTGATAAAACAGAGAAGAGAGTACCTGAGATTCATGAGAAGAGTCAAATCTATGCAACTGGGGACTAATTATGAAGGGGAATTAATAAGTCTGTCACCAGTGCAGATCAAGAAACTGGAATAGCAAACTGGCCACCAGAGTAAGGATGTAAAATGTGGTTCTGAAGTTGATGGAAGGTAGGGAAAAACCTATAATTATCCTCTATCTATAATTATCCTTTATCTATAATTATCCTTAATTATCCTAATTAATCTTGATTGCCTTCCATGATGAAATGACTGGCTCTGCAGACAAAGGGAAAGCAGTGTGTGTCATTTACCTTGACTTTAGCAAGGCTTTGGACACAGTCTCCCATAGCATTCTTGTAGGCACGCTGAATGGGTACAGACAGGATGGGCAAACTTCAAGGAGAGGGAAAAACCGGCTGGATGGTTGCACCCAAAGGATTGTGGTCAACAGTTTAGAGTCTAACACATGTCCAGTTACAAGTGGCTCTCCTCAGAGCTCAGTACAAGGACTGATGCTACTAAACACGTTTGGGACAGGATCATCTAGTTCATGAACAACACCCAGCAGAGGGGAGCAGTGGATACACTGGAGGGGGAGCAGGGGACTTTGACGAATGGAAAAACATCTGACCCATGAAGGTGGAGGAAAGCAAAGGCAAAGGCAGAGTCCAGGTAAAGGTGGGTAACAGCAAGGCTGCAGGTGACTGGTTAGAAATCAGCTCTGCAGATAAGGGCATGGTGGACAGCAAGTTGAATATGAGGCAGCAGTGCACCCTTATGGCAGTGAAGGATAACAGCATACTGGACAGCAAAGTCGTAGCCAGGAGGTACAAGACAGTGGTTATTTCCTTTTGTTTTGCCCTTGTGAAGCTCCATCCAAAACAGTGTCTAGCTTTGGATGCTCCCAGTAACAACTGATGACTAGTATGGTTAGGAGACTGCAGCACATGACATACCAAAAGAAATTTATTTGTTCAGCCTGAAGAAAAGAAGGCTATGGGGGGGATCAGATTGCTGCCTTCCACTACCTAAAAGTGAGCTATAAAGAAGATAGAGCCAGACTTTTCTCAGAGTTGACAAGCAAAAGCATGAGAGAC
Source organism: Gymnogyps californianus (assembly GCF_018139145.2). Classification (NCBI taxonomy): domain Eukaryota; kingdom Metazoa; phylum Chordata; class Aves; order Accipitriformes; family Cathartidae; genus Gymnogyps; species Gymnogyps californianus. Next base: position 79,506,035 of record NC_059473.1, on the reverse strand, counting down.
AATTGTCACAAGGTGTAGCAAAGGAAATTTGCCTGGACCAAGGGGAAACTGTGTTCATGGTGAAAGGGATTAAGCATTGGAACAAGTTCCCAGAGACATTTTGGGGTCTCCATCCTTGGAGATTTTCATACTTGGTTCAACACGGTCCTGATCAAACTTTGAAACTGAGCTTGCTTTGAGCAGGATTAAATGAGCTCCAGAGATCCCTTCTGAACAAAATACTTCAATGATACTAAGTTTAGGGTGGATATTAAAAGTGGGCTCTGAAGTGACTTTTAGGGGAATCTTTACTTTCTAGCAAAGGACAGGAATAAGCAAAAAGAGTAAGGAGAATTAAGGCTTGTGTTAGAAAGAAAGTCTGGGGACTTCATGATAAGGAGGAGGACTTGCCTGTTGATTCACACTCATCTAGGGGAAAGGAGCATTTTCCTAGTGATTCGTATATTTGTGATTAGTTATGAACTGGAATAGTCACTCTAACACCTAGATAATCAGTGACTTTAAAAATTATAACGAAAGAGCATCAGTCTTTCTGAAAATTAATTAGCCCAGTAAATCATTTTCAGCAGCTTATTCAGACAAGGATCCAAGTCAAGTTAGAGTCCACAGAAATTCTTCAGATCTGAATCTGCATTCTGAAGGTCTGAATCTGAAAAGAAACTTGGAGAGAATTGGTGGCACATAAGGTAATATGTATTCCCAAAATAAGGACTCTCTTCAGTGAAAGTAATAATGTTGGAGGAAGATTTTGTGTAATAAATCCTTGGGTGTGCAAGTCCATCTAAGCATCCTGACAGTTTGTTTGATCAAAGAAAGAAAAAAACCTTTTGGAGATGATCTAACATACAGATTTTCTTTTACGTATATGCTCCTTTCTCTAAACATAGTACCTGAGCTCTTAATATTTGGATTTTATAAATACTTACTTTATCTTAATGTTTCTTGGCTATAGGGGTAACTGTAAGGAACTGGTAAGCAAGACATTTCACACATCTGATGATTTTAAAACCAGACTACTGCCTATTCCACCAAGGTAATGCTAAAGATACTTGAGAGGTGGGGAAGATCTTCCAGAAACATTTACAGACCAGCTTAGGAAGTGGCAAAGCAATAAGCAGCCTTGCCAGGGGCTTTTGGGCATGCGACATGATATGAGCAGGGCCCTGAAGATCTATCAGGGACTTTGCAACAGAAAAGGCATCTCTGCGCCTTCTCATTGGACTGACTTCTGCTAAATCCTTGGAGTACAGAGATTCTAAAATCAGTGTAGACACATCTTATGAGACAACATGGAAATTAAGAACATTGTTGGGAGAGAATCTTAATAGCTCCACACCTGTTTTCAGAACACAGAGAAAAGAAAAGTCAGGTAAATAAGACTGCAATAATGGATAAGAAGGCACAGACTGCAGAAAGATGAATAACAGAAGAAAAAATGTCCCCCCCATCCCCCCCGCAAAATGAAACAAAACCAAAAAAACCCCAAAGAACCACAATATGAAAATAACTGAGAGTAGAAGTCAATACAGCTAATGAAAGTTACTGCACTTAATTCACATAAGAAATTGGATGAGGTCTGAGAGAAACAATTTAAATGTTCCTAGATTAATGCAAAAAGCCTGGATGACAAAGAGAAAATCGAGCTACTGGTACAGAACATTAAACTGCTGTAACAGCCATAAAAGAAAAATCATAGGATCATAGAATCATTTAGGTTGGAAAAGACCTTTAAGATCATCGAGTCCAACCATTAACCTAGCACTGCCAAGTCCACCACTAAACCATGCCCATAAGCACCACATCTACATGTTTTTTAAACACCTCCAGGGCTGGTGACTCAACCACTTCGCTGGGCAGCCTGTTCCAATGCTTGACAACCCTTTCGGTGAAGACATTTTTCCTACTATTCAATCTAAACCTCCCCTGGCGCAACTTGAGGCCATTTCCTCTTGTCCTATCACTTGTTACTTGGGAGAAGAGACTGACACCCACCTCCTTACAACCTCCTTTCAGGTAGTTGTAGAGAGTGATAAGGTCTCCCCTCAGCCTCCTTTTCTCCAGGCTAAACAACCCCAGTGCCCTCAGCCGTTCCTCACAGGACTTGTACTCTAGACCCTTCACCAGCTTCATTGCCCTTCTTTGGATGTGCTCCAGCACCTCAATGTCTTCCTTGTAGTGAGGGGCCCAAAACTGAACACAGTATTCGAGGTGCGGCCTCACCAGTGCCGAGTACAGGGGGACAATCACTTCCCTAGTCCTGCTGGCCACACTATTTCTGATACGAGCCAGGATGCTCTTGGCCTTGTTGGCCACCTGGGCACACTGCTGGCTCATATTCAGCTGGCTGTTGACCAACACCCCCAGGTCCTTTTCTGCCAGGCAGCTTTCCAGCCACTCTTCCCCAAGCCTGTAGCATTGCATGGGGTTGTTGTGACCCAAGTGCAGGACCCGGCACTTAGCCTTGTTGGACCTCATACAACTGGCCTCGGCCCATTGATCCAGCCTGTCCAGATCCCTCTGTAGAGCCTTCCTACCCTCAAGCAGATCAACACTCCCGCCCAGCTTGGCGTCGTATGCAAAGTTACTGAGGGTGCACTCGATCCCCTCGTCCAGATCATTGATAAAGATATTAGAGAGAACTGGCCCCAATACTGAGCCCTGGGGAACACCACCTGTGACCAGCTGCCAACTGGATTTAACTCCATTCACCACAACTCTTTGGGCCTGGCCATCCAGCCGTTTTTTACCCAGCGAACAGTAAACCCATCCAAGCCAAGAGCAGCCAGTTTCTCCAGGAGAATGCTGTGGGAAACGGTGCCAAAGGCTTTACTAAAGTCTAGGTAGGCAACATCCACAGCCTTTCCCTCATCCACTAAATGGGTCAGCTTGTCATAGAAGGAGATCAGGTTAGTCAAGCAGGACCTGCCTTTCATAAACCCATGCTGACTGGGCCTGATCACTTAGTTGTCCTGTAAATGCTGCGTGATGGCACTCAAGATGATCTGCTCCATAACCTTCCCTGGCACTGAGGTCACACTGACAGGCCTGTAGTTCCCCGGATCCTCCTTCCGGCCCTTCTTGTAGATGGGTGTCACATTTGCTAACTTCCAGTCAACTGGGACCTCCCCGGTTAGCCAGGACTGCTGATAAATGATTGGAAGTGGCCTGCTGAACACTTCCACCAGTTCCCTCAGTACCCTTGGGTGGATCCCATCTGGCCCCATAGACTTGTGTGTGTCTAAGTGGTGTAGCAGGTCACTAACCATTTTCCCTTGGATTCCACAGGCTTCATTCTGCTCTCCATCCCTGTCCCCATCCCTGTCTTTCAGCTCAGGGAACTGGGTAGCCGGAGAACAACTGGTCTTACTCTTAAAGACTGAGGCAAAGAAGGCATTAAGTACCTCAGCCTTTTCCTCAGCCTTTGTCACTATGTTTCCCCCCCCCCGCATCCAATAAAGGATGGAGATTCTCCTTGGCCCTCCTTTTGTTGCTAATGTATTTATAGAAACATTTTTTATTGTCTTTTATGGCAGCAGCCAGATTAAGTTCTAGTTGGGCTTTGGCCCTTCTCATTTTCTCCCTGCATAACCTCATGACATCCTTGTAGTCCTCCTGAGTTGCCTGCCCCTTCTTCCAAAGGTCATAAACTCTCCTTTTTTTCCTGAGTTCCAGCCAAAGCTTTCTGTTCAGCCAGGCCAGTCTTCTTCCCCGCTGGCTCATCTTTCGGCACATGGGGATGGCCTCCCCCTGCGCCTTTAAGATTCCCTTCTTGAAGAATGTCCCGCCTTCCTGGACTCCTTTGCCCTTCAGGACTGCCTCCCAAGGGACTCTGTCAACCAGGCTCCGAAACAGGCCAAAGTCTGCCCTCACAAAGTTTAAGGTAGCAGTTCAGCTAACCCCCCTCCTTACTTCTCCGAGAATCGAAAACTCTATCATTTCGTGACCGCTACACCCAAGATGGCCTCCAACCATCACATCACCCACAAGTCCTTCTCTGTTTGCAAACAACAGGTCCAGCGGGGCACCTTCCCTAGTTGGATCCCTCACCAGCTGTGTCAGGAAGTTATCTTCCACACACTCCAGGAACCTCCTAGACTGTTTGCCCTCCGCTGTATTGTACTTCCAGCAGACATCTGGTATGTTGAAGTCCCCCACGAGAACAAGGACTAGTGATTGTGTGACTTCTCCCAGCTGCTTATAGACTATTTCATCTGCCTCTTCATCCTGATTGGGTGGTCTATAACAGACTCCCACCATGATAGCTGCCTTGTTGGCCTTCCCCCTGATTCTTACCCATAAACACTCCACCCTGTTGTCACCATCATTAAGCTCTAGACAACCAAAACACTCCCTAACATACAGGGCTACCCCACCGTCTCCCTTTCCTTCCCTATCCCTTCTGAAGACTTTATAGCCATCCATTGCAGCACTCCACTTGTGCGATTCATCCCACCATGTTTCCATGATGGCGGCTATATCATACATTTCCTGCTGCACAATGGCTTCCAGCTCCTCCTGTTTGTTGCCCGTGCTGTGTGCATTGGAGTAGATGCACTTCAGCTGGGCTATTGATCCCACCACCTTTTTGGGGGGAGAAGCCCTAATTCCGACGTGACCATTCTCAGGCGCTTCCGTGGTTTCTAATGCATCAATAACCCTTGCGTTTTTGCTGCTGCATGGATCTCCATCCCCTACCTCCACTGAGACGGCAGACCAAAGGACCTTGCTAGCACACTGTCCCTCAAACATTGGCGTGCTGCCCCCAGGCTTATCTCTAGTGAGCCTGGTCTTATCCCTTTCCCCCTTCAAATCTGGTTTAAAGCTCTTTCAATATGAGCCCTGCTAACTCCCGTGCAAAGATCCTTTTCCCCCTTTGAGACAGGTGTGCCCTGCCTGTTGCCAGCAGGACTGGTGTCATGTAAACCGATCCATGATCAAAAAACCCAAAATTCTGCTGGTGACACCAAGCTCAGAGCCAGGTGTTGATCTGCTGGCTCTTCCTGTTTCTTCCCTCATCATTCCCTGCAACTGGAAGGATAGAGGAGAACACTACTTGTGCTCCTGATCCCTTAACCAGTCGTCCCAAGGCCCTGAAGTCTCTCGATTGCTCTTGGACTTCTTGTTCCAACTTCATCGCTGCCTACCTGAAAAATCAATACTGGGTAATAATCTGAGGGCCTTACCAGGGTAGGAAGTTTTCTCTTCACATCTTTAAGCCAGGCCTCAGGGAGGCAGCAGACTTCCCGAAGAAGTGGGTCCAGTGTGCATAGTGGGCCTTCTCTTCCCTTCAATGTCCCTATGTTCTGTTCCTATGACAATGACCCATCTTGTTTTCTTTATGGAAGCAGTTTTGACGCAGGGCGTAGGCTGACAACCTTGGCGACACCTCCATGCTGGATGAACCATTGTCCTTGTTATTGTTGGGTTCCACTTGCAGAGCCTCATACCTGTTATGCAAGGGCACCTGGGAAGGTGGGGTACTCACAGAGGAGATGGGCCTGCTGCGCCGGGCAGGAACTTGTCACCATCGCTTCGTACCCCTTAAGTCACTGTGTTCAGCCAGGCAGAGAGAGGCTAGGGAATCCTCCGTATCATACGTCCTGTCTGCCTGTCGGGCCTGTCTCAGGAAGGTAGGGTGCTATTCCAGTAGCCTGTCTCTTTCTCGCACTCCCTGATCCTCCTCAACCTACTCACCTCCTCCCGGAGCTCTGTCACTAAGCGGAGGAGTTCCTCTACCTGGACGCACCTCCCACAGGTGTGCTCACCGCTGCCGTCCGGTACTGGCGTGAGAGCAGGGCACACCCTGCAGCCTGACACCTGGGTGGCAGCATGTTCCCACCGGAGCTCTGCCTGGGCAGCTGCGTCAGTCGTGGTGGGTGCAGAGCTTAGCGAGGCCGTGGCTTTCTGCTGGGTGGATACCATTGCTCCCTGGTCAAGCTGGCAGGGCTTCAGCGCCCTTCCTGCATGCTCTTCCACGCAAACTGCCGTGCAAAGAGCCACACCATGCCCTTGCTGTCGCGAGAGCTGCGGGCTCCTGGTGGCTCTCTCGGCTCCCCCTGCGCTCCCCTGGCTCGGGAAACCTCCCTGTGCACCACTCTAGAGCGCTCTGCTGCAGGTCGTGCTGGCACTCTAGCTGCTTGCCTCAGCGGCTGAGTGCTAGTTTCAGCTATGGAGCAATAGTAGTCCTGATGGGAAGTGGGTAGTGGCTTTCTTCAGAAAACCATAAATAACATAAAGTCAGTGTAGTTACACTGTACATTAGCAGTGCGACAGAGAGTAAAGAAAAAAACCAAAGTAATAGCACAGATAAAGTGGAACTGGTTTATATCAAAAATTATTTTAAGGAAAGACTGGTATCAGGGCAGATTGTTCTAGAACCCCTGAATCAGATTTGCATTCAGATGGAGACTTATTTTATTATTATAGAGAATAAAAGATACCTGAAATTAAGTCAAGAAACAAAAAGGCCCAGATGTTTCTGCATATTGTACTTGACAAGTTTCTTCAGCAACAAGCTTTGAAGTAAAAATGCTAGGTCATCTTTGGGTTGCCAGTGAAGAGCTAATCATACGAAATATTGTTGAATGAAGTGATCACAGCTGCCTTAAATGACATTAAAAATATACACAAAAAATACATGAGTAACTGATGTTTCCAATTTCAAAAGCTTGAACAGGAAGAATTTCAGGGAGCTAGTGGATGAAGTCTGGTTGTCTGGAAAGCTCAAGGAAGTTTCCTCTATGTCTATATCCTCTGAAACCAGTAGTATAAAACTATCTTTAACTTGTATCCCAAGCACCGTGAAAACCTTGTGGGGAAAGTTCCTGTTCTAATGGAATAAATTGGTGTCTCAGAAAAGTTATTAGAAGTCAATGGAGAGCTAACAAGCAAAGGGGAAGACTGATGGTTCACTGAAGAATGATGTAAAGACCTCGCCATCCTTCAGAGCTCTCAGGACCTTCATTTCTGTAACTGAGAAAAAAAATCAATCAAGGAAGGTGAAATGGTTGTTGCTCTCTGTTCTGCCTTGATATCCTTAGTCATGAGAAGGCTGCCTTGTATCCAGAAGAAGCTTCCACTAAAGAAAGATGACAGCATTGGGTCCTGGTTAGTGAAGTCTGATGAGACGAGTGAGACTGTTTGGAACATTTCCCCGGGTGGGGACTGTGGAGGTGCAGGGCAGGGGGAGGGATGTGTTTTGCCTACTACCCAGGTGCAAGCCATTCCTGTGAGTATGTCACATGGTTGTGACTGACTTCCCAGCCCTCCAAGAAGGCAAAAAGAAGTCTTTGTTCTGTACACAGGAAAGGTGTAGTTAGGACTGATGCCATTTACGTTTTCATACCTATAGCATTTGCCTTGCAGACAGGATAATGCCTAGAGTATCAAAAGACATCCTGAAACTCACATAATTTTTTGTCCCAAATGCCTTTGGTTTGTGCATCTAACTGTTGGTGTCTAAGTTAATTTTATTACTCCTTTGACTAAATAAACTAGGGCTGCTTAAATGACACTAGATGGAATACTTTCTGTAGAGAAAGTGCTAATGTTGCTTCTGATCAAATCAGTGCTTTTTCCCTATAATTTAGAATTAATAGCTTAATATATACAGCAGGATTAAAAATGCTTGAACTTTCCAAATGCATTTCCACTTCTGCCAATTCAGCTGTGTTACACTAGAAGATTAACTACTAGGAGCTCAGGAATCTGACTGCGTCAATTTTGTATATTCATCTGCATTGGTATTTATTTGTTTGTTTGCTATAACTTCTGTACCTCAGGCTATGCTTCAGAAAACCTTCCTTCCCATCCCAGAAAAATGGCAAGAAACTAAAGCGGTAAAACTGTCCTTTTTTATCCCTTCATCAATCTGGTTTATACTTTAAGAACCTGCAGCCAATACTTTTGCAATGGGCATCAGTAAGAACTTCTCCTTCCCATGTTTCTTCCTCTTCGCAGCACGTTCTTTTTTTTCTTTCTCCCCTTTGGTGATCATTTTATGTGTGAGTGGACGAAAGTGGTAAGTCGGTGCTGAGCAAGTAAACTGCCCTCAGCATCATGGTCCTTATGCAATGCTTGTCAGAGTTCAGTGTCCTGTGATGTTCAGGCTGTCTTTTGGTCCAGTCTGAAATGGGTCACTTTCTTTGGTGGACCTTAAGAACATGAACCAAAAGCAAAAGTCACCTAAACTTTTATTTTATGGCATTTGCAACTGTTCTGCAAGAGTTTGTACGAAAGTGACCTGCAACAATCTCAAAACAATCTGGGAAAGTGAGCTGTAAGGGCAATTGCATTTTCAAACAGAGAAGTGAGAGTTGTCTTTTGTGACAATTGTCTTGTATCACCATCTGTACAACACTAATTGAAAAGGTACATACTGACATACAACTTGCAAACATTTCTCTTACTAATTACGTATTTACAACATTAAGCAGTTTTGCATACTGTAAAATAACAAGCAAGAATACATGTTTTTATAACACCTACTTTAAAACCACACTATTTGTGACAAAAACAACCCTGACAGCTCTTTGAGCCATCGAAATCAACAACTGGGTTACATAACCTTATTCTCTGTGATATGCAAATTCCTTGGCTTAGGGAACAAGCATCGCAAAAGAAGTTGTGCTGGTATTAGCCTGGTCTGAATAGAAGGCTGGATAACAGTGCAGAGATTGGCTCTGTTCTCTATATTCGAGTTTGGGGATCAGAGAAAACGGATGCAAGCCATTAATCACATCATTGTGGGGTTCTTTCATTGTTTCACAAGGAAACATCAAGCTGCATGGCTGGCAGACTTGCCCTTTCTGTCAGTTAGAAAATGATAAAAGTGTTTCTTAAAATACTCTTAGTCTAATACTGTGACTTTCACGCACAATATAAAATTGCCAGGTCTCTACCATACTTCAAAGAATATGATTAGCGATGAATGTACTCTTTTTCTTTTGCTCTCATTTTGCAGACACACTTGAAAATGGTAAATCTACTCAATGCTAGTAGTACTTGGCTGGTTTTTTTTCTTTGTGAGCTGTTACAGTGTTTAATCATCTAGTTAAAGGCAGCAATCATTTGCCTAAACCAGGAAATAATTCAAGTAATGAGATATGCAAAACAGACATATACACATACAAAAAAAACTTCATTCCCATAAGACTCACTTCCTGAATTGGCAAAAAATAATGAATCTTTATGTCTGCAGTGATAAAGCAGGACTCCTCAGTCTCAGTATCTCCATCTTCAGTTAGATTGCTTGCAGATCCACTGAAATTAGATGTCAGTGTAAATTATGGTGTAGGCCGAGTTGCTAGCCAAGGCTATGAAGGGTAGACACATAAAAACAAGGTGCTATTGAAGGTAATTGCTTCTGATCTTAAAGTTCTTAAGTGACAAAATTGGTGCTGATGTGGCATTTGCATCAGAGGCTCCCTTTTAATTGACACTGACTAGATGGAGGGCTTGCTTTTTTTCCTAGAGGTTTTATTTTTTTCTGCTTAATTCTTAAAATCCACCTTGTAAAACAGTGGCAGATTGCAGAACACAATTCAGCTTAGCAGGAAAAGGATATTTCCTTTTTTCACAGGATTCAAGGAAAAAGCGTGTGTGCGTGTGCACACATATGCATCACATGTACACATCTGTATGCACATGTGTGTGCGCACATGTGTTTTATACAGAGAGGAGAAAAGAGCAATTTTAAATTCATAAGCAAAACAGTTGTGTATGAAAGGTTAAATCTAAAAAAATGATGGCTAGACTTACCATTGCAGTGCCTACCTCTCAGACAAGCCATTGTCTAGTGTAGTGCTCAGCTGGATTTCATTCCCCAGGTTCCCTACATCATCTGCGAATAAATACTCTAACAATACATTGAAGCCATCAAGTCAAAGAAGGCATCACCTGAGCTAGCCAGAAGGAAATGATAGGAAAACAGCAAAAGTTAAGCTTCATATATTTAATGCTTTTAAGCACGTTAAGCCAGAGAGGTGGAGACACCAGGCTTTTCAGTTTTTCAGCTAAACCTTTCTCAGAAGGGTTCTTCTGATGGAGTGATGCTTTCAAAATGCAGAAGGCACATACGTACTCCTCGCTAGGCTTTCTTCAGCCAGTTCTCAAAAGACTTGCATGGTGTCCTCATTGTTTGCCACAGACATGCACAAGCCCTTGCTAATATAATTGGTTCATTTAACACTGAAGTAAGATTACATCTTGGGAAGAAGAGAGTAGGGTAGAGAAACAGCTGTGGATGTCAGGTGCAGAAGCAGAGACCACCCATCACGTCTCACCACCTTGTGCTCCCCTGCAAACCTTGCTACAGAGTTTCTGCCAATCCCTCATCACATCCTTTCAAAGGAGGCAGCACTGAGGTGGGATTCATCACAGTTTATTTTACCCATCTAAAGGGCATCTGGACTAAGCTGCCTAAGAGCTCTTTGAATTCAGTGGAGGGAGACAAGCACTTCACAATGACCACTGATTTCTGGAGGTGACAGCTATCTTGGACTGGAGGCAAAACTTGTTTGTAACAATAGTTACTGGAATTGAGAAGGCCATTCTCTGCCATGTTTCTTCCAATGGAGAATGGATGCACAGCACTCTTTAGTTGCACAACCACATTCCTGTTCATTACCCAAAGAAAAAAGCTACCTACAAGCATTGTTTTATTATTACTTTCATACTGGCATGTGCAAAACAGGAGGACAAAGTAGTGGAGTTCACTTTCAGTGAGATCATTCCCCAAAGGCAGGGCTGGCTAACTTTATACTGCCTGCACAGAATTTAGACTGAGAGAAACCATAAGAGTCTGCTCTGAATGTCCTTCTGGAGAAGTCCATCTCTAGACTAGTTAGGAGACTAACTGCCTAAATTCACCCAGAGTTCTCCTGAAAGTGGCTGAACCCAGGTCTGGCCATTAAAAACTGGACCCATGAGCCTGGCTCACTGCTGCCACCACAGCCACATCTCCCTAGGAGCCACACCATCTCCCCAGCTCTGCAGGCACTTTAGCATCTTCTCTCTTCTCACATTCAAGCCAGCTCCCAGGAGCATCCTGTTCCCCAAGAGGCAACCGCAGTCACAGTCCCTGGCCTTGTGTTCCCACCCCATAGCCAACAGATATTCAGCACAGTTCAGCATTAGGCACCTGAGACAACTCTCTGACAGTACGTGTTAGGCACCTCCAGCGCCTCTACCATCCCTGTACAGCTACATGTTACATGAAGACTGGTGGCATCACTCATAGGGAGGCTGACGGCAAAATGCACATGTGCCGGTGAGGAAGAGGTGGTACTATCTAGGGAAAAAAAAAACTACAGAAAAGTTTAGGGAACTTTCTGAACCATCATGAATATGAGTAACTTGCAAGGCATCAAAAAACTGCTCCAGTGAGCACAGTTACTCCTGGCCCAGTCAGGACTTTGTAATCTTATACTGATTCTGTATATATATCCTGGAGAAATATTGTTAAATGACACCTATTTTGGGCATATTAACAAACTTGTTTACTGCACATTTTCTTCCACAACTTTTTTTTCCCTTCAAAGAAGCAAATAATAATACTTCCAAAACATCACATTTAGTGGCTTAAACTGAGGAACTGCCAACACCTACACAGTTTCTCTTAAGGCTTTGCTGAGACAAAAAAATACAGCTATCTTTATTTCTACTTTCACATCTTCTGTGGTCATTCATTCTCATTGATATGCTCACATAATAATTGACTAGCAGGAAATTTACAGGACACTAGCACCCATGTGTATTACAGAAAATCCATACAAACTCCATTCTGGGAAGGGATGTTATGATCATGTAATTCAAGAACAGAAAGATAAAAATGAGACCTCTGCATTTCAGTCAAAGAAACTAATTCAACCCCCTTTTACTATGCATCTAAATTACCATGTTCATTACTTAAAAACACTTACACAAGGAAAAAAATAAGAGAATTCACTCACAAACTGTGTATGCATGCATTGTTTTCTCAGATCTGCAGTAGATGTATGGTAAAGATATTAACAACAAAAGTGATTCCATTTTCCTTTAGACCTTTTTAAGACTAAAGTAGTGAAATTTCCCTTAATGTACTTGGGTACAGGTATCGGGTATAGTTGGAGCCAAACTCACCTATCTTTATGTCTTATCCTTAGAGATCCTATATCATTTCCCTCTTTCAGCTTTCCTTCCCCCGCTTCCCCCCAGCAGTTTATTCAAGAGGTGTAACAAGCTTATTTGCATTTTAAAAACTGAAAACTAAGTAAGTGATATAGAAGGCACAGTGAAAAACTATTTCTACAGATTATACAAAGCCCTTGATGATAGCAAATCAGCTAGTGTTCAGACACTGCTACTTAGCACACCCAGTGTATTGGTTTTCTTGATAGCTTCCCCTCCACCCTCCCCTGCGATTGTTTGTTCTCTTTTACTGTTGTGCCTTGTCATATGTCAGGATCATAAGCTCTTTACAGCAGAGATGGTTTTATTATGCACATGGATGGTGCCTAGAATAATAGGGTCTTGAACCCTATTTGGGATCCTTAGATGTTACTGCAATAAAGAACAATTATTATTATAATAAAATGAATTGGGTTGAGAATGGTTGGCATAGTATAAATGCATGGAGGCAGTTAGAAAGAAAGATCCTTTTCCACTGTCAGAAGCAGAAGGTTTGTTCAGCCATTTTTTTAAATTGGTGGCTTGCTTTTTTCCCCTTCAGAATACATAGATATAAGCTGCTTACTTGTTTGTATTCTGAAAACAAAGCTGGTGCTAGTTAGAGGTGGAAGGACCACATCTGGATGTGGCTGGCAGATAAGCTAGGAGAGTATGCTGTTTCTTATATTAATTTTATTTTTATGTCTTCTGAGTTGTTCTATTATGTCTCTGAATGACAAAGAAAAATGCACCGTAGTCTTACATTTTCTGTCTTTCCATTTCACATTTAAATAATGTATTTCATTTAAGTGCCTCAGCTGTAATAGAAGCATGTCTTGATAAAACTATTAGGAAAGAAAATACAAAAAAGCTGCAAAGTAACCTTCAAAGCCACCATAAAAATCACAACAAAGGAATTAGAATTTAAAACATCAAAGTATCCAAAGTACTTTAATCACTGAAATGGAGGGTACAGGGGAAGGAGGGGAGGGGTTGCATTTCCTACGTTGTTATATTTTTGCGACTTGAAGATCCATGTACTTCAGCAATAACCTAAGAATAAAGCAACTGTTTTTTTAAAATACACAAACAAATGTAAATAGGACATGTCATTTTTATTTCTTTCTGTCTTTCAGCCATTCTTTCCCTTAGCATGACATTTGGTGTTCATCTAAAGTCAGAAGAGGCTGTGCATGCCTCCATTCTTTTTAGGCTATTATGATTTGCCTCTGTTTTCTTGTTTAAAGTAGAGCATGCAATTTGCTACCTAAGGTGATTCAAGTGCAGTGTGGAAGACTGAACACTCAGTGACCTTAGCTCAGTGCCCTCTCACTGCAACGAATAATGCAGTTCCTTTCAATTGTCACAAGAAGGCAATCACATTAAAACCTTAATCTTGCTCAAAAATTCTCCCTGGATAAAAGCATATAATTTGTACACTCCAATGTATCTAGCTGTCAGACATGGATTTATTAGCTTCACCTAGGACCACTTTCCTATTCTGCTGTTTCTGTATCTTGCTTTAGTGATTAGAATTATTTTCATCATCTGCTTCTATTTTCAGCTTCAAAACTCCTGTCTGATATTTATCTAAAAAGTAGGATTCTAGCAAGAAAATGTAGCTGGAGCCAGAACTCAGTTTCCTTTGGGAACTCCACCTCCAAAACATGATTTTTTTTCCCCTGCCTACAGCATTTCAATTATATTAAACTCTCTAAAGCGCTGCTGTAATGGCTGTAAAAGTATTTTCTTGGTGAAAAGGGATAAATAAACATGCATAGAAAACAACTTCCATGTTTTTCAGGCAGTGGGAAGCCTTAAAAATCTCAGCCTCTAGCAAAATTTAATTCTTACTGGAATGCAAGTTTCATGACAGTATGTAATGCTCACCACTGAGAAGTTCCTGTACCCTATATTTTGGACTTCTTTAGTGTTGTCAATACAAAGTATTCACAAACCACAGGCCTGGCTTAACATCTCTCTCTCTCAGTTTGGATTTACCTTATTTCTTTTTGATTGGCCACAATTTGGAATTCCTCTTCATAATCACAGTAGTTAGAAACTTGTTAAGTGACAGCTACAGTCCTTGTTTCCAGAATGTGGTACTACAAGCAAAGCATAAAATGTCAAAAGCCATGCAATAAAATCTACAGTTTTAGATAAAAATAGTCTAGAGGAAATTCAGGGGGTCATCTAGCTTGTCCTATGCCATGGCAGGATCGGCTTCAGTGATGTCCTATCTCATAGATTTTTGTCTCATCAGTTCTTAAAGATTTCCAGCTCTGTAGATCCATATCCTCCCCAGAAAATCTATTGCAGTGCTTCACCGTTTCTACTATTAGAAAGGTTTTTCTAAAATCCAGCCTGAATTTTCCTTGATACAAGCTCATTGCTCTTCTCTCATCTGCCAAGATTATTATTCCCCTCTTCGCAGCAGCCTTGAACTTACTTCACCGTGGCAGAGCCACTTTTCTTTTATGGACTACCGATGAATCACTGCACGCAAGATTAGGCCTCATAGATTGAGGCTGCTTTTGTGATGCCAAACTGTAGCATTTTCTGATGGTTACCTTGCCTTCCAATGACCCACTAAATCCCAGATTTCCACAGTAATGCATCTTTGCTAGGAAGACTTTGTACTAAAATTAAACCAGCAGTAGCATAAATCCAGTTCCCTTCCCTCTCGCTTCATAAGTTACTGTTGGGGATGGAGGTGGGATTTCTGCAGAAGGAATTCAAGGAAACAAATCTACCAGTAACATCCCATTTGTGGCCTAAAGAGCACTGGTGACTTTCAAGGCCTGTTAAATTCAGAGGCGAATAATGCCACGAATTATGTTATGAAAAATGTGCTCCCTGATCAATCCACAACGAATTTCAAAATAAAGCATTGAACCTAGATGGTAAGAATGGAAAATTGCCTCCCTGCACCCAAGGGGGCTCTGTACCTCCTCACTGCCTCCCCCAAAAAGAGAGAGGAACCCCACAAAGTATGCCAGTACCCAATACCCAGCAGGGCTGTGGGAGAGCAGAACAGGAGTGTGATCATGCATGCCAGACCAGGGCAGAGGAGCTAGTTAGTTTTCCTCCCCAACAAACCTTTGATTTCCTGGAGCACATCACAGACACTTGCAACCTGCTTTAACTGGAATTCAGAATATATTATCTGCGAAAAGGGACAGAGATCATAAGCACCGTTCTGTTCTCAGCAGTGTTTGCTTGGGATGAGAATTTGCCATTCCGGTTCAAGCTGAGGTTCAGTGACAAGACCCTTATCTGACAGGTCAGGACACAGAGATAGGCTGTTGCCGTGACAAGAACCTTCTTATTTTAAAAAGCAGTAAAGCTCATTGCCAGCCCAAATCTCCCTCTGCCCAAGCTGTACTATGCATATACCATGCTTACAACTGTATTTGTGCTCAGCTATAAGGTCACCAGGAATTTTTTTCCAGAGCCAACTCAACACTCTTCAGCAGAATAAGCATAGCTGAATTTTACGCCAAGACTACAGACAAAGGAAGTAATTTTGTTCTTTTCACAGTGAGTGGAGGGAGGAGGGCAGCAAAATCTGATTTTGCAATGGAGATGGAGGCAGCACTGTCAGGGAGAAGACAGGTGGAGAGGTGGTTGAGCAACAGCCCTAGGACTAGGGGATGGGGACTAGGAAGGACCAAGAAGGACTCTGGGAGGCGACAGGTTTTGCGTACCGTGGATGTGGGCAGACGTCTTTCTTTTCCCCATTGCTAGCCTTGTATCTCACTAGCCAGGCTTACTTCAGGCTCTGGGACACTCTTTCCCAGCTTATAAGTCTCTTGGGAGCCCCAACAGCCCAGGGTCTGGGATCTCCACTCCCTTCTCCAGGAACCAGGGTTCACCTTGCACCCCCCAGCAGCCATCCTCCTTTGGTTCCACAGTGTCCCCACTTCCCAGGCTACCTCCCACACCAGCTATTCTTAAGAAAATTATATAAGCCAATCTAGAAACGTGATAGTCCACAAGTGCCAAAATGAGGTCTGCATGCCATGTTAGCTCCTCTTCAGCATTTAGTATAGAAGTTATGAAGGACTTACTTAGGTGGACCAGGTCTTCTGCTGACATACTCTGCTGGCATATACACATACCATAACACCGCTAAGACTGGCACTTTTTCACGGGTGCACCAATTGGTCACCTGCTGTGGCTTTGCCACTACTCAGTGAATGCAACATGCACACTCGCCTCCATGGGGTGAAGACACAGCTGCTCTCGTGTATTTGGCACACTTTGATCTGAAAAATAATCGATCAAAAACCCCCATAAGTACACACACAATTAAAAATTATGCTTTGGGACAGCACGGGGCACCATATGCAACCAGGGGAGACCTAGAACTGACTGCTGGGTAAGATGGACACAACTAGTCTATAGCACCTGGCTTAAAGACTATCTTCTTTTTGGCAGTATGGATGTGGTTTTGGACACTGAGCTGGGGGGAATAGTCAGCTGTGTGAGCAGAAAGGAGTGTGACAAGTTTAAATGATAAAAGCCTGAACTTCAGTCTGGTCTTTGCCTCCCATAATGCAGGCACACACCGTGAGGCTTCTCGTTAATTCCAATTGTTTTCAATCAGGCCACAGCAGTCCTGAGTTACATAACGTAACTTTTAACTGCTTTAAGACTTGTTTTATAGTTCTGGCAATACTCAGCAGTATTAGTTGCCACAATTTCCTAGGTTTTAATGTCTTTTTCTTCTTTTTTTTTTTTTGTCTAGCATTAGGTTGTTTAATTTTCTTAAACTGTCTATTGTTTGCAATAAGGGAGAGAGCTTTTAAACTGGTGAGGAAATGTTCAGCTTTTCTAGAACTCCTCTCAAATGAGTGGAAACTGAAAGGTTGGTAAGCCTGAGGATTGTCAAGTCAGGAAAAGCTTTTACTGCCTTACCTTAAATGGCAGCAGAAAAGCTGTCCTATGCTGGAAAAAGTCTTTGAAGTTAACATAAGGTTATAAGCCATACTCTTCAGATAAGAAGAAAAAGCAGATTCTGGACCCTTTGGTTCACCTGTGAAAAAGTGTCAGTCTGAGCAGTCTTGCGGGGCACATATATGACACTGGCCTTGCGTCAGCACAGGGCCTGGTCCACCTAAGTCCAGCTTAACCTCTATTTTACCTGCTTAAGAGGAACTAATGTGGCACACAGTCCTTATTTTGGCACTTGCAGAAAACCACATTTCTAGATTGGCTTGTATTAGTTTTGTCTCACAGCCTCACTTATTTGAACCTTTTAATGAAAATCTGATTGTTCTCTTACCTCTGTTTTTTGTTTGTTTGGTTTGGTTTCAAGCTCATTAATTTACTGCAATTTCTTAAGTCTTGAATGCAAACTTTGTATTGCACACGGAGTGGTTAGTGATACCCACTTAAGCAGTTATCATCCATCAATACCATTTAGCAAAGTCTTCCTCTTTCTCACAGAAAACCCACATTTGTAACAATCCATTGGTACTCCTTCAGCAGCAAGAAAATTGGTACAAACACACAGTACTCTCTCCAGTTCTACATTGGTTAGGCAAAAATGAGTAAAGAAGACAGTAAGTGCATAGTACAGCTAAGAAGTTCAGGAGTAACAGGACCATTAATCTACTTTCCTTTTTTATTTTATTACATTAACATCTCTACATAAATCTCCCAGGACAAGATATTATAAATTGTTTTTTGAAGGCAGTTTTATCTCAAGGCTAAAGGCATGAGAGCTTAATATTCCTCACTTACAAGTGATAAAGATTATAAACAATACTGACGCTGCCTGTACTCTTCCACACTTCTCCATATATACAGAAATAGTAATGTATAAGTAATTTCCTCTCCTCTCAGAACTGAGGAAAAGATTACTCACTGAAAAAGGTACAAAAAACACGAGCTGTGTGAAGGATTTGAATTCAAATTAAAGATGTAGCTTAAACTTAATCACCAGTTGGTCTTCCACGGTTCTTCACAGTGACGTGTTACACCGCAAAGTAAAATGACTGACGGTTACAAAAAATATGGAGAATTTGGGGGGGAAAATTAGGCTAAATTCCAGTTATAATTTTGTTTCTGATAGACAATACACTATTCTGAATGTACTTATTAATGTTTTTAAAAGCATTTCATGCTGAAGTTAAAAGAAGTTAAAAAGCTTAGATTTAATGTGTTACTCTATTCTCCCTGTCAATGGAAAATGTATTGCTATGCCTAGCTGCATCAGGTTGATAAAAAAGCACAAGCACACATCCTGTAAGAA
This sequence comes from Gymnogyps californianus, assembly GCF_018139145.2. Lineage (NCBI taxonomy): Eukaryota > Metazoa > Chordata > Aves > Accipitriformes > Cathartidae > Gymnogyps > Gymnogyps californianus. Next base: position 79,487,629 of record NC_059473.1, on the reverse strand, counting down.
GCATCTAAACTTGCCTATGCCATAGCTGGATAAATAAGAATATGGTACATAGATCTGGCTATTCTTTTAGTTCAATAAATATTCTTTTTAAATGAAGTTGAATAGTTACATTATCATTTGAATATCCAATGGTATAGAAAGCCAGTACTCATACTGCTTTCAGGAAAAGCACTGAACTCCTGAGAAGAGGTAGACACCTCTTGAAGTTGAAATAAGGAGCTGCATCAAAAAGAATCATGGGCCTAAAATCATTGTTAGTGGTTTGGTATTTTACTTTGTGACTATGTAATATTTTTCCTTGTGTACATGTATTCTACCAGAAATTAACTTCTCCAGAGACATCTGAAAAAATATTTTTGAGCTATGATTGCTTCATATCTTGTAGTCTTTAGTACCTTTGAAAATTCTAACATTTTCATTTTGTATCTGTGTAAAAATGTACCAAAGGATAGAGCAAGGCAAAGCAACGTCTGCCACTTCACTGATCTCTAGGGAACCTCAGTAAAAATAATGGCTTCTGTGGGACACAGAATTCACTGTGTTGTGTTTCCTACTTTGTTTTCCTCTCATTTCTATCAATCCTAAGTACAGAATAGAGCAAGTGCCACTCAGGAGTCTTTATACCACCACAGGACTCAGAATAACATCAATAACATTTGGAGATATTAAAGGTGCTAAAATAATAAAAACACACACAAATATATATCAGCAGCTTAGTTTTCTGAAATGTAGAGATAACCCTTGTCTGGGCTTCCCTGCCTATCCATTGGCAGCTTAGTTTTTCAGCCAAGCAAACAAATAAGGCCAAACCAATTTTTGGAAGCTCATCACATGAAAGATCAGAGCACATATGAATCCACACCACGGGAAGAATAAAATCCTTCCCTCCCACATACCCCACTACACAAAGCATGGGAAGCATCTGGGGGAGGCTTCCCAGAACAGGGCAGAGAGATGCTGCTGTGAGATGACCACCTGATGAGCTGCTGTGTAGGAAGGTGTTGGATGTAGGACTACCACCTTTGTGAAATGAGACTACACCACAGTCATTGATGGGCCACGTAGGAACTAGTTAGCACTGAAATCTGGTAAGGCCAAACAGCCAAATTATTGAAAGGGTTTTGAAGCCTTCACAGGTCTACACGGGTACCTGCACCTGGGCTAGCTATTTTAAAGCTAATTCAGGTGGGTTTACATTTTTTATTATTGGTTATAGTACAGATAATCTCTCCAGATATGTTTTGGAGACTGTACTGAATTTCTAGGCCTTGAAAGAGGACACACATGGATATTGAGTATCCATGCATTAAAGAGCCAAGATAGATCAATATTAATATCTTATTCCTTCCTTTGTCTCTCCTGCCCTCCTCCTCACAGGTTTTTCTGAAAGTTTTCTCAGGAGGGTCTTAAACAAATCTGGCACCACTACTGCTGAGTTACTCATAGCAAAACCACTTACCGTCCCTTTCCTTGGCCTGGGACCATTTTGGCTAGAGATGCTGGCTGATATCTCACCTGCTGCAGAACAAAAAGAGCTCTGTCCCTTGGTAATGCCAAAATCCTTACTCCAGGCATTGTCCATCCCAGTACAAATCTCTATGCTGCATTTAGGGCTTTAACTAAGTCTGCTTTTTCATGCATCAACTTGGTAGGCTCTTCCAAAGCGCTTTCCAGACCTTTTCCATATGGCCACTTTCCAAGCATGCCTAAGAAGCATGCACAGACTTTATTTTCTTGAGGACTTCAGCTCCTGTTCCTTTCAGGAACATTCTGTAGATAGAGATGTCTCCCATTATGTAAATATTGGTTAAATGAGAAAATGCCAGCAGATGGTGCTCAAGAATATGCAGCAATGGTCTTGTACACATTAAATGGCTTCTATCCTGCCATTTTATGCACAGTCTCAAAAACCATACCCTGATGCTATTTTGACTTTGGGCTGATCCAGAAACAGACATATGTAGTGTATGCTGTCTGAAAGGGCTCCTCCAGTCTCCAAATAGCCAATGTTCAGGCATAACAAATGAATTCAGACTTTTCATTGGAGTAACCTTACTGGTAATTTTCTTAAAAATTATTACTCTGAAAACTCTTTGGGGTTGAATACTATTATGCTTTTTGTGCAGAGAGGGACGCTGAGGTTCACGGAGTTTGAGTGAACCCAACATCATCAGTTCTTATCCCTATGTCAAGGAGGCACTTCTGGCTTCCTACAGTTTCACTATTGCATTAAATATCATACCAAGCAGATGTAAATATTCTGAAGGGCATAATCTGGCAAAGAGCAGGAGATTTCCAGTTTTTCCTCATGACGCCTTCACACACATAAACACCTGAGTATGTGGCTACACAGACTCTTATCTTTTCAAACTGATAAAAGTCAGCCACTGAGAAAATGTACTCACATCGATCAAAGGCAGAGCTGTTCAAGATCTGTGAAGCTCACCATGAGCTGCAGGAGACAATGAAGAAAAACTCACCTGGCAGAACTCATGAACCATATAATCTAGCATGTGAAAGCTGCAAGTGCCAGATTTGGAACAAAATGGCATTTCACAGGGGAAGTCTGAGTGTGAACACTTCTTAAAAAGGAAAAAAAAAGTCACAGAAACTAATAACATCAGTCAGGCTAAAAATCTGGGAAGGGCAAATGTCATGCATTAAATTATCTGACTTCTTTTGTGTATGCAAAGTCATTTAAAGCCAACACAGTCTGCAGGTCTAGACCATCTTAGACACAAAAAAACAGTGAAAGAGTAACACAGTGAAACAACAAACCCATAATAATTGGCTGGCATTAGTAATTTATCACATTTGGTTACTGGATACTACCTTTGCACTACACCTTAGGCATCAGTTAATGTCATATTTCCAAGCTGCAGAGTTCCTTGTGCAGTCAGAAGCTGGAAATTATAGAAAACAAGGACCAACATTAAGTGACTCCATGGCAGTCTAAAAGAGCTTTTCTATAAGTATCCAGGAAGAGACCAGAAAAGCCAAGTCTCCTGCATATTAACTTCCAGAATTTATAAGAAATTATTCCTTTGGACATCAGTGATAAGGCACAGCTGCTCTACAACAATCTTGAGAAACGAAACAGATGGACACATCCCTGTGGATGCCTGGCCCCCTATAGAGTACTGCAGGCTCATTTAACCCCTGTCAGTACCAATCTTACAGGAGCTCTCAAGTCTTTAGTTCAGTCCTTTTTCCTATCCTGACCATGATAGTGAAGTTGCATGAAGATCTTGAACAGCATTTATTTTTGATTAGATTTCCAATCGGGAAGCTGGTGGGGTCAGCAAGAGACAAGGAGTTGCTGATGCTCCTAAATTCTATCTACCATAATGCAAATTTCCAGAGGAATTACTCTGGTGGTGTGTTTTATATAGCTACTTTTTACACTCTAAGCCAGAATGGTGAATCAGATCAAGCCTTAAAAACAAGACTTTTGACTTGCATCTGCCAAATGGTATAAATGACAGCTGTGCTCTCGAGTGCACGCTAAAATAGTTATACAGTTATTCTCTTTTTCATTAGCTGTTAACAGCCACAGAGAACATTCCAGCAAATTCTTGTAGTACCTGAAATCTACACAAATGCATCTTCACAAGTCTTTCCCTACAACTACCTGGGGAACCAAATAAGATGTTGCACAAGATGTGTTTGCCTTTTTGACTCCCTTCTGTTCAGTAGTCTCCTGCACTCACAGAATGTGATAAAGTGCTTCATACTGTGTAATTTCATCAGCATTGGTAAAACCACAGTTCCATTTACAAAAAGTAAGTCTCAGTGGCCTTAACAGAAGAGCTTGCTGTTTCAGCCATTCCTTGCATCACAGAAAGGAAGCCATCTGGACCACCATAGCCAAACAAATCATTCTGTCTCCTGGATAGGCAAGTTCAAAAGAAATCCACAGAACCAGCAGAATGTACAGTCCCAATAGTGCAGTTTCTCAGTACAGAGAATAGCTTTAGATTCAAAAAATACAAATTTTCTATGCATTTGTAGAAATAAAATTATCCTTTATATTTATATTTATAATAGCTATTAATCATTTTAATGGCATAATTTACATGTTTCACTAGTATTTCATGTGTATACAGTTATAATCATTTAAGAACCGCTGCTAGTATGTCAGCAACAATATATTGTTCTGTTGCCACATAACTATGATATAACACAGATAATAGCTACCTTTTCAGTTGTGCCATAAGCTGATGTCTAGCAAGAGCGGGTGCCGTTTCCTAAACACTTTCATGTTTTGCACACACAGAGCTCAGATACTTTGGATCTAGACAGGGAAGTTAACATTTCACAGTGCCTCACAGACTCACGAAAAACAAACCTAAATTGCCTTCTGTTCTTTATGCACTAAAGCTGGACTCCAAGTGTAGAAGAGGTAGTGCACAAGCAAATGATCCTCAAGGTCCTTCTGCCCCCAGGGATGAATTCGCCTTAGCTGCTTGTGTGCTGACTAACCACAATGAACATATGGTGAGCAGAAGACAGCTGTAAACGAAACCATTCTGTGCTTTGTAGCCACTTAGCACTCTCTGGGTTACATTTTCTTGACTGTCTACACGGTTCCCACCACCACCTACAGAGCCTGAGGAAGGTCCATCTTTGCATCCACCACATGCTACAGATGCTAAGCACAGGCAAAAAAAGAGAATAGTGAACAAACGGAGAGTAGTAAAGAAGCTTTTTGTATGTCTCCTGTTGTCACTGGGTGACAGGCCAGCCAAATTTCATTAAATGAATAAACCCTTATGAAAGAGCAAGAAAAACTCTTGGGATTGGATAGTCACAACATCAGTAATTAAGCAGTTTCTTCAAAATTTACTGATTTAAAAACCCAAGAAATTATCCTTACAAGTGTAGAACTAAAACTCTTAATTTAAATAAAATCTGCCTTCCTACTAAAGAGGAAATGAAACAGAAACAAAGATAAAACATTAGTAGGAAAGTTGAGAGTGAAGTAGAAAACCTGAAGGACAGTGAAAGCACATACACATCTATCCAGTGCTGAAGAGGTCAGGAAGAGCGTACGACTCCATTAACATCAAAGTCATTAAACTATGAGATAACAGTTTGTTACATTATCATCGAGAACAGTGGACAATGAGTTATTGTATTCCCATGTACTTCATTCCATACTTTTCTGATAAATTCAAATTAAATATACTCTAAATGCATTACTGAGCAGAAATTAGTCTATTTAAAATTTAAAATTATAGACACTCCTATCTAATTTGATTTGTGATTTCCTTGTGCTTTTTACACTGAAAAACTATGTGTTAGAATGTCTTCTGCCAACTGAAATACTCCCTTTGAGAAGGCAGTCTGAAGTATGTGACTAACTCATTTTCTGTCCTCTGATGGCTGTGCCATCTCTTTTTAATTTTTGACTATGATACTAGGCTGCTGCAAAAATATTGCTAAAGTGGGCTTCTAGTTTACAAAATTGAGAAAGCATTACAATAGCCTAGTGAATATTCTCATATGGAGTTGAAGAGATGCAAACTAGAGATCCTGATAATGCTCTTTAGCATTCTGAACTCCTAACTTCATCCTCTAGCACAAATGTACACATTTTTCTCTTACATTAATGAATTTTTATAGCAGCAATATGTTAACTCCAGGTGGTGCGGTTATCATGAGATAATCACTCCCCTAGAGGATGCCTCTTGACACCCCAGAGGTGATAATAACCAGGCCCCCTCTCATGCCTTATTGCTTATATATATGCTGATGGCAGCAACTAGAAAGAATTGTTAAACATGAAGAGCATGCAGAATTAATCTACACTGTCCATTTGTTAATTATAAAGGCAACGAACACTGCCAGTGAGCACCATCTACACTTTTACATTGTCATCATAATTAAAAAGTTTTAGTATGTGGTTTTGTGTTGCAACAATATCGATCAAAGTCCTTTTCCTGACATGTGCAGCAGAAGCAATATGTTCCGCATAGGTTATTTCTGGAATTGTATTACTTACTGTAATAGAGCCCTGTCATGCTACCTCTATTGCACCAAATATACCTGCCATGGCTGCAGCAGCTTATTCCATTTCCTGGCTCAGACTCTTTCAAGCATGCACCAAATGGAATTGTTGCAAAAAAAAGTTGAATTTATATAATATTCTGCAGAAGGATTTTTTTTTTTGTTTTATGCACTGTAAGACTGATTTTTGTCTCTGTGCTCTCCTCTGGATATCCATGAATCTGTTGCTAGGAATAGGGAAACACTTCCTATAGAAGTGGGCCAGAGAAGGGCCAGTAACAAGGATTCAACACTAGCGGAAACTCTGTGTAAAGTAATACTCCAAGTGCAAAGCTAGAGAGCAGAAGGGGTGGATGATGACTTGGGGCACTCATGCTAGTGAAGCAAAGCATGTGTTACAGTAAGACCACTGTAAAACAGTCTATAGAGTTTTCAGTCATGGCTCACTCGAGGCCCACACAGCGGGAACTTCCAGGCAGCACTAAGATATGAGCAGCCACGTCTCTTCTTCACTATCACCCACAATACACTTTCTCAAGAAAGACAGCTCAGAAGCTTTTCCACCAAAGTAGAAGGAAACTACAGAAACTCAGGCTTCCAAAGAGTTAACTATAAAACAAATATCAGACATGCAGGGAAAAAAAAATAAAAAACCATTCCTCCATTACAAAACTACAATAGTAAAGAATGTATGTGGAGGGAGGGAAAGGAGTAGAAAGTTTAATACCCATTTTACATCAATATCCCACTTGTTTACTCTTTGTAAACATGTAGATGAGATGTCTGCTCTTCATGTTTTAGTGTCTAGTAAATGATGTTTGTCGGCACCTTGTTGCAGAAGAAAAACAAGAGAAAAGTTGAAAAACAGCAGTGTCTTGACAATAACACCTTTCTTGCTTTTGATTTTCTATTCAGGTTCTATAAGTGTCATAAAGTAGGAAACAGACAATGGGTCATCTTTGAGATTAGCAAAAAGAAAAGACAGTCTAAGCAGGGAACTTGACAGAAAGATTATAGTATCCCTAAATGACACTAAGTATGTATTGCGGATGGAGCAGTGATTTTTGGTGTTCATGGGAGAAAATCCCCCATAACATTTGCAGAATTTGACTTCCGTCCCAGAATTTAACTAACTGTACAGAATTAACACACTGCCCTGGTGCATTGCAGAAATCACTCGCAGTTGCAGCCAAGTGCACAATGTTCTATTACAAAAGCATTTGAATGAGGCCAGTTTCAAAATATATAGCAGAATCTCTTTCTGGCCTGATTTGTGCCATGGCATACCTGTCAGAAATTAATATCCTCTCTTCATATGTCTCCACTTCTCCAGGTATAGCTTTGCATGTGCTATCTTTAAGTTGTACAGTTGTGCTTTTGAATAGTGGGGACTAGAATATATATCTAGAATACAGAAACATATGGTATTCATGTATGAACCAATCTACTGGTTGCCAATGGACAAAGGTGCTATTATGCTCATTAAAGAATATTACAAATGTGCAATGGAGGATAAAGACTTCATTATAGTGAGGAGGAATGGAGGGGATGTACTCATTTGGGCTGTTGACAGCCAGGCCAGGCAATTCAGAAACACATGGGAACTGGATACAACATCACCTGGAAAATTTGCTCCTGAGAAAACACTGATGTTTCAAAAAAAAAAAAAGGTATTTTCAAAAATGTAGTTAAAGTACATAACTACATACTCCCAATGAATGAGAAATACACTGACTTTGAACACCTGTGGACATGAAACAGGATCAGAATACCAGGGGTTTGTCTGGTTTCTCAGGCAAGTGGGATAATGAACGTGACCAAAACCAAAAGGCAAGCCAACGTCAGGATTACTGAAATCTCAGGCTAGGTCAGCTAACTAGTGTCATGGCTTTTTCCCAAAACCTGAGCCCAGCTAACACAGTCACTGCTATACATAGAAAAGACTCTCTCCACCTTCAAAACAGGGTAGTAGTTTCTGATTTGTAAGGCCTATTTTCAAAACTGTGCCCCAGAAACAGTGCCAGATGGCCTGGGCCAACTAAGCTGTATAAAAGACTTCATTCAGTGTAAAAGGCTGAATTATCATGCCTGTCCCCATGTCTCAGCACCAACTATTTTCCTGGTATGGAGTGAGCTATGGTGTCCTGTTAAAGCTTTTTGCTCCCCGGTAGACCTTATCACCTCCTGAGATCCCAGGTATTCAGTCCCCAAAATAGGAACAAAGATATTTGCATATATGGGACTAAGGATGTCTAAGCATTGTCTATTTTCTGGTTTTGCTTATGGCAAGCATCATTATTGCATGCTCAAGTGACAGGTAGCACACTGTGTCCCAAGCAGATCACATTCTGTGTATAGGGTTCTTCAGTTTATAACAGAAATAAATAAACCCCTGAGTGCTCTGTAGACTACCCAGTTTGGGATAGGGAGCAAGGGATAGAGACAGAAGCTTCTCTTTCTTTTTTTCATCCTTTGAACTCAAAAGATAGCGAAATAACAGTCCTTGCATTCAGGAGATCTCAAAGTCCTATCTTAGCAGCTTCCTTTCCATATAATTGTCCTTGCAGGAGACATCATAGCCTCATCCCCTCAACAGAAAGGCACTTTTATAGGATATTTAAATAAGTGGGAGCTTTTCTATTTTCTGCAATGATTTTTAAGTACACCCTCATTTGTTTAGCCAAGAGGTACATATATACAACACCAAGAGCAGTGAACAGCAAACCTACTCTTCACTGAGAAAATTGAGGAGTTTTGCATTTACACATAACCCTCCTTGTAAAGGGAGAGGGGAAGGATTAAATAGAATGTTTGCTGATTAGACAATCTCTTATTTTGAGGGCTCCAACTCACTGTATTGCTATACATCGTTACATTGAAAATGTCACACTTTTATCCAAGACTTTTAGAAGTTTTGACCAAACTTAGGTGTTCATTGAAACTTCATCTCTCTAGTAATTACACAAAAAAGGGCACTTGGAGTTCATGTAATGGTTTTTACTGAGAAGGACCTCAGCTTAAAATTGCTTGAAACTTGCTTAAAATTGCTTTAACAATATTCTCGAACCCCTCCCCATTTCTGCTTAAGATCTTTTTTTTTCCTAGCCAATCCTCTTTGTATTACTATAGTTCATTAGCCTGATTTTCAAGTGTTTAAAGATTAAAGATTTGAACAAGAAGTTCTGTTGTCTGCCCATGTCAATAAACACCCTTTCCTTTCGTCTAACCCATAAAGACAACAGTGTTTGTACTGCCAAAACACTGAGTATCAGTTTCAACTATTCATCTTAAAATATTACTTCTTCTGTGGGATAATTTTTAGGATTTTATAACTACATTTCAGTGGCTTTTTGGTTCACACAAAGGGAAAAATGCAAATCTGAAGTTTGACAAATTTAATTTATAAACAGCAGAACCTGATCTGCTTTAAAATCTTCTTAGCTTTTAATTTTTTATTGCCATTTACCACCTTGTTATGTTCATACTGCTCTCAGGGCAGACAGTCCACCTGGGGTTGAGATTTTTAAATACCACATCTTAGAAGATGAGACATTTTAGGAGGCAAGTATAGTCACATGCATAATGTGTTTCTAATGGTAATAGTATGAAAGTTATGTAACAGACTACAATGTACTGTCAGCAATGCCATAGGACTGCATCTGAAGAGTCTACAAATCTTTATCTAAAGAGAATGAGAGGAAGAAAGGGAAAGAAAAGGAAAGGAGGGAGAAAGAGAGAAAGGAAGGAAGGGAGGGAAAGAGAAAGAAAGAAAGAGAAAGAGAAAGAGAAAGAGAAAGAGAAAGAGAAAGAGAAAGAGAAAGAGAAAGAGAAAGAGAAAGAGAAAGAGAAAGAGAAAGAGAGAGAAAGGGAAAGGGAAGAAAGAGAAAAAGAAAGAAAGAGAAAGAGAAAGAGAAAGAGAAAGAGAAAGAGAAAGAGAAAGAAGGAAGGAGGGAGGGAGGGAGAGGGAAAGGGAGAGGGAGAGAGGAAGAGAGAGAGGAAGAGAGAGGAAGAGTGCAAGAAAGAAAGAAAGAAAGAAAGAAGGAAGGAAGGAAGGAAGGGGAAAGGAAAGGAAAGGAAAGGAAAGGAAAGGAAAGGAAAGGAAAGGAAAGGAAAGGAAAGGAAAGGAAAGGAAAGGAAAGGAAAGGAAAGGAAAGGAAAGGAAAGGAAAGGAAAGGAAAGGAAAGGAAAGGAAAGGAAAGGAAAGGGGAAAAGAAAGAAAGAAAGAAAACACTGCAGTTTCTGGAAGATAGTAGAAAGGCAACCTGGAAACATTACCATATTTCAGTGGTAATGAAAAGTACTTGTAGGGAATGGATGGCTTAAAGGGCCAATAAAATACCACAGAGTTTATATCTGGACACTCAGTGATATTGGAGCGGTTACTGACTGTAATTTAGTCTGACAACTCTTCAGAGGCATGTATGAAATTTCCCTTGGTAGTTCAGGGTGTCCATCCTCACAGGAGCTAACAGCCCCCTCGTCAGTGGGATCTATACAGAGAAGCAGTAAATTGGTGTTACATAGCTCTTGCCCCTCCTCATTAGTTACAGGAGCTGAAACTGGGGAGCAGAGTTGTTAATTTTGCCTCTAAGTACAAGCTATAATCAATTGGGGGTTGAGAGAGAGAGAAAGTGAAGCAAAGAAATTCATTATCTTCCCTACATGAGGCTTTCAGCCCCTCAGCTGGAGCAGAGCTGTACAAACATTTGATTTTACTTTTGGGACAACAGAGGGGCATGAACAAATGGCTGCCTCCAGTGCAGATCTCCTGCTAAAGGCAAAAATGTCTATTCTGTTGGTGGCAGTTCTGCTTTAGGAAGATCCTCCCCCACCTCCTGCTACTCTTTCTCTCCATTTCTTCACTTTCCCTCCCTCTTCTTCATCCCAGCAGAGGGTCTGACTCTTCAAAGTGTTTGGAAGACTGAACTGGTTCTTCATCTGGCTAGCATCTGCACTCTGTTGATGCTAAAGAAATGAATCAATTATCACTCATGAAAATGATAGGGAAAACAGTCAACTTTTACCAGTCCCACCAGGAACACACATTGATGTTTAGCACAGATATGAGCCCTCAAACTCCTTTCTCCCATTGTCTTGTAAACTCCCCTTATTCTCCTCACAGTGCAAAGCATTTTGCTCAGGTGAACAAAGTGGTGTCTAATTACCTCTCCTTGGGGTCTCATTACCCTGACAAATCCTCCAAAAGAGCGTAGAAAAGCCCACTTTTCACATATTTTATGAAATAAAACTGACTAGGGACTTCTCCAAGCTAGACGTCTTCAACAGGGTTCATTTGCACAAACATAGCTGCCAAGAATCATTGTAGGTATTATAGGGGATCCTGCCTAGCCTCCAGCCAGGGCAATGTGGGTCTTCTTTAATTGCATGCTGTAGATAGCAGTCTCATGGGGATGTCTCAGAGACCCTGAAATTTACTCAGCACTTATGTCTATAGAACTGAATGAAGTGGGGACTTTGCTGTGATATGAACATAACTGAAACCAGGTCTGGAAAATGAATGCAGCAGATTGGCCCAGGAAAGGAAGGTCCTCTCAAAGTGACAAGAATAGGAGGCAGCGAGAAAGATGGTGTTAGGTCAGGCCCTGGAATCACTGCAGTGTTTCAGGAGAAGAGAATCAAACAGCATGTGTGTGCAAAGGGATAGGTGTCATGACCAGACTGGAAAGCATACAGTAATTTGTATACTGGTGTGTGTATGTTGGGGGAACCTACTCATTACGTGCATGCAGGTGCATGCATGCATAAATATGCTTGATTTCAATGCCAAATCTTGAGTCATCTTGGGCTATGTCTAAACAGAGAAACCCTGATGTCCTGGTTCTCTTGTAGAAACATGACTGAATTTTCTGTGTCTTTCCTCTGGCTCACATATTCAGGTTTTCCTTCTGTGAAAAACAGCTAATATGTGTTATTGGTCTTGTCCTTATGTGGCTTTGGGAGGCAAACCCAAAGAAGATGGAATTGTCACACCAGCTTGCATTCTGGTACATACTCTAATTCTGTATTTGGTACAACCAGCACAGCTTATGTTCGTTCAGTTATCACACTGGAAAACTTATCGTGAGGGCCAGAGCTTCACCACTTTTGCAGTGATTCAGCCTGAAAATGCTCCACTGTTTTGTAGCTGCCTAGAAAACTGTCATAGTTATCTTCCTTAGTTCATAGGTGAAAAAAATGGTCCCCACCCTATAGAGTTACACTCTATAAATTAAAAGGACACTCAAGATGGAAGTAAGTGAAATACTGATAGTTTAAGTAACTTTAGAATTATATGCTAGAAAAATATGGCTTCTGATTTTTTTAGATTAAATATGTGGTAACTTTACTCTGATTTCATTACAATTTTTTTCAAAATCCCATTATACAAATGTTGTTTATGCCAGCCAACACAACATGATTTCACAGAGACACTAAATTTCATGTCTCAATTATAAAATAAATACATATAAAATAACAATTTATTTACATTCATTACAGTTCTGAACCATAATGTGCCAAAACCCTTCAGACTTGTGGGAGTATAGAATTTAAACAAGTTTCCTCTTGTTTTAAAAAGACAATGTGTAAATTCTATCTCTATTGGAATTACTAGTATATTTGTTAATGCCTTCAAAAGGTTAGGGCCTGGTTCTAGGATAGTATAATTTATCCATGACAAAAATGGTTGTTCAGTATATGTCAGTTATCAATAAGCTACATGAGGAATGACTAACTAAAGACCTGAAGACTGGACGTAATCTGCAAGGCAGCTTTATCTGCCCTTCATTTTGGCTGGTTAGCCAAATAGCGTGTCTTGTCCAGCTTGGTGACCACTGCTTAGTGCATGGGTGCTGCTTGGTGAGCAGCAAGGGAAAGACATCACAGTAGAGGTAAGTGGTACAGATCCAGCTTGGATCCACCAGATTTTATCAATGCAGGTGCAGCACTGTCCAAATATGATTTGCTGCGATTTGTGTTCAGGGTCATATTTATAGTCTTTAGCACTGGGCCTAAGGTCACAAGCCCTGAGTCAACTCTGTGACAGAGCACAAACTCATGACTACTGAGAAAGGTAATATTATTCTGGGTCAGTGTAGCACATTAGAGCCGGGTGGACTCAAGTAGACTCCCCTTGTGCTCCTTCATCTTCCAGGCTACAGCATTCAGCACAGCTCTGGTTCTGCTGGACCACACTGGCTCCTGCTCAGAGCTTGGGCACTCTCTGCTATGCTCTACAGTGCACAGGTTATTTGCTTGAGCTCTGTATAGAATGAAATTATCTTGAGTTTGGTGTTCTTCCTAAAGCAATAACCCTCACAGAATACAGAGCATAATTCAAAAGCATTTTCTGCATTACCTTTCCCATGATTACAGGACTGTGTGCCCATAGCATTTGACTGGCTCCAGTCCACAGGGCTTATGAGATCTGATTCTGTGCCTTGCTGTAGTGCTTAACAGTACTTAACCTGGACTCACTCTGGAAACATGCCACTTCATTTGCATTAATCAACTTTGTCAGCCCAGACCTGTATCAATATTTTGTCTCTTCCTTCTTTTCTTATTGTGTCTCTCCACCTCTAGGTTTCCCACCTTTCCTTTCCCTACCTCACTTCCCCCACCCCTGTGCCACCCTCTTTACCTCCCCATTTTTCCATTATATTATCCCTAATCTGTCTTGGAAGCAAAGAGACAGCCAGGCACTCTTGCTCTGTCTGTGCTGTAGACACCTGAGTAACTGTCACTGTGCCAGAGACAATAAGCCACGAGGTCAGGCATTTGGCTCTGTGCTTCCCAGGAAACAGGGGACTGGAAGGGCCATTTGCATTATTTGTAGTGTTATCCATCCCTTTCCCCTCTCCTTCCTTTTCCTCATTCTCCTTTTAATCCTGCAAGAAAGCGGACTATGTAGCCACCCCATGGTACTGGTTTGGCCCCTGAACAAGTGACTGGTGAAAACCATAGCCCTGTAAGAGTAATTAAGATGGCATTTAGGATGGTGTGAGTGTCAGCTCTATTACAGAGCAACTGGCTGGTTGACCCTCTTCTTGCTAGGCATTTTGTCTGCCTTTTCTAGTATCCTGGTACTGTTCCTAATGTTTCAGGTGCTAATCAGTTTGCACAGCCCTGAAATTCAGCAAGTCTAATTCTATCCTTGCTCTGAGTAGTTATGCACTATCATAAATCCAACAACTACAGTTGGATTATTTTCATTAAAAGAGCACTGAAAGTAGCCTCAAGACTGCAGAGAGAACAGGTTACAGCATTTCACAACTTCCAAGGATTTTTCTAAATCCGTAGTATAAGGTTGTAATATCACACCATTGATTTTTGAACAGATTCCCAATTGATCTCTCTAGGGAGGCGCTCTTGGGGGGGGAGGGGGGAAGAAGAAGGGACATAACATGGCTTAAACTCGTTAGTTTGAGCTTGAGAATTCTTGGCAATAATGTAGTAGGTCTTAAAGATAACATTACATGATTACATGACCTCTGTATTCCATTGTGTTGTATGAGATCCACAAACAGATTAATTCCCACTAGCTGTGCATCTGTAATTGAGGTGGTCTGGGGGTTGGATATGCAAGAAGTAAACAGTTCAAAAGAATTGCAGTTTCACAGCTTAGAATCATGTATCGTGTTGCTTCTCTTCACAAAGCTGATCTTAGTATCAAATATTTTCAATTTGCTGTCTCAGCACGAGGATTTCTAACTTCCAAACCTGAATGGAACCCAGAAAACCTTGACATTAGCAGCATTTTTCCAAAAGTATCTCTTGTAATTACATCTCTGCACAGAACCTACCCAGAAGTGCAAAATAGGTCAGAAGTTCCACATTAATGTGCAGCATTTTCCACCCGTGGGCCAGCAGATCAAATAAGAAAAGGTCATTGCAGTTTAAACTTGTGTTGTTACCACTTGTTCAGATGCCGGCACTTTGTTCAGCTACATGCTAGTGAGTATCAGTGGTGTCCTCTTTATTTAGTGGTGCTTTAAATCCAGTGTGTATTTACTATTCAAATGTGTAAGCAGCAACTCAAAACATAAAACAGTAGCAGTTCAGAGCCCTAGCCTCTGCCACAAATTTATGTTTCCTAATTTCTTCATAAGAAAACAGTCACCAGCCAGATCCCCAACCAGTGTTTTATGTAAAATGAACACATAATCCTTAGTGTGATGGAAGGTTATTTTTCCAGAGGATTTTTTTTTTTTTTAATTCTTTGGAGATATTTCATGTGCTGCTCATGATAGAGGAAACTGTGCTACCTACACCCTGTTTTTCTTAGCTTTCTTTACCCCACCCCACCTCACCAATAAAAAAATCTTTTACGTAAACAGTTTCAGTACTGTTTTACATTTCAGAAACCAATGCAATTTTGAAACTAATTATGACATTTGCTCTTTCAGGCTTCTCTCTTTTCCTTAAAAGCTGATCTTACAAATCACTTGGCCATTAGCCAAAAAATTTTGCAGCATTATGATTCTGTAGGTGTTTCACAAGCCTTTAAGTACATTTTTGAGGTTTGCTATTAAGCTAATCTCTGAGTAAGAAGATGTGGAATATTAATGGAAGCATTTTGGAATTGTAAATAAACATGTTTGGAGCGATCTAGATGAAGAGCAGAATGATAAAAGTGGTTATAAAAATCTAATTAACATTTTAACTGTAAAAAGCTTGCTGCTTTGATACCACAAGAGAATAGTCTCAGACAGTAGATAAAATTAAATATTCCCGTGTGGCTTTCCAGCAGATGAAACACTGCTATCAATATTTAATGGAATGTGTCAGAATTTACCATCATTTGAAAGAATGCAAATAGAGGTTACCATAGAAATCACCTTGACAGAATACTGCACAAAATGCAACACAAACTACCCCTGAAGCACCCTCGAAGGAGTTAGTAAGATCTTTGTCTGCTACCCTTTCATGTGGTCTCTTGAAAGGAAGGAGAAAAGGCCTGTGTGTGTGAATGTGTGTAAATATACATTATGATAAGTTATTAACTAGTAATGTTAAATAAGAGAAATAAGAAATCAAATATATTCCAAACACTTTCACATTGCAGATACCTGGGCTCAGTTCAGTGCAGCAGACCAAATAATAGCAATGAATGGGTTGCTAAAATGTCTCCATATAGTTATGAAACACCTAATTGTGTAAGCCACATACCAAAATTCTCACATAGATTTTGATATCAAACATTTGCAAAGTTTTTCTCTCAAGAAAGAATTCCCCATTACCAACTTTCAGCTTATCTTTACCTTGCCTAAATACATGTATGTCTACAAAATATAGAAATTGGGATAGTTTAATATAAATTTTGTGGTTTTCATGTTTTTCCTCTACAAGAAGAAACCGTATCTTCTTAAATGTCTGTCTCCACAAAAAGCTATTTATAATCAATACAATTTGGCAGTTCAAGAAGCAGCTGTATGTCTAACTATCCAATCAATTTTACAATACCTGTAATCCAGAAGATACAACCCTTCCCAAACTACCACATTTTCTTTTGAAACCTTTTCCTTGTAGCTCTTGCTAGGTAACTTGAACTGGAACTACTGAGCATCTTTAGAATGCTACAGTTCCCCTCAGCTTTTTGGAAACCACAATGTGTTGAAAGCAGCTAAGAAGTGCTCCTTGACCACTGAAGAACATAAGTTGATCCAAACTTCTTCGTGGTCACAAAAACCACATACATATAATTTCTCATCTTTCAAGAGTGAGTGAGAGAGCTTGAAGGTAATTCGTGATGATAAAATCTGCCTCTTCTGTAAATTATTCTGGCATAGTTTAGAAAACATCAGTGTCAGATGCAACTGGAATCTTATCTGCTATCACGCCACAGAGCCTCATCTTGTTGTATTCTTGTTATTCATATTTGAAGTAGGCAGTGTATGTTACTACTTAGTAAAGAGAGATATACAGATTTTGGTAATACGCAATATTCTTATACTAAAAATGTCTGAAATCTGATGTTTTCTGCTTGCCTTTTGGAGGTTATATGTGCATTCAGGTAAGACAGTAAAGCACATTGCGTTACAGTATTATGTTTTTTACATGAATTTTTTAAGATGCAACAGTAACCCATATGTAAAATGACATAATTTCTCCTCTATAAAAATGTCTGCACCAATATGCTGTCCACTTTTTTGTGATACCTCAGCCAAAGGAGAAAGTGGTTCAAATCTTCATATTGATGCCTCGAAGGATGTCCTCACCACCAAGCTACACACTTGACTAAAGAAATAACCATCCTCCTATTGGAATTGGACCATTGTGTAGCAAGGTCTAGAAACGTATGAAGCTGAGAAGAAAGGCAAGAAAGAGCCTGCTTCTAGGAGGCAGGAAACTTTGGGAAGAGCCCCACTGTTTGAATCTCTGGTGTTTCAAAGAGTTCTCCAAGGGACAGACTACAGTCACTTCAATTTCAACTATGACAAGCATGATGCAAGTATCTAGGCAGAAAATTTTCCCATAAGAATATTCTGAAAATATTCAGGATTTGTTCCTTCAAGACAGTGGAACTTAGTGGAGCCTGGTAGGCTTTCTGCCTGAATATACTTCAGTGCTTTCTCCCCATATTCTGGTTCATTGCATGTCACACACTATAACAGGAGCCAACCAACTACTTCTTACTTTCCTCCTGGAGGACCATACATGGTGTGAACTATACAACAACATATGGCAAGAATCACAGCAGATACTGGAGTGTCACACATCTGAGCTTAATTATCTTATTGCTACTTTTGTTCGTCATGGCTCTGCTCCATAGTCTTTTAAAGGCAAAAGGAATGTCTCCTCTGACTTGACTGACTTAAATTGCCAGGCCTTTCACTAACATTTTGCTATATAAACTCTTCTAAAATCCTTGTGACTGGTTGAGGAGCATCCTGTGACTGCTACCGCAGACCATTGAGTTACTGGGTGATGCTACTGACACAGTGTTATCTGAAAATACTGATGTTCTTTCAGTCTCAGAAACACAAGTCTTTTATAAAATACCTGACCAACATCAGGGTTTTGAGTAGCTCAGTTAAACACAATGACTTGAATCTTTATGCAGTCATGAAACAAGAATCCTTTCTGAACTTCATAAAAGTTTCACATACTGCTCCTCTGGTCACACTTGGTACTCAACATGGCCCAAAGAGCAGAAGTGACATGTAAAACAAAACACCTTTCTTGCAGTGTCATTGCCTTAAGCAGGAAACACTTGAAAATTCACAGGAAAGGTTATTCACAGGAGACCAGACCAATTTTGCACAATTAAGGGTGATTCAAACACATTTCTGAATCTATTTTTTTTATGTGGGTGGTATCTTTGAACTCAGATTACAAGAAGCAAATTTATCATAGCACATAATGGACTGAATGCTTTTGTACTCCTACTAAGATGCCAAATGGATGAAAAGGCGTAGATGCAAACTCTTACATCTGCTTTAAACTGGCATGTAGAACATATTGTCATTCCGAGCTCTCTATACATAGTGAAAGAAAAACATTTTCTTATATATTCTGCAATATTTTACCCATTGTTTTCTTTGTCTTGCTTAGGTAGATACTGCCACTCAGTAGTATTGCTACTTTCTTTTAGCTGGAAGGAAGGGCAAAAGGCTCCAGGCTAGTTCTGCAATCAATGCTAATGCTGCTCTTTAGACAGCTTGAAATAAGACCAGTCTGCTCCTCTGGAGTCAAAGATCCTGGAGTCATAACACTAGCATCTCCCAGTACACATCATTCTGTTTTCTTAGCTAAACTTTTAGACTTTTAGAAAAAAACTTTGGGGTTTTTGAATAAATGTTCTTATACTTTCAGATGCAGTTACTTTCCAAGAAACACAATTCAGCTGTAGCATGCTATAACACAGGCTGTATGTGTAGAATGCCAAGCAATTTATCTGATGATTCAAGGAAGAAAATATTTGCTTTGATTTTTAATCAAAATGAAAAAGAAAAGCACCTGTAAGTCTAGATTTTGTCTCGTGTCTGTTGCAGCTGAAGCAAAGATGCAAACTCATCCAAACAGGAAAAATTTGAAAGACGTCTGGGGAGGTGGGAACGCAATAATTCTCTCCTCCTGTTGTAAACCCCACCAGCATATGGAATTAATGCAGACTATGGACTAAATCCAAAGCATGTGGAAGTCAGAGTGCTCTTTTGCAATGTTCTCAGGAATACATTGATGTTCCAGCATAGAGACTTAACCATCTACAAACCAAAGAAAACCTCTCCTAGATAAATATATAGCAAATGCATGGCAAATATAGTCGCAGTAACTGGTCATTATGTAATAATTTTGTATTAATATTACATCAAAACAATGTTGACAGACGTGACACAGGTTCCACAGGTGACCTGTACACTTCTGGAACAGAACCTAGACACCAGCAAGGGTTCTCAGATGAGGATGGACACCTAATTTTAGGTAACTGAGTCAACCGGCTGTGACAGGTGGTCGTACAACTAACTCAAATGAGTAAACCCACATTCTAATCACCTAAGTTTAGGTGTTTCACTCTGTAGCTGGGACTGACCCTCATGTCTATGCAGCACTTTTTCAAACAGAAGCTTCCCTCCAACAGCAGGGAGCAGATGTCAGGTGCTGGAAATCCTGCCAGTTGTTTAAGGAACCAGAGCTCAGAGCAGAGCTGGTCCTTTCCAAATATTACTGTGTGGTGGAAGACTGCACTCCCGTAAGGTGGGTAAGGTTTTTACCCTTCTTGCTCTATCTTTGTGCTTTCGAATTTGTACAATAATTTGGGTTGGAAAGGACCACTAGTCCCAACAGTAGGACCAACACCATTATTAGAGCAGGTTCCTCAGGACAATATCTAGTCAAGCTCTGAACATGTCCAAGGACGCAGATCGCAAAATCCCTCTGGGCAACCTGTTCCAGTGCTTGAGCACACAAATGTGATTTTTTTTTCTTCCATATGTCTACTTGGAATTTCCCTTGCTGCAGCTTGTGACTGTTGCCTCTCCCCTTTTGCTGCAGGAAAGGATCCTGGCTCTGTGCTCTGATCCCCTTCAGGTAGTTGAAGACAACAACTAGATCCTTCCTTAGCCTTCTCTTCTCCTTGTTAAACAAATCCAGCTGTCTCAACCTCCCCTTAGACAACAGGAGATTTCATATGGTAAGAAACTTGTACTAAAACTTCCTCCCCTTCCTGAGTACCTATTTCCCTGTGAGTGCTGCTGAACCTAAACAGGAATCATACATAAACTATACATCAAAATGAGTGTTCAGTGACACATACAGGAAGTCAAAGAGCTGAATGTATGACATTCTTTCCTCAAGTAACAACGATCAGGATTTTTGAGACTCTTCATATTTTATGTTGCAAAGACAAAACTGTTCACTTCCATTTATTCAGAACAGCATTTTATTAGAATCAGTAAAACGAAAGTCTCTTCAAACTTCATAAAGCTTTGTATTTTAATAGTAAAAATTATCATTGCAAAAGCATTATTAAATGCATGCGTAGCAAAACACCACTGTTATTTGTATGGAGTCAAACCCAATAACAGAACTTCCTATATCTGCTGAAAGATTTATTTTCAGGCTCATTTACCCTTGAACTGATAGAAAAGCTGCACAGAATTGTCTACCTAAAACAGCTTTGGAATATAAATGCAGACTCAAGGGAGTGAAGAAAGAAGAGCAAAAACAGGGCTGAACTGAACTTTCACTTGAGTAGGAGCAGACATCTGAATTAATCTCCTGCTGCTAAGCAAGAACATAAACTAAACTAATCAAGGAAGGATAAAAAGGTTGGGTTTGAAGTTGAACCTTAAATTCGGATTTAATCCAAACACTCTAAAGCCAAAGTAAAACATCACTTGAAATTAAACATAGTGTTCTATGTGCACGAGTTATGAATTGCAGCTGGAAACAGTTGAAATTGCCTCCAAAACAGCATGAGAGAGAAGGAGAAGAAGAGAAAAAGTCATATTTGGGTATAAGAAGTAGCAAATGATCATATGCTGGGTCACCTAATAATAAATGTCCCATGTCTGGCCAATATAATGAAGCAGGGTATTATATTTTTGTAAGTCTGGTCCAGTGCTGGGTTTAATCTTCAAGTCCTTTCAAAGAGCTTTATATTTCTGTAATTTTGGAGAAGGTTGTAGTGGTTTGGTCATGATCAGAACTGCATGCCATTCTGCCTTGAGATCTAAACAGCTTCTGCTTTATCAGTCCCACAGACTGAACACAGAATACAGCTAAATAAAAGGAATTCTGAAATCTGGTCTATGTGGAAGGCTGCATCCATGTCTGGTTAAGGATGTTTAGAGATAGAAAGCTACCCAGTTGCCATTACTTTTGCAGTGCAACTGACTTCTGCATCACTGAATGGCACAATACCTTTGCTGGAAGAACAAGTATTAGATATCATCCATGTGGACACAGCTACTGGCTAGCTCAGTTGTTAAAAAGACGTATTAGTATCTGTTTATGCAAAAACAAGCTTGTGTTTGACACAAATAATGGAAGTGGATGTATAAATCATTGCTCTGATCTCCCGTTGACTATGTCTAGCATTAGCCTCCCACATGCCTGTTTTTCATAATCTTTACTAAAACTCTGCTCTGCTTGATAAGAACTGACATACTATTGCCATAGGACAGGACATTGTTTACACACAAAGCGGCAGCTCCTTGACCCTGCTACAATGACTTTCCATGCCATGGTCAAACTAAGCAGCAGAGTGAGAAGTCCCAGCATACAGGAATGGCTTGGGCAGCAGGCAGACCACCATGGTCCCCACCTTTGACACAAGGAGCGGGGCCTGACCTCACTTCCAGGCTCTTGAGTGTCCAACTTGCTGCATTAACTCCTTTGTACCCATAATTACAGTACACCTGAAGCTGCCCAGTCCTCAGATAAGTTCCCTTAATGCAAATAAATAATAGCACCTTTTGCTCCCTTGGAGTTCAGCAAAAGAGAGGTCCCACGGAGATTTTTCTCATGTGTTCTCTCCTCTAGGGTCTCTTTCTGTTATGCATTTTCTGATTGATGAGATTAGCTTGTTGCACTTTATCGGAAAGTTTCAGGGTTACCCTGTCTGAAATATTATTGCTAGAACAGTAGGGAATCTACCTTCCCAAAATTACCATGATGAAAACTGAGTTTGATTGTTTCTGTTTTCCCAGGCACTCATCATGAATGGAAACAAAATTGCCTTTTCTAATGCTAGAAGAAAATTATATTGAGTGTCATATGAGAAGAAGATTGCCTTTGTGACACTAAAACAGAAGGGGAGCATGAATCAGAAGAAAATTACTCCTTCTCTCAGCATGTCCCATGCTCAATGCAAGTCCTTGTACCAGGTAGGGAGTACAGAAGCTGGCTTTGCCAGAAAATGGCTGAAACTTTGGCCTCACCCCTACCTGGCCTAAGCTGGTATTGCTGGTGCAAGGAGGGGAGAAACAAAAAATAATATAAAAAATTAGAAAGTGGTCATATCTACACTTATAATTTGGTGCCTGGCTCATCCTGTGATACTACAGATATGTCACCCTTCTTCCTAAGGGTTGTTGTCAAATAACTAGAAAGAGAGAAAGCTGGTTGGGCTTCAGAGGGATTGGGTTTGATATGCAAACTAGAAAGGACCCCCAAAATATCCAAGTGATTAGATCAGAAACTCTAAGGTTTCAGCCCAGCATTCAAGCCTGGCTAAAAAAGACCTCTTTCCTGTAATTCTGTCTTTATGCAATACCACTGAATGCTTATAAAAAATCTTTCATAGAGTCACAGTCTACATCTCTGTCAGATTACACTTTGAGAGCTGTGCTCTTCAAAACTAACTTCATGTGTTTTGACTGTTCTTTGTGTACAAATATTTTGTAATGAGAACATTCACAGAACTTCCACATAACATATTTTTCTAAAATAAGCTAGAGAGCACTGGTTAGCATCACTGTAAACAAATCTAGGCTATAGAAAACATAATTTTGCCCCCTTCTCTTGGAATCTGTGGAAACACCCATCACGCTGACTCAAATATAAATACTGCTTTGAGAAGACTCATCAACAACTTCCACTCCAGAATATTATTTCATTTTAGAAGTTTATGTGCTATACATTTGCTTAATTATTAACTGCATGATGACTTACAGCTTTTGGGAGATAAAAGAGTAAACAGCTCCAGCTTGTGGAGCCAGTGTCCTTCCGCAAAAGTCCCAGTTGTGTTGATTTACATGGTTAATGAAGTTCAGGCAGAACTTCTGAAAACCTTTTCTTTATGATTTTGAAGCTTCAGTTCTAATTAATAAAAATATTTAAATAAACAAATGCAAAGAGTAGGTGAGTAGAAAGCCTCCCTTTCATTAGGCCAAGCTTTTTTAATAGTGGAATCAGATAAAAAGCTAATGGACAAATACTATTATAAAAATCCCATTTTCAGGGATTTAGTAGGATGAATATGTTTTCAGGATTCAGTTCTTACAACGTAAACTATTAGATGAATGCATTAAAAAACTTACGAGTTTATTTAAACACTAAGTAATCAATGAACAGGTCTGCTTTTCTGTTCAAGCCAGTCCAGGAAGCTTTTAAACCCATTTCTCCTCCATCTACAGCTCAAATAAAAGCAACTCCTCACAAAGGCAAGCAGCTCCGGTGCTGGCACAATCCACAGCAGAGCGCTCTAGCGCGGTGCACATGGGGGTTCCCAAACCGGGGCAGTGGAGAGAGCCACCAGGAGCCCACAGCTCTCGCAACAGCAAGGACATGGCACGGCAGTTTGTGCAGCAGATTGCGCAGAAGAGCATGCAGGAAGGGCGCTGAAGCCCTGCCAGCTTGACCAGGGAGCAATGGTATCCACCCAGCAGAAAGCCACGGCCTCGCTAAGCTCTGCACCCACCACGACTGACACAGCTGCCCAGGCAGAGCTCCGGTGGGAACATGCTGCCACCCAGGTGTCAGGCTGCAGGGTGTGCCCTGCTCTCACGCCAGTACCGGACGGCAGCGGTGAGCACACCTGTGGGAGGTGCGTCCAGGTAGAGGAACTCCTCTGCTTAGTGACAGAGCTCCAGGAGGAGGTGAGTAGGTTGAGGAGGATCAGGGAGTGCGAGAAAGAGACAGGCTACTGGAATAGCACCCTACCTTCCTGAGACAGGCCCGACAGGCAGACAGGACGTATGATCCGGAGGATTCCCTAGCCTCTCTCTGCCTGGCTGAACACAGTGACTTAAGGGGTACGAAGCGATGGTGACAAGTTCCTGCCCGGCGCAGCAGGCCCATCTCCTCTGTGAGTACCCCACCTTCCCAGGTGCCCTTGCATAACAGGTATGAGGCTCTGCAAGTGGAACCCAACAATAACAAGGACAATGGTTCATCCAGCATGGAGGTGTCGCCAAGGTTGTCAGCCTACGCCCTGCGTCAAAACTGCTTCCATAAAGAAAACAAGATGGGTCATTGTCATAGGAACAGAACATAGGGACATTGAAGGGAAGAGAAGGCCCACTATGCACACTGGACCCACTTCTTCGGGAAGTCTGCTGCCTCCCTGAGGCCTGGCTTAAAGATGTGAAGAGAAAACTTCCTACCCTGGTAAGGCCCTCAGATTATTACCCATTATTGATTTTTCAGGTAGGCAGCGATGAAGTTGGAACAAGAAGTCCAAGAGCAATCGAGAGACTTCAGGGCCTTGGGACGACTGGTTAAGGGATCAGGAGCACAAGTAGTGTTCTCCTCTATCCTTCCAGTTGCAGGGAATGATGAGGGAAGAAACAGGAAGAGCCAGCAGATCAACACCTGGCTCTGAGCTTGATGTCACCAGCAGAATTTTGGGGTTTTTGATCATGGGTCAGTTTACATGACACCAGTCCTGCTGGCAACAGGCAGGGTACACCTGTCTCAAAGGGGGAAAAGGATCTTTGCACAGGAGTTAGCAGGGCTCATTGAAAGAGCTTTAAACCAGATTTGAAGGGGGAAAGGGATAAGACCAGGCTCACTAGAGATAAGCCTGGGGGCAGCACGCCAATGTTTGAGGGACAGTGTGCTAGCAAGGTCCTTTGGTCTGCCGTCTCAGTGGAGGTAGGGGATGGAGATCCATGCAGCAGCAAAAACGCAAGGGTTATTGATGCATTAGAAACCACGGAAGCGCCTGAGAATGGTCACGTCGGAATTAGGGCTTCTCCCCCAAAAAGGTGGTGGGATCAATAGCCCAGCTGAAGTGCATCTACTCCAATGCACACAGCACGGGCAACAAACAAGAGGAGCTGGAAGCCATTGTGCAGCAGGAAATGTATGATATAGCCGCCATCATGGAAACATGGTGGGATGAATCGCACAAGTGGAGTGCTGCAATGGATGGCTATAAAGTCTTCAGAAGGGATAGGGAAGGAAAGGGAGACGGTGGGGTAGCCCTGTATGTTAGGGAGTGTTTTGGTTGTCTAGAGCTTAATGATGGTGACAACAGGGTGGAGTGTTTATGGGTAAGTATCGGGGGGAAAGCCAACAAAGCAGCTATCATGGTGGGAGTCTGTTATAGACCACCCAATCAATATGAAGAGGCAGATGAAATAGTCTATAAGCAGCTGGGAGAAGTCACACAATCACTAGTCCTTGTTCTCGTGGGGGACTTCAACATACCAGATGTCTGCTGGAAGTACAATACAGCAGAGGGCAAACAGTCTAGGAGGTTCCTGGAGTGTGTGGAAGATAACTTCCTGACACAGGTGGTGAGGGATCCAACTAGGGAAGGTGCCCCGCTGGACCTGTTGTTTGCAAACAGAGAAGGACTTGTGGGTGATGTGATGGTTGGAGGCCATCTTGGGTGTAGCGGTCACGAAATGATAGGGTTTTCGATTCTCGGAGAAGTAAGGAGGGGGGTTAGCTGAACTGCTACCTTAAACTTTGTGAGGGCAGACTTTGGCCTGTTTCGGAGCCTGGTTGACAGAGTCCCTTGGGAGGCAGTCCTGAAGGGCAAAGGAGTCCAGGAAGGTGGGACATTCTTCAAGAAGGGAATCTTAAAGGCGCAGGGGGAGGCCGTCCCCATGTGCCAAAAGATGAGCCGGCGGGGAAGAAGACTGGCCTGGCTGAACAGAGAGCTTTGGCTGGAACTCAGGAAAAAAAGGAGAGTTTATGACCTTTGGAAGAAGGGGCAGGCAACTCAGGAGGACTACAAGGATGTCATGAGGTTATGCAGGGAGAAAATGAGAAGGGCCAAAGCCCAACTAGAACTTAATCTGGCTGCTGCCATAAAAGACAATAAAAATGTTTCTATAAATACATTAGCAACAAAAGGAGGGCCAAGGAGAATCTCCATCCTTTATTGGATGCGGGGGGGGAAACACAGTGAGAAAGGCTGAGGAAAAGGCTGTGATACTTAATGCCTTCTTTGCCTCAGTCTTTAAGAGTAAGACCAGTTGTTCTCCGGCTACCCAGTCCCCTGAGCTGAAAGACAGGGACGGGGACAGGGATGGAGAGCAGAATGAAGCCTGTGGAATCCAAGGGAAAATGGTTAGTGACCTGCTACAGCACTACAGACACACACAAGTCTATGGGGCCAGATGGGATCCACCCAAGGGTACTGAGGGAACTGGTGGAAGTGTTCAGCAGGCCACTTCCAATCATTTATCAGCAGTCCTGGCTAACCGGGGAGGTCCCAGTTGACTGGAAGTTAGCAAATGTGACACCCATCTACAAGAAGGGCCGGAAGGAGGATCCGGGGAACTACAGGCCTGTCAGTGTGACCTCAGTGCCAGGGAAGGTTATGGAGCAGATCATCTTGAGTGCCATCACGCAGCATTTACAGGACAACTAAGTGATCAGGCCCAGTCAGCATGGGTTTATGAAAGGCAGGTCCTGCTTGACTAACCTGATCTCCTTCTATGACAAGCTGACCCATTTAGTGGATGAGGGAAAGGCTGTGGATGTTGCCTACCTAGACTTTAGTAAAGCCTTTGGCACCGTTTCCCACAGCATTCTCCTGGAGAAACTGGCTGCTCTTGGCTTGGATGGGTTTACTGTTCGCTGGGTAAAAAACGGCTGGATGGCCAGGCCCAAAGAGTTGTGGTGAATGGAGTTAAATCCAGTTGGCAGCTGGTCACAGGTGGTGTTCCCCAGGGCTCAGTATTGGGGCCAGTTCTCTCTAATATCTTTATCAATGATCTGGACGAGGGGATCGAGTGCACCCTCAGTAACTTTGCATACGACGCCAAGCTGGGCGGGAGTGTTGATCTGCTTGAGGGTAGGAAGGCTCTACAGAGGGATCTGGACAGGCTGGATCAATGGGCCGAGGCCAGTTGTATGAGGTCCAACAAGGCTCAGTGCCGGGTCCTGCACTTGGGTCACAACAACCCCATGCAATGCTACAGGCTTGAAGAAGAGTGGCTGGAAAGCTGCCTGGCAGAAAAGGACCTGGGGGTGTTGGTCAACAGCCAGCTGAATATGAGCCAGCAGTGTGCCCAGGTGGCCAATAAAGGCCAAGAGCATCCTGGCTCGTATCAGAAATAGTGTGGCCAGCAGGACTAGGGAAGCGATCGTCCCTTGTACTCGGCACTGGTGAGGCCGCACCTCGAATACTGTGTTCAGTTTTGGGCCCCTCACTACAAGAAAGACATTGAGGTGCTGGAGCACATCCAAAGAAGGGCAATGAAGCTGGTGAAGGGTCTAGAGTACAAGTCTTACGAGGAGCAGCTGAGGGGACTGGGGTTGTTTAGCCTGGAGAAAAGGAGGCTGAGGGGAGACCTTATCACTCTCTAAAGCTACCTGAAAGGAGGCTGTAGTGAGGTGAGTGTCAGTCTCTTCTCCCAAGTAACAAGTGATAGGACAAGAGGAAATGGCCTCAAGTTGCGCCAGGGGAAGTTTAGATTGAATAGTAGGAAAAATGTCTTCACCGAAAGGGTTGTCAAGCATTGGAACAGGCTGCCCAGGGAAGTGGTTGAGTCACCAGCCCTGGAGGTGGTTAAAAAATGTGTAGATGTGGTGCTTAGGGACATGGTTTAGTGGTGGACTTGGCAGTGCTAGGTTAATGGTTGGACTTTATGATCTTAAAGGTCTTTTCCAACCTAAACAATTGTATGATTCTATTTTTTTTATATAAATTTTTGCTTTGGAAAGAGAGAAGGATTTTATTCTCCTCATCTGCTTAGAAAGGAACATGAAAGCTCTTTGGCATGAAAACAGCAGCTTTGCACTCCAAATATGAAGCGTTTGCCTTAAGAAGGTTTTGAACTTTTCAAATTAATGAGCACGATGTAAGATGCCCACAAATATTGATATACTCAAAACACCATAATAACGAACTCATCAAAGGCCCCCTTCCTGCCTTAGCTGTTCCCAGTTATGAACTTTTACCCCTTTGGAGATAAGCGTTTGCTTTTTTTTCATTCCTGGGTGGAATTGCTCCAGAAATCCTTTTAACATTAGTGCAGCTGAATGGAAATCTGTGCATGGTAGCTGGCAATGGTGAGAGTAAAACATTTTCTATAATTATTTATCATGAAAAAAAAATAGTCTTTTAATGAAATATATATTCAGTCATGTACTAACTGGAAACCCAAACCATTTCCTGCCTTTTATAGAAAGCTTCTAACAATATTCATTTTTCAAGATTCTTTTTTCTACTCAGTTATGGAAGGAGAGGAAGTAGAAAAAAAAAAATTCCAGTGAGTTATGAGGACATTCATTTCATATCTAGTTTGCCATCAAATTTCTACATACATTATGATGAGTCCTTGAAGGAAAATTATTTAATCCCACATGGAAAATGATGGGCATAGCAATTTTATACCTGGCAAGAGAGCTGGGAAGTAGATATTGTGCTAAATAAAAAGGAAGCATTGCAAGGAAAAGAGGCAGCATTGGTGACAGCTTTTTTATTTTATGACAATTAATTGCTGTTTGTATATAAAGTTTTACACACTCCTAGTCTATTCCTACCCCAGAATAAAAACTAACCTAGAAATAGATCATCAGTTAATTTGACAAGTACTGAAGAACAGTTCAAACAAACTGAGCATTGTTTTCTCTCAATGTTTAAGAAATTAATTTCTCACTTTTTCACAGAACAGGTAAGCGTACAAAACTACTGACTGAAAGAGCTTTGCCCCATCACCTGGTCCACGTGAGAGGATACCGCAGAGAAGTCACTCTGTACAGCTGGAAGCAGCAGTACTGGAAGAAGGGCTGTAATGATTAGTCCAGATTAGTCCAGCTGACTGACTGGAGCCACCATTTTGGAGAAGAGCGGATTCCAGTTATTTTCCTGCCAAGAGTTGACAGTGGGCTATTATTCTCAATGTCTTATTGAAGAGATCTGTATCACTCACAGTGCAGACTTAATTTCAGTGAGAACTAGTACAATAACATTATCTGAGCATATCTGAAGAAGAATCAGAAAAAGGCAAGGAAATGAAAGCAGCTCAACTCTTGGAAATTATCTGCAATTAAAAAGCATTAATGCAAAAGAAAAAGTCTAAGAACATTGATAATATTTATTAGGAAGAAAAAAACATTGTGGCTCTAGAAAACAGGTTTCGAGCCTCTGCATACATAAATCATTCTAAACTAAATTGTAGCTGCGAATGTGGGTCTGGTCTGCCAGTGAATTATTAAGAAAATTCTTACTTCATTGGTTTTCTTCTATGCAAGAGAATACATCTTTGGACTCTGAGTTCAATAAAATATCAAATTACTTTCAGAGAATGTTATACATTTCTGAAACAGTTATGATTAGCCAGATTTAACAAAAAAAAAAAAAAAAAAGGACCAAAAACCAACACTTCTTTTCGCTGAGTGGAGAATTAAGTTAATACTTTCAGAAACCAATAAAAGAAAGTCTACTGAAATCAGTGGGTGTCTTTCTGGGTGATTACAATGGGCTTTGTATCTTGTCTCCAGTTCAAATATTCATATGCAGAAAATTAGGATTGGAGACTGACATATGTTTTCAATGAATGTTCATTGCAGGCAAATTGGTTGCATGACTGTTCATAGAAACTGAAGTCATGCAAAAGTCACAAATATATTTATTCAAAAGCTTAAATGTGTATCAAAACTTTTTGACCTCCTGAGCAGCTGCTGAAGGATAGAAAAACTTAGTTCTACAGTTTTAGAGAAAAAAGCAACTTTCCTTACTCAGTGCAGAGGATACTGTATGTTTGCACTGATATTTCCTTACATTAAGGATAGATTAGATGAGCTCCAGAAGTTCTTTTCAAGCTAAGCTTTTCTAGGATTTTTAGGTAAATTTAGAGTTCTAACCTCTGATAAATATGTGTAGATTTTTGATTTATACAGACATGACTGTAGGTCTGGAAGCAGCCTTTCACATGATAATACTGAAGCATCTAAAATTCATATCAGCAAGATCTAACACCCAGATAAGTGAACATATATGCAATTATTTTAAAATAAGTCTTAATTATAATTCAACAGATAAGAGGATATTACAGGCTGTTCTCAGAGCAGTGATTATTAAAGACAAGTATAACTTAATCAAGTATTTATATAAGCTACTTACAGACTACTTAGAGATACATTGTACAATGGACACCAGTGAGTACTTCTTTCCATCAGCACTAGAGTATGTCCCCTCAAGGAATTATAAAGAGCATGCGGAGAGATTCCTGCCCAACTAGACTTACTAGAAATAGATGTATCTATTTCAATTTGTAGAGTTTCTGTAGGCCTGTACTGTATTAAGACTTTAGCTCTTATTCCTTATCTCAGAGTTGTGGAATTGCTCCAACGACAGAGGTACAACACTTTGGTGTCCTGAAAGGAGAAGTCTGTGCAAGCCTGGGGAAAAGAGCGGGCACAGTGGCTTAGGGTGGGTCTTGCCAGATGCATTCCCTTTCAAAACTTCCAGCCAGTCATTGAATCTCAAAGGAAGGGTGGCATTACGAGCACGCCCTCCCAAGTGGAGAATCTCTATTCAAGAGTAACTGCATTGTTTTTCATAAAGGGACAGGAGAATACATCTGGCCTTCAGAGTGCCGTTAAATCAAATAAATACATTTTGTTTTGTCTAGTAAGTTGTTATAGAGAAGACAGCTAGCAGAAATTACTCTTGTGTGAAGTTATTGTTTTGGTGAATAAATCGATGACTTTTTGAACAACACTTGGAACTATCTTGGTGGCCTGATATATTCCATTTAGAAGGAAGAACCTAGCTGCTAGTTAATTGTTTAAGTGCAGGGATCAATCTAACTCTGATGTCAATCTCCATGTAACAATGACATCTGTTGAGCAAGGCTGGTTAACAAAATAAGGCAGCAAAGCTCAGGGTAGGTTTTGATAATGTTTCATATGGCAATTTGTTGCCACAAATTACAGACAAAAAAAATAATTATAGGAATATTTAGGTTTTAAAAAATCAAAGCCATGTAAGCTTTTTTAAAATGAAATGTTGTTTGTGCTGCTTTAGTATCAAACATTTACTAGATGCAACTGGGACTGAAAAGTCAATAACTCATCAGAGAAATGTAAGAATAAAAATCTACTGGGACTTCAGATAGGACAACCAAGCCACTGTAATATATACATATTATTGATTACAATTTGCAGATTAGAAATCTTTCTTTTCTGAAGAGCCACTAAAGAACTTGCAGCAAGGATGTTACAAACTGTCATACTTACACACTTTTCCCTTTTGAATATTTTACTACTAGAGCATTTTTAGGAGAAATATAAAAATATTTTTAATTAAACTTCACAAAATGTCTCTTCACTAAGGATGTACCATAAATGTGTGGCAAAAAAAATGCAGATCTCTCCACCTTTAATCTTCAGCTTCAACTACTAGACCATATCTCCCACAGTCGGTCCAGTTTCAGCACTGTGGTATCCCCAACAATCAGTCACAAATAATGTGTCCTATTATTTTCCAGTCTGTTAAAGCTTATTTGTGAAGCCGAATGAGTAACATGTGCAAACTGCCCCAGCCTAGATAGAAAAAGCCAACATTAGCAATGTGCACACTCCTAATATAAATGGAACTGTCTGGGGATTACATCAGCATTCAGATTCATGGCTCTAAAGTCTCCTAGATTTAGTGCAGCAAGACTAGTCAAGGATTAAAAAATGCGTTACCAAGGGAATGGCCAACACGTCCTGGAAGAACCACTGAGAATCAGTGCAGTCACCTTGTGGAGGAACTGGAAAGATAAATGGAAAGATCTGAAGCATAAACTGTACACAGAAAAACTCAACTAATACCAAAAACACAAATTGAAAACATTCTGATGTTACTAAAATGCACATTAAAGACCTGAAAATATAACTCTCTGCAATATTTGCTACAATGTTCTGCTTTGTCTCAGAGCACTAATAAAATCTTGAATTAATTCACTAAAACATAATACTAAGACAAAAGCTAGACTAGGAATCTTTTAAGGATGATTAACCTATTTAGAATAAGAACCAACACAAGCTTTCTCTGAAAATTTTAAATACACAGAAGCAGTTCAAATGTTGTTATGAACAAAACCCTTCAGATTAATTACTTCTTTCACTCTTTTTTTCCCCGTTAACACAACCTTGTGCCAAAATAATCTAGAAGAAGAAAAGCTGCAACAACCACTGAGAAATTAGCATCATATCCCCAGGACCAGGAAGCTAACAAAGTTTCAAAGAAGATGCCTTGAAAGTTTCAGCTCTGTTCTGAAGTCCTGAGTACTAAAAAACTTAAATTATTTATCTATTTGTAGAGAATAGGGATAGGTGTTCACATTTTGGGTATTAGTTAAAAAAATCCCGCTAGTCTTTGCCTCCACTAAGTTAGCGGGTTTTGGTTCCAAATGGAGTGCAAAAAAACCTGAAAATTACCTGACAGCTACCAACTGTCAGGTATGTAAGTGACAGCTACCAAGCCAACCTGTCCAGGATCTAATGAAATGGACTGTGATCTTTTTTGCTTCTTGTACCTTTGAAATACTCCTTATGTGAAGGAGTGGATAGGAGGTAAATCAGCTTTATTGCTATATCTCGGAAATCCTCAGCTGTGCCCTACAGAGTAGTTTTACAGCCACTTCATGCTGTAGGAAACATTTGAAGACTCTTCCTGATTTCTAAATTGTTTACTGGCAAAAACTTGAGAAATTTTATTTAAAAGGAAGGTACAGTGCTCATGCTGAAAACTGTTTACTTCGAAGGGCGGAGGAAAATGAGCATTACATTTCGTGAGCAAGTGGAATTATCTGGCATTGGCTTTAACAGAAAGAAATTAGTTCATCTGTAAGGGAAATGTAGGCAAGCCCACTTGATACAGAGCAATGGATATGATATTTTGTGAGTAGGGGCTCCTTGAGGATATTTTGTCTTGATTGGGTTTGTCTTGATGCATTTAGTATTACAGCTGTTTACAATCCACTTACTGGCACATGCCTAGAACCTAGAAAATCACAGAAAGTATTTACAGTAATTCAAAGAAGAAAAGAGTACTTCATTCATAGATATCAGGTTAAAATATATGTAACAAACCTTTCAAGTTGACTCAAGTTTTTTATTTAAAAAGATTGAGTTTTGAGGGAAAAGCCTCCAGACTTTTGTTTTGTACAAAACTGAGCAATATAATCTGGAGGAATAGAGAAAAATGTAGCAAAAATACTATAAAAAATATTTTTAGTTACCTCATAGGAGGCTTGAGTTCCAGTCTGTAATCTGAATTTGCTGTAGGAAATCTGAACCTGCATCTTCACTGTCCCAGCTGAGATTTCAGAGGCTGTATAAATTTCCTATATCTGACTTCATTATGATTGTTTGAGAAAGAAATTAAGTTAGCTCCTCAGGGAAAATACTGTTTTCTTTCAGCTTAAATGAACTTGTTTGCAATAATAGAAAACCCTGTAAATTTTTTGCTTCAAATTATCATACTTTTCTCCCTTCTCTACATTCTTCTTAAGGCATTCCCCAGATCTGGCATTTAATGAGTGGTTCAGAAACTTTCCATGTTCCTGCAATGTAAGGTAGATATCGTCTTACCTGGCTCTGCTTAATTGCTCTGAGGACAATCTTGTGGAGGAGAGCCCCATCTGCATCTCTATTTCTTGTCCCTGAAGCATTTTCAGGCTATCTTTGCCCACTCTGCAGAGTATGAGCCCTCTTAGTTACCAACCAACATTAAAGCAGGACATAACTTGTGACGTTGCAGCCAGGAGTTTCTGACAATGTCTTGCCATGCCGCTGCAGGAGACAGTGTGTTAATGCTCTTCCCAGGCAGACAACATAATTCAGCTTCTACAACTTCCACAGCCAACCGCCAGCACCAGCACATCTACTACACCACCAAGACCAGCAAAAGCACACCCAGGTATAGAAAGCCACCATGACTGACCTCAGGCCTACAGTAGCTCAGCAGCTACATTGCAAAACCTATTTTTGCCTATATTGCTGAGAGACCTTGAGCTGGCTTGTCCTTGTTGCTTTGCTAGAAACTCCTTGCTTCTAAGTGGCTGGTGTTAAATCTAACCAACATTATTTTAAAGTAACAGGATTTTACTTTTTTTATCCAACTAAGAAGTGATGAATGCAAAAGAACAACTTTTATAAAGCACAAGACAAAACAATAGGGATTTCACCAAGCCAAACCTACTCTAGAGGCATGCCTCTGACAGCAGCCAATACAAGATTTTCCAGAGGATGGTAGAAGAAACTCCACTAGGTTAACATGGGATGAGGTGAGAAGTAAAATGAGGATATTGATATAAAAATCTTTTTATCATAAAATTTTCACAGCTCAAAACATCTAGTGATAAATGAGTTTGGGGAGGTCAGAAGAACAGGGCTTTTTTTGAGATTCCATCAACATAGTGTCTCATTGCCTTCAAGCAGTCATCAAAGCACAGCAAAAATCTGTCAATAGCTCATGACCAATGAAAAGATCTGAAAAATCCTGTGTGCTGCATTTGGCAGTCATAATTATTCTAGGATAAATTATAATATTCCAAAATTGAACTTAAGATTCCTGTGGGATGGGGATCTTCAGCTTTTTTGGCTTTCAAGGGGTTAACTTAGTAGCTCAAGAAACCAAGCAAACACTGTGGTGCTAATGTTTACTGCCAAAGGTGGCTCAAGAGGACAGCTGATTGCATATCCTCTTGCAAATCCCCCAAGCCAATATCTCTGAAGTCTAAAGTGGAAACTATTTGTGTGCAGCTGATGGATTTAATTTCAATTTTTTCTCAGCATCCCTTTTCATATGGATAGTAGGAAACACATCAGACTCATTTGTCATCTGGATGAGACCTGGTTCTTCCTTTAGTTGAGACAATTGAGATTGAAAGTTGCTTTATAAGAGACAACAAACATCTTTTTTTTGGTTGTTTTTTTTTAATTTGAGAAGCTATTTCTACACATCAACACTTGACCAGAATAATCTTTGACAAAGAAACTATTCCAGATCCTAATAAACTCTCGTACAGCAAGCAAATATATGAGGAAATTAAATTGTCAACAAATGCAAAACCAAGGCAGAATGTTCTTCTGTTTATTGGAAAAAATATTGCCAAAAATATGATAAAAGCAAGCAATAGGTTTAGGAGTTGTCAGCACAGCAATCTGTAAAAACGTCTATGTAAAAGACTAAAATTTCACATTTGATTACTGTAGTCAGATAAGACAAATATTGAGCTACAATGTATTTTCCTCTTGTTCCATAGTTAGTTCTCGATGACTATACTTACAAACCTGTGCAGAGAAGTGAAACTCCTTGTCATTTCAGTGCTAGGTCTGTATGGAGTTACTCGGCTGCTTACTGAAGAAGTAGCAAAGAGGTTCCGGGTTCCAGCCCTATGCTTGCTGGCTGGTGTTGCCTGAGGGCTGGAATGGTAGTTTTTAATCGGTAAAAAAGTACTAATGGAGAAATGTTGACTTGTGTGCACATCAAAATTCCTGATTTTTCACCCAGGGTGAGCTGTCAGATATACTCTCCTCTGGAGCAGGCCTACAGTGATATCTTAGAGCAAATAACTGCTGTCCTTATGACTGCAAAAAATTTTTCCACACACCCTTGATGCCTGTGAATTTCTAAAGAATTTTCTCAGCTTTGGGGCAGATCTTTTCAGTTTTTTCACTGCCTGGAGGCAGACATACTTTGAGCTTTAATACCTCAGCCATTGTTAAGAGAGAGGGGAAATAGGAATTTTTCAAACCTGCAAAGTTTTGCAGTGGTTTTTGTACAGGACTGTCAAGAATCACAGGTGCAGCTGCAATTTAGTCACTTTTTGTTCCATTTATGTTTCAATAGTGTTTTTAAAGTGAAGAAGATGGTTTTGACCACATATCCTTTTTGAAGATGGTGATAAGTTTTCTACACAGAACAAAATAAAATAAAAACAAAGCAAACCATTGGAGGTCACATATTTCTTTGTTATGTGTATCGGGTCTACCTGGCAAGGTTTTGGTAGTGGAGAGACTGCAGGGATGAAGTCTGTTGAGAAGACACCAGGAGTTGCCCCCATGTTGGGCAGAGCCAGTTTTAGCCAGATCCAAAATCAAAATGCCACTGGCCAAAGCTGAGTCCATCAGCAGCGTTGGTGGCACCTCTGTGAAAACATTTAAGAAAGGGCAAAAAACGCTGTGCAGCAGCTGTGAGAGAGGGACGAGAAAATGTGAGAGAAACAGCCCATGCTGGAGCAGTTCTTGAAGAACCGCAGCTCATGGGAAGGAGAAGTTTGTGAAGGACTGTCTCCCGTGCGAGGGACTCCATGCTGGAGCAGGGGAAGAGCATGAGGAGGAAGGAGCAGCAGAGACAAAGCATTATGGACTGACTGCAACCCCCGTTCCCCATCCCCCTGCGCCGCTCAGGGGGAGAAGGTAGAAGAGCTAGGAGTGAAGTTGAGCCCAGGAAGAAGGGGATGGGTAGGGGTTAGGTGGTTTTAGTTTAGTTTTTATTTCTCACTGTCCTACTCTGTTATTAATTGACAATAAATTAAATTAATTTCCCCAAGTCAAATCTGTTTTGCCCATAACGGTAATTGGTGAGTGATCTCCCTGTCCTTACCTCGACCCATGAGCTTTTTTCATTGTATTTTCTCCCCCTGTCCTGCTGAGGAGGGGAAGTGATAGAGCGGCTTAGGGGGCACCTGGTGCCTAGTCAGGGTTAACCCACTACACCATGACACAATCATAAAGTGTTTCTGTTTATAGTCCTTTGATAATACATTAGCCTATACATTGTGCCTTCCTTCAGAAAGGTATGTAATTGTTACATCAGTATCACTTTCAAGCTATGCTAAATCATGGCAGCATAACCCGATTCAGATACTGAGTTAGAAGCTGAGAACCCCAGCTCCTGTTTTGGGCTCTACTACTGAATCCTCATAAGATACATTATTCCGCTGGACCCTCAACTTCACATCTTCAAAAAGGAGATAATGGCACTCACTTTCTAGTAGTGCCCTGATGAGAAATCATGTAAAGGTGCCAAATATTTATTATTAAACATATGGCACCAATACTGAAGGAACTACTAATGTAAAGCAACATCCATGAAAATTTCTCACAACTTTACATTTTTTAAATAATGTCGTATTAGGAATGACATTGAGATAATGGCAATGGAATAGGCACAAACCATTGTCAGACTGAAGCTGATAATCTTTAAACCTTCTTACAACTGAGTTCAGAGAGAGTACCATGACACCAGTAATTATCAAATTTGGACTGACTGGGGACACTACCTACTGAAGTCTGTCATTGTATTCTGTCATTTATTATTTTGAAGAACCTTATAAACACTGCAACAAAGGTAACTATTTCTGATCTTTTCTCTAAGGCTTTGTGTTTCAGCTATCACTTCCACCTGTGTGAGGTGACACAACTCTTGCACAGTAAAAGGCAGCCCAAGGGTACACTCACCTGGGTAATAGCCACAATTACACATGCCGATACAGTGTAGGTCCCCACTGCCATCTCTTTTCTTGCAAAATCTTAGCCAGTGATTAATGTGAGAAACAAATAGTCTCAACTGCTCATTATATTAAACTTCTCATTATACTAAACTTCTCATTATACTTATTTTTAAAGGACTTCAGAGATTAAAAGTTGCTAAGTTTTAGCCCAGACTGGTATCTGCTAATTTACCAATTGGTAATTTGGGGAATTTAAGTTTCTTCTAGATCCAATGCCTGAAGGACTGGATAGTATAACCTGATCCTTTGCTTCCTAGAAACACCTATATCCGTTAAATACCTCTTGGTCTTTTTGGCTGATTAAGGTTAAAAGCAAGTTAAAGCACAACAAACTCTGTGACCCACACACTTTTCATTCATCTCATGGGCCCAATTGTAGCTATGCCCCAAAGCATTCATTAAGTGCTTTAAACATCTACTCATGGCTCAAGATGCAGGACGGCCACCTCTGCCAGGTCTGCTGTGCCCAGACTGAACAAGAGCTGAGAGCTGCGCTGATGGCCTGAGCATGCTTGGCTGCCCCATGCCTTAATGGGGAGTTGACCTTAATCTGTTTGTGCGTGTACGTTTGCACATGATTACTGGGCCTGACAGATACGTTTGGGTTTGAGGGTGAACTCGGCTCTCCATAAATTTAAGAGTGTACACATATTTGTTGGCAACCACCCTGGTTCACAAGATAATGTCACGTGTCCACAGTCATGTTTTAGTCTGGTAGTAAAACAAGGCTTGCAGCTTATTGGAGACTGAATCTAAGATGCTTAAAATTTGTTTTCCCTTCCATCTTACAAGGGTGCGTTGGGATTTTCTTAACTGGAAGCTATTTGCTTTTTCCTAGTGATGATCTCCACTGAACGAGTACAATGTTACCTTTGAATAACTATTCCATTATCTGCTGCATAGTTACAATTATCTGTCTTGATAAATAGTAAGTGACATACAAACTTAACAGAATTATCACACAGCAGGTAGGTTTGTCCAAAATATCATTGCCTAAACCTCGAGGGGAAGCCAGTTTTTCTGAACACAAATACTCCTGCAGAGGTTGCATATTTCCTAAATCAAACTTTCTACAAGAATTTTCAGTATTTTGCAGAAGTCTAAATAAATATGTTCTTAATCAAATCATGCCATTTTCAGAAAATTAAGCTGCTGTGTTCTGCTGTGGGGAGAAAATTCAGGACAGGATTTGTGTTGGAATAATTTGTATAGACATAGTTGCCCTATGTGTATACAAATAACTCAGTTATGCACCCTTTCAGAAAGATTCAGATCTATCTTTGTTTAAGAATGGTGTAGGCAAAGTATGAAGAATTGTGGAGAACATTTATTCTTCAACACAGCCAAGCCTGGGTGGATCCAAATATAGCTGGTGGCTGTGCTCTGAGCGTAGAAGAGTTGGATGGAGTTGGACTTCGTACCAAAGTATGAAGCACACCATGTG
Organism: Gymnogyps californianus; assembly: GCF_018139145.2. Taxonomy (NCBI): domain Eukaryota; kingdom Metazoa; phylum Chordata; class Aves; order Accipitriformes; family Cathartidae; genus Gymnogyps; species Gymnogyps californianus. Next base: position 79,448,314 of record NC_059473.1, on the reverse strand, counting down.
TTTAAAAATTGAACCTATCTCCATTTCTTCTTCAAGTTAGGACACTGTGCAGGCAAGAATGAGTGGGCAATAGGGGCAGAAAAGAAACCTGACACCTGATGGTTAGAGACTGCAGTTAAAACTGGAGACACATGGACCTTGCCATGGCTCTCAAAGTTCCCTCAGCAAATACCTTCGGTTCAGATGTGCTTTACTATGCCAGAGAAAAACACTGTAACTGACAAACTTGTCCTTTTAAAGAAAACAACAAGAAGTAAGCAATTTATTAAAAAATAGAAAAAAATATACTTAGGAACTGAGTAAAACGATCCCATTTTCATAAGAAAAAAGCATAAAAATACTTCATAGAATATTGTTTGCAAAATAATCTATGCAAGTAGATCAGAAAAATTAAGCACTAACTGCATATGGTAACACCAATATTCTTGCAATTACTGGAGAAACAAATAAGTAAAGAAACAAGACAGATTAATTATATAATTGATCTAATGTAACCTTACAAGGAATAATTGATATGCTATCATTACCATAACAACTAATTCACATGACAAAACTGATACATGACACCTTCTTAGAAGCCAGTTAAAAATCTTTACTAATCACATCATTATGTATTATGGCAAATAGGGTGAATAAAAGCCTGTTTGTAAAGCATTTAGTATCATCATTTTTCATAGTTCTCTGAATGAAATACTAATGGTCATCACAGTTAAAAGTGAAATGTCTCTGGAAAGAAGAAAGAACTATACACTCCTAACATAACACAAGATTCATGACTGTGAAAAATACAGGGTCTACAGACACATCAGCGTGACAGATTTTTTTTTTTTTCTAAACTGGAAAGGAATTCATAATACTCATTAAAACAAGACACCAACAGGACTGCCATGCCATGGACAGACATTAGCCAGTTTTAAATGGGCATTTGAATAATTCTATTTTCAGTGCTTTGCATTTTCATATTTTTGAGGTGATTAAAAGCACTAAATTAATTACATTACAATAACTTTAAGTGGGGAAAATTATCATTCACTTCCCAGGAGGGAAGCTGCTTTTGCAATATATTTTTTTCATTTTCACAATCATCCTGAGAAGTTCCTACAGCCATGGAAAGGGCAGTAGCTTTTAAGAAGTCAGAAGAGGGAAAAATGCATTAGTTAGTTATCCTTAAGAGGGGGCAAAGAATGACATTTTAAAAGGTTAAATTCAGCAAATTAATTGGCAGCACCAGATGGAGAAATCAGTCCGATTGAACAGATAGCAACTTTTTCATACAGTTCCAATGCATTTTGTAATTTTGCATTTTCAATTGGCCCTGGTAGCTGCTCCCAGACTTAGAAGCCTTTCTTCTGTCAGGTGAGGAAAAAGGACATTTATTTATTCAAATGAAATGTGTCTAAATTATATCAACTTCTTAGCATGTAGGAATGTCTGGAGGAACAAGGTTGAGGACAGCAAAATTTTTTTGAACAGAAGTTATAAGAGCTTTAGGATATTGAGAACAAAGTGTTGTGGGCTTTCATAAGATGACAGAAACAATTTTAAAATCTAATTTTGGCACAGCATGACTCAATGATATGCCTCCTGGGTTTTACACCATCATCTCCACTAAGCCCATTTTCTCTGCTTCTTATGTCATATTTTTTCAAGCAATTTCCCAGACATTTTTTTCCCTGGATGAAAGGCAACAAAGGGTAAAATTCTTATCCTGATATGCCAGAATATACATATGTAATAGATTTAGTTTCTAAATAGCTGTATTTGAGCCTGAGAGTCTGAACACGCAATTCACTTATCTTAAGGGAGAAGTTCCTACACTCATACTGTATGCTGTTTATGCAACTGAAACTCCACTGACTTGAATGAAATTTGTCTAGGATAAGAAAGCAAAGTCTACCCCTAATGCTGGGAAGAAAGCATTTTTCCCCTTTTGAACAGTTTTATATGGCAGACACAGGGAAAAAAAAAATTACCATGTACTACAATTATTCGTTTTCAGTATTAAGTGTTGTTCAGTTCAACAGTTCTCCAGAGAAAAGTAAACAAAAAGTCCTTATGAATATGCAACACTTAAAGAATTTTGTAGTTTCCAGGCCAGATGCCAAGATCTGTCCTTCCCTGAAAGAAATTTCCCCAGCAAAGAATTAAATATGCTATCAATGGAATCATCTAGAAAAAAATGCAACCTTGGTGAAAACCTAGCTGCAGAAAATGTCTTTAGTAATTCAGCCTTTCTCTGGGAGCCAATACTCATCCATCCCATGACCTGGTGCTTCTCAGAACTAGAGCCTTCCTGTCATAAGGATGATACAGCACAAAGAATTGCTTTGCTGGGATATTACGTGAGTAAAAAATGATGGTATCCACTCACATGTGACTGCCACGGCTGACTTGTACATAAATGGCTGGAAGCATTCTCTGACGGTTTTGGATAAGAAAGGTATATCAGTCATTATAAGAGCTGTGTAGAAATTACAGCTAGGACAGATGCTGATACCCACCCTCAGCAGACTTCATTGCACTGAGTCCAGGACCCCTATGGCTGATTGATAGGAAAACCCCTCCACCATGCTGCAGTTCAAATGGGGTCAGTCGCAGTCCGGGAAGTTTGATTTATACACACGGTAAATAATCAAAAATTTTGTTCACATTTTTAAACTGGCAAAGGGCTAGGGGAGAAAAAATCAGCTTCATTGTCTGAAATTTTTATACTGCCAAGTTTCAATACTCTAGCAGAAAGGTTCAGCCAAGAGAGAGAAGGAAAAAAAAACAGGAAAAAATAGTATGAGCTTTTAGATAGAGGGTCCACAGACATGTCAAGAGGAAATACAGTAGAAGACTTCTGGGTAACTCTGAAAGGGATCTGAAAACTGTACAAATGCATTCAGTGCACAGTTACCACATTTTCCATTTCTTTCTGTACTTTATTTCACTTATGGTAAACAACTTATGAAAACAAGTTTGGTTATTGTAATTCTACTTCCAAGCATTTTTATTGATGTGCTATTGTATTCTGCGTTAAATAACATTGATTTATGATGCTAGAGGGAGGCACCACCCTGAGGTCTAATTATCCCCCTCCCCTTGCATTTTGTCTGCACGCCAAAAATCTGCAATAAAACATGTGTGGCTTTCATTTGTTTGAAATGAGCAGGAGACACAGAGAACGCAGAGTTACATGGAGGCACAAGTGCTGTTTTGCTTGCCTTGCAGAAGCCGGTAGAAAGGTAGGGCTGCCAACAGCCCTGAGTACCAGCCTGCTGACGCCCCAGGAGAGCAACCTGGGAATCCAATTGGCTTCTTTTCCACGATCCATTTCCAAAAGGAAAAATGCCTTCCCACCCAGCTTTTACATGGCTAAGTGAGCCACGGGGAACTAACCAGAATTTTTACTTCACTGGGAGCTGGATGGCAATTTAGTACAGCTTCAGCAAGCAACTTTCTTTTTTGGATGCTTTAGCAAAGTGAACCTCTGATTCATCAGCAGTAAACTGAGGCTGAGCCCAAAGCTAAATCTAACCAACGTCGTGCTGGAACACCGAATTTCACAGTTCCATGCATATCTGAGAGACACGATAGGGCATCTGCAGGCAAATGGAGTTTGCAGGGGGATGAGGTATTGCAGCTCTGTTTGAAGTTACCCCAGCGCTTTCAGACAGCTTCAGCGTTTGCTCAGACTGCTTTGTCCATGACTCAGTCGTTATTGGTATGTCTTGACAGATTTATATTCCTAGATTGGACAGAAAACCCACTTTGTTTGTCTTTTAAACTAAGAATTAGCAAAACCAAGTAATGCCAGTATTCAGAGTCATGCATGTCTTAAAGGGGCTTTTCTAGATTTCAGCTTTAACCTAACAAGATACAGAGAGTGACAGGTTCAGCTAATGCTCCGAGCTCTTTGGAGGTTTCCGAACCTCCCTAAGCTAAAGACAGCCTTTGTGACTATATCACTACACTCTACCATATCATTACGTCCTAAGTGTAATTAGAATAGGAATATACAGAAACACTGATTCATTCCTTAGACTATAAACACAGGAACCAAGGATGGCATAGCCAAACAATTAATTTACCGTAATCTTCACCATGGGATCCTGTTAGCAGAGATCTAATAATAGAACACTGTGACAGCATTTCCATTTAACCTATTCTATTCCCTTTAAAATGTACATTGTCTTGGAATTAGCATTAAGCTGTGAATACTTTCCAAAGGAAATAATCAGTGGAGATCGCCGACAGTGTTAACATGAGACTAGTCAAAAAAGCAGCAGGGCAAAATCAAGGACAGTAAATTAAATGACCTTGTGCTCCATTTCCACCTCTGCGTCTTTGACCTCCAGTCCTTGGGCCCAGCTGCGAGCCAGGCAACATATGACCTGAGAAAAAAGAAGAATCACTGTATTGCCAAATGTTGCTACTTCAAATTACAATGAAATCATATTCGTCAAAATAAAGCATGTTATGCAGAGTTACTTATTTTTATGACCCCACAGTTATTGTTATTTTCAGGAATTTTGTTCACTCGTTTGCTGATTCACAGAGTCCGGTAACTTTGCCTCTCACAAATGGCATGATGAACCGACAATTTCCTGTCATGAGGAGATTAAAAGTAGAGGTGCACCTTGGAAACAGAGTTTACAAAATCCTTTAAACGTCTTTGAGCCACTCAGTAACCATCCACACTCTGCAAGGGAGCCCAATGGCCAAAGGTGTAGGTGTGCACACCGTAGGCAAGAGATGAGAAACTGTGGAAGCTATCGAACAGTGAATTTTCACAGCAGATCAGCACAAACATATTTAGCACAGGGTTTTCTGTCACCCGAAGCGTCAAAAGAAATTTGAGAATGTTCAACAGTTTTCCTGCTCTGTGGTTTGCTTGTGCTCCTTTCCTCCCCTTAGTTTCTCTTTACTGAATTCTGACGTGCTGCATGTCATGAAAAGTACCCTTTCATTGTACTGCAAGGAATTATCTAAAAGGACTTGACCAAACAAAATTTTGCTGACCTTAGTCTTTTACTCCCGTAGGCTCAGAAAGAAGTGATTCAGAATAGCAACACAAAAGAAGTAATGAATAAAATTTCCATTTAGGTAGCTAATCCCCCATGGAGCAGTGTGTCAGACTATAATGTATAAAGGGGTCATTGACCTATATCTTCAGCTATGTTCCTCAGGATGATAAACACTACAGGAGAGTCAAAACAACAAAACATAATTAAACAAAATGCCTCATAACCAGCTGTTTTCTGAAGAGTCAGTACATATATGCCATTGAAAGTTCAACATCAACCAAGAATTACAGCCCAGTGGTACATTACATACAGGTGCAATTTATTTTCTGGGTTAAGAGAAAAGCTTAAAAACACCTGTGATAACAGGTAGTAAATGTTGGCTTTACTTTGATACCCACTAAAGTTCCCATCATTTCTTTCTCAAGGTTCAGTAATAGTTGTTTTGGAGTCATTCCCAGCAATATCAGCTATTGGGGAAGCCAATAAAATATCCAAAATACATTAAGTTTGGAACTGCTTTCACATAACATTTTCTTATTATATAAAAAGAAATTAAACACTACGACACCAGTCTTACAAACACACATCTGCATAAATCCCAGTCACTAAAAAAATTATAATTTTGCATTTTTCTTTACAGGCTTTGCATAAACCCATATCCTTTAAACATCAAACAATAGGGTTTGGTCTTGCATCACTGATGTCAGCGGGAACATGGACAGGCAAATAGAAGAAAGGCTATGAAGAACATTCATATGCAATGCAGATGATGATACCTTATCAAAAACACTCTTAGAATGCTGATAATTAAGCAAGAATGAAAAATGCTGGTTTGGAAAGCGAAAAGAAACAAATCTAATTCAAAAATATCAAATCTTGAGCTTTTAAAATTGTGTTGCAATTATTTGACAGTGCTTTTTTTTTTTTTTTTTAAAGTATCACAAAGCAATGTCTGTGATAAAGGCACACAGAGACAGTAGTCACGTCTTTTGTCCATGTTAATATGAAAGAGCAGGGAGAATGAAAGACTTGAGTCTTCCTTGTCTAGTGCTGGATCTGGCTAGCTCTTTTTCATTTTGGAAGCTTTGTTTCTATTTTTGTTTTGTTTTCCCCATTTTGAAATTATTCATTGTGTTGTTCCTCACATGCGTAAAGCATGTGTAGACTGTTCCCAAACTAGCATTTAATGAAAGCAGCTTATTCTGATTGAAGGACAGTAGCTGCTTCATACGGCGGTTTGGGGCTTGCCTCTCTGACAGCTGTATTAAGGCATCTATTTTTGCCCTTTCATGAGGCCTTCGACATCATCTGGTATGGGACTGAGAATCACACAGGCGGTCTCTTCTCCAGGGTAAGGAAAAGCAAAGTGGCAATATCAGAAAAGCCAGAGCAGAGGTAGGAGGCATGATTTATTCTGCCTCAGTGTGAGACTACCACAAAAGAATGTATTTTTTACAATGTGTCACAAGTAGGTTTGTAACAACGTAAACAAAATACACAGCAGCCGTGCCAGCAGTGATCATAAATACATGTTTAGCATAGCAGCTATAATAACTTGCACATCATCATACAAGAACAAATTCTTGTCACACTCTTGTAGGTGGAAAAAAATATGGTCTCTAAAATGTTTCACATGAAAATTCAATGCTCCCATTACCAGAGAGTGCAGTTCTCACAGGACAAATAAGACTGCAGTCTGAAAACTATTTTAATAAATCAAAACTAAATACACTGCTGTCTATATTCTCTTTAAAGGCTTATTTTGACTCTGGCTCAGGGTTTTGTAGAGCAGATGTGGCAGTGAACATGTGCACGCATTCTCTCTTCTTTCTCTGCCTCTCTTTTTAAACACAATAGACAGAAAACAAGTAGCACTTGCTCACAGCAGTCAACAGTCCCAGAGGATCCTCAAAGCTCCTTCTAATCCCTACTTCTGCTAATAAATGTAATATGAAGAATAACCAAGTAGAAAGCGCATCCTTTAAAACAAGCAGTGGATATATATGAGTTGGGGTCTATTCCCACTTCTGCCCCAAAGTTTTCTGGGACTACAAGCACAGAAGTCCTTTTGACTCTCTTAGCCTCCATTTTCTTGTCCGTCTTCTGTCTTATCCTCTCATTTTAGACCACAAGCTCTATAGCGCAGTGATTTTTGCACTATCAAGGTAACTTTAGGAAAGTCAAACTGATGGAATCATACCCATTCCAAATATTTGCCCTTTCACGTCACTGCATAAATCAGATAGTTGCGCTTTGACCCTCAGCTTTCATTTCTGCATACCTACAACTCTTGTGCTTAAGACCACCCCTTCTCACTCTTCGCCTGCCAGGAACTAGCGAGTAAGAACAGTTATTTTATTTGCAGCCTCTGAATTTGGGATGCTCAAAAATGTACACCACTCCACCCTAGAAAAACTTGATCCAAAAATGGCTGTTCTAATAGCCCATATGCTTCATCATTTGATGACCATTTGAGGTATTCGTGGCAGAGCCCCGTCAGATCCACCATTGCTGCCCTTAAGGCTGAAGCCTCGAACTCAGTCCTGCTGGGAGAATACAACTCTCATTCTCCAGAAGAGTAGTTTCTCCTTTCTCCTTAGTATTCTTAATCAGTAATTGCTTGCATATTACTGGAAGGTAATGGAAATTACATGGAAAGGTGCTTAAGATCTTCCCAGCTACATGTCTTCATTGTTTCAACATTACTTTCACATCTCACTTCTATTGAATATATATCTTACTTTTACAAAACTGTCTTTTAAGGAATTTTACTTTCCTAATGTGGTTGGAATCAAGTAGGGAAATGTACTGCTTTTCTGTGTTTTCTTTTACTGTCAAATATTAAGGATTTATTCAACCTTGTATTTCTGATTGTTCACTCCATCTATTTAGTCCTTCTCTTTTCTCTTGGTATCCAGGGAGTCAGGGCTACAGCTTCTGAAGTTAGTTCAGATGGTTATCTGCAATTTCTCTTTGCAGTGCTCTTCGAGGTCAAATCCATTACAGCATGTGCTCAGACTGACTTACCACACTTAACTCTGCCGGGCCTACTGTGACACACTCAGCAGTTCACCTCAGAACCTCTTATCCATAGATACAGCAGATGTTAAATTTGATACAGAAAAAGAACCTGTTTCCTGCCTCCTCTTCACCTTAAAAAGTCTTACAAACATAGTGACATTTTTGATGAAAAAGATAAACATGATATTAGAGGCTAATTAGTACCTCCGCATCCAAAATGAAATAAATACACTCACAAAAATTACATTCACATAACATACAGTATAGCCACAGTCAGGAAGTTTAATCATACTGGCCATCCCAAAGAGCTTAGAGATTGTGTTTTCTTTCTGTCATATCATATCAACTGGGAAAGAAATGTACATCAGCAAATAAAGCTCCTTAAATATTTGCAGCTGATTTGTAATGGAAATTACAGAGGCAAGATAACATTATTTTCTTATGCCCCACAGTCTTGGGTAAACTGCTGTATATAAGGCTTTTTTTGAAATACAGGAATAGATTTAAAATCCATCACAGACATACTAATGCTGAAACAGCCAGCCTCAGATACCTGCAATTTACATTCCAGTTGTAGATTGATACATCAGCCTTTTGCATCTGGAGGCATGGGCTGCTTCTTCCTCAATTTTCAGAGGGTTTTTGTTCCTAATCTAATTAAGAGGGAGATGATTATAGTCATTAGGACAAAGACACCAATATGAAAGGAGTGAAGGAATATCAGTCCTTCAAGTGAAGTTAATGTTCTGAATTTCGTTGGCATTTCCAGATTCCCCAGCCTAGCAGTGGCCAGGATGGCAAGGAGACTGAGACAGCCCTTATAAGCAGAGATTGAAAATAGCTCATCCTCAGTTAAACTATTCCAATATTCATCTGTCCCAAGAAAATAAAAAAGCGGAAGTTGGGGGAGGGTGGAGGGAGAGAGGCCGATAAGGCTAATACACTCCATACCAAGCAAGGGTATCTTGCCATGACTATGACATCTATATTTTGGAAACAGAACTGGCTACCTATGACTTCCAAGGACAGTCATAGGGCTGCTTATCCTAAAGACATCCTGTGTCTCCCTGCTTCTCTAGACAATGCTGTGATCATCACCTGCAAGCGGTACAAATTTCGACACTCTCTGAGCATTCATCAGCTGCTTCTTCTGCGGCTTGGTAACACCTTTGGTCTTAAAATGGAGGTTCTCTATGATTAGTACAACAGACACTATGCTAACAGTAAGGATGGATGGAAAAAGGGAGAGTTAGGGTTTACAGATAAGCTTACTTTTATGTTTTTCATTCATTTCACATTGCAAGCTTATCATTCAGAGCTGAGATGGTCAGATGTGCCTCAGCTGGGCATGCTAAAAGTTTCCGTACTAACTCTGCAGCTACTTTGCCAAAAACCAGTAGAAACACACCAGAATGTTTCATGACAATAAAAACAGTAAAAAAGCAGCTCTAAATGTTAGAAAAGCAAAAAGAAAAATATGTGGCCATATCATCACAGAACCATGAAGTTCTTCTCTTCACTATTCAGAGAAGTGCCTTTGATTTTCAGTAAAAGGTGCTTTGTATCTCAGAGGTACAGTACAGTAGCTTGATTACTATCGTGTAATGTGGCATTTGCTAAGGTAATGACTTTTTTGGTGAATGGCTGAGTCAAGAAGCACGTAAACTCCCTGTATTTTGTCAGTGTCTGTGTTATTGCTGCCCTTCGGCTGAAGTAATTATACCTTTTCCCTTTTTCAGAAAACTTACCCAGTGTTTTCTTTCTCTTTATTGCGACTGCTCTACTTAAATTTAATTAATCGAGGTTTGGCGGTCTGCTTCTTATTGTTTGCACTCCCGTGCTATGAAATGAGCTGCAATAAACTGGCTAATGCGCTTGGTTAGAAACACTGTATCAGGTACAATCATCTGAAGGAATAAGCCAAAAAAATAATATTTCACCTTTTCTGTGAAATTCAAAGATCATTATGCAAAAATACATATTGCACAAGCATATCGTACTCAAGTTTCTAAATAAATGTTAGGGCAGGAAGAAGATATATTCCATGATCCCCAGTAGATGAAGTATTAGCTAACTCTAACTCTCCTGTCCCTTCCACTTACTCAGGTGTTAGCAGAAGGTCTAAAGGAGGAGATAGGCGGGTTGGAATGTCTATAGGACATACACCAGAGGATTAAAATATAGAGAGCAGGACCTGGAAGACCAGGATCTGTTTCCCGGCTTTGCCGTATACTGCTTGTGTGGCCCTAAATAAATCATCGGGTCCTTAAGCCCCAGTTTCCCACTGATAAGTGGGGGTAGTATTACTAACTTACTCCCACCTTTGCTTTCTCTACTTAGACTTTACACTTTGGTAGGCACTGTGTTTGCAAACTGCATAGAGGCCACAATTCCAGACTCTAAAAATGAATAAAAAAAGAATTTATTTCAGCTCATAAAAGAAAGTCCCAACTGAGCAAGCTACTGATACATATATAACTGAAGTCAATGGGGTCACTTAAAGTTAGTGGTATTCTTAAAGACTTTACTGATTCAGGGCCTTAACCTCTCAGGAACACATTGATTCATAACTTGAGGTAGTGGTTATTTTGCTCTTTCTTTCAGTGCATGCTTATTTATAAAGATTTTCCTTCCTGAGCAGACCTTATGGCCTTTGCTGTGCTGGGTTTCTGCTCAGTAATCCCACCAGTTTATAAAGATTTCTAAATATGTAATTAAAAACTTCTACATCTGGCAATTGAACCTGCCAAGGGATTGAAATGGGAGGAACACAAATCTTTTTGCTGAGAGCTTAATGGCCGGAAGTACAGCTGCGATGTTTGGGAGAATCTGTTTGAGTGCCATTTATGAACCCCAGTGTGCATGTGGGGAGTGATTGCCTTCTTCCTGGTCTTTTGCTTCCACACTCAGGTAAGAGCAGTAAGAAAGGGGAGAAGAAAAGGTTTCAGGTGGCATAAAAGGAACAGGAGCAGAAGGAACAGAACCTCTTTAAATAGAGCATCCCTGGGCAAGGGGACAGCTCAAGTAAACCGGGTTTTCAGCTCTGCTGTTCAAGACATTGAGGACAACTCATCTGCTGTGATGTTCTAACAGTTCGGCAGACCTGATTAGACACTCACTTGACAAAGGGTTGTGTTACAAGCCAGACCGGACAGACCAGAGCGTCGTAGAGGTTCTGGGATCCCCCCGGGCTAAATTAAGGTGAAACGACACCAAACGATCACTTTGAATGCTTTATTTGAACAATCCAAACTGTGGAAGGCATAACGGTGGGCAGCGTGGGTTGCAGCAAAACGTTCACAAGAAGAGAGAAAAGAGAGGAAGAAGAAAAAAAAAGAAAGAGGGGGGAAAGAAAAGAGAGAGTCACCACCCTTGGATCCCGCGGCGTCGGCGACGAGCGTGGCAATCCTCCGGTGATGGGCGCGCACAACGTGGCTCTTTGCAGTTGTGTCTTTTATAGTCTGAATCTCCGTCCACAGTCACGCCTCTTGAAGACTTATATAGGTTCATTCTAGACAGTTCTCAACATATATGGTAGTGTTCCAGAGGGTTCTTTATCTACTGAGGATGTGCGGCTTATTGGGGTGGTGGTCTTAGGGACTTGCCAAGGAGCTACAAGCCCCCTCCTCAAATAAACTTTGTGTGGCCTCTGGCCATATGTGGTGGGTTACCAAGCTGGTTCTGCCAGAACACAGGACTGCATACCCTCCGGCACACCCCCTCCATGCCAGGCAACTTCTTGCTAATGGCCCTCTTTGTTGTGCAGACCGTACCTTGGTTGCTACAATGTTTGAGACATTGACAGACATTAACTCTTTAAGTCCCTCACAGGTTGTGATGCTCATATAAGATAGGAATATCTCCCTGGCTGTATTAAAGTGAGAAGAGAAAAGGCCAGGAGCAGAAACAAGAAACATACTGCACTGTATGGAGGAAGGAGACTTCTCAGTTGGGAATGAAGGTCAGAAATAGATGGGAGCAATCCGGCACCACACATAAATGTGGGCTGTTTTATTGTTTCAGATAGATGTGCATTCTTCTTGCGCAAGGCACAGCACGTTTACACCTCTCAACCTGACGCAGCCTGTGTGTTTCTCCTGTTCCTAACTACCACGTTTGCCTCAACAGGTGATCTGAAAGCTCAAAACCCTCACAGGCAGGAGCCCTGTGGGGCTGAGTCTGATCCGCGCTGGCTTGGGGACCCAGGACGGTGGGCTGTAGGATGCTGTGTCTGTGAACAAAGAAGGGGGTTGGCAACAGGAGATGGGAGCACAAGGGAAAGGGAGAGCACTGTGGCCTCCTCATGCAGAGCAGAGCATCTGGAGCAGCCGTGCTGGAACCCAAGCACAGGGACCCCAGGGTGCCCAGCGAGCAGGCAGCCAGCAGGCTGCCAGGGCTGCACGGCACAGGCCCCTTGGCCCTCTTTCGCAAACGCCTAGCATTTTCTCGTGAGATGAGAGCATTAACACCTTTTGCAATATCCATGCTGAGGAGAATGGAAATGGACCCTGAGGTACCTATTCTGGCTTCCATCTAATGAGAGTTGAGAAATACCCGTGTGGGTGCTGTGACCATTGCCAGTGCCGACACTGTGCAAATTCCACAGGTAAGCAAAGGACTTGAGCTTCCATTAGTCTCAAGCTGGCACCTTTTAGAAGCATAAAAATCCTATTTTAAAACAATGTTCATTCACCTGCTTTCAAAGAGTGCCAAACTGGCACACTGCAGAGATGAGAGACACTGCATGCCTTTCCAAATGCAACTCCTGCCATCTGGGAGCAGAGCAATGGCTTTCGGCTTAGCAGGCTAGCAGGTTCATAAAGCAGCCCAGGAGTATGACAAGGCATTTCTACCTTCAGGAGTAACAGAATTTTGCTGGTCAGCTTTGAATGATCTGCTGCTGCTTTGTAATGCACCTGTCAAGAGGTTTAACTGATGTTATGTTTTCCAAGCACACTTGTATTGACTTTTCTGATAACCTTTACCTACCTAATCATGCATGAAAACTCACTGAACAGATGCTAAACTTTTTCCTTATAGCCATTCTGCTTCATTTCCTATATCCTACACACTGACGTTTGTTGCATATTTAGCAAAAACCTTTATAGCTGCACAGCAGATTTTGATAAATCCCCAGTGTCAGCATGAAACCCAAGTAAAAAAAGACCTAGTGTGGGGGTCGTCTGTGGGCTGAGGCACATGATAACAGTGGCTTAACAAGTTACTGTGCATCAGTCTGAGCCATCCATTTGTGTGCACGCCTTTCACATGAGCATCTATAAGATGGTGAGGATGAGAACAGCACAAGGATATTAAGAACTGCTCAGTAGACATACAGCAGCTTGTTAAGCTGCCAAAGCATGATTTTGTGTCTGAGCCTGGCTGCATAACCTGTGCTAGGTTAATATCCAGAGGTTTTCCATTACCCATCTGTTTATATGGGCGTAAGGTGATGTTGTCAGGTACTAAACATCAGTCAGCAGCTCTAAGAGTCTTTTTATCAATTCCTCATATTACAGCTGCATGTAGGGGCTCCATCTGCGATGACGACTGCCATGTTAGACACACAGCAATGCCCATGGTGGCAGAAGACAGACCTCTGCTTAAGGACTGACAATTTTAGCAAAAGAGGCAGGTGCAAGAGGTAGAATTGCCTCACCTAACTTCAACCATTTAAAAACCAGCTTGGAGCCTGAGCTAGTTACTTAGGCTCCCTTCAAAGTAAGAGCAAACACCATGTACATAGAGAGGGCATTTTTTCCCCCTTATGTCTTATACATTTTCCCCCAAGCTGTCTTATACACTTCTTTTACCTGAGATGAATGTCCCCCCGCCTCCTATAAATATAAGAAGAGCCCAGACAATTAGCTTGACACCCAGCCCTTGCCGGACTGAGGGTTAGGTAAGATACCTCTGCCAACAAGAATATGAAACAGGGACATTACACCCATGCAGCTGACGGAGAGCTGGGGCACAGGGATATCACCATCAGCTGCCCAGGAGCTATGTGCTAGTCCCAGATCTGAGCCCAGGTCCTTTCAGCAACAAAGCTACAGGCCCTTCTTCTAGCCCTTACAGTGCTGGAAAAGGCGGCTCCACATTGCTCCAGGAGCCAGGGCCTGCTCTCGCTGTGGTGTTTCATCTGCTGCTCAGTCCCAAAGTGGAGTCACGAGAGTCCCCGCTGTGCCTGCAGTTCTCTGTGAAGGATTTCCTATTTCACACACCAAATGTGTGGTTGGTTCCCCACGAAGCAGAATAATTCATTATGTTTAGTAAACCAGGAGCTCAGATGCATAATGCTAACCACTATTAACTATGGATCAGTTGCTAAAAAACAAGAAAGTTGATTTTAAGGAAAGGGAAGAATAATGAGTGACTGCAACATTACCTACAATTAATTATTGTGATGGTCAGTTACAAATAATTTCAAGCCATTTTTTTGTTTTAATGCCACTGTTGATACTCACCTTCTGGCTAGCTGTGCTGGAATGTCCCCGAGCAGTGTGCTGTCTCATTCATTGCTTTGTGGGCTCACATTCAGAGAGCCATTTGGCCTGCAAACTTGCTGGATTATCTGTAAACACAGTGAAAGGAGACAGTTACTGCATGAAACCCAGAGAGTGCACCTGCATGCTAATGAGCTAAATGTCATGACAGAAACACAAGATCAACGCTCCATGCTGCCCTTTAGAAAGAAAGCGATTTACTTCTGTAACATTTCAAACAGAAAATTACAGTGTAACTTCTTGTGTCAATACATAATTTATTTTGTAATGAATAACTAAATGCATATTTATTGCACCACTATTTTATTCCGCTGTTGTGCTTTTCACAGGTTCTCCCTGCCCTAGAGGTACTGTTCAGATTGGTTATAATATTTGCTGTCTGCGGCAGCTGCCGTACACTTGAAGGTCTATAACAATGAAGGTGTTTGGACCAAGAAACAGCTTTCATTCCCCTCCAAATGCCCCTAAGTTATTTATTTTGCTGTTTTTGTTTTATTTTACCTTAAACTGAAGGGGTTTCTAGTACCAATAAAGAACAAACTGAAGACAGCATGAACTATAAAGCATATAGCTTTTTTTTTTTTAAATCTGCATTGCAACTGTGATAAAAATCAACAATGCCAGTAAAGTCAGGGCTAAGGCTGCAGTCAAACTTTGATACTCCCACTGTAGTTAGGAATTACAGCAGCACACAGCACACAGGACACACGTCAGTATAAACGGAGCTGTGGATTACAGCATACGAGAATGCAGCATATTTGCAAGCTGATTTCAGACTTCTGCAATGCAGACCCAAAGAAACTGAAGAGAAACTTTCTTTTTCTCCTGTGGTTTGAGGCTGATTCACTTTGGTAGCGATTGAGAGTTATCATAAGATGGCTGTTTGACCATCCATGTAAAATGAGATAGATTTACTTTATTTACATGTGGGCCTATCCTTCTTCATAACTGACAAGTGCCTGCAGCACAGAATAACAGATGATACAAACTGGTAGTGATGGGTGAATTTCTAAGTTCTAATATCTAGTTTTTTAACTACTGTAAAAAAAAGGACTGTGCTCCTCTGGCTCCATTCATGCATAGCCTCAGAGAACTTTAGTTATGTCTCACCAGCAAATGCCATGGATGCATTACTGTGCCTATGAGAGTAGCCTGTCCCACTAAGGCCACACACAAACTGGGGAGGGCAGAGCAGTGAAGAGGAACTACCTAATCTCCCATCCAGCTTTCTGCTTAAGCCACCAAGCCATTCTTCAAACACAAAAATAAATGTAAATTCTTACCATAAATTATGCAGTTGGATTTCCAGCATTGGTACTGTTGAAAAAACACCTCCAGAATCTGGTGTTGCCAAAAAGAGTATCCCATTTTAATTTAAATAATATATTACTTGTGCCCCATCCCTGCGTGGCAGCTGTCTCCTAATGCAAGTTTCAGAAGGGCACATCCAAGCCAGACTTCATGGAGGCAGCAGAATCAGGGGACCTGAGGAGGTTTTTTTTGTCTGCCCTTCAAACATCTTACACCCTCTCCAGCTCACCATTTGTCCTCCAGGACGACACCAAGCCCTGGATCTTACACAGAAGTGCAGATTTGCTAGATAGCTAAATGATCTTTATCCCACCCCTTCTCCTTGTTTTATAGAGGACAAGACAAGGCACCCAGTGAGACCGACTGCAGCCCCACAGAGGCAGTGACCCCGAAGTGCAGCCCAGGTACAGCCGGGGCAGGGTGCGCACCAGCCCCATACGAGCACCATTTCAGAGGGCAGTGCAGGGTTCCTGCAGCCCCCGCGGCCTGCCCCGCTCTGCTGCTACTCTCAAGATGCTTGTGGGCAGAGGAGGCTCATGACGACTGGCCCCACGTTGGCTGCTCCACAAGAGGTAGAGCCTCCAGGACAGGCCACTGTGCCTTTGTCGTGCAGACCCAACCGTGCTGCTTCCCCTTCCCTCCCTGCACAACAGGAGAAGGAATGAGGGGGGAAACAAATCTGAAAGTATTTTTTGTAAGTCATTTCACAGTACCTTCCACATGACAAATCCATGGCACTCTCATCCATCCTATGCCTCTGTGCTGTCTGGAGCACTTGTCTTTTGGAAGGAGAAAAGAAGGGGAAAAATTGTCCAATATTTCTGAGGTGCAGAGATAACAGGTGGCAGCACATACTCTTTCTGCTGCATTCAGATTTCAGGGGAGAAAGCATTTCCACCAAAGAGGGTCCCAGTTTTGCTCCCACTGCTGTGAGGGGGAAATTGTTGAAGGAAGCAAAAATGCATCCCTGCTCCTGCAGTAAAGCTGCGAGGGTACTGACCTCCTCTCCGTGAGCAGTGCACATTTACAGGCCCTTTACGATGCAAACTCTGGTACGTAAATACGCACTGAAGGCTTTTAAGAGTGAACGTTATTGAACCACCAGGCTGAAAACTCAAAGCAGCAGTAGTCTGTTGTGTAAATACATGCACGGGGACTGTTCCAGGTCCTCCTTCAGCACTCTCAGCATGCAAACAGAGTGCTTCAACACCCAGCGTGAGATGATCATTTCTGATTCTTCCGTTTAGAGAATTCCCCAAAGGTGGCCCTGGGCCATCTATTTTTTGGAACAATACCAGCAATATGCACATTATGTCTGTAAAGAATGATGCTGTTACTGAATCACAGAAACAAGAAAGCTATCTAACACACTCAGCCCAAAAGAAGACAAAACTGTTTTTACCAGCCAGAAATAAATCTCAAACACAGTAGATTTATATATGTACTGAAAATGCAGACGTTGTCTTTGATATGTAATAGCTGTGCAGATGGAGAAGTCTCCTTAGTGGTTTTTACTGCTTCTCTGGAAAATGGGGCATGACTCTCCCTCAGCTGGGTTTGTTCGTGGGCAGCCCTTGCCTCCCTCCTTTCCCTCCTCTTGCACGCTGTAGTGGCTGGCAGCGTTCTCAGGAGGCATGTGTCCTGCTGCTCCGCTCCGTTACCTAAATAAATCCTGGTACAAAAGCCCCGCAAGGAGCTGAGAACCTCAGTATTCCTCTTTGCCTCTGTTAACCCCCAAAAAACAATTAGGCTTTGGGAAGCAGAATAATGCAAGCTGCGCAGGATTGTGGCCCTAGACAGCTCCTGTACTCCTGCTTCCTTGCTGCCTAAAAGGGTAGCCTAATTAATTGACTTTATTGAATCTCTTCCTGGGTGCAGGGTGTTGATGCATCAGCTAATAAAAACAGAAGCGAAGCTAGCACTTACAGAAAATGACAATATTGGGAGTAGGCAGGGTGCTTTGTGTTATGTGTCACAGCTCATAACGGAGTGCAGTGGTTGACATCTTTATTAGCTCCTAACTTGGTATACAGTCCTATGTGTGCGCACATGTGTGTGCATCTGCCTGTGTCACAAGGAGAAGAAAGAAAAAGCAGATGTGTAGAAGGTAACTTTAACACCTTAATATATTAAGTATTACTATAAGTAATAAGTAAGTATTACTATAAGTAATAAGTATTTCTGTATACTATAGATTGAAAAACTATTGTAAAATAGACATGGAGAGTTTTAAAATATTTTACTATACATGGACAGCAGTGTGTAAAAGGCCTTAGAAAGAATTATATTTTAATGCTGTTTTACTGAAATTCTTTTAATAATTATATATTTGTAAGTGCTTGGCTTAAAAAAAGTTTTTACAGATTCTGATGGTATAATGAGGTCAAGCTGCAATCTTGCAGAGAAGCAGAGAAGTACAGTATAAATGAACTAATGAAAACTAATTTCAACCATTTCCTGTAGAGCATAACTGGTAGAATATATCACCTCCAAATGCAAAAAGAAAATGATCAGCAAAGACTTTATTCATTTAAGACCCACCACAGAGCGAAAGACAAGGGTACATGCTGCTTTTTTAAAATGTCAGAAATCCTTTTCACAGTGTTAATGATCTCTCAATGCCCACTTCATATTTAATCAACGAGCTACTAACATTTTCTCAAAAAAAACCCTGTCTGTGATGTTTATCATATCCGTATGTTGTTCAGTTTGGTGAATCAAGTATAAATGAGAAAATTTTGAAAATCTAAACAGTGTGACTCAAAGCTAAGCGTACACAGAACTATTCAATGAGGTCAAAGCAAAACTGAATATTCACTCCAGGGAGTATCTAGCTGTGTCATCTGCTCTGCTGCCATTTTAGCCTGTTATCCTGCAAAATCTTCTACACACGTGTCTCCTCCCATTCTGAATTATCTTACTAAGGACCTTGGTCCCAACCTTCACTGATTCCCATAACAGCAAATTCTCTACTTTTCAAAGGTTTTTCCTTCTCTTTTATTAATCTATTTGTTTCTGCAAGTGAAATACTGCAAGCCTAGACTAAAACCACACCTGCTTCAGTAGACACTGTGCAAGCAGCTTCTTACAGCTCTGCAGATTTATTTCCATATTGACCTAATTAGCATTTCTTCTATTTAACTTCTAAGTGCCCATAAACCAAGATGAAGTTAGCTAAATACCATGAAGCATCCATGGTATTTCAGCCAAGACCAGCAAACTCATTTAACCACTAACATCAAGAAGACATGAGCCTCAGATTTTGGAATAGAAAGACTTAAGGAATTTACGCTCTGCTTTTTTAAAGGATGTGAGTTTACTTATCAGAAAGCACTTCAAGAATTAGATAAGACAGTCTTAGAAAACCAAAGGTTTCTGATAAAATAGCATTCTTATTCATACTCTGTTCCCAGAAATGTTTTAGCTCTTATACTGTAAGTTTTAATAGCAGTTCATGATGCCTTTTTTCCCCTCTGTTTTTTGGGGGGTTTTTTTTTGGAACCTGTTTCAAAAGCTTAAGATTTATTCTGTGAATTATTTTTAAAGAGAACTGTGGTAATCGATGCAACTATTAGAGACTGCATGTTTATTAGGGTTCTTCTTTTGTTAGACACTGTCTTAGAGCAACATCTAGTGGCACACTAGCTCTGCATCCTCTCTCAAAATCAATTGTGATGCAAGACTTACAATGATAATTAACTATGACAGATTTACACACACGCACGCACACACACAGACACACACACAGAGTAAGAGGCATTATCCCCATCCAGTCTGGGGAACCACTTACACACCTTTACAGCATTTTCATTATATTCAGAGTGTATCATTAAAAAGTCTGAACTTAGACACTCAAATTGATAAGAAGAACTGTTGAGTACCTTACCTTGTTTTTTGCAGTTACATCGACATTTAAAACTCTATTTTTTTGTCTTAGTTCATCCAAAAGAAGTGTATTTTCTGTATAAATTTCTGCATTCAAAAAGGAAAAATATACATGAACATTCTTCCCTGATACAGCACTCAACTTCTCTATTTGTATGGCTAGGAACTATTTGCACAAGATTTGGCACCCTGATTCAAGCAGTTAATTGTTACTCTTTTCTGTAGTCTCCTTGATTTCAATAGGAATCAATCCTATTCAACTGATTTCACATTAAATCAATTTCAGTTATGTGCTTGAGGAGTTGTGTTTGTACCTTAGACTATTGTGGCAAAATTGCTTTGGTCTCTTTGAGTTGCTTTTCAAACATCCTCAGCACAAAACCTACCCTGTAAGTTATTCAGGTTTGATCTATACTCTCTGAAGAAGAAAAAAAAGAAAATTATTATGATTTTAGACACATTCAGGTACTACTCAGGACCTAAAATCTAAGAGAAAGTTATTTAAATAAAAGGATTGAAATAGCTCAAAAAATAAATGAAGATTTCAAAAGTTAAATTTGCAATAATGAGTAAGGCTAGTCCTCTTACAATGTCGTAAAAAAACTTTTAATTAGTTAAAAACAGCATGCAAGTAGACCATTTTTGTAACTAAGTTTTTACAATAGGTAAAACCAGCAAACGGATGGGGAGCATCAGGTGAGATCATGTGTAAAACTCCGACTGAAGTGTTAAGCTATTTTAGCAGTACTTTTTTGAGTGCTGAAAGATTTTTTCCCCCTTCATTCTGGTTTAAGAGTTTTGTACAGTATTTAGTTCATTCAAAGTATAAAAACTGAGTGGGATTAAAAGCTGATAGTTTGTCTTCCTCATCCAATCTACAAACAAAAACAAGCCATGAAAGACTAAAAGCTAATTATTTTAAAGTCTTAGAGAAATTGTAACCGTAAGCAACTTGTTTAATTCACTAGCTACAATGAATTCTTTCTCATTAATAATTCAGTTAGCTCAAACTACAAAATATTTTAATTTAAAAATATGTCACCAGTCTATTTAAAGTAATTTTATTTCATTAATAAAAGGCTTTAAAAGATGCCTTTTCTGCAGTTAAGTAGAACTCCAACTTAATAAAATTTCCATTTCCAGCCACAGTAGTTTGACACAAAGAATAAGTAAAAGTATCAGACGATAAACAAGAAATGTCATTTGACATTTTAATGATAAAATGCTAAATTAAGGAGTAGCAGTGTGTAGGTTTAATGTGTGGTTTACATTTAGCTGCAAATCCACATGTCTCTACAGTTAACAACAAATAACAATCAAGTATTTCTGAAGAAAATAAAACCAGTAATTAGTTCAATCAAGATTTCTTGCCTCATGATAGAAATCGTGGCTGAAAACACTTGGTGTATTAATTCTTGCCTACAAGTGCTACCTAGACTATTTTTAAGCAACAGTATTGAATTTTTGTTGCTTTTCAAGTTTCTTCAGCACAAATTGAGCTCAACAGGCAAATTCTTGTCCATGTGTTAGCTGCAAACTAAACAACCCGTGACAAACATCACCCCAACTCAAAGACTGAGAAACACTGGACAGTGTATAATGGGCAAAAAAGGTACCAAAGCTAAAGAAACCCTCAAAACAAAGAGAAGGCTGTAGAACTACTCCTCCTCCATAGGATGTCAAGTAAGCAATGCAACCATAGGTGATATGATGAGGGAAGGAGAGTTGAGGTCCTTAGCTTCACTGGCAAGCCCACCTCTGATGGGCACTCCTCAAGAATAAAGAAGACATATTTACTTTGTAAATGTATCAGAATAGCTAACTGAAAAACATTTTTAAACCGCAATATGTTGTTGAATCCAGCATGGTTTAAATGGTAAGCTCTGTGTCCTCCACATCATTCTGGCATACTACATGATCTCTGTGAAACCTTGGGAAAGGATGACCAGTTCCACTTCATGCACATATTAGGGCACACTTTTAAAGACTAACAATATCTCTGCTCTGTGATGAAAGAGGGTATTCATACCACCCAGCTTTAGCCATCTAGTTTAAACAACTATTCTCTCTAGGCTCTTGCCAATAGCCAGAGGAGAGAGAAACAGGTTTTTCCCAGAGGTAATTCAGACCATACAAATCAGAGCTTTCTAGAGAGCCTGACAATAGGAAGAGTTTGGGTAATACGTTGATCATATCCGCTGCCTAAGACTGGATGATGTGAATACTTCCTTAAATCTTCTCAGATTCAGTCAGCTGCTCATTATGAGCTATTGTACTTCAACAATTTGAAGTTTAAAACTTGGTTTGATTTGAAACATTTCCCTTTCCTCCTATCTGGACAAGAAAGTAGGATTTACTTCATATATTTAAATAGGATTCTTTTATAACTCAAAGCCAGCTGAAGGGATTCTGCTGAATCGAAATACTCTCTCAAGTGTGGAAAGCTATGTCATAAAGGTGAACGTTACAGGAATTAATGAAAGTATAAAAACAGAATTTTATAACAGAAACTGATCTGAAACCTCCTGATGACCTCTCCGTAAAACACTAGGTTAAAGCCCTTTTCAGATATATCTCTATTTAAACACATACTGAGCGTAAGCATCTTTGGGAGTTGCATTATTGGGTCTGACAAATTTGTAGGAGATTATAAGCATATGGATAAAGACAACCTGAGAATATATAACTACTACAGCTAAGTGCATTCAGAAGTCTTTCTGCCAAGTATTACATTACAATGTCTTCACCTTTTCAATAACTTATTGTAAGAGGAAACAGTATTTAATCATCTGCAGTGTTCAGAATCTGAGAGTATTTGCTAAATTGCAACCTTAACATTATAAATTCAGGATTGCGCCATTCTTCTCAAGATCATTGTCACTACCTTAGTTTAGTCTGTGCTATTTTCTGTCCTTCTCACAGTGACACAAGAAAGAGATCAAAAAAGTCTTGATGTCTGCTAGACCCTGTGGAAGAATTAACTTCTACTCTATCTTATCATGTGTCACAAAGTTTAGTGACCTGACAATAATATTTTCCACATTTGAAGCCTCAGCAATAGACATGTTTTGTTAAAGATTTTTACCCAATGGAATAAATAAATGGTAAAAATAGTATATTATTGATTTTCAGAGTAGGATTCTGATGGTTAGCAAAAGAAATATATTACATCAAAAACAGAAGAAACAGCTGTCTGAACTTTGCCATTAGCAATAATCTAGGAATAGTGTTACATATTTAGTGACATTAATCATGTAGCAAAGCATTCTTGGAGATCAAAAATAGCCCTGATTTGCTGAGTTGGTCAAGACCCAGTGCCAGCAGGTATTGAGTTACTCCTGATGGGTGCCAACTTCCCTTTACACCATGAAAAAGCACCTATTGATAGTCTTGTAAATTCTGCATAACGTGGCAAAACACTAAAATTTTGTGTGTTGCCTGTTAGTATTTCATCTTTCTTCATAAAAATCCAATAAAATTGTAAATAAAAAAAAAACAAAAAAAGAAATTCTAAACTAAACCATGACACGACCAAACAGCTCCCATGACTTCGGTTGCAAGTCATTGTAAAATCAGCTAATCTGAATTTCAGATTTCAATTAGACATGGAAAACAAGATAGCAGAAGTTCTTATTGACTGAAGGGCTAATGGAGAAAAAATAAAATCTGAAACTTTTTAGTACATGAGACATACTTTTTGATGGTAGAGCTATTTGCAGAATGAAACTAAGCAGACCTCAAAGTCATATGGATTTTGTAATTTACTACATTCACCAATTTGAAAGTATCCTTATTCGTAAAACTGAAAATCTGTAAACTTTCAGGTGTTGTCCTAAAACTAAAGCAATCACTCTCTCAAAAAGGACTGTTGTTTTATTTATGCTCTGCAGGAATACAAAGGAAAAGTCTTTTGGTTTCTCTCCCTCGATCCTTCTCAAAAACATTTAAGACTTGAGAATACAGTCATCCAGCATAGCATTTTTCTCTCATGACTTTCAGAAATAAAAAATCAACACATTTGCCAGTTAGAAGGACAGAGATAGGACAGGTGCAGGAGGGGGTCACCTGACACCAGCCAGTAAAGATAGAGAAAGGGAGGATAAGAAGTCATCCAAAAATACTAAAACCAAATAATAAATCTCAGGTGCTTGTTAGGATAAATGGAACAGATGAAGAAGAGAGACAAGGATCACTGATAGGGGAGTATAGATATTTTGTGCTGAAATTTTAATTCGCTCTAATTCAAAATGATACAGATTTCCAGGATTATTTCTTTCCTCTTCCTCTCAAACCCCACCACATGGTTCAATCCAGAATCATTTCAAATAAAGTTCAGAAGGTTTAGGACAGCTTTTCCAAATGCACAGATCTTTTCAAGGAAGCACTTCTAGAGCTGAGGGGCTCAGCTCTGCTGCTCATTATACACTCAAAAGATCCTCAGTCCACAGCTGACCATAGTGTTTGGCCAACTGTATACAGAAAGAGAACTGTGCAAACCCTCGGACTACAGTTTTCAGAAGTAACTAATGATATACAGGGTACTTTCAATGCACAACTTGGGATGCCTTGAAAATGTCTAATTTTCAGAAAGTTTTCTTTTTCTGCTTTGTTGGATGCACCACAACTACAGACCTAAAATTATGAAGCATTTTTAATATCTTGTTCTACATAGCCACACTCAAATAGGCTACCATGAGATTGCGTCACATCCTACATCTTGAAATTTAAGCAAGCACTCACTGCAAAGTATGGAGTCCTCCTGAAGCAAAACTTGACTCACCACTTTATCAGGAGAGAGCGTCTCAGGGATCAGTATTGAAAGAATAACCCAGTTACCTTCTTTGCAAAACATGATCATAAGTTGCTTCGCAAAGCATGGAGGTTTTAGTATTAATGACAGACAGGTGATTAAATTCTCATGAACTAAGACAAGGTTATAAATTTATGTCACCATCTGATGTTATTATTTGGAAAAATCTAATAAAATAATATGGGTTTCAGTCATCTAACTGTAAATAATTATTGATCATGTTGATCATTGTCATTCAAAACTACTCACTATATAAAATCTGGTTATGTCCAGTAGTGTGTATATATACATAGTCACCTGATAGATCTTAAATGCAAAGTGTGTTTGCATGTATATGTATACACAAAGAGGTGAGATATAGAGAGGCCAGAAAAAGTATGTCACATAGCCATATCATTATAAAAAGGATGTTGTCCTGGTTTCAGCTGGCATAGAGTTAATTTTCTTCTTAGTAGCTGGTACAGTGCTGTGTTTTGGATTTAGTGTGAGAATAAGGTTGATAACACTGATGTTTTAGTTGTTGCTAAGTAGTGCTTATCCTAACGTAAGAATTTTTTAGTTTACCCTGCTCTGCCAGCAAGCAGGTGTGCAAGAAGCTGAGAGGGAGCATAGCCAGGGCAGCTGACCCAAACTAGCCAAAGGGATATTCCATACCATGGAATGTCATGCCCAGTCAGTATATAAACTGGGGGAGTTGGCCGGGAGGGGCGGATTGCTGCTCAAGCATCGGTCAGCGGGTGGTGAGCGATTGCATTGTGCATCACTTGTATTTTTGGGGGGTTTATTTCTCTCTCTTTTTGTTATATTCCTTTTCATTACAATTATTATTATTAATATTTTATATTATTATTATTGTTGTTATTATTATATTTGATTTTATTTTAGTTATTAAACCGTTCTTATCTCAACCCATGAGTTTTACTTCTTTTTTTCAATTCTCCTCCCCATCTCATCCCCCCACTGGGAGGGGGGAGGAGTAAGCAAGTAGCTGCATGGTGCTTAGATGCTGGCTGGGGTTAAACCACGACAGATGTCTTATTTAGCCAGCTGAATATGAGCCAGCAGTGTGCCCAGGTGGCCAACAAGGCCAAGAGCATCCTGGCTCGTATCAGAAATAGTGTGGCCAGCAGGACTAGGGAAGCGATCGTCCCTTGTACTCGGCACTGGTGAGGCCGCACCTCAAATACTGTGTTCAGTTTTGGGCCCCTCACTACAAGAAAGACATTGAGGTGCTGGAGCACGTCCAAAGAAGGGCAATGAAGCTGGTGAAGGGTCTAGAGCACAAGTCCTGTGAGGAACGGCTGAGGGCACTGGGGTTGTTTAGCCTGGAGAAAAGGAGGCTGAGGGGAGACCTTATCACTCTACAACTACCTGAAAGGAGGTTGTAAGGAGGTGGGTGTCGGTCTCTTCTCCCAAGTAACAAGTGATAGGACAAGAGGAAATGGCCTCAAGTTGCGCCAGGGGAGGTTTAGATTGAATAGTAGGAAAAATGTCTTCACCAAAAGGGTTGTCAAGCATTGGAACAGGCTGCCCAGTGAAGTGGTTGAGTCACCAGCCCTGGAGGTGGTTAAAAAACATGTAGATGTGGTGCTTAGGGACATGGTTTAGTGGTGGACTTGGCAGTGCTAGGTTAATGGTTGGACTCGATGATCTTAAAGGTCTTTTCCAACCTAAACAATTCTATGATTCTATGATTGTTATTTGGCTTGATCTGGTTATTTGTGTTTAACAGACTCAGATAGGTTAGTATTCTGCATTTATAGAAATCCTAGTAAAGTAGTGTAAAGTGACATTGAATAGGCCTGAAAGCCATCTACTCTGTTCATACTCTCATGGCAACACTTTATAAAATGTTGAGTTTCATCAGCTCCTGAACTGAAAAGTTTGATTTACTTGTCATGTTGAATAGATTCTAAAAGAAGTTTAAGGAACAATTGACCCTGAGCAGAGTTGCAGCAAAGCCTTCTGGGCATCAAGCAGAAGGCAGCTCAAGATTTCCAAGATAACTCAAATTGTCTCAGTTATGAAAAACAGCAACATAGCTCACTGTGGACTGAAAGACTCAAGAGGATTTTCATAATTAAGACTAAGAGAAAAGCTTCTTTAAAAGCTGCATTTGCATAAATACAGTTAAGTCTCCACTTGTATATGCTTGGCAGAAAAAAAATCAATACAGATTTCTTTTTGTATTATTTTCATTCTTATTTTCACTTTTAAATACAGTTCTTCAAACTTAATCCACACTGGGATTCTTGCTGAATGAAAGAGAAGAGAAAATGAATCGGCGCTGGCATCTCAGGGTGGATGTGCATGGTGGATGTGCATCCTTGCCAGCACTTAATGATGCACAGTCACACATCTCAGGTTGCAACGCTGGCAGGAGTGGGAGCAGGGGATCCCTGAGGGACGCAGTTAGAGCACACAATACGCAGCAGGATTAAGCTCCTGCTGTCCGCTTGCACCTCTCTGCCTATGAACACCTGCAAATCACATGTCTAGAACAACTTCCTCCCAAAAATGAAGACCTCGGTTAAGTCAGTACCTAAACACAGTAGGAGGTTTAAAAGTCTGTTTCTGCCCACCCCCTTTTCAGGCAGTTTCAAACTTTTTAATTCCTGAGCATACAGAGACCTCATCCTATGTGTCTGTGCTAAATACACTCAGATGTCATCCCAGACATTTCCAAAGTCTTTAAAAGCAATTAATGCTAGAAAGAAAAATCACAGCTCCCAGATGGCCCCCACCCCCCTGTGACGCATTTATTTCAAGGATCCTGGCTAGGGATTGTTGTATCCTATCAAGTGACAGTGCCATACCTGGATCGTTGTCTCCTATCAAGTGGCAGTGCCATACCTGGGAACAGAACAGCTCTGCAGGCCTGTGGGAGCCTTGTGTCCTCATGCCGCTATTCACCATGCCACATTATCAACAGGGTCAGAGGGTCCGTATGTGAGATGTTGGACAGCAAAGTGTTCAGCCACTGGCATACTGGGCTGAGCTATGAGTTGCTGATAGACGGACTTGGTCCCCACTAACTGGAGGAATTCCCTCTCTGAGGCAGGTAACCTGAAGCCTTACAAAAACTTTAACATGTGACATAGTAAGCAGCATCTGCTCAGGACAGGCCTAAGATAAGAACATGCGATTCTTTACATGGGCCTATTTTGTAATCTTTTGTGTTTAGTACTGAAAATGAAAAAATGAGAAAAGAATACTGGGAGTGCAACATGATGGGTGCAAAAACCCCACCTCTGAGTTGAGGTACTGAATGGAGAATTACAATTGGATTTTTGTACAATTGGATTGGAGTGAGCTGAAAAATATTTTTTTCAGATAGAAATACACAGTAAAACTGAAATTTTAAAACATGTCCATTTCTCTGAGATTTTCATTAAGAGTAAAGTCAAATGAAAATCATATTGATAAAGCTGAAATATTTAGTTGTTTCAATAAATTCAGACTTTTAGACCAACTCAAAAAATTACCAATATAACAATTCTTTGCTAAAACAAAAACAAACTGGTGCACTTAGGTTTGTTCATTATATAACACTTGTTATATAATATGTGTATATATATAAATATATATATAAGTCATGTTATATTTGTTCTGTTTATTTTTATGTAGGTTATACATTTATGTAAATCATGGCTTTTTTTAATCATTTCATAGTGTGATATCATATCAACATATTTTGTTTTCTACAACAAATCATGCCGATTGTCCCAATGTTTTTTGTTTTTTGGTTTTTTACATGAACAGCAAAATATTCTTGAAGCCAGCTGAATTGCCTATAGACTTGAAATTCCGGCTTCTGGTGATTTTAGGTCAGGGAGAAAATCAATAGCTAAAGAAATGCCATTTGATTACTATTGTATTTATTGCTTCTCAAAAGGAAGCAGGTTGTTTAGATCTGATGGCTCAGTGAAATAGAGCAAGCTGAGGAGCACTGCCTGAGCTATAAAAGGCAGTAGCTCCTGCGGACGAGGCTCTGCTGCACGTGGGTTACTAAGAAGTATGAAATGCCAGTTGCAGTTGCCTATCACGGGCTGCCTAAAACACTTTAACTGCTCATTAAGTGCATTAAACTCCGGAGGTGAGGTGACAGTTGTATGTACCCAGCACCAGCGTAAATACAACATGCAAGTCACATGCTTCTATTTTCAGGCCATTATTTCAAATTCGGTTAATGAAGAACGAGTGCTTTTATATCAGCGGATTCCAAGGTTGAGCTGCTTTATAGCATGCAAACCCAATCACCTCCACTGGCTGTGTTCCCACTGGCAAGGCAAAAAACTGGCCATTAAATTGCTATATAAAGTGATAGTGTGACCGTTGGCAATGTTCAAGCTAAGGTTGTGTCAGCAATAGCCTTTCCATTACAAACCCCCATTTTTCAGGGGGTTTTATGCCTTGAGATAAAATCCAATTGTAATTCTTCATTCAGTGCCTCAACTCAGCGATGAGGTTTTTGCATCCATCATGTTGCACTCCTGGTATTTTTTTCTCAATTATTCATTTTCAGTACTAAACACAAAATATTACAAAATGGGCACATGTAAAGAATTGCAGCAAGCAGAACGAGCAGTGCTTCTGCCATTTTTCTGAAAAAGAAACAGGAAAGAGGCCTCAAACTCCCTGCCAGCAAAACTTCCCTTTTCACCTCAGGGTATCTACCATGCATCAGGTATTCTAAGCTAAAAACACAACGGAGACAAAATCTGCACCCTCGTGCAAAGTTACCTTCTGCATTGCCTTCACTTGTGTTTTTACCTCAGGCTACCTGAAATACAAAGTACCCTGAGGTAAAACACAGCTTTTGTGGTAATAAAGACAAACCCTAACAAGGATCCCAATCCTGCCAACAGTTAGAGATATAGGTTTATTCTCAGAGGCGTTAATAGCCCGACATCAGGAGCCGTGCATGCAAAAAACATCACAGTCCTTGTTAGGATGAATGGATGTACTGTAGCGTTTTTCCTTACACCCAACATTAGAGACAGTTCGGGCCTCTCAGGATGCAGAGCAGCTGCCCGTAAAAAGCTGGCTGCTGCGAGGGGCCGCCTGGAACAGCACAATTTTGTTTTCTTGTTTCAACTTAGATGATCCTTTATCTTGTCTGAGCAGGCATTGTAACGTTCTTAGATGGTGATTAATTAGAAGTCAGTGCTGGAGTTGATAACTAAAATGTCTTTTATATAAGAACAAGTAAACTGAAAAAAACCTTAGGTAAAAAGGCTGATGAGAGAAAAATCTCTGTCTCTCCCATCACCTGCCACTGCCTATCCACCTAACCAGTTAACTGCAGCACCCACGATGCTTCCAGGACTGCCACGCTTCAGCACAAAGCTGACAGGGCCAGATACAGTTATAAAAGCCACATGGGTTTCCTTTGTCACCTTGCATCTATAGTCAAGTTAATCAGTCTGCTGTACCCCTAAAGAGAGTCCTCCAAACACAGGCTGCTCGTGAAGCAAGGTAAGGGCAGAGTGTGTGTACCATGCTCCCAATGCACCACAAACTCAAATGGTTATGCAGGTGGGAGGGCAACAAAATCAGAGGCATCATTTTTGTGTCTGAAGTTCTAGCCCTTTCAATAGTTTACCGTTTGCCTATTCAAACCATTTTACCAAAGTTACAAAGAGAACTACTCAAGAAATTTTTTGTCTACATTTTTTTTATGAGAAAATATGGTCAGTGAACAACATTTCCTGTAAATGATATTTTAAATTTTACAACATTGGGTTTTTTTTTTAATTACCATCAAAAAAACAAAACACCATCTTTTGCTTTGGGTTGAAATGACTCCAATAAAAACACTTCATTTCTCTTCTGAAGCTGAGGCTTGACATTTGTATACAGCTTTATACAGCCACGTCCTACCACACTGTATATTCTGGTGCGGATCTCAGTTTCTCTTGTTAAAACCTTTTCATTTCCTAGAAATAAATATTTCTGGAGCAAAGACTTGAAAGTCTGGCCCAGTGAGTGTAAAGAAATTATTCAGAGAGAAACAAGTCCAACAGACAAGAAAGAGATTGAATCTGTAGCTGAGAGGTTTGCACTGAGAAGGAATTGAAAAGAAGAAAGCAGAGCCCTAGCAGATCAGTTCAACCGTTTTCTGCGCAGACTGTTGCTGAACTTTGACAGCACAGTTAGCATTGCCCAGAGAAGAGAGACACCCTCAAGTCACTTATAAATTAAAGACTTGACCCTTCCAGCATGTATTCTTGTATACTGTATACACCGGTTGCCTTAAGTCCTCAAGTGCTACAGCAGCATGCTTTGCCATTCTGAAAGATGCTATGCAGTGCTGCTTCCCGCTTTAATTATTTCAATTATTTTAGGGTAGCATCAGCAACATTCAAGACACTTTTAAATAGAGTTCTCATTATGAACAGGCCTAAGTGTTTAATGGGAACACCATCAGCATGGCAAACAAATACCCCGACCTTGAAAATTTTCAAAGCCAATAGATACAAGACTGAATACAAATATTTATTTAGATGAAAATTTACTGCACTTGGCTTTATCATTCCAAGTTACTCACATTTCAATTTTCCTAAATATGCTCAGAAACCATGGTTTGTGACAGAAAGGAGAAGAGTGGATATTGTTGCCATGGAAACAAAACCATTTTTCTTCTGCTCCAAAAATATTGTCTATTAGACATCAGTGAGGGAAAAAAATAACATGTGTATATAATTAATTTTACTCTCTGTTATGTTTTTCAAATTTCAAAAGATTGTTTCTGTTAGGGTTTTCAGAAACGGAGATACTTAACCAGAGTAGGAATATTTACAGGCAATGGGGTTGTAGTGGTTTGACCCTGGCTGGATGCCAGGTGCCCACCAAAGCTGCTCTATCACTCCCCCTCCTCAACTGGACAGGGGAGAGAAAATAAAATGAAAGGCTCATGGGTCGAGATAAGGACAGGGAGATCACTCACCAATTACCGTCATGGGCAAAACAGACTCGACTTGGGGAAAAAAATTAGTTTAATTTATTACTAGTCAAATCCGAGTAGGATAATGAGAAATAAAACCAAATCTTAAAACACCTTCCCCCCACCCCTCCCTTCTTCCCAGGCTTAACTTTACTCCTGATTTTCTCTACCTCCTTCCCCCCTGAGCGGCGCAGGGGGATGGGGAATGGGGGTTGCGGTCAGTTCATCACACGTTGTCTCTGATGCTCCTTCTTCCTCAGGGGGAGGACTCCCCACACTCTTCCCCTGCTCCAGCGTGGGGTCCCTCCCACAGGAGACAGTCCTCCATGAACTTCTCCAACGTGAGTCCTTCCCATGGGCTACAGTTCTTCATGAACTACTCCAGCGTGGGTCCCCCACGGGGTCACAAGTCCTGCCAGCAAACCTGCTTCAGCATGGGCTCCTCTCTCTCCATGGGTCCACAGGTCCTGCCAGGAGCCTGCTCCAGCGCAGGCTTCCCACAGGGTCACAGCATCCTTTGGGCACATCCACCTGCTCTGGCGTGGGGTCCTCCACGGGCTGCAGGTGGATATCTGCTCCACCGTGGACCTCCATGGACTGCAGGGGGACAGCCTGCCTCACCATGGTCTTCACCACGGGCTGCAGGGGAATCTCTGCTCCGATGCCTGGAGCACCTCCTCCCCCTCCTTCTTCACTGACCTCGGTGTCTGCAGAGTTGTTCCTCTCACATATTCTCACTCCTCTCTCTGGCTGCAACTGCTACTCCCCTGTAACTTCTTTTCCCTTTCTTAAATACGTTATCCCAGAGGCGCTACGACTGTTGCTGATGGGCTCGGCCTTGGCCAGCGGCGGGTCCGTCTTGGAACCCACTGGCATTAACTTTATCGGACATAGGGGAAGCTTCTAGCAGCTTCTCACAGAAGCCACCCCTGTAGCCCCCACACACACTACCAAAACCTTGCCACGCAAACCCAATACAGGGGTGCACCTTTGCTAACATAGTGAAGCAAAGGTGCATTTCTCCTTGCTGTCCCCATGCTTCAGTGGGAATTTTATTTCCTCACTTGCTGTTGTATTGGATAGGACATTCAGACAGGAGCTAGATCTGCATTTTATATTTGGGACTTAGAGCTATTGCCTCTTGATGTATTGCTGTTAACTGGCCAAATAAAAATGAGAGAGATTTTTTATGAGCAGACAGTTTGTTAAAATGTGAGTGATCATTGTTTATTCCCTAAAAGCTTTGCTGGTTTATTCTTTCTCAGGCTGAGCTCCTTCCTTTGTTCTGCGTACAGATGACCCTGGACTTTAATCCCAGTGCTTAAAAGTCTAATTTTCTTCAAAACTGCTGACTTCTGGCATTCAACAAAATTAGTGTTTTGCCATCAATCTGGACAGAACTACAATCCCCCTCATATACCTCTACACGCAAAAAGCACTTAAGCACCATCTCTATTTGGATGCCAGTTTGGTCAGCTTGATTTTTGTGCAAGAGAAGAATTAAAATGAGTAATTTTTTTTTAATTAACAAATATGCATATTCTTATGAAACTTTCTACTCTGTCCTTACACCCATGCAGATGATGTAGTTCATTGCTGATGGGGAAGCACACTGAAATATTCAAGTATCTTCCACTGTTTCAGTTTCCTCTGTTTTGGAAGTAGTAGATACTTTGTGCTCCTCTTGTCTTTCAAGAATGCATCATAGGTAATTATGGGATTTCTGATTAGCTTTTTGTTGATTTGAGCTTATTTGGTGCAGTCACTTGTGATTCTGCAACACATGCTGCATCATCTCTTTGATTTTTTCCTAATTAATTGAAGAGTCTGATCATCTACTTCCAACTAGATTTTAAGTACCCTCAATTATTTTTTGTTTGGGTATTGATTTAGAGTTGAAACATGTCTCAACTAATTGCAAGACATAATACCACAAAACTGTATGAATTAACAAATATTAATGCATACTTAACATCTATCCTAGATACCAATATTTATACACACACACAGAGTGTGCTGCTACAGTTTGAAATTAGAAGACAGCAACAATGCAGTTTATCCAAAGTCTGTATTTCTCTAGTAAATTCAAATCAGCCTGAGGAGTATATCCCTTTCAGACTAGCTGTTCAGCACCTTTTATGATAGCAGGAGTTTCTAGATGACCCTTATGCTAGCAGAGGTTGTGCTTCTAGCTGGTATTACTCAGTTAACATTCAGTGTGAGATATTTCTCCAAATGCTTTGACTGCTGTATCCATCTTTAAAAAAAAAAAAAAACAACCATATACTTTTAATTTCTCCTGTTTGTCATCCAAATGATGCGTTATAAATTTGCCAACTCGTGTTCTGGGCACACTATACATTTTCCACAGGAAAAAAAGGTGTTTAGAAACACTTTAGAGCTGTTAGAATATTAAGTGGTGCTATTTTTCAGTATCTTCCATCCATGCAGTTTAGCTACCTTGTAGTATCAAAAATCCAGCTGTACAGGCATCAGAAAATAACAAAAAAAAAAAAAAGCGGGAGGGGGGATAAGGGGCGAAATCTATGTGTGACCTTTGGTGGTTTTAAGACCTACTCAGAATATTGTACCTTCATCAATGATTAACAGTTGCTCCCTCTTAAAAGGTATCAAGCTCTCATTTTTACGTAGATGGATATTACCACACCAGAAATTCAGCCTCTCACTGAGAAAAAGTGTGATAATGAGAATGGGAAAACCATTCAAACAAGTAAAACCAATGCAAATGCAAACCTTTCGGCAACCCCTTGAAAGGGATTGACAATCTGAAGAAGTATAAACCCTTGGGGCTTACATTTCCGAAAATAACGAGTGATGGCAGATGCTCAGCTGGCACTGACTCATCAGGTAGCCATCACTCTGGGAGAATAGGTGCTCTCTGAAAACTGGGCACTTTTAAAAAGATTGAAAAGAAAGCACTCAAACACCAAGGTGCCCAAAAAGATTAATTTGTTTTGCAAATACACATTTTGCCTCTTTCTCAAGTCTCTCATTCTTTCCTCTTTGCATGTGTCTTTCCTTCCTTCCTCTGTCTGAAACCAGAAAAAGGGGGAAAAAACACTATGGGACTAGAATAATGGGTATATATACACATATTAATTGTACACATCCATATCAGTCAGCAGGCTAATTTTCAGATGCCATTTTGATAACAACCTTTCTTTTTTTGTTGTTTTTGGTTGAGAATATTCAGGAGGTGTTTAGAATATACATTTACACATAGCAGAGACATTGTGAATGGAAAATACAACTTTGATTCTGCCCTGTTTAAATGAGTCCTGGTCGCATACCAAGAGGCTTCATTTTGGACTGGTGAGAGAGACAGGAGTGAAATGAAGAGCAAACATGCTTTTCAGTGGAGAAAGCCATAACTCTGTTTCTGGTCCACATCTTTAAACATCAGATCTCTTTATTTTTTGGCTCCAGGAAGGTTGAAGGGGGAGTGTAGGAGGTCTGAGATCTCTGGGTTGCTGGATTAACAATGCCCAAGATCTTTCTGGAAGAGTGAAAGAGAGGATTTTGCATCATGCTTTTTGCAGCTTTTGCCTTACTCTATACTTTCCAGCAGCAGAGAGTGAGTCTTATGCAGACAGTTCATTGAAAAGCCTATGATGATTTACCTTAACTGTCATAGTCTCCAAAAGTTCAAACTGTAAGCTAGACAGAAAGTAGGATGCAACTAAGGCATCAGGAGCTCGTGTGGGCCTGTGTTGGAAGGCACATTAAAGCAGCTGGGTCTCACATCACAGAAAGGGGTCTTTGACAACATTTCCATACTCTCAAAAGGTGCATTACTGAGTCATCTGGAGCAGCCTTCAGCCATTTTGAGCCTGCTCACACCAGGGGGTTGCTGAGCACCCAGGACTGGACTGATGCATCAGCCTGGTGCCTGACACAGGCGGGGCACTCAGCTCGGGCAGTTACAACGGCCAGAGGGATTGCTGTTACCAGAGCTTAGCTCTGTTTCACAGAAATTTAAATTTCAGAACATTATTTAGTTTTCATAGAAACACTTTGCATAGGAACGTCTAGGATCTTGGATTGACTGCCTCCTAGCCATGATCACACTGGCGTTGGGGAAGCTGTGAAAGCAGGGAAAGCTCCTCACTGGGCGAGCTGGTGATGCTAACCACATGCGTGCTCTGCTTCTGCGTACAGTTTAAGCAGTTTCTAATCTTATTGTAGTGAAGAGCAGGGATTGCATGTGGTTTTATTCACAGGGACAATATTATCAGTCTATGGGAATGCACTGCAGACTGAGAACTACACTAGGCTGCAGAGATTTCTGAGCTAACTTTAAACAAGCAGCTTGGGTATCAGAAGCAGCCTGATGTGGCAGCCCAGAGCTCAGTGTAGCCTAATTTAATCTGTTTAATTGTGTGTAGCTGGCATGGAAAGCAAAGCTACATTTTATCAGATTTATCTAAATGCTTCTTAATAACCTGTGCTTTCATCAGTGTTTTCTCTATGCCTTGTTCTTTGTGAGCAGTACTTAACATCTTATAGTCCTTCAGAGAGGGGGCTGACTGCAGCTGTGAAGTAATCATAGAGAGCAGTGTCTCAGATTTCTTCCTTTTTAGATATTCAGGCCCAAATGCCACACATTCATGATGGAAGTGACTTATACTCAGGTACTACATGATGGGAAAAATCAGTCTAATTGTCATACCTTAAAGAATAAAAGGAAAATTGTCCAATGGCCTCCATCTTATCAAGATGCTAAAGAAGACATGCAAGGCTGGCTTGAGGTAGTTATCATGTCTGTACCTGTACCACAGGGACTGTGCCAGTACCGCTCCCACAGCGCAGGCTCTGGAACATCACTAAGTGTACCGGACTCTGCACCCCACCAACGGCTGTGCACCTGGGTGCCTATAGCCAGCCTGCTGCGTGTCTGACAGCGTCATCACTGTGCTAGAAACACAGTGCCCTGCACCTTTCCAAGGGCACATTTGAGGCTGTGCATGCAGGTTCCCAGCAGGCACCGGAGAGGAGCTAAGGTCACAGAGGAGCCAACAGCACACTGGGAAGAAACACTTCACAGGAAGCAGAAGGTTCATTGTGTTTTCTGCATGAGCACACCTGGTGTCAAAAGAAGGCTTTATACCTTTCCCTACTCCCTCTGCGGCATCAACACAAAGTTAATAGAGCTTTGTCCTGCATTTACATTTGCCAGCCTCCATCCTCTGCCTAGAAGCTCCCCTTACACTGAGGGCATAGGGCATATAGCTGGAACCAGACTGCCCAGAAATTAAAGAGCAAGTAAAATATACCAAAGAGAGAACAGGACAGGAGAGGATCTCCTCTGCAGATATCCCCTGCTCAGCGCTCTCTGAAAAGAAGCATCAGGCATTTTGCAGGAGCTTGAACAAACCTGGAAGAAATCATGGGGCTAATTTCTGAAGTGTAGGTCCAAGCACAGGAAAGAGAACGGTAATTGTAATCAAAAAGAGAAAAAAAAATCAAAAGAAAATAGAAAATTCTTAAATATATGTGTTAGCCAAAGAAAATATGTGACCATGCACCGTAGGCAATGGAACATGTGGACATCCATAACAAAAATCCGATTTTCATGGGACCTGTTGGAGATGAGGTTGTAAAGGCAATAGCTGTGTTATAACCCCAGCAGGCACATCTGGAAACAAATCTGGGAAAACACTGAAACATGCACAAAACAGCATAAAGCCTTCCTAACCTCCTTCCTAGTTCCTGCATTTGATCCTGTTATTACAACTCATCTTTCCTGCTAATACGCAGCTTGATCTAGACACAGAAATCCCACTGACATTAGGGTAGAACATGGCCAGTCATTTGCTACTGTAAATTGCAGAGTACTAATGGTTGAAGATACCATGGTATTCCATCTGTAATTACTATATAACTTACAGCATTACTAGAAGATTGTAGTGTAGAAGACAGAAATTAGTGTCTCATGGCTATTCTGTAATAACATGGAATTTACTGTGTAGATTCTTGGTCAAATTTTAGTCTATAATTATACAGGAATTTACATAGTAGCTTGTCTGCACTCAGTGACATAAAGAAGAAACCGATAGCAAGGACTGATACAGGTATATTTGAAGCACAAGCTTCTCGAAAGCTCTTCTCTAACGTTTTCTGGTAAATTTCTAATGCTTTTGAAACTATTTGTTACATTTTGCATATTTTAAAAATAATCATGTAATGTCTGCAGATTTAGAGGGGATTGACCTAGATGATTCCCTTCAGCCTCTTTCTGTTCTAAAGTTTCTTAAAAGGATAATAGTGCTATTCTGAGAGCCGGAAAAAGTATCGGTCTCATAGCCTGTGAAGAAAAATGCCCAAACTGAGTATCTTGTCTACTTTTATTTCCTTGTTTTCTCAATACATCTTATCAGGAAGACTGCTTCAAAATAGGCATTGTAAATTCTGTGGATGCCAGAATAAAATACTCTGGGTCCATAGTTCACTCTCAGAAGATGAAAAAGCCCAGAGAATGGAGAGTCCACGCTGCATTTTCGATAGGCACCTCAGGAACAAAAGCAGCTCCGTTCCGAAATGTGCCAACCCTGCCCGCCTGCTGTGGATGTATGGTTTTGTTTGCACAGTGAAATTTACTGATCATAAGTATCTGAAACCCTCAGCTCACCTTAAGGCACTCGACAGACCCGAGTGCCACAAAGGCGGCAAGCAAAATTGCCAGGGAGGACATAGGCATCTGGAGGGGACAGAGGAGAGGTGGTGAAATGAAGAAAACCATTCGGTAGGGAGCAGCTGTGGGATGGCAAATGACAAGGGGATGGTCTTCATCCTGCACTGAGTTTAACAGTATCACTTCCACTGGCTTCTTCCCCCAATACAGGTGGGACCTTGGGCTCGGAATTGATACTCGAACCTCCCAGAGGACAGATGACATCTCTACGCATCCCAAACTGCAGATAAGGGAACATGCTGCAGCCACAGCAGCAACCTCTACCATTGTGTCTTAATTACATTACCAGTAGAGGGGAAAGTTGAGTATAAATAATAAACTGGGATTTGTGGTAGAAATCTAAAGACCTTCATGTGGTTTATAACCACACTTAAAATGTTATTGTCCTTCCATAAACTCTTGCAAAGGTTTGTCTTAAAAAAAGAGGCTCGTCAAAAAAAAAAAATCTTACTATAATTTTAGAGCAATGTAAAATAGTATTGATCTGCTGCAAAGCACTCTCCCAGTAGATCACAGTGCATCTTAAAAGGGGAATGAGTATCACTGTTCCCACTTTAAAGAAGCAGTCTAGTATTTTCCCCCATACAGAAAGCTTAGAGAGAGAGAGAGAGAGAAATAGAGAAATAAAATGCCGAATGGTTGTTTTCCGTTTTACTCAAAGATATTAAAGTCAGGTGAAATGAGACAAGGTTTTCCGCTCCATTTTCTCCACCTCAAAAAAAGGAGATATAGCCCAGCACTAAATTTGTCTTCCGACAGCCTGGTTGTCTGAATCTAGGCGAATACAATAAGGAAGGATTACCGGACATGTGCTTCGGTCGCGTGCTTTCCCTTAATTGCCTGTTAGCAGTTTCTGTGTGACCAGCAGATTGGATTCAGATTCTCACGGTTTTTATGGCATACTTCTTCCCCATTTGGGAGCTTAGAGATGAGGCAGTACCTCCCAGAGAGCCAGGTACAGAGTCTCCCAGATCTGTACACAGACTTTTTGCCACATCAGGCTGTAAAGGGTAGACAGAAGTGAATGATACAGCTGCCATCTTCCATTCCAGATCCTTTGCAGGTGAGAGGGGTGACTGAGTGACCTGTTTCTTTGCTGTTCCCGGCCAGATCCTCTGTTGTAGCAAATACACTGTGGTATCTGTCTGGTATTTTGGGATGTTGCCATGGTCAGAGGAAAGTGCAGGATACCTCAGCTCCCGGGTACCTGCAGTTGTGCCAAGGTTTCAGGATAACTGTAGCCTTTCCTCATATACATGTAAATAGGTAAATAGCTAAATTTACCTTCCCAAAGTGACGGTGGGAGAGGTATGATCTAACTGAATCTTTGGTCAAGACTTCTCCCTTCTTACAGCAGTAGGGATTTTTTGTATCTAATGTCATTCCAGCTACTCAGACAAGATACTAAAGGCCAAGTGTTCAGTTCTGTAGCTGACACAAAATTATCTAGAAATTTTATGTTATTTTCCTCATGAAAAGGATATAGCTCTGATGAGTTACCAGAGTCATCTTAGAAATATGCTGCATCACACTGATGCAGGAAATCTGTATGAAAAGCATGAAAACAACATGATCTGGAAAGTTTTCAGCTGCTTGTAAGTTTAATTCCTTTTTCAAATAAGCATATGAGTGTTTTAAAGCGTAAATGAATGAGGAAGCTCTTTGCACGCATGGGGGTAGGACGCCAGTGAAGCAGAGAGCAACGATACAGTCTTTGTCCCAGCAGGGAGGCGATCCGTCCTAGTGCCGTACCTGGCACGACATCCATCCCACCCGAGAGCTGATGCACGCAGTCGCAGCCACTTGTACCAGTGCGGGAAGATTGGGTCCTGCTCATTTGCATCATGCATGTGCTACCTCACCCTTGGGCTCTAGCTCCCTTGGCAAAGAAATCCAGATAAGGTTCAGGAGATAGTTCTTTCTGGGGACTAATTTCTATACAGTATGCACACAACTGCACCTCACGCTGCCTCCCAGCTCTGTCTGATCCTGGTCCCAAACTTCCCCACTCTCCTTATACCACAGCTAAGGATACACAACATGTGTCTGGGAAATCACACTACAGAAACACCATTCTGGCATGCTGCAATATAGCCTTCTCACTGCTTACCTACAACTGAAAACAACAAAAATACAACGAATAATAATTATTATTAATTAATAATTAATTTTATTAATAATTACTACTACTACAACATCTTAAAGCCCAAAGGGCTGCATGACCAGAGTCCAAATGCTAGGCAGCATTGAGATGACCCATTCATTGTAGAAAAGAGTAGTTTTGACCAACGTGGAGATGAGCCCTTCTGTATCGCCTGGCATGAGACTGCTCATTAGGATGGATGCCATCAGCACAACCACACATACAACGTAGATATGACCACAGTCTGCACTTTATGTTCCTCTAATCCTTTCCATGAACAAGCACCACCTCAGAGAGATGAACTACCCTGACACTGGTTGTAATCTCAATGAAAAAGTTGTTCAGCTAAACAGGAGGTGGAATGATGCCATATTACTTACCTGCATATAGACTCTCTGACATCATTTCCCATAGGAAACTCAGCCATGCAGCCACTTTACAGTTTGGACCCGGTCACAGTTTGGTTTTGGTATGAAAAGAAGTAGCCAGCAACAGATAATTTAGAGGGCACTATCTCCTCAAGACAAATTTATGGCAACACCATAAAGTGAAGGATTGGGGGAAGGAAAGATAGCTGCCTCTTCAGGGACAGCCAGCCAACAGCCTGGTTTTCACGCTGTGTAACCATTGCGGTATAGCTCTGTAGCTACGGTATTTGATGGGGAGAGCTGAAAGGAGATCTCAAGATAGACCAAATACACAAAAATAAATGTCATGTGTGCAAATAAATGTAAAACTGGCTGAAGGCTCAAAGGGATAACCCGAGGTCAAATTAGCAAAATTTTGAATGTCATTTAATTTCATTAACTCCTATGCAGCAGCTTCAAGTAATTTTTAAGCATGTTTTGCCTATAAAATGTATGTTTTCATTAAACGCATCATTACTTTTATGGCCTCTGCAATCAATCTCCCTTTTCCTCCTTTTTAAACATGAGAAACCAATCAGACATAGACACAAACATTTATATTGATGAGTTTCTTTCTAAGTGTGTGTGATAGCTTAGAGGCAAGAGAATGAGCTATCATTTCATGACATATGATAAAAGAGATGGTTTTAACCACCAGAGGAGAAACACACTTCAGAAAACAAGGCCTGACCCTGGAGATGGGGAAAACATCCATGGATGATGGAAGGATACAAAACAATTTTTCTTATTCGTATTTTTTTTTTTCTTTTAGTACATATTGTTCACTCGGTATAGGGCTCAATACCCACAAATACTTCTCTTTTTCTATAGTACTTACACAAAATACACAGCCCTGTGTATGCACAGGCCTGACATTTCAATTCCTCTCTCTGTTTCTACCAAAAACCATAAAACACACCATCATTTTGTCTCCAACTGTGCCATCACCATTTCATCAAACTTCTTCAATCAGTGCCAACAGTGACCTGTTCTAAGGACTTTTTTCAAAGAAATACAATCAGGAAAGTACTTGGTATAAATATAAGATGCTATTTCCCCCTAACCTAACTCTGTGAAACAGAGAAATAATTTTTGGTCAACCTTTCAAAAAATTCAATCTATGAGACAGAAGCAGTAGGGACATTTTCCACAGAATAAGAAAACTATTTCCGATTCAGACCTGTAGCATACCCTACATTATCAGAGAGGACAGATGGTTGGAATATTCTGGGAAATGGAGAAAAAGGTAGAAATTGTGGGTTCAGGGGAAGCTCTGAAGAATACAGTGCAGCAACAGCTCAGGGTCTCTCATGCCCAGCAGAATTTATTAGCAGCAACCCAGTTCCAGCTCATTTCTTATGCTGACAGTCTCTGTAGTTTATCTATATAAAGTGTTTCCAGGGTTGTGAGGTATGGGAATGATTCAGCAGCCTGTGTGCTATCCCGGGCGAGCTTGCTTGGTGCATGCGGTCACCGGCTCAGCAGGCAGGCTGGGGAAGGGCTGCTGCCAGATCCTGGCACAGTGGGGAGCCCACTGTCACATCAGGAGCCCATCGGTCACCCGTACCTGCGGCCCTGGCACAATGACCCTCGCTCTGCTCCTCAGCCTGCCCTGTATGCAGCACGGCCACCTTCGTGCAGTATCGCGCCCGAGTTTAAAATAAAAACCCCTTGGCTATGGCTGGCTCCGCACAGAGCTAGCCGGCACGTTGCCCCATGCATGATACAGTAAATCCACAAACCAAATATCCTGTATGGATAATTGTGTTGACTGTATTTGTAACAAAAAATGGTAATCAGCAGCTTGTAATGTAAACGTTTAATTAAAAATGCAGCCAATAAAATAAAAAAACTATACCCAGTACATTTATGTGAGGATAGTGCATACATGTATGATTTTTGCCAAAGAACAAATGTTAACTTTACCTTTCCTGACCTGCGTAGAAGCTAAACTGCAGTGACTGTCTCTTATTATACACTTGCAGTATCTGACACAGTGGGGCTCTGCTCTCGGCATTATAAATAACAATAATTAAATGAATGGCTGAAATCACAGCCACCATCACTGCATTCTTTTTTCCCCCTTTCTAATCCCTGTGCTAAAAACTGTATACCTCACCTGAAGCTTAGAAATAAATTATTCAGAACCAGTTTATCACAAACAAACACTATCTCATTGCTTTCAGTGGAAATATTTGCTCGTGCATTTTTGTC
This sequence comes from Gymnogyps californianus, assembly GCF_018139145.2. NCBI lineage: Eukaryota > Metazoa > Chordata > Aves > Accipitriformes > Cathartidae > Gymnogyps > Gymnogyps californianus. Next base: position 79,405,350 of record NC_059473.1, on the reverse strand, counting down.
TAGACACCCTATACTTCAGGAATTCAGTGTTCTTTCTGGCCTCCAAGTAACTCATTAAACAGCAGATCTATACAGCACAAGCAACCAAAGGGAGGCAATGAAAATAATTAGCCAGTCCTGTGGTTCTAGAAAGCTCAAACAGTAATTAAAGTAGACAACTCCGCAGAATAAATCATTTTTTGAAGAGTAAATTAGCAAGTGCATTCCTGCTGGTTTGGAAAGTAAATGCACTTGTTAGTGCAGTGGTGAATGCTTGGGCTGGATTGTTCCCTCTCCCTAGAGGTGAAGAAGGGAGGGGAAACTTAGACCATTCATGAACCATCACAGTTGTTCACTGGGCCCAAAAAAGCCCTAAGGGCGTGTGCTCAGCTCCTGGGAATAACGGGCTGGGATTAAGGGGAGGACCTGAGAGCTTTTCACACCTCAGCCAGAAATTAAGCCCCCTGAATCCAAGCCTCTTCCTCATGTCAGCTTGCTCAGTCTTTGAATTTATGGAATTTATTATCCTTTTCAATGGAATAAGCAAAACTATATTTAATTTATTTACAATAGACATTCTTCTGCTTCCACAACCCATAAAATCTCAAAATGCGTTTTCTTTATGTAATATATTCAGAATAGAGTGCTTGAGTCTTTACAATTCCAGCTCCCAACACTTTCTCAATGCAAGTCTGCTACTTTCTGTTTGAAAAGGAATCAGGAACATGGAGGGAATTGCTGAATGTGAGAGGGAGGCAGGCAGGCGGGCACCTACAAACTTACTCATTTTGCAATATCATCTTGCAATACACATTTGGAAGTCAAAAGATGATTCAAAACACCAAAATCATGTCTGTGGCCACCTCCAGTTCATCAGGGCATCACAATCAACCAAGAATTTAAGCTGACATTTTAGTAGTAAACAAGAAATGAGAGAGAGAGAAGAAAGGGTCTTGAAAATAAAGACAAGTGACTCATGTTTGAGAGAAAAGAGGTGGCAGCTGAGGAACCCAAAGAGACAGTTGATTTCAAATTAATACAGTAGAGAAACTATCTTTACAGCAATACTCTGAGTAGAAATGAGCAACCATCCCGGTTTCGGCTGCAATAGAGTTAATTTTCTTCCTAGTAGCTGGTATAATGTTGTGTTTTGGATTTAGTATGAGAATAATGTTAATAACACACTGATGTTTTTAGTTGTTGCTAAGTAGTGTTTATACTAAGTCAAGGATTTTTCAGCTTCTCATGCCCAGCCAGCAAGAAGGCTGGAGGGACACAAGAAGTTGGGAGGGGACACTACCAGGACAGCTGACCCAAACTGGCCAAGGGAATTTTCCATACCATATGATGTCATGTTCAGCATATAAATTGGGGCAAGTTGGCCAGGAGGGGTGGATTGTTGCTTGGGGACTGGCTGAGCATCGGTCAGTGGGTGGTAAGCAATTGCATTGTGCATCACTTGTTTTTCTTGGGTTGTATTTCACTCTCTCTTTTGTCATCTTCATTTTCATTATCATTATTATTACATTTTAATTTTTATTTCAATTATTAAACTGTTCTTATCTCAACCCACAAGTTTTACTTGTTTTCAATTCTCCTCCCCATCCCACTGGGGGGTGGGGAGGAGTGAGTGAGCGGCTGCATGGTGCTTAGTTTCTGGCTGGGGTTAAACCACGACAGCAAGGCAAGAAGGCGGATGTCAAAGGAGCAGATTCCAGGAATAAAGATGTGAAGAGAACCTGCACTAGCAATGTATACACATGGATGCATAGGGAAAGCTTTCTGTCTCAGAGGCTTTGTATGGAACAAATCTATAAGACGCAAACATAACAACTTGGAAGTGAGGACTTAAAGAAAAATCTCAGAAGGTTACAGAAAAAATGAGTGACAGCTGCTGTTCAGCAAAAGCACCCAAAGGGAGGGACAGTGGATAAGGAAGTATTCCGTCCGCACACACAGCCCATGTATTTTCCTTTGCATGATCACTGCCACTGACAAGAGCTGGGTTTGTCTCCTCTGCTGCTTGCCACTCACAAGCTACTCGTGCCCAGACAGACAGCGTTGTGTGATGCTTGTTACAATCTGTGTCAGATTTCGCAACTACTTCTTTAATAAACTAAGAAGACCTGAGGTGGAACTGATTAATGTAAATACACATAAGCAGTGTTTAACTAAGTTACAAATAAGCTATGAATTAAGAAATCACTCCATCTGTGCTATGAAAGCTTAAATCTTTCAGATTACTTTTATATATAATCAAAAGAAGTACATCTTAAAGCAGAATTGTCTTTGTGTGAACAGAGCCCTAGTTGATATAAATATCCTCTGACAGTAATTAAATGGTCTCTCTGCAAAGCCAAGTGCGATACCAGAATTTGGACTTGCACTAATGTAGCTACCCTGTGAGGTGGGTGAGTTTGAAAGTCAGCTTAGTATCAAAAAAATAGTTGAAAGATTTCATTAACATTCCTGCTTCAAAAAACTATTCCTTGCTGAATTTATGTGTCTAATAATTTGGGTTTTTTAATTGAGTTGATCTTTTTTTGCTGCAGACAAGCAAAATTGTCTTTGTGACAATCTGCTTGAGAAATTAATACAGATTGGAGTTTTCCATGACAAATTTTAGCTTTTAGCTTTCTGTCATTTCAGCTCAAGGGTGCCTGGGAGATGTTGTGAGCATATTACTTTTAATTAAGTGATGTAGTTAGTTTGATTCTCTTGCAGAACACTTTTTCTTCAAACTTGAGACAAAAGCAGAAACATTTACAGGTAAAATGAATTCCTGTTTACTTGAAAATAGGAACTACAGCAGGAACCAGTATATAGTCTAAGTTATAGCAGGCACCAGTATATAGTCTAAGTTATAGCAGTAACCAAACAGGAGTGCTAGAATACTCAACAGACATTTGATTTTGCAGCTTTTACTGGGTTAGCCATCAGCAACCACAGTCAGGCTGTATTTGAAACTCTACGTAAATGTGAAGTTTCATAATAATCTTTAGCTATTGTTAATACAGTGAAACATCAGCTGCAAGAAGATTTTATAATAAAATTTTATCCAGGGTGTTTCTACTTAACAAATCTGTGTGAAGGAAATTTTAAATTTTTTTTCAATATTCTTTTTTTAATTCCAGGGAAATATGTGCTATACAGACCAGTGAAAAATTTTGTCTAAAGGCAATCCATGCCGTGCTTTTAGGGCAACCAAAGGAATAAAAAGAGCATGTATGCACACACTTTCAAGTTAGTATAAAATACTAAATGGAGAATTTGTATTTTTCCAGGGCCACCTCAAAACCATATTTCAAAATCTGTGGATTTTGGTTTAACTCTAGGATTTCTCATTAGGGAAGGGACTCTAATTTTGGCACATCATTTCTGCCTGCAGAGCCTGTGATGCAAGCCTCTGCAAAAAGCAGCCACCCAGTCACCCTGTGGGAGGAAGGCACACATCCTCGTCCCCAGCAGTACTCAGCAGCATCAGCATTAGCTGCACCAGACAATCTTCATTAAGCCATTCTTTGGAATGGCTTTTCAACTATTAAAATAGTTCAGTGGAGGAGGACAGAGTGAACAATCTGAAACTTCACCCTGGCAGCAAACAACTTCATCCTTAGTGCATAAGAAAAAAGGTTGGAGATCTTAGGCTGGCCCTGACAGCAAAGTAGCCTCCCCATAACCATCTGTGTCCACGTGAGGGGGACCAGTCAAATGTTAATGTGAAGTTATGTCCCTACCTGGCCTCTCAAATGCAAATGATTGCATTTGCCTGGTATTGAGATTAATTGCTGCAAGTTAATGTTTGTTAGTGTTTAAAAAACAATGGGAATTAATTCATAAGGAGTAATTACAGGGACTGTTTCCAGGTCTTTGCAGTGTTCTTTGGGTGACCCAACCTTGGCAGCCAAGGGCATTTGTAAGCTCTCACACTAACTTGGAAGATGAATCACTGTCTCTGAGCCAGATGCAGCTCTTAACAGGTCACAAGCTGCCAGAGAAGAGGCATCTCCAGTCTTGTTCCTCTTAACAGCGTACAACTGTATGTTTGAGCTCCAAAAGAGCTCTCCGATTTGCTGGGAAGCATTTGCTGGTCATGTAGCCCCCGGTGATAGTTCAGAGATGAGATGGAAACATCTCATGACCTTGGAGAAACAATCAATACAGCCTTGGCGCAAGCCAGCAATCTCCCTGGCTTCCTCAACTCTACTTCTAGTACTGATGGTACAGCTCTGATTGATAGACTGTTTATCCAAACTGTTACAAGCAGGAAAAGCCAGGGGAGTAGGGCAGATCAGCATCTTCCAAGCAGATACTCCTACAGCTCATCCATGGCCTGCAGTGTTGGTTTAACACAAAAATTATTCTTAGTCATTTGAATATAGCTAAAAATAATATTCAGGAAAACAAAGGAGCTTCTCAAAATCCAGATCCCATTTCCCCATCGCTAGCTACAAGAGCAAGACACTGTAGAGCCTGAAGTCACCTCTATGCCCAGCTTACACCTACAGCTACACCCACTCAAACGTACAGTTTATTATTATCTGCATGTCAATCCTTAGCATCTCCAATTGAGAGCAAAGCAGAAAGACTCATATTCTCAAGCATAGGCGACATTTTCCACCTGGCCCTTACGTGTGACTGCAGAAGGATGGGTACCTGAAATGAATGGAGGATTCCCGATTCTTCCCATTTCTCCAAACTACTCTGAATGCTCTAAAACACATGCGTACATAAGATCTGCTAAACAAAATATCTTAGGCACCTCATGAGAAATTAGAACTTTTTTGTGCCCTCTAAAATCTCAGCAGACACTTATGCAAGAAAAAACTTGCCACAAAACAAGTGTTTCCGGAACAAATCTAAACCTAATTGAAACAAACTGCACAGTATCACTGTGACACCAGAAATTTCCTCTAAGCAAGCCACAAACACCTGAAGTGTCTGACACAGATGACAGCATCTCTACAATTTACACTCAGCCATAAACAGATTTAGCAAAGAGCTCGTCCTCCTGCTTCAGCTGTTGATCAAAAAAGAGAATTTTGCAGGTCAGTTAAGGACAAGAAAAATACTATATGAACCCTCCTTTTTGCTCTCCACTCTCCAGGGAGAATCTGGTAAGCCACTGGAAAGCAGCGCTAAGCAAGAGGAACAAAAAAAACAGTTTCTGGGCATTTTTCTGGAGCATTGTTTTGGTTTTAAGTGCCTCTGGCAAAGCACAAAAATCCGTGAGCAAGCTAGCCAAACATTTTATTGTTCACAGTGAACACCGAACTCCCACTAAGATTTGCAAGGTGTAAATGGAGTTTACAAAACACATTATTATAGCTATCTAAGCCCTAATATCTGATTTTAAAAGTGTAAATATTAACTTACAATCAAATTAACTTCTGCTAAAAAACAGCTAAAAGCCAAGCACAGAGGCAGAGCTGTTCCTCCTGCTGAGATCCGAAGCTCCTACCCCAGGTCCCGATTCAGCTAAGTGCCTACACGCAGGCAAAAAGCCCAACGCGCTCAGCTGGAGCTGTCAGCTGACTTCCCAGACTGTGAGTCACTGTCCTGTTTGTATGACCCACTATATGCCTGACCACAGGCTAAAGAAAGAAGTTAAATTAGCCTACATGAAGCAAACCAGCTGAAGACTTCACTCTCTGTTTTACTTCTTAGGTGAGGCTGATAGCAAAATAAGTGAGAAGAAAAACAGTGAAGACTTAAGAAAACCTATTTTGATTTACAATGTGCCACTGCAGGGAAATGTTAATGACCTTCTCTCAAAAAAAGCAGCACATGTTGTCATCCCAGACCCTTGAAGGCTTCCTAGAGAAATTGTACTGCAGGTGCAACTAGCTGTTCAGTAAGCTCCCTACACAATATGATAAACCCCTTGATCCAGTGGTGATGCGGGAAGGGGTGGGTCTTGCATGCTGCAGGCTTTTAACATCCACTTCATAATCCCTGAAATGCAGTACCAGAGACAGGACAATCCTGAATGTGTCGGGGCGTGAACAGAGCAGCTACAAGTGCTGCAGAAATAAGGACAGTAGTGCTCTCTGATGATGGAGCAACAGAGGCTGCATTACATGGCTTAATAGGGGACTGGTTGTTGTAAAGAAGAAGCCTAACTTGTAGCTTAATATTAAGGCAAAGGTAACATCACTCTCGTGTCAACATAGAAAAGGAACTGTTCAAGAATGTAAGCAGAGATAAAAATGAAATACATATGCAACATAAACATGTCATTAACTGTGATGGAGAGAAGCTGCTTTTGTTCATGTTCATGATACTACTGCAAAAATGGGGCATTGCTTTCTTCTCAGCACTCCTTTGAAGAGAGGATATATGTGCACAGTAGTTCATGAGCCTGGTAAAACCATTTAAAAAAGAGTACCAAGATGAAACAAAGTTTCTCCACATAAGAATCACCGAAAGAAAAACAAATTGTGTTGACATTCTCTAAGTATTTGTAGGAACAGCAATGTAGTATGGCTGCCAATTACTGTAACTATGTAAATTTATATGGACTCCAAAACCATTCAAAAATCTGCCAGTGATCCAACAGATGATTCAATGAGCCTGTTAAATGTGAGAGATGCAAATGAATTTTGTCCATAGCAACAAAAACTTGATTCAAAGAAAAAAAAAAACAAAACAAAAACAAACAACCAAGACAACCAGTAATTCCTGCCATCCAGAAAGCTGCTGTAAAATGTTCAGAAAGACTTAAAAAAGGAAGGAATAGGCTTGTCTCGTGGACAGACAAACTTTAACTGGATCCTCTCAGTTCTGGGATCTGCAAGAATGTTTCCTCTACCGGTTATATTCAATTCTTTTCAATTGTCGGCCCCATTCTACTCACATCTCCCATTTCTGCCTGGTCTTCTGGTATCTTCTGATACCACTTGTTCCACATCCTCGCTCATTTTCCCCTAAACTCATGCCCTATTTGTTTTCCCTCTCTCTCCTAAACTCTGCATTCCAGCTGCACTTCTTTCTCCTTTCCCTCTTCTTCCCCTGAGGGCAGCAGTGGGAGCACCAAAGAGCACCAGCCCATCCCTGACTTCACCACCCAGCCAGTGTACCTGTCACTGCAGTATTTCAGTGCTTTCAAGAGAACAGTTTCAGGGAAGGTCTTGCTCACTGCTTCCCAACAAGTGTTGGCTGTGCCACAGTTAGCAGTAGAAGAGGGTGGGCTATGTTCAATCTTTGGAACGTTTTAACTTACAAAATTAACAAACTTGTACTTTTTTTTTTCTGGGGGGTGATTGTTGAGTTTTAGAATTTTGTTTTCAAAGGATTACCAAAAAAATATTGCATGTTGTAGGGTACATACAGTCTTTCTCCTGCTCTTCATCTAATGTCATATTCCTGAACACTGAAGTACACAGAATTTTCAAATAATAATTTTTGTAGAATGGACAGAACAGCATGTTTCATTAATTTCACATTCTGAAAGAGGTGAATTGTTTTAGCTGAGGCTCTCTAGAAAGAAAAAAAATTGGTGAGATGAACAGCCATCATGAAAAGATTTAACCCAAGTGCCTGTGATGAGGTCTAAGCTATTCAGATCAGTATCTTCTAGTGGTATGTGTTGAACAAAGTGAAGGGCTCATCTCACCACCTGATCTGTCTATAATAAATAGAAAGAGATATGAAAAACAGCAGGAGAGAAGCTAAAAGTCTATTTGCAAATAATAAGGCTCATTAGCCAGTTAATTTCATAAAGACAGTTCAGTAATTTCAATCTTAAATGCAGCCATCTTGGCCAGATAGGAAAATGTTAGAGATGTTTGTGCGTTTGGAGAAAACTAAAGGAAGTTTGAGGAGATTATAATGTACTTTCTATAATTAATACACATTTTACAAGCTTATGCACAGCCTTTCACAAGACCTTTAAGCACTGGGGTTTTTATCTGGCACTGTTCAGAGAATGGCAGGAAGCTGATAAAACACTCAGTGGAATTTGCCATTCATTTATCTGTCCTTCTGTGGCCTTCAGAATTTAGTTTTTATTTTGGGGGGGGGTTCAACTGTATAATTATATACAAAAAGGCTTTCCATACCACACAAGCTTGCATTATGGCATATTAGAATTAAATGAGAGGAAAAAACTTTTCATTATACGGTTTTCATTGTTATTCATTCATGCATTCATGTAACAATACTGACTCAGACTTCTGTGTGTGTACTCTTAAGCTTCAACAAACAGTTTATCTCTTAGTGCTTCATCCACCAGCCAATGCTAATTAAAAGGAAAGAATAGTCCTTATTCCTGTTATTCTAAACAGCAATTGATGAACTTCAAAGGTTCTGATTTTTATCAGAGCCCTCGCCAAACTTTCACATGCACTTTTAAAAGCTTGTGGTCTCTGTACAAGCCTGGAAAAGTGGCTTAGTCCTAATACAAAGCCTGTTATATTCAGAAAGGAATCATCCCAGTTTGTTTTGTAAGATCATACATATTCTGTAAGTGGACTACAGGGCAACTGATTCTGCACAGGTGTTAAGAACTGAAAATTACGCCTTATCATGCCAAAATAAAACTAATTATAAGCACACATGGTATAGAGCCATACGTGGTATCATCTAGATGACATGCAGAATCAATATTTTACGAGCTTATTCATACAGCCTGTGAGCACCAGTGAACTGGAGCAGTGTCATCCTAGTGTTTTCCATATCTAACTTGAGGACTAGAAACCAAATCTGAAGACCTTTGAACAAAACGGGACTTGTCTCTAATTTTGAACCAAAACAGAAAAGCATAGAGATTAGGTCTTGAAATTAATGAACACTGCAGCTGTTTAAAATGATGATAAAACTTTGGGGGTCTATTTTTAGCTTAACCATATATATACGTATTTATACCCATGCCGCTATTTAGGCGTGTGACTTTCTTAGTTCATTTGCAAGCTATGGCTTTGAGAAGGCCAGAATTCACATCTCAATTCCTGTAATACACATACAGGTCCAGGCTTCTCAGTTAATGCCCGCCTAACAAAAACATATACAGGAACAAAAATCATCCAAAAAAAGTTTGTTGCCAAAAATATTAGGGAATGGGGTGGAAAAGAATTCTAGAGGATTGGACATTTTTCAGCAAAGCAATCCAGTCTCCTACGGTAACCTTACATTGTAAAGATTTGTGGCCGTCCTTGTAACAAGTTTCATCATTGGTCATTTTATCTTATGATAGGAATTATTCTTACCTTTCTAATTTCCTGGTTTTTTTACAGAAACTTCTGTTTACAGCACATTTTTCCAAAAAGCATAGTGAAGAATGACTGCGTGTCAAAAATACAACAACTTGCCAGATTTAGGAGAAGCTCGGTTACACAGTTATAAGTGGGAGAGAGACCTACCTCAGCATCATTGTCCCACAGCTCAGCCAAGATATAAACAGTAGTAGGAATCAGGATAGAAACCTTAGTTGCCAGTAAACAAAGTAATCAGGGAAAATGTTGGAAAGAATAAACTTTGGTCCAAAGCAGCAGACACTGACGTTGCTACCTGACCTGTGTCTGCTGAACCCACGGGATGGGGAGGAAACAGGGAGAGTTTAAGTTCTTACCAGTTTGCTCATAATCGAGTGGATTGTCGTCCATGTTAAATTCTTATGGAACATTTTGATCTTAAAACTCGATAACATTATTAGCAAGGACATTATCTTATAAATCTTTGTTTTGGATTATGTCAAGATCCCTTTTTACAGAAGACAAGGCTGATGCTTCTTATGACATTTTACTTTTTTAGATTTATCTACTGACCTTACATTATCTGAAAGGACAGCACAAAATGCCCTAGAAATTATAGATCTAACTTGATTATGATGTGAGTTATTTCCTTTCTCCAGGGTATATATTACCCAGAGAAAGCAGAGGCCAGTGCAGGTCTCCACTTACTGCAGTTTTTGCCTGTCTCTTTATGAAGGGGTCATTTGAACAGCGTGCTGTGTTGGAATTCAATTTAAGGGCAAGATTGTAGCTCAGATATGTTGATGAAATTTTGTCAGATTTTCATTGCTTTCCCCCATTCTTCCAGCATCTCAGTACTAGATAGTACTAAATTTGGACACAAAATTTATTGACATGATCAGAATTTGAAGAAAGGAGAGCAGTTCTGGTTATTCTAACTGCTGCTCCAAGTTTTCATTTCTTTTTCCTTTTCAGCAGCTTGGTCGTGACACTTTGGATTTTTCTTTGTGCTTCCCTTCAGAATGGTAAGCAGAGCTTTACCTGGGCCATTTGCAATGACACTGTTCATCACTGATCCCACTGTATCTTCTTAAGCGAAATATTATTTATAATTCTTGTTAATCTGAATGACTTGCTTCAAATGTGAAATTCCCACTTCGTTATTAATTTACTATGATAGCAGACAAGATGTCCTCTTGTGAATCCTCTCCCATCATGCTAGTTACCGTACAAGTATATACAAAATCCCTCTCTTAGAGTTTACAGGCAACCCATATAGGAAAATAGCATCCACTGAGGCTGACTTTCACATCATTTACTTTATCCAGGTAGTCTCACAGGCTTCCTTTAAAGCCAGTGTAGAGGGACAGATTCCTCCAGGAGGCAATTCAGAGCAAGAACTAACTTAGGGTCTTTGAGTCAACTTCCTCACTGAATATCAAAGGACCACAGAAACACCAGCCGGTTATGTCTGTTACTCACACTTGGGATACATAAATAAAGCCTTGGGCATTTACTGCTGCACCCTTTTTCCCTTTTCTTACTATCCATCTTTTCTTTCTCAAAATCTACTTGTTTTTCCACACACATTTTTCAAAGAAAATAAGAAATCCAGTAGGACTAGGAAAACTAGAATGTTTCATGAAAACAAAGGAAGAGTCACAGGGCCATGTAAGTTGGAGGGACCTCCTGAAGCCACCTACTTCAACTTTCTGCTCAGAGCAGACCGGTTTGAGTGAGACTCTTGTATAACTAGGAATTGCTCTTCCCTTCGCTTCTCCAACAGAGAAAGGAAGAGGCGAGCTAAAGACAACTAGTTCAGACTGTTGGCCTCGTTCAGGCCTCAATGCCTTTCCTGTGGTTACTAGAAAATAGCCAGCAGGAAGGGATAGTGAAGGTCTGTAATAAAGATCTCCTTCACTAGAAAATATGTTAAGATGATCAAATATTTTCAGAGGGGCCACCAAAATAACAAAAATAAAGGAACTTTCAAATAATTATTAATTTTCAAATAATTAATTTCAGAGCACTGGTACATCAAGTAAAAATTATATTTCATGCTTTTACAGAGCCCAAGAGGCACTCATGCAGTATATGACAACACCTTTTCTTATTAAAATTCTGAGAAGTTATGCTAAATATACTGTTTGAAAGAAAAAAGAGACTGCCAAAAGTATTGTGTGATTTAAAACCTGACTCAGCAATAGGATTACCCACGCACTTGATGTGAGCTGCGTGCCAAAGTCACTCGTGCTTACAGGCTTCGATCTCCAAGTTTAAAGCAAGGATAATAATCCCATTTTCCTCTCTATCCCCTATTCAGTGACAGAATCATTTATTCAGGTAGTCACATTGTGTTTTCCCTGGGAAAAAACTAATTTTAAAGGCACCTGACTCCCGTCTCCCTTCTTGTGCCCCCCCTCCTTTCTAGCCACCCCAAACCACCATCAAACTACAGTTCACAGCTGTGGCAGAGCAGCTACTCCTGGGGATCTTTTGTAAACAGTATTATTACCTGAGCCAGATTAAAAATAATCATAAAAAGAGCATGGGAAGACTTTTTGGTTTTGTTTCTGCTTGGAACATGACAGTGAATCAATTTGGAAATCGTTGTGCTAGCAAAACTGAAGAGGGCCCAGCTTGAAGGCAGGAGCACAGAGCAACAGCTGACAAATTTAAGTCAGCTTCAACACTAAAAACACGGAAGACAACTTGAATTTTGGATCATAAATCACTTCCTTGTGGAAGAAAAGGGGAGATTCAGTGACCCAAATGTTTATATTATTCATATAGAATAATATAAATTCCAATATTCACTTTCATGTATTCTAACAGGTGATTTTATTCAAAATGTTCATGCTTCAAAATTTCATTCCTTAAGCATTTTTTATCCTCATAAATTGATTGAGTCCTAAATGAAAGAGCTAATTTTGGATCACACTGACCTCGTTCAAGGGATTTTTTTTTTTCAGCTTTTGAAATAACCTCATTTTGGTTTTGTTTATTTTTGATTGACTTGAAATCAGATTCTTGAATTCTGAGAAGCCAATACAAAATTAAAAAAATATTATTTACCAAACTCTGGTTAGGCTTTCTGGATGCTATAGTAATATAAGTAGACAAGCATCCTCCTAGCACATTATGATCTTTTTCTACTGGTATTCTTTTTCTGTTACCAGAAAATATGAATAGCAATATGATATGGAGACATTAAAAGAGAACTGGAGGGGAAGTGACAATAAAGAAGTGTCGTGGTTATCCTAAAAACTTAGTATGTGTAGAAGTTAGAGGAATTAGACACAACTTAATTTTTCATATAATTTATTTCATAAATCTCCTATAATTTCAGGTATCATAAAAAAAAATTGAAGGAAGAGGAAAATAAAAAACAGAAATTATATTATAAATGTACTACTTAGTTATCATATGACAATCATTTATCTTTCAATGTTGAAGTGAATTTTCCAGTGTATATGGACCTAGTACAAATTCATTTGCTAAAGATATGCTTGTTAGAAAAAAAAAAACTCAAAACTTTTTTTTTTTAAAAATGTGCCTTTGCAAGCTAAGCAGTGCATAATTGCCTCTGCTCAATTGCTAAAAAGGTATTTCCAACCTTACAACGTTACTCCTTTGTTTGTGAAGCAGCAGAGTTCCTTTTATATTTCTAAAATTTTTCCCTCCATCTCCTTAGCAGGTTTTGCCATGTCAAGAGCTGCGAAGAGGTAACACATCTACTTGCTTAGAAAGTGTGAAAATCAAAACCAACCCTAGAAAACTATAGAGAGGAACATGAATAAACAGCACTAAGCATGCAATCTTCTTAAACAAGTGGGTAAACAAGCTCAGGGAATTAGCAAGCTTGGCAACACTGTTTGTTGTGCTGCTAGAACTATCCTGTAATGAATTACAATGATTAGTACCACCAGACAAAGTGGTTCAGTTTCACAGAAAATTTTCGCAGCCTTCTGTCATTAATCTTACCTGGGTTTATTACTAGCACTGTCACTTGCAGCTTTGGTAGCTAAACTCCTTAATATGCAATCTGTACGGGCAGCTTAGCGTTCGTTTCCCATAGCAGAACACACGTACTGAGGGTGCCATGCATGCCGTATCTTGCATAGGCTTGTTTAAAGAGAAAGGAGGAGAGATTGCAAGCTGTGAGCGTCCTAGAATGTAACTTCAGATTTAATATTCCCCAAGGATAGTGTTTTCTAACCATCACACATGTAACAGGGCTGCTCAGTCAAATACTTGGGTAGAAATATGAATATTCTCAGGTGCCAGTATAAACAATCAATTCTAAGCATTATACTATGATAATAACTGTTTACAATCACGTATTTCATTTGTATGTTCCAAAATAATTCTATAAAGCACTTTATATATTATTCTGAAATTATTTCCATACTCTCTTTCACAAACTTCATAACCACTAAATATCCTGTAAGACAAAGCAAACAAGGTTTTGTGTCTCTAAGGTGAAAGCATGCTTTTCTTTTCACTTTGCAGGCAGTACTCACTAGCTCCAAGGAAAGACGGGATTTCTTTTCCATCTGCAGCCTCTAAGGAGGAGAGCAACCTGCCTGATCAGGAGTGATAACTCAGAAAATAAATTATCTGTTTCATAATATTAAGCCTCAGAAAGAACAGAGATAAGAACTGGGAGGGGCTCCAGTGGTGAGAAGCAGATGTGAGGTGTACAGTGCTGTGGTCTGCCCATGGTGCTGCTCACCCTCCTCCCCATTTAAGCTCAGTGAAGGGGCCTGGCTCATCCTACTCTAACACAAACAGTTAAAAGAAATCGCATTAATTGCATCTTTAAGTGGTGATGATTAAAAAGAGAGTGTAACTAGTCTGGGACACATACCAGTATAAACACCCTTGAGATTTACATTTGGTAAAGTAAGTCCTTTGTCTTCATCTCCCTGCCTCAGTTACAGGCACTGAGTGTTCTTATACCCACATGCAAGATGCAGTCATCTCTCAAATGCATATATATATATGCACAGGATGTTCAAAGGGTTATATTCTCTATTCATCTCTCTCAGTCTCTCTCCCTGCCCTTGCACACACATACACACACAAACAAAAACAGACAAGTCGTGGTAGTAAAAAAGAAACAGAAAACAACAACAACAAAAAAAATCCCACAACATACTTTGCATAAATACATACACAGACATGCATGATTTTGCCACAAATATATCTACCTGTTTTCTTGGCTGGCAAATTACTTCTTTTTGTCATCTTTAAAAGGCAGGTAAGTCAAAGTATAGACACCACTGTGAAAATAATTAAGCAATCTCTCAGTCTAAAGAGTGAGAGATAGGCCAGCAACTTGTCCTAAATATAAACATGTGCAAAAGCAATATAGTCACTTTGGTAAAACGTATTGTAGACAGACATCTAGACAGAGATTTTATTTGAGACATAAATGCTACATGACAAAACATAAAATATTCAAATTCAGATTTTCTTTCAAAGCAGGCAATAAAACCCATGACTTTAAAAGGGGTTTGGATTATTTCAATTAATTCATGTTTGAACATCAACTATTTTTTTATTTAGGTAGTCATTCGTTATACTGAATTATAAATTGAACTTTCAAACACAGTGAAATGTATGTGGTTTATTGTACATTGCAATACAGGCAAACGACTCTATGGTGAAATATTTAACTAAGAATTTTTCTGTGATTAAGGCTGATTTGCCAGCCACCTTGAGGCACAGGTTCCCACAGGGCTGGAAAGGCAAAGTTCACCTCCCTCATTTCTCTGCCTGAGGGATCAACTACAGAGGGGTCAGCTGGAGTCCTGCACTCAATTATGATTTCTGTAGATGCAAGAAAAATGCCAATCTAGGGGCTGGGAGTGTCATTATTCTCCCCCCGTCCCACCCACTTCAGACTTACATATATAAACTGTATCTTACATCCCTGTGTTCTTCTGTAGCATCAGAAATGAGCTGTTTGTCAGGAGACACAACAGGATTTGTTCCCTCTCTCAGTGCACAATAGCCCAGGCGAGTGCCGCTCAGTTCATGGAGCGCAACTATCCAGCAAAGTCCCTCTCTCCTCCTTCCCTGTTGTGTTTCAGCCTTGCCTTACCCTTCTCCACCTGCTACCTTTGTTTCAGCATTAAGTTAAACTCTACCTGTAGGGTTAGTTAAGTCCTGTCTCTGAAACCATGACACCAAAGTAGGACCTGTTTGGAAAAGTTCGTGCCGTTCCCTGGCTCTAAAATTGTAACAATCATTGTCCACTCACAAAGTGTTACATGGAAAGTTTTGTTTGAAGTATACTGTGTTATGTTAAACTTTGATGTTTCTCTTTCCCCAAAATACAATACCACTGAATTAATATTTAGTTTGATTCTCCTTGGAGGTCAGAAGAGGGACAATAACCAAAGATTCATTCATCAACCTAAAACCTTTTAAAGGTATCATTATCATTTGATTTCTACAGTAATAGCTTTTGATCATATGACTGCGCATCTTCTTCCTTCCACCATGACTGAATCCAAATATCTTACTAACCTTAAGTGAAGTTAGCAAGCCTTCTGATTTGGACTGCTCTCATCCTGCAGGCAGCAGAAAAATTACTCTTCTTATACTTCCTAACCTTCTGCTTCTTATTTTTCACTCCTATTAAAAAAACAAACTAAATTTGTTTGGATTTCAATTGCAAAGAGACCAGTACAGGGAGACAAATCATGAAGATGCTAAACTGTTTTTGCTGCTCTAGACCTTGTTTTCTTGTCTAGTGGTAACTGCAGCCCTTCTTCAGTGGTATTAGGCATATTCATAAATGATATGAGAAAGGGGGTAGCAGTACATTGAGAGAGTTTGCTGCTATTATGAGGCTATGCAAAGCACTATGCAATAAAATGGCAGATGAAATTCAACAGAGATAAACACAAAGCTATGAATCTATGGAAAAATATACCATAACTTCACACATACAATGAAGGACTCTAGGATGCCTTCAGGAGTGACATCTCCAGGCTGTGACAGACAGTTCCACAAAAACACTGTCGACATGCTCAGTAGTAGCACAAAAAATGAGTTAAATATTAGGAATAACTAGAAAGGCAATAAAAAAACAAAAGAGAAGCTAGACTACTACCTTATATATCCATGGCTTGCCCACACTTTGAATACTGCAAGTTGTTCTGATCCCCTCATCTCAGAGAAGGTCCAGCTGAATTGGAAAAAGCTCTGAAGGCAGCAAGAGAGATGAAAGACAGCTTTGCAGTGAGGAACAAGGAACTGCTGCTTAGTGTAGGATTCTTCAGCCTGGAACAGAGACAACCTGGTTTATGGCAGGGGTCTGCAGAGCCAGAAGTGGCGTGGAGAGAGCGAGCAGGGGTTGGCTGCTCAATGTCTCTCCTCGTACAAGAACCAGGGGCCATCTCAGACGAAGCTGGTAGGAGCCAGGGTCAGCCTGAACAAAAGGAAGGGGTTCCTCCTGCAGTGGATAGAAATACTTCCCAAAGCATAATGGGCATGTGAGAAGGTGTTTTACCAAACAGACAAAGACTAGCAGAATCAAAAAACTTTCTAAACAGAAAATAGTTGGAATACGGGAGACTATTAAGTGGAGGTATCATACATACATATATGCCTCTTCTTCTTTGTCCAGAGGCCACTCCTGGAGACCAGATTCTGGGGTGGATGGACCTTTGGCCCAAACTGGTACAGTGACTCTTATATTCTGCATACATCTTCATTCACTTAGTAAATTGTGTTACACAGCTCTACTGCCAGCCAGCCCACAAAACAACACGATTCGGTACTGGGTGCCAGGTCCACCAAACCCAAAATGCTGTTTCCAGCCTGTGTTGGCCAACAGTGATTGCTGTGACTGCTTTCCTCCAAAGGGAACTGTCGTGGTTTAACCCCAACCAGCAACTAAGCACCACGCAGCCACTTCCCCCTCCCCCCTCCCAGTGGGGTGGGGAGGAGGAAAAAAAAAGTAAAACTCGTGGGTTGAGATAAGAACAGTTTAATAACTAAATTAAAATAAAATACACTACTAAGAATAATAATAATAATAATAGAATAATAATAATTGTAATGAAAAGGAATATAGCAAAAAAAAAAGAAATAAAACCCAAGAAAAGACAAGTGATCCACAATGCAATTGCTCACCACCCGCTGACCGATGCCCAAGCAGCGATCTGCCCCTCCTGGCCAACTCCCCCAGTTTATATACTGACTGGGCATGACGTTCCATGGTATGGAATATCCCTTTGGCTAGTTCAGGTCAGCTGTCCTGGCTATGCTCCCTCTCAGCTTCTTGTACACCTGCTTGCTGGCAGAGCAGGGGAAACTGAAAAATTCTTAAGTTAGGATAAGCGCTACTTAGCAACAGCTAAAACATCAGCGTGTTATCAACAGTATTCTCACACTAAATCCAAAACACAGCACTGTACCAGCTACTAAGAAGAAAATTAACTCTATCCCAGCCAAAACCAGGACAGGGAACAGCATAAGAACAGGGTAAGCACAATATCGTTCTTACCCAAAATAATGTCCAGCAAACTGTAATTCAGTGTCTTCCCAATCACTGTTGGTATTTTTGGTTTCTTTGGCTCACATTGGGTTGTTCTTCCATTGACTTCTTCAGCCATTAACAAAAAGCAACCAGGAAAACTCTTAGCAGCTATTATTTCATTCGATTTTGAACATTTAAGACTTCTCAGGGAATAATGCACAGTTATCGCTTAGTCAATTTAACACTAGTGTCTCTATGCCTAGGCTGTCACATACTAATGACATATACATATACCAGTATGTATATACTAATATGTATGTAGTAATGACATATATATAAAAATAATACTCTTTCATAAAATGGCTGGCTTCTATCCTTATAACCTTGTGGTAGCAACTACAAGAACTGTAATATATACAATAATTACTTAGAAAAATATTGATTTGCTTTTGTTATTAAATTCCAAGAGCTGTTTAACATAAAAATAGCCACAGTAAAAGAAATAGACTTACTTACTGGGACCCAACCTTTTAAAAAATTCAAGCTGCTTAAAATCAAATTACTTTAGTCAAAAGTTACATTGTGTTACATGTAAGGAAAAAAAAAAAAATTGTCCAAATTGTTACCCTTAATGATTAGACACAGAAGAAATTAACAATTTCTCTAATTTAAAAATATTAAGAAGTAGCTAATTTATTAGTTGGATGCCTTCACATGGTAAAGGAACACAAATTATATCCTCCTCCCAATATTTATAGTGAAATGAGAAACCTGACAAAGTATATATGTAGAAGTTACCAGTGGGCACACTGATAGAGATAGACAACACAGAGATAAAATTAAAATCAGTATGGTCATTTTACTTCTCACATGGCAAAAAAAGACAGAATTTCTATGTTCCTTTGACATTTGCTTTAGTTCAAGACTGGAACAATCGTATTTTATTTGCACAGGCATTGGCAGAAAGCACATTTTACACTTGCTTTTGCAAGTGTTCACACTGGCATACCACAGGCTTCACAATTCTTATTCTTTCAGGTCCTTCTCTGCACCCAGCCAAGCAGGAAACAGAAATATTTCCTTTAAATTTGCGTCCAGTCACAAACACATAAGAATATTTAGGGGACTTGGTTTTCAATGGCCACTGCAAAATGTTTTCCAGTCATAACGTAACAGAAACTAACGCTCCAAAACAGTACGCAGCAGCTTTGCCTGGCAGAAGCTGGCAGCTGCCTGACAGCTGCCTGTACTCAGCGGTGGCGGCTAATTTTGTCACATGCATTATTCACTATGAGCTACCACCAACTTATTTGGTTATGTCGTCAGTGATTAAGTTCTGCTACCAGACGCACTTTAAACAGGTTTTCTTAGAAACAGTTCCCTTTGCAATTGGATTGGGAAGAATACCTGATAGATAGGAGTACAGTAGCTGTCACAACCAGTTAAGGCAGTGGCCCATCTGGGTCAGTGTCCTGACAGTAACTGTTCCCCAGGGCAGAGATTTATCTCCATCATCATAAATTAGTTTGGTTTAAGTTACACAGTTTAAATGTCTAAGGCAGCAAGACTTCTGGTTGCCTTAAGAGCATGAATCAGAATCTCTGCAGAGGTAAGCTGGTGAGCATGTGTACATCACATCGCTAATGTGAAGTCTCCAGGGGCTTTACGCTTTAACAGTGCTTTTTCAGAGCATTATTATTAGCAATGCAGTAACTCCAGCAGATCTCAAATGGGGCTAGAATCTTATTGTCCTAACACTGTACAAAATTTTTTGAAAGGCACTCTACACCCAGAAGCTCTTATGCCATAAATTGGTTAGAAAGGCAAGGGAGAGGAGGGTGGCAGAATTCCAGATCCTTGTCTGAAAGCACTTACTTAAGTTTTCACTAAAAAAAAATCACAATGAAATAAAATTCATTCACTCGGTACAGTGTCTGAGGTTGAGTGCTCCTAAGCACAATTTTTTGCACTCCGGACCACAAGATAATATTTTACACTACCCATTTTTATTTTTTAAAAAAAATTTGTTCCTTAAGATCCTATTGTTACAATAAAAAACCTAATTCTTTATCTTTAATATGCGCAGATCAAATAGCCTTTAATAATATCATTGCTTTAACAGAATGAACTGGATTAGTAAACACAGGTCATCTTTAAATTTACTAAGCAATATCTCCATGAAAGGAAGAACTTTTTCCAGTATATCATACCAGAAGAATTTTTCACTTCTAATGAATAATTTTCACAAGCATACATGATTCAAAACAGATAGGCACTTTTGCCTCAACACAAGACTGTTGAATGATGGCAAAACATGGCAGCAGAAAAGAAGCAATTTATCCTAACACCCTCCTTGATGCAAGGTGAATGAGTGGAAGGAAAAACTCCTAATGTCTGCCATGGATGACCAACACTAGCAAGCAGAGATTCTGGAGATATAAATATACATCAGATATAGAGTACTAAATAACATTTTCTCTCATTTAGAGAGCAGGTTTGAGCTTCAGAGAAGTGATGATAAAAGTCAGCAATTTGCAATGTAGTTTCAAGTAAAAAAAAGAAAATTGAGATGGATACAGACTGCCTCCATTCAGGTTTTGAACAGTAATTGGCAAGGAGTATTTATCTCAATTTGATTGCAATGGTCAACACTTAAAAAACACAGCAATCTTTGTTTACCGTGTACTGAAGAAGGTTATTATGAGAGGTAGGATCTTCCTCCAGGGTTAAAAAATGGTGAATTGGTTCAGAGTATTTTGTGCTAAAGTCACACCAACATGTCTTCCCTCTGTGAATGTTCCTATAACAAATGCTTTACGAAAGCGATTGTCCTTTCAGTCTGGGGTGTCTCACTAAGAAGCCAGTTGTGTTTCTTATTATGCTACCCAGCTTTTACCCGAACTGGCTTTCCTCCTTGCAATGAAGAGTGGCAGGTGCCCCTAGAGGACAATTATTCTCATCTATCTCACATAAACTAACTTGGGATACAACAAATCATCCTCTGGAGGTGTCTCTCTCCACTGCTATGAAGGGAGCCTGGATGACTAAGACTAAATAGAATTATATTGGGTTTGCGTGGCAAGGTTTTGGTAGTGGGGGGGGGCTACAGGGGTGGCTTCTGTGAGAAGCTGCTAGAAGCTTTCCCTATGTCCGATAAAGTTAATGCCAGTGGGTTCCAAGACAGACCCGCCGCTGGCCAAGGCCGAGCCCATCAGCAACAGTGGTAGCGCCTCTGGGATAACATATTTAAGAAAGGGAAAAGAAGTTACAGGGGAGTTGCAGTTGCAGCCAGAGAGAGGAGTGAGAATATGTGAGAGAAAGAACTCTGAAGACACCAAGGTCAGTGAAGAAGGAGGGGGAGGAGGTGCTCCAGGCACCGGAGCAGAGATTCCCCTGCAGCCTGTGGTGAAGACCATGGTGAGGCAGGCTGTCCCCCTGCAGCCCATGGAGGTCCACGGTGGAGCAGATATCCACCTGCAGCCCGTGGAGGACCCCACACCGGAGCAGGTGGATGCCCGAAGGATGCTGTGACCCTGTGGGAAGCCCGTGCCGAAGCAGGCTCCTGGCAGGACCTGTGGCCCCGTGGAGAGAGGAGCCCATGCTGGAGCAGGTTTGCTGGCAGGACTTGTGACCCCATGGGGGACCCACGCTGGAGCAGTCTGTTCCTGAAGGACTGCACCCCATGGATGGGACCCATGCTGGAGCAGTTCATGAGGAACTGCATCCCGTGGGAAGGACTCACGTTGGAGAACTTTGTGAAGGACTGTCTCCCGTGGGGGGACCCCATGCTGGAGCAGGGGAAGAGTGTGAGATGTCCTCCCCCGAGGAAGAAGGAGCATCAGAGACAACGTGTGATGAACTGACCGAAACCCCCATTCCCTGTCCCCCTGCGCCGCTCGGGGGGGTAAGGTAGAAAGTTCGGGAGTAAAGTTAAGCCCGGGAAGAAGGGAGGGGTGGGGGGAAGGTGTTTTTAAGATCTGGTTTTATTTCTCATTATCCTACTCAGATTTGACTAGTAATAAATTAAACTAATTTTTCCCCAAGTCGAGTCTGTTTTGCCCGTGACGGTAATTGGTGAGTGATCTCCCTGTCCTTATCTTGACCCACGAGCCTTTCATTTTATTTTTTCTCCCCTGTCCAGTTGAGGAGGAGGAGTGATAGAGCAGCTTTGGTGGTCACCTGGCATCCAGCCAGGGTCAACCCTCCACAAGAATCTTAGAATGGTTTGGGTTGGAAAGGACCTCTAAAGATCACCTAGTCCACCGTCCCTGCCATGGACAGGGACATCTTTCACTAGATTAGGTTGCTCAGAGCCCCATCCAACCTGACCTTGAATATTTCCAGGGATGGGACATCTACCACCTCTCTGGGCAACCTGTTCCAGTGTCTCACCACCCTCATTGTAAAAACCTTCTTCCTTATATCCAATCTAAATCTACCCTCTTTCAGTACAAAACTCTTGCCCCTTGTCCTGTCACTACAGGCCCTGGTAAAATATCTGTCCCCATCTTTCTTGTAAGCCCCCTTTAAGTATTGAAAGGCCGCAATAAGGTCTCCCTCGAGCCTTCTCTTCTCCAGGCTGAACAATCCCAACTCTCTCAGCCTTTCCTCATAGCAGAAGTGTTCCAGCCCTTTGATGATTTTCATGGCTCCAACAGGTCCATGTCCTTCTTGTACTGGGACTCCAGAGCTGAACGCAGTACTCCAGGTGGGGTCTCAAGACAGCAGAGTAGAGGGGCAGAATCACCTCCCTCGACCTGCTGGCCACGCTTCTTTTGATGCAGCCCAGGATACGATTGGCTTTCTGGGCTGCAAGTGCACATTGACAGTTAATGTCCAATTTTTCATCCACCAGTATCCCCAAGTCCTTCTTCGCATAACTTCTAGATGGCTAAAGTCAAAGTAGAAGCAATACCATCTTACTGAGCTGTTCTTAACAGTCCCTCTGTTACAGGCAAACATTCAGGGCCTGTGCTGTTACTGACCACCAGCGTCCCTCAGGCACATGCAAGTCGTCAAAGTAATAAAATGCTGCATGGTATGGGAGTTTCACATGGAAATGTTGAGGTTCCAAGGAGGCAGAAATAGCCCTGGATGCCATTTTCTTTGCATACCAATGTCACAGCACAAAGAGATGTGGGTGGTACATGCTCAGGCAAACACACAATCACTTTAATCTTTCTATCTAGCACTGAGCACATGGGGATGCAAGCTTACCATGCTCGCTAGCCAAACAAGCACCTGCTTTCTCCAGGGCAACCCCAGGTGAAGCATGTGTACCCTTTCTTCACTGCCACTCATACCTGCAGACGTGCAGGTGCTATAAACCCATCTCCCAGTCACTCTCCATGATAACACAACACAATCCACATCAGAAGGAAATTACCATTTTTGCCATGTTTGTTCAGGTTCACGTTCTTTGTGCCTGTATGGTTAAAACAGGAAGAAATTCAATACAGCTAGACGTAATTTTATTGCCATCCTCGTAATTTTACTGGCTCAATAGAGCATCCAGAATATGAGAGTGGCTGAATATAAAGTTATTCTTTATAAAAAAAACAGATTCTGAAGATGCATTCTCCCCATGGTATTCCTCTATGACAGTCCCAAGCACTAAATTGGCTATTAAACATTGCCTACTGTTTGTTTCACTTTGGCAAACAATTATCGTACCTATCCATTCATGCACTTTGTTACCAGCTTTTTCCAGGGATGGGTGGCAACATGGAAATCATCTGATATGCAAAGTAATCCAGGACATACCCTATGTCTCATCAAAGGATGCTGCATGAGATTACAAATTCAGTCACAGTTAACTGTGAAGGAGTTTATCTGCATTTCTAAACGCTATCCCAATTTTTAAGATCCTGAAAACAAGGAATAGATGCTGAATACGTACATGCCAATGTAAGAAACCTAACAACACAGTACAAAAAAACCCAATGTGGAAAAGAACTGTAGCAGCACAATGCAAAGGAAAATTAGAGAGGCACCACCTATAGAAGGGCTCCTCTGACAAATCCTCTATGCTACATGTTGTGCATAGGCACTATCTTATGTCTTCTTGACTCAGGCAACAAAACTACAAAATTTTGCTGAATAAAGTCCATACCCTACTTGCTACTTTGTCCCCCTCCACCTGATCAAGGCAGTACTTTTTCAAACATTCAGACAGACACTCATGAGGTCCAACCTTGATTTATTCAAATACATCTGGCGGTATGGTAGATGCTTAAACAAATAAGCTGTGCACTTCCAAAGAATGCCACTGAAAATGGCACTCAGTTTTCTTAGTCTTTTTAACCTGAGTTATGCAGTGATGAAAATAACTGAACCAGCTCAAAGTGCTGGGGATAAAATGCTGAAAAATAAAGATTCAGTTCACACAGAAATGCTACAGTAGTTCCAGATTTGCCATTTGAAGAGAAAGAGTAAGATTTCCTTTCTCGTTTTGCCACAGCAAGACATTAGTGACATTTAGAAAAAATGATCATTCCTGAACAAGGCAGTTATGTTACAATACAGTTTACAACATTGAGATTTATTTTGGCTTGAGGCGAAGTTAAGATTAAAGAGATGGTGCCGCTAAGACTACAAAGGCTCATAAAACACTAAGTCATTATCATGACCTTAATATAGAACTTAGGATTCAAGACATCAGTGGTTGTAATAGTCTTATATTCATTTAAAATTCAGCTTCAGTTTGTCACAGTCCCCTTTTAGTTTTGATCTAAACTACCCTGAACTTTAGCTGCACAAAGTATTTATTATTTCTTTATTAGCTGCAAAATTCACAAGGTCCAAAGGTGGGAAGCATCAAGTCCCTGAGAAATCCAAGAAGCAACTGCAGTATTATCCAGGCAGTCCTCTTGTGCTGCCTTTTTATTGTAGAAGGTCAATTTACAACATAATAGAAAACAGAATTACTACAATTTCAGGCTTGCCATGCAGTAATACATTTGCAGTGTGTGGAAGACTGAGACAAATTTTCACACCACAACCTTGCAGTCATTAATAAAGAAGATTGTGGTCTCTGTTTGTCAATGTGTGTTGCTCTCACAAAATATCAAATCAGCTTTTCCTTGAGGATGGAGGGAGCAAAATGAGTTTGGCCTGTGGATGCTCTTGGTTTCAAGTCTGTAAAGAGCATTATGCTAGAAAACTTAAACTTTTGCACCTTCTGTTTGAAGGTCACCCTCAGTCTGGTAATTATTAAATTGTAGTGATTTGAATGTTCCAGTCAGAACCCTGGATTCACCTGTATTCCCACAAAAGTAAGGATTGTTTTTGTGGGGCAAAACTGCACAAGCAAAAGATAGGTCAGTCTTCTGAAAGAAGGAAAAAAAAAAAAAAGTCTAATGTTTCTGTAATGCAAATATAATCAACAACAAAAGCTTGGTGAAAAACAAACATTTGCTGGCCCCTGGGCAATGACTTTGTTGGAGGGAAGGGACAGGCGTACACCAACCTGGAAAACCTGAGGCATCAGGACCAACAGATATTTACTCTTATTACTTTTCATCTGGCAGGCAAACAGTGGAAGCATTAGCATATATGTGAAATGCAGACCATAGGTGGCAAGCAAAAAGACTATATGACAACCCTCATGTCATAAGATATGGGTTTCTAACCACAGTTACAAGGAATTTTGCAAGAGGGTTTTTGCTTTTTCAAGAGAAATTATGAAAGCTGCTAACAGAATCCCAGCCACTATAGAAATACATCCATATTTATACCCTTAAGCTAATACATACAAAGCAGATGTTTCCAATGGGAACAGGAGACATTATAGTAAAGGTTTCCCAGAAGCATGCTGCTGGAAAAAAGGAGGCTCCTGAATCCAGTATAACCCAACAGCTTGTCTCTCTGGCTAGGATTTCCTGACAACACTACTCATTTTCTCCGACTTTCTTCCTCGTCAGATTGCTAGCATGATTTTGCTTTGGTGTGGCCTCATAATGTGTTCCCCCCTCACAAATACTATCTTTCCAGGGTAATGCAGTGGATCTTCAACTTAAGGGTAACTTCTCCACCCTCAAATCTAATTAGGCGGCCAAACCTTCTCAAAATATAGCCAGTGCATGTCTGTGGGGTTCAGCAGCCAGAGACTCCTCCATAGCCACAGCTTCCACCTGGGGAGCAGTATGTCAAGTCTTGCATGGGAAGGAGCACCCATGAGAAACAGATCTAGACCGTATTTTTTATTCAGCTTCAAAACCAGCAGGTTTTCAGAAGCAGGAGGAAATAACTCAGCCAAGTGCCTGTTCTTCAACAGATACATTTGCGAAATATGAGTTACAGCAAAAAGGTAACTCGAGTGGCCAAGTCCAGTTTTACCTCTTTCTGGTTTTCCCTTTTTATTTATACCACTTTTTATTCGCCTCACCCCCTCTCCCACTCTATTTGCTGCAATGCGTACTTTCACACAGGAGTGAAAAATGGAAGCAATCAAAGGGTCATCCAAGGATCAAAAGCCTTAACCTGTTGTTTTCAAGTTTTATTTATGTTTATTAAACTTTCCCAACTCATTTCATTATTTTTCTGCTTACCCACCCTGCCAAACACCTCTTTGGTGGATAATAAAATAATTCAAATAACAGAAAAATAGACATCTGATCCAATTTTTCTTGGCAGGCAAGCAAGAGAGGGAAATACCAGATAACTATGGAAAAAGAAAAGAGATTATTGTACATCCACAAGCATTTTGTAAACCTAAAGACCTCACTATCTAGTGATCTCTACTTCCTTCTAGGTGTTCCAAGCCTTCAGAAAACTACATGATGTATATGTATCAGGGCATAAAATCTTATTCTCTCTGTGCCTCTGAGTACCTGTCCATGTAAGCTACCACAACTCATCAAATTTAGAAGTCTTGGGTTTTAAATGGCTTATAAAGAACAAAGATGGAAAGTGTCAAAACTGATATCAGTAAATATTCTTCACAAAGGAAGGTGGGGGAGAGTCGCTATGCCCGGTTATGACGCTATTAATAAAAGATGAATAAATTAATTTCAGTATCTTTTCATAGTTTATTAGCAGACTGATATCTGGGACAATGTTCATTCATAGTTGCTTCACTGTTTCATGCAAACAAAGATCAGTTTTAACAAAAATAAGTCTGTCTGATCTTCTCCAATCACCTTGCCTTATTAGTAGTATGTAATTTCCCACCCTCACCTCACGGTGCTGTTTCTGTTCCCTGACTGAAAAAGGTGTTGTCTTAATAAGCAGAGTAACAACATGTTTGAAGAGCTGGACTTTGGTCACTGAAAGGACCCAAGTATTTTGGAAACCCACTGACTTCCTTCAGATTAGGGTTGCACCTCTTGACCTAGGCTATCCTCTGTAGATCATCATTAGGTTAATGAGGTTGCAGGCACCATTTTCTTTCCATCACAGTTGCATAATTCATGGGAGGGAGTATCAGGCTGTGCAGCTCCAGCCTGAGAACCCCTGACTAGACAGGTTACTTACCTCTATTCAAAGGTACCTGGAAAAAGGGACTATTACAGGTGTGGTTTCTCCATTTTATCCCCTTGAGCCCCCGGCAGAGCACAACCCCCAGGGGCAATGCAGATGCTTGCACAGCAGCTCCCAGCTACAACCCCTTGCAGGGTAAGCGCTTTGCACCCTGCTGAAGGGAGAAGTGCTGCTGGCATCTTTCAAGCACAGCTGGTAATTCTGTTAGCCTCTAATTAACACCTCCATCACCATTCACCCGAATCTCTGTTATAAGCAAACTGAGAAACATAGGGGGGAAATGTATACTCCTGCTTGGGTCGATCAGAGTCAGTGGAATATTGAAAAAAAATCTGCCCCTTTTATCTGCCTGTCTGAGTGGTACAGTTACTATAGAGCTTGAGAAAGAAAATTTTTTCTGCTCACAGCGACTCTTTTCAGCCCTGATTCTTTCAACGCCCAAGTCTGATACAACTCTTGAGTTGACTATATCATGTTTACATCTAAGAAGGGCTGTCTTTTTAGTGCATTGTATTAGGTTTGGGGAAAAAAACACCATGAAACATACACAATAGTGTCAAATTGATTACACCCTTATAAACTCCAAAATATATTTTTGGCATTTTCCTGTATTTCACTGATATAAAGACTAGGCTTTGGCTGTATGTCTCTAATCTCCAGTCTTGTAACAACCATTAAAATTAGCTGTCTAAAAAGTATGGGCTTTCACGCATTAGCATTTTCAAATGCTTTATAGTCATTTTATAGGCTGAAATTTGGGTAAACAGATTGACTTTGAATTTTGGAGCATGCCAGCTGCTTTCCATTCAGGCTAATTGAAAGAAGAGACAAACATGACTTTAGCTTCAGCTGAAACAATGGAAAACTGCCTGTGGATTAGATCACAAGCAAACCTTGACCGTACAGAGTTTGTAACAAGTGCAAGGGCAGGGGATTCAAGCAAGTGCAGCTCTTCACTTACAGTTAAAGCAGCTTGTGATTTTGCCTCTACTTGGCCTGAACAGAAGGTGGCTGGTATGAGCAGCAGCCTTCAAGCCACTCATGCAAGAAGTTTTATGGTTTGCCAGTCTGGTAATATTGGTTATATAATCTTAAGGCTATATAACCTTAACTGGGGTGTGTAAGACAAAGGACAGGCAGGAGACTGGAATGTAAGCAAAGGAACAATCTTCTGCCATTTCTAAACAGAGAAACTGAACATTCACCAAAAGGGTCTGTAAGTACATGGGTTTGCATCTGAGTATTACTCGTCATCACTACTGGTTTTTCAACTCCTAAGGGAGTCAACCCTCAAACCTCTGACTATGATACTAATGATACAATATTATTCAGAGCTCTGTATCACAAGGAGCTGAGCAGGATTTTAATGATCTTGCAAAATCTCTTATTTCCACTATCACCATATAAATATGAATTCAGGCAGTGGGGGGGATTGTGTTTACACCGTCAGGTTTCTGTCTCTTCCTCCCCTCCAAGCACTGACGGCAGGGAGGCAAAAGAAAGAAGTTATTTATTTTAGAAAGAGGTCTTAACCAGAGTAAATCACCAGGTTGATTTTTTTCCCATTCAGAAATTCTCTATCCCAAGATAAGGTTTGTCAATATTTCAGAAATTATGGTATGGTTGCTCTGTGATTACAGTCACTGAGGGAACAGAATAAAGCAATGCAGTTATGTGTCAGCTGTGAAATGGAAAATGTTAAACAAAGAGTTTTGGAGTTTGAAATTATCCCAGAAAAAAGTGTTGCATGCAATGAGAATCAATTGCTTTAAAAAAAAGTACAAGAAATGGAGTCCAGCCAAACTAATCATTGCCAAATCCTCTGGAAATTCAACCATCTAACCTATTCCTAAAAGTAAAAATGCTCATGTGGCAGAGAGAGGACAAATTTTGGTGGATGTTTTTTCCTTGAAAGGACTATGGGGTTTTTAATGACATAATCTTGGTCTTTCATCCAGCAGCAATATCCAAAATATCTCCAAGAACACCATAATTGCACTCATTTGCTAACACTTGAGCTTTCTAGAGAATAGACCTTGGGCTTGTAAGCTGACTTTTTCCATCCTAATGAGGGGTATGAGGTGCTCATTCACTATATTTAGTCATTTTACAAAATATCAGGACAGCATCATTCATCTGAAGCTACAGTATGTAAGTTGTGCGCAGCTGTGTAATTACAAGTAATGATTATTCTGGAAACAATCAATTAATTGTTCAAGTGTTCTAACTACACATCAGCAGCTAGGCACTGGAGGTGATTCTTGAGTATCCAGTGCAACCTCAAGGAAAACACTACCTGAGAACAAGGCTGCATCGTAGACCTCCACAGCAGTTAGTGTCATGATTTGAACCTAAGTGATTAAGCAGCGCAAGTCCTGGTTATCTATATACTTACATCTGCTGGAAGAAGGTAACTTTAGCCAGGTAAGTCATGGAGGGGTTTTTGAAAATCTGCTCACTCTCAAAATTCACCATCATTTGGACTTCAGGCTCCTGATTTTTATGTATTCATACATCCCAAAAATATTGAGAAGCTTCACAGCTCTCTAATCAAATGCATTCAGACTATAAATCAGTCACAATAAGAGTCTTATGCAACTCTCAGTATGCCAAATTTCTCAATGGATATTAATAATAGGAGTAAATAACACAGCAATAAATGTAGTTCTAAACATACTAAAACCTTGCAATTCAGCTACAAGACTTGCTGTCCTTTCACACTAATACCCAACTTTCAAGAAACAACATTATTCAGAAGGAATTGCAGCGCTTCAAGCATGGTTGGCCGAGTGATAAATCAGGCCAGTGAAGCCATCATTGAAACAGACAGTCCACGCTCTAACAGAGGAGCTTTATTCAAGTCGTAAACAATTATGTAAAAATAAGAAGCTTTGTAGTCCGCATTAACAAGATCTCACCAATCTTTTGGCCAGATATCTGGGGAGTCTTGGGAACGTGAAGACACTATATGTAAGAAATCCATGCAGGTTCAGTTTCTTTACATTCAAAATGATCACAGGGTCTTTATTGCTGTCACCTTTTACAGTATCCAGATCTTTGAGTCTGGTAACACCTCCATTTTACTCAGAAGTTGCTTTTTCTACCTCAGCTGCAACATCCTTTCTGTTTTCTTTCCAAGGACACTTTCCTTGGCTTCCTTTATCTCCTTCTATTCTGCTTAGGGAGTTTTAAATCACACAGTGGTAGCTATTCTTCCCATTACTTTTTATGGTTCAGTCATCAGTTCCTCATGCAAACGTGCTGCCAATGACAGACTACTTGGCCTAAAATCCTCTCTCTGATGGCCCTCTTAGGATAAAGGTGATTTGGGGACCATCCAAGTCAAGGTCTGGCATGGTAAGTGCCTCCACCACTCAGCATTTCCAGGGATGCAGCCAATAGCAGAGCTAAAAGTTCTTTCTGGCATGTGCCCTTGATCAGCACAAGAAACACCTACACAGTCTTAGTTCTTTGGACAGGTCGCCAGTTTAGCACTTTTCATCACTCAGCCAGCAATCACACCATGTCTTGGGTTTGCATGGCAAGGTTTTGGTAGCACGGGGGGGGGCTACGGGGGGGGGGGGGGGGGGGGGGGGAGAAGCTACTAGAAGCTTCCCCTATGTCTAACAGAGCCAATGCCAGCCGGCTCCAAGACGGACCTGCCGCTGGCCAAGGCCGAGCCCACCAGCAACAGTGGTAGCGCCTCTGGGATAACGTATTTAAGAAGGGGGGAAAAAACTGTCCTACAGCAACTGCGCCAGAAAGAGGAGTGAGAATATGTGAGAGGAACAACTCCGCAGACACCAATGTCGGTGAAGAAGGAGGGGGAGGAGGTGCTCCAGGCACCGGAGCAGAGATTCCCCTGCAGCCTGTGGTGAAGACCATGGTGAGGCAGGCTGTCCCCCTGCAGCCCATGGAGGTCCATGGTGGAGCAGATATCCACCTGCAGCCCATGGAGGACCCCACGCCAGAGCAGGTGGATGCCCGAAGGACGCTGTGACCCCATGGGAAGCCTGCACTGGAGCAGGCTCCTGGCAGGACCTGTGGCCGCGTGGAGAGAGAGGAGCCCACGCTGAAGCAGGTTTGCTGGCAGGACTTGTGACCCCATGGGGGACCCATGCTGGAGCAGTCTGTTCCTGAAGGACTGCACCCCGTGGAAGGGACTCACACTGGAGCAGTTCGTGAAGAACTGCAGCCCACGGGAAGGACTCACGTTGGAGAACTTTGCGAAGGACTGTCTCCCGTGGGAGGGACCCCATGCTGGAGCAGGGGAAGAGTGTGAGGAGTCTTCCCCCTGGGGAGGAAGGAATGGCAGAAACAACGTGTGATGAACTGACCGAAACCCCGACTCCCCCTTCCCCTGCGCTGCTCAGGGGGAGGAGGTAGAGAAAATCGGGAGTAAAGTTCATCCCGGGAAGAAGGGAGGGGTGGGGGGAAGGTGTTTTAAGATTTGGTTTTATTTCTCATTATCCTACTCCAATTTGATTGCTAATAAATTAAACTAATTTCCCCAAGATGAGTCTGTTTTGCCCATGACAGTAATTGGCGAATGATCTCTCCCTGTCCTTATCTCGACCCACGAGCCTTTCATTATATTTTCTCTCCCCTGTCCAGCTGAGGAGGGGGAGTGATAGAGCGGCTTTGGTGGGCACTTCAGCAGAGCTAAAAGTTCTTTCTGGCATGTGCCCTTGATCAGCACAAGAAACACCTACACAGTCTTAGTTCTTTGGACAGGTCGCCAGTTTGGCACTTTTCATCACTCAGCCAGCAATCACACCATAGGTCATTGACATGATGTTTCCTACATTTGCATTAGCAATGCCACCACCCAGCTGGATGTTTCAGAAGCAAGAATATTCCCTGGGAATTGCTGCTTGGCTAGCACAGCCTGCTGGAATTCCACAATGTAAAGTGCATTTAGAGACTTCAGCTACCTGGATCATCCTAGAGGAAAGCCAGGAGCCTTTTGCAGCTTTGATGAATTGATGCTTTAGGATCTTTTTGGTTTAAGAACTAAAGCTTTTTGGAATGAGCCCTTGGAATGATCAGTTCTGACAACACTCATCCCACTTCAGCCTATTCACTCAGTTATCCAAATTATGAATCAATGCTTACTCTTTCTCATTCATTGTCTTGAGGAATGAAAAAAGAAAATATTAGTAAACATCACTCATGAAAATATGACACTACTGGAAATGGTCTGAGAGCAAGTGTTGTTGTATAAACACTACCGTCATTTTTATGTCTCCTAAACAATAGCTGACATGAACAATAAAATAAATGTTCCTATTGATTTCCTATCTGGTATTCTTTTTCTCTCCCAAGGCATATTATTCAAAATATATCAGCACAGATTCTCTGTGAAGAAAGAGACAACGATTCACATCAAAATATTATAGTCACTAATGGAAAGACTGTAGTTAAAGAACAGGATTTAACCTTATGAAATCGTGTCATTGTGTTTTTCTTCATTCATTGCTTCAATATGGATAACTTTCAGTTCCTCCAAAAATCAACTAATATATTTATTATTGGCATATTTTGTCAGGTACTGAGCATTTCTTAGACAGCTTAGGCATCCATAAGGCCCTGCATAAAACAAGAGTTAAAAGTCCCATTCAGTAACATAGACGTCCTCCTATCCGTCAGAGAATAAGTTTTCCTTAAATACCCAGTGAAGAATGGCTTTCTACTAAGCAAACGGCATGTTGCCTGCTTTTGCCATGCAACTCAGATTGCGTGCATTCAGTTCCTCCTGTATCTTCTCTTTCTGCTGTCTGCTCTCTCCAGGGAGAGCAGCAGCAAAGCCCTAGAAGGGCAGACTGGAGCGAGGAGCTCCTGAGGGGCTGTGGTCAGCACAAAAGTGGAACAGGGCAACTGCAGGTCCTGTGCTGCCTTATGTCATCCTGAGTGACAACCAAAAAGTGAAAGAGGGCCAATATATGATCAAATTCTAACTAATCTGTCTGCAGACTGAAGGAATAAATGTTAAAAGGCAAAAGTCAAAGACAGATGTCTAAAATTCGGCACCCGGATCCATTTTTAAAGGTATCCAAATAAAGTGCTCGAGTATCACAGATGAGGTACAGTACACCAAAGATTTACCATCTTCCCCTCTCTCCTGAACTATATCATTTAACTCAGGAGGTTTCCCATTTCCTTTGGGACCATACTGGTTTCTTTCCAGATCTATAAGGTTTTATGCTCCAAAATTAGAACAGCTGCTGCTCAGCTCCAGTGACCCAGCACTGCACTACTCAATCTGCACCTTCTTTCATTTCCTTGAGAATTACCAGTGCCAAACTAAATGGTTTGTACTAACCCCACAGTTCCCCTGTGCCCTTGGACAAGACCGGCATGACAGGCAGAGTAAGGAACTTAATGTTTCACATTTGGGTGCTTTGCTATAATTAAAATGATTCTTGTACATGAAATCTAGCTACTGGTCATAATTTCTGCTCTGTATCTGTACAGAATAGAATCATAGAATCATAGAATAGTTTGGGTTGGAAGGGACCTTTAAAGGTCATCTAGTCCAACCCCCCTGCAATGAGCAGGGACATCTTCAACTAGATCAGGCTGCTCAGAGCCCCATCCAACCTGACCTTGAATGTTTCCAGGGATGGGACATCTACCCCCTCTCTGGGCAACCTGTTCCAGTGTTTCATCACCCTCACTGTAAAAAATTTCTTCCTTATATCTAGTCTGAATCTACCCTCTTTCAGTTTAAAACCATTACCCCTTGTCCTATTGCAACAGGGCCTGCTAAAAAGTTTGTCCCCATCTTTCTTATAAGCCCCCTTTAAGTATAGAAAGGCTGCCATAAGGTCTCCCTGGAGCCTTCTCTTCTCCAGGCTGAACAATCCCAACTCTCTCAGCCTTTCTTCATAGGAGAGGTGTTCCATCCCTCTGATCATTTTTGTGGCCTTCCTCTGGACCCACTCCAACGGGTCCATGTCTTTCCTGTGCCGAGGACCCCAGAGCTGAAGGCAGTACACCAGGTGGGTTCTCACCAGAGCGGAGTGGAGGGGCAGAATCACCTCCCTTGACCTGCTGGTCATGCTTCTTTTGATGCAGCCCAGGATACAGTTGGCTTTCTGGGCTGCGACTGCACATTGTTGGCTCATGTCCAGCTTTTCATCCACCAGTACCCCCAAGTCCTTCTTGGCAGGGCTGCTCTCAATCCCTTCATCCTCCAGCCTGTATTGATACCTGGGGTTGCCCCGACCCACGTGCAGGACCTTGCACTTGGCCTTGTTGAACTTCATGAGGTTCACATGGGCCCACTTCTTGAGCTTGTCCAGGTGCCTCTGGATGGCATCCCGTCCCTCAGGCGTGTCAACTGCACCACTCAGCTTGGTGTCGTCTGCAGACTTGCTGACGGTGCACTTGATCCCACTATGTCATTGCTGAAGATATTAAACAGTACAGAGCATCCTCTAAAAGCCCTGAAGTCTTTCTCTCTCATTACCTTAGGTTAATTTTAGGCTTGCTTCCTTTACATAAAATGCATTATAGCACTGTCATTACAGAGAAGAGTACAATGTGCTTCCTATTGTCATCACTAGACAATTAACCTTAGAGCCATTTAAACCTAATTGGGGAATTTTGTTTGAACAGGTGCTTTCATACCACCATCATGGCACAGCACTTCTGATTACCATAAAAATGTCTTTTGATGGCACAACTCACTTCTTTCACAAAATTATTCTAGTTTTATATACAAAATTCAGCACTACCTTGCTTTTGAGTTGAAAAATAATATAATGGGCTCCAGGTTTTGCAATGGCTTCTCTATCCACTTGCAAAAATGTGTGCCAATGTTCCTGCCACCACCTCAAGTGAATGTACAAATAGTGAATGCACTGAGAAGTTTACAATAGAAATCCAGTAGAAATATCTAATTCTCTTTGCATGACAGTATATACGTTTAGGACTAGATCAACTATTCTAACTTTTTGCATCTGATCTGAGGAGCACCATCATTTAACTCTCTACAAATGGATAATAATAGGTAATTCCAGAAGATGAGGCAGGCCTTAGATGACTGGAATGAGATAGCTGGCACCCACATGGGTGCCTCTATAACACTGCCAGTTTTAAAGGGATAGTGGAGGACTATGCTCTTACATGAAGAACTTTGGCTAAACTTCTTGGAAAGCTAGGGTAAATCCAAGCCTTCATGGCAAACTGTAAAATACTTGTGCCAAGTGAAAATCATCTTTCTCTTTGAGATCTACTTAAATCAAATACAGACTTCAGCAGAAAATGGCCTATTAAGGGAAGCAGCTAGCCCTGTGAGTAATTCTACCCATATGGACTCAACATTATTCAGGTTTTTTGTATGCATTAGTATTGATTACATCAAAGTCTAAATGATACTTATCACTGACTTGGTTACCACACTCCAGTTCTTAACGCAGTGAAAGAAATAGCTTTTAACTCTAGCCATCTAAAAATTAAAAATACTGTTTAAAAATACTTGTATCACATTAAAAAGAATTTTAGGTTAGTCTATTCACAAAGCTAGTTTTACTTCACAGCTATAACCACTACGAAATGCTAAAATTAATATATTTAATGCCTGATTACAAAATCTTTATTTATTACTATAATCCTGTCTGATTAAAAAACTTTAAACAACTGTCAAAATTATGGTTGATTAAGTTTAGATTAACATGGTCTTCTTGCCACTAACATGTAAATTCCTCATCCAGAGAGGGCAAAAAGCTAAACATCTTCCCTTGACACCTTTACCAACAAATCCACCCTTTTCTGCCAAGCCTTGACACCAAGGATGGACAATTAGATTAGCTGAAACCTGTGAAGCCCCTTTCAGACTCCCTAGCCCCAGACCCAGTGATTCACTTCTGAGCCTTCCGTTTTCTGAAACCCTAGTTTACATTTGAATAAAGGAGTTTCTCTTGTTTGCTTACTTTTTACTAGTATGTTAGTTAAATAAAAGATATTATCTCTCCATACAAACCCTGCCTTTTTTCTACCCTTCAACCACAACAGCTATACCACTATCACAACCCTTTCCCTCTCCCAGGGCACTCCAGCCCCTCAGCCATGCAGCAGAGATGACCAGATTTCAATCTGCCTATATCCAGCATTCCAAGATCCCCAAACTGATACAGTAGGTATCATGCCAAGGAGGTCTCTCTCATTGCCTGGTAATCATTACATTGATGTGTGCTCCTCCTCCTATCAACATCAGGCCCCAGAACTGTATTTCTAAAGACCTGGATGCTGCTCCTGCTAAAGCAGTGAACTTGCACACCAAGCTAACACAGCCTTTAAAAAGTGCTTCATTTCCAGTGTACGCATATACATGTGGCATTCCTCTGCACTAACTGATTTTTAAAAGCCCAGTTTCTGACAGATGGAAGTCTTAAGCAGCTACATTCTTCTTACTTATGTGCAAAGAACCTCCATGGAGATAGATAAAGATTCATTTGTTCTCCTGAAAAAGTCTTCTAAATAAGGAGCAGGAATGCATTGCATACATTCAACCTTTCTCAAGTTTAATTCATCTACTCATTATCTCAAAGATCTTCTCAAGCTGTTGACACAGAAAGGCATAGCACTTTAGTTTACTGCCACTTCATTTTCAAGAAGCTTTATGTGAGTATTACCTGTGCAATAAACTGTCTGCTGCATTTTGTAGAGTTCAGCCTGAAATCCCAAAAACACCCAAGTGATTTAAGGTGCCTTGACTTTATATTTCCAAAAGCAAGAAACTGCAGGTTATTAGAGGTTCTTAACCTTAATAGCACCCATCTGCTATTTTGCCATGTGTAGCAGAAGCCTGTCCACATCTACTGTTTGTGTGGGCGTTCATCACTTTTTGAACATCTCTCCCTGGCTCTAGGTCAGGTACACAAAACCAGAGGATCCCATTTGTAAGTTGCTTTGTAAATGTGGACTCAGAGACTTGTTCAGGCACAGGCAGTGGGGTTCAAAGCAGGACAGACAATACAATTGAAGGAGTCCTTGTTTAAATCCATATGCCACGCAGCCAACACTCACTTTAACCAAGCTCAGCTGAGGTCATGTTAACTCAGTATGTGCTGAGTTAAGAACTCGTATCTAAAAATAATTACTACAAGTAAACGATAGTAGATATCAATTGTGTCACAAAACCACGATAGTTTGCCTGGAGGTAAAGCTGAAATGTTAATGAGTTGTAAAGTGCCTGTTTAGTGAGAGAAGCTATTACTTCACTTATTCAAACTTTTTTTGGCTTGAGTAAGTTTAGCAATAAAATTTCCTTTCATTTTTGTCATCTACCTTTCCATTAGCTGTATCATCTGCTTTCAAGCTTCATTGTTAAACTTATGCTGAAGGCAATTTAAAAACTACTAGATCTCAGTTCTTCCAGCCATAGTTGCTATGGCTACATATATGCCAATATACATCTGGATAAAAGGAGGAAAAACATCTGACTGTTTGCCTTTTAAAAAGGAGAGCATTATGTTCCACAGCTAAAAGCATGACTGAAGATCATTTTACCTGCTTTGCTTCAAGTCAGTGGAAGCAGAGCTGAACTCCATGCCACCTTCTCTCCATCTCCCATGAACCACTGACCAGTGTGAAGGTTGACCACCCTGCCTGCAAAAGCACCGCTGCTACCTCTGCATGGGCCATCGTGCCCAGCGGGGCAGGCAGGATGCCTGCATTCGCCAGGTACATGGGATGGGTGTCATGCCTCAGAGTGGTGCCCTGCACCCTCACACAAAGCACCTCAACCATCATTCCCCTTTCTACTCCCTATCACATTTTCACTGCATGGTCTTCTGGTCTAAGGTGCATGCACTCTGTGTCATTTCCCGTTCTGCTTTATTTTGCAAATAAAGGAGGAGTTATTTCCCCTCCTTTCCTCACACTTCACTACCTTTGGTAATTGAGATTTGACCTCATGGTTATTGACTCAGGCATGCTTCAGTTTTCAGAAACACACAAGCCAGGTCTAGCAAGCTATTGAGTAGTCCCAGGGTCACCAATGAATAGCATTTTGTGCCAAAACCAGGCCAGTCAGGTTGGCCATAATTTGCAGCAAGCAAGAAAAAAAAAATCTAAAGGGATTTTGTGGCATTGCTTCTTTACAGCTGTTGTGGTTTAACCCCAGTAGGCAGCTAAGCCCACACAGCCACTTGCTCGCTCCTCCCCAGTGGGATGGGGGAGAGAATCAAAAGACCAAAAGGTAGAAAACTCATGGGTTGAGCTAAAGACAGTTTAATAACAAAAAGAAAGAAAGGGGGGGGGGAGGGGGAGAAAAAAAAAAAAAAGTGATGCAAAAAAACCTAATTGCTTACCACCAGCCAACCAATGCCCAGCCAGTCTCCGGGCAATGGCAGCCCTGACAAACTTCCCCCAGAGATTTTATTGCTGAGCACCATGTCACACGGTATGGAATATCCCTTTGGTCAGTTGGGGTCAGCTGTCCCAGCTGTGTCCCCTCCCAACTTCTTGTGCACCCCCAGCCTACTCACTGGTGGGGCAGTGTCAGAAGCAGAGAAGGCCTTGATGCTATGCAAGCACTGTTCAGCAATAACTAAAACATCCCTGTGTTATCAACACTATTTTCAGCACAAACCCAGAACATAACATCATACCAGCTACTAAGAAGAAAATTAACTCTATCCCAGCCAAAACCAGTACAACAGCATTTTGCCACTTCCGTGTTCCCAAACATTATAGTGACCAGGTAAATTATGAATATGCATGTGCTACCTCTTTCTTACCATCAACTTGAGTAAGGCAGTAAGAGGAACCAAATGTTGAAAATTCCTCTCCCTTGGGAAACCTCCAGTCTACTTGTGTTTATGTTCTATTCCAGTGCCATGAAAATTAATATTAAAATTACACCGTATTAACACATTTGCACAAAGCCTGAACAAGAAGGAGATAGTCATTACTGATATTAAGCTGCTGATATTTAAATAATTGCTTTCCTTTATCAACCTTATTATCAAATGATCTTGTTACAGCTAAAGAATTACCTATAATCACTTGCACAGAGAGGATTTTAAGCCTGATCAAAAAAGAATCATTAAACATTAATTAAAATACTGCATGTGCACTCTGTATTTGGCTTGACAGTTTGCAGGAGCAGCCTGTTAAACAATTCCTGCTAAGTGCAGAGATAAAGCAAGGTGTGTCTGTACTGAGTGCACAACTGGGAACTGGAAACATGACTTTAGTCCATTTATAAAGTTTTCTCATTAGGTTTCGATTCAGGAGCAATGCCACAATGGTATTTAAAGGATATTCAATCACTCATGACAGAAAAGCTAGACTGACATTGCACAAATAGTGTTTGATTATTACCAATCTATCATGTCAGTTAGCAGGAGGAAAAGATACATTTCAATTGATTTCAAAAGACCGCCGTGACAAATGCGTTCCAGGAAGCTGGGTAGCAACAGATTTCAGATCCTGATTAATCTGGTGTACACAAAACTGTATACCCCGGCCTTTTTTAAGCACACAACACACTCTTCAACAGAAAATTTGAGCAGCTACATGACCAAACACTGGATTATTTTCTTTCCAGTCTTTTATTTGATTCTTGTGTTTGTAGGCTCAAGCTGACCAGCACATTAGTCTGTTCCAAGAGGTAGAGATTGCAACATTCATTAAAAATCTGGACTTCTACTCATTTGTTATTTTGTCACCATAAGTAAGAAGGAAAAGAGTGTCTTTGAGAAAATGACCCAAAATATTTGGGGACCATAAAAGTCGGTTGGATTACATAGGAGAGAGTAGTACAATCAGCCAGGCTATGCTCCAAACATGGTGGAAAGGGAATGTTACTCACCAGAAATGCATTGCACAATCTACTACTTCCAGCTGCTCTGAGGGGTACCAGGGTCTATTGAGGGGTCTCCCTCAATAAGCAGACCTGTTTGTCAAAGAAACATCTCCGCTGATTTATTTTTTCCTTGCTGTGGACATTGGTAGTGAAACCTGGTATGTAGTGTTCTCCAGAAAAAACATGCAGGTTTTTCCATATTGTCTGTGTTCTGAAATTTGTTTGCCAAATAAACACAGAAGAGCTATTGACCTTCCAAACATGAAGGAAACATGAAGTAAAAATAGTGTGTTCAAATCCAACACTCCCCAAGCAGAGAGTACTTATACAGAGGTTACCAGCATATATGATTCCTTACAAAGGGTCCCATTACAACAAGGAAAGCCATGGAAGTAGGTTAGATTTATTTGTTAGATTATCTGGTGATTAAGACAAAGAATTGTCCTTGCAGGAATTCCCTTTTCTTTCCATATGGGTAAGATAGCCAGATATTTTTCCAGGTCTTCTCCACTCAGGATACCACAGAGACACCGAATCTAATTTTATTAAAAAAAGGTGCCTTAAAAATGCATTTTCAAGGGTGGAGAAATGAGGGGACAAGGGAGAATTTCTTCTATGCAGGGTATCACCTGTCTAGTTAGAAGCATGTGATTGGGGACATGGCTTTGAATATTACTGTTTGTCATGGAGGACTAAGTGCAAGAACTCATAAAAAACACAAGCTCCTTCATCATGCTCCTTTCACATTAACGCTGATGGTCAGGGCAATCAACAGAAATAGAAGAAGTGTTACCCCTTTTGCTACTGTGACTAATGATTAACTAAGACTGTCTAGCACAGAGGGAAATATTCCAACAATTAATGGGGAAAGTGTGAAATGTAATCTGCTGGCTTCTTCGTTAGCTGAGGAACTTGAGAAAAGAATTAAGTTTAACAGTAATTGATGTGGGCTGTTGTAGTGAAAAAACAGGAGAATTAATCCTATGGTTCAAAGTCTTGTTCTCTGATGCACCAGTGCAATCATAGAAAAACATCTTTTGCCTTCACTCTGGAAAAATGAACCAGAATATGAATCAATACGATGCAGTCCTTCATTCGAAGGACTGTACATAGAGACCGTTTTGGCACTTTATAGAATCACAGAATAGTTTGGGTTGGAAGGGACTTTAAAGATCATCTAGTTCCAACACCCCTGCCATGGGCAGGGACACCTTCCACTAGACCAGGTTGCTCAAAGCCCCATCCAACCTGGCCTGGAACATTTCCAGGGAGGGGGCATCCACAACCTTGCTGGGCAACCTGTTCCAGTGCCTCACCACCATCACAGTAAAGAACTTCTTCCTTACATCTAATCTAAATCTACCCTCTTTCAGTTTAAAGCCATTACCCCTTGTCCTGTCACTACATGCCCTTGTAAAAAGTCCCTCTCCAGCTTTCTTGTAGGCCCCCTTTAGGTACTGGAAGGCTGCTATAAGGTTTCCCCAGAGCCTTCTCTTCTCCAGGCTGAGCAACCTCAACTCTCTCAGCCTGTCCTCATAGCAGAGGTGCTCCAGCCCTCTGATCGTCTTCATGGCCCTTCTCTGGACTCACTCCAAGAGGAGCATGTACTTCTTATGTTGGGGGCCCCAGAGCTGAACGCAGCACTCCAGGTGGGGTCTCACGAGAGCACAGTAGAGGGGGAGAATCACCTCCCACAACCTGCTAGTCACGCTTCTTTTTACGCAGACCAGGATGTGATTGCCTTTCTGGGTTGCGAGTGCACATTGCTGGCTCATATTCAGTTTTTCATCCATTAATACCCCCAAATCCTCCTCCGCAGGGCTGCTCTCGATCCACTCATCGCCCAGCCTGTATTTGTGCTTGGGATTGCCCTGAGCCACATGCAAGACCTTGCACTTGGCCTTGTTGAACTTCATGAGGTTCGCACGGGCCCACCTCTCAAGCCTGTCAAGGTCCCTCTGGATGGCATCCCTTCCCTCCAGCATGTCGACCGCACCACACAGCCTGGTGTCGTCGGCAAACTTGCTGAGGGTGCACTCAATCCCACTGTCCATGTCACCGACAAGGATGTTAAACAGCGCCGGTTCCAATACTGACCCCTGAAGAACACCACTCATCACTGCTCTCCGTTTGGATATCGAGCTGCTGACCACAACTCTTTGAGTGCGACCACCCAGCCAATTCCTTATCCACTGCATGGTCCATCCATCAAATCCATGTCTCTCTAATTTAGAGACAAGGATGTCGTGCGGGACTTCTACCACATTTCCTCCTTCTGACAACTGGCAAGAAGCATAATATTGTTGGATGACTCCCGGTAGACTGATCCATAACGAAGGCTTTGGGAAACTCCCTGAATTCCAGATAGGGCTCCTGAATTCTGTATCGTAAAGCAAAAAGTAAAGCAGGCAACCAGCTTCCTTCCATACATGCCCATAGTTGCTGCTTTCTCACTGAGATTACAACTATGGCTGAATGTTTGAAAGTCTGATTTCAGATTTTTCTTAAGGTCAGTTTCTCAGTACAGACATCTTTATTTCCAGCTGTAATGGCAACAACTGCCAGAAAAAAAAACATCCCCAGTTTGCCTCACAGTGACACTGAGCTACAAGGTTTAATCATGATTAGCTAACAGGATGCTGAACACAGTTTCTCCTGGTGTAGTAAGGCTATAAAATCACAATCAATCAGAAGCACAGCATCCATTTATTCTTCAGAACAAATTTTGCACTTCCATAAGCTTTTACTCATGTTTTCAGTGACACTGTTCATAAAGTGAGGGCCTGCTCAGTGGGAGTAAAGGAAGCAGAAATGGGATTTGTGATTGGCACCGTCCTTGTAATCATATCAACCACAGAAAAGCATCTCTCTCTGGTCGAGTCCTATGGGGTGTTCTGAGCGCATGTAAAAACAGAACTGCTGAACTAATTATTTCACACTTCTCATAAGAACAAAAAACAAATCTACTCTTGGGTCAGAAGTCTTGTGTGACAAGTTCCAGTCCATTTACTAAAACCCCTTGACGTATGGAATTCATAACCACTCTGATGGCCTTAGTTAAAAGTGTGCCATTATAATCTGTCACTCAACATAACTATTACCCAAAAATAATGTTCCTACATATTCATTTTGTGAAACATGGGCAGGCAGGGAAAGAGAGAGGGAGCTGGGATAGGGCAGCATGGCACCTGAAGTGGGCTTCATTGTCTCACACCATTTGTTGAAAAATGCACTTTGAAGTTAATCACATTGCT
The DNA here is from genome assembly GCF_018139145.2 of Gymnogyps californianus. NCBI lineage: Eukaryota > Metazoa > Chordata > Aves > Accipitriformes > Cathartidae > Gymnogyps > Gymnogyps californianus. The sequence continues at coordinate 79,362,132 of NC_059473.1, read as the reverse complement.
TTCACCTCAATAACCAAGGTAGACCCTGAATGTTTAATTATGCTACTGGGTTTATACCTAATCAATCTTTTTCATTAAAATCCAGTGAAGCAGACAACTGAGATAATTACTGAAGAATCATCTTAATTAAAAATTTTAGCTTCTAATTAAGAGTCATTGTTTACCTCATCAGAAAGCCATTAGGATTCAGGACAAGGTTGCCCTGTTCATTATGTTTTCACCTCCTTTCTTTTTTTTTTAGAGCTTTGGGCAAAGAGAGCGATACAGGATTTTATGTTAAAAAAAGAATTATTATAGTTGTCCCATGAAAAGGGAGAATATGCACAAGCCAGTGTCACCATTTGTCAGAAGCCCCATAGCATATTTACATCCAGAGTAATTGCAGAATATCTTTGCATATAAATTGACAGTGCCTTGGTCCTCGAAGATAAAGCCATGTCTACACTTAAAATGGACATGACCTCCTAAATGATTTCTTTATTGCTTTCCAGCTACAGTGAAGATAATTTTGAAATCCCTCAACGCTCCTATCCTGCAATCAGAAACTTCTCTCTGCGTTTCACTGTTGTTTTCACAAATGTCTGACACTGACTGAGGTCTGCTTTAACTTCAGGAAAGTACAATCAGACATCTCAACTAGGGAATTAGAACTGCATAGCTGCTAAATGACATCACTGAAGATGTGCAGCTTCACCACGCTCACACTCACTGCAAGGTATCAGCACCAGCTATACAGATGCAATGATGCTTCAACTGACAGAATTAATCAGGGAAAATTATTATCCAGTCCTAACGCTTGCAGGTTTCCCCTCTCTATATATTTCAAGGCAGAAGGCAAAAAACAGAGACATCTCCATATGGAAGTTTTTTTCCACCTTCACCTCTAGCAAGCAAATTTGTAAAAATCATGATGATACCAGACTAAGACACTGACTTCAGACTTTTGAAATGCAAAGCTAAACATGTATAGCTGAAATGGTTGCTAATAAGCACTGACCATCTGCTATAGATGAAGCAAACTATGTCAGGATCAGCACTAAAACAAAACCAAACCTATTTTATAGAAACATCTTGTTCCATGTGTATATTTATTTACTTTTAATGGCATCCTGCAAGACATGGTGTAAGAAGCAATACAAATCTTCAGTCACGCTTCTCAGCTGACCAATATTTCTGACACAGGGAGTTCACACTTTGGAAAACTACTGATCCACACTTCCCATGTGGAATTGAGAAGATAGTATTAAGAGTAGGAAGAATTTCTTTTTCATGCAAGTTCTTTGTAACCATTTAAGTAGGTAAGGGTAGAACGAATAGCTGCCAGGGAATTCATATAAAACTTTCAGGTACCACCTGGGTGTTATTGATTTAAGTAACAGTTGCCTCTATCAGTAGGAATGACATTTACCAACAATAGAAGGTAGCCAATTATAGTTCAGAAGAAAGTATCAGATTATAGGTTCGTTTTAAGGGAAAGAGAGAGACAGAGAAAACAGAAGACATTTAAAAGAAACTACAGAGAAGAGTAAATAACAGTAGCTCCTAGCTGGTTTCAGACAAAGAACTCAGTTGTGCTAGCTGGTGCCAGCACTTCTTAATCAGTCATATTTGCTCCAACCTTTTAATAAACTCTGATTGCAGGAGGCTGAAACAGTTCTTGCTCCATTCAACAGGTAATTTGAGCATGCACAGCCGAATGGTAGGCAACCAGCTACAGCACAACGAAGTGACACACCAAGACAGAGGCTTTAGGGGTCTGAAATGCCAGTAGGCGTATGTTTGCCTGGGACACTCCTGCACAGAGGAAAGGCAAGATAAAAGGTTATGTCTGCAGATGCACCTGGGTGACATCACTGAAGTTTCAGGTGACCTAATCCAAAACTTAGATCTTCAAGCTATTGCCAGATGCTGACTGTACCATTTCCAATGCACAAATATTTCCATTACACTGTCACTGAACCTACCAAAATCTCTTGTCCAGTAAAAGTCTCAAGCCCTCCTGGGAGGCCACATCCTGTAAGCATGTTCAGATATCTGAGATCAAGTTCAAATCCTCACTCTCTCTGACTTGGATAAGTAAGCAGAGGAAGACCCACACTATAGCCTAGCCGTTAAGAAATTCAGACCCAACACAACATTTCACATTTCTGCTCCTGAGTAAATATGGGATCTCATCACTGGGATCTTGGAAGTAGAGGAAGGAGAACCAAGAGCAAGAACAAATCAATCATTTTAAGAACCAATCAAGTCTCCTAGCTTCTGGAACAGGTTCATGACTGCTCACCCAAAAGGAGGAGTGAAGCATTTCTTTCCAGTCAAGGGCTGGACGCTTGCCTACCCATGCTAGAGAACAGAAAGCTTTTCAGCACTCTATCTGCAGGAGCTCAGGCACCTCTTCACTCAACTTTTTCGATGCTCAGTTGTCGGCACTTTTGCCTCCCTGTGCACTGCATGGGAGCCTATCTAGCCTGATTTTACTACAGAAACTTTCTAGTTACTAAGTTAACAAGACTAGTCCTTGTAAAGCTAAGCCCTATCCACCATTACAGTGTTGGGCATGAGTCACTTTTACTGGTCACTTTATACTGTGCCCATATAAAGCCTTTATTGTAGTCACTAATGGAAAACACATGCCAAACTAGTTACTTATTACAGCTGTAGGAAAGCTAATGACATAAAACAGGCACAGTGCCTCACCACTGACCCCCTATAAAATTTCAGGCCTGCCATTTTAATTGGTGGAACTAAATCAATTTATCACTTAATTATGTGTCAATTTACGAAGAAAAGTGATTTTTTATTTGCTTGCAATCCTACTGATCAGGGCTGCAGTGGCTAGAAAGTCAGAGATTTAAACATAAAAAAACTCCCGTCTTTGCCATACCCACCCACTTTAACAACTCCTTTAACAAAAGAAATTATCTGCTTACCCGAGAAACCAAATTTCAGAGGTTCTGAAATGCAACAGTAGTGAAGAGCAGTTGTAAGGAGTCGTAAGGTAAATATGAAGACTTTCTAGGGTGGGAAAATATATTTACAGTTAGGGTAGATGAGCAAACATTCTCCATCTCTGTCTTTTGCTACCTAGGAAACCCTGAGACAAACGACAGAAGAACAAACTCAGCCTTTTAAGCATTGAACTTACTTGGGCATAAGTAGCTCCAGATCCTCATGTCCACCCATGTAATCTAAACTTACAGAGGGATTTTATGAAATCTGAATAATACTGAACGTTGCATCCACGTGAGGCACTGGAACTGAAAATGCCCATGCTTGCTCTGTTCATGGGGCTGATTGGCTTGGTTGGTTGTAGGTCCTTGTCTCTGGGACAGTGATGGCAGTGCCCATGGCAAAAACAGGTAGTTTTCCATATAGCAATGCAAGGTCTGTCCGAATAAGAAGAACCGGGAACTTCTAGCCAGCAGCAGGCTCTGCTGCTAAGTGAATAAAAAGTTAGTAATAAAGAAACGTCTCCTCAAAGGAAACCTAGTACAAGACAACATGCTCTTGAGACCATTGCAAGAGCAGTGTTCACTTAGGTCAGTTTGAGGAAGGGGAAGTAGAGAGAGGTCTGTGACTACAGGAAAAGAGGGCTGTAGTTATCCTTTCTGTGGAAAGCTGATGGGCTTTCCATTCAAGGGGCAATATCATCTGCCTGCAACACTGAAGGCAGCCTGGGGATGGGCAAAGCACATCAAAACTAGTCCATGTAGACCCACTCTCGCCTTCAAAGCTGAGTGGCTACAAAGCTATGAAACAGAGTAAGGAAAGAGATAATAAGGAGCTACAGCTAAACAGGCATCTTAATAGATCCAGGAAAGGTGCTACCAACCCTCAAAACTTCCAGAAAGGCATTAGTAAACTGTATCTATCTTGGAAAGTGAATGAAAGAAGAGCCGAGCCAACCTCTAGACCCAAGCACTGCATGAATGTGAACAACAACAGCAGGATACAGGAGGCATTTGCTACACATAGCAGGGGAATACACTGTTAAAGGAAAACTGTCAAATATCTAGATTTCATTCTGATTAGCACAACAGGAAAAAGAAAAAAAAAAACATTTAGCAGTGGGACTGAAAGCTGCAAAAATCATTAATCTTGGCAATATACAGTGGAATCCACATAAGGACAGCTCAAGGCAGAGGAAATTAAGAGATTTACTGACGTGTTGGAGGGCATGGGACATCTGGTAAGACAATGAAGAACTCAAGCTATCACTGAACGCAGTGTCAGTGGTGCATGCAGAGCAACGCACGTCAGTAGCATTACGGCCAAAGTGGGAGAGCAGCTCCAGCACACAGCATAATTAAGTGTAATTGGAAAGGTGGAGGAATCCTCAGAATGGGTTAGCTTGATTGTTGCAAGTAATAAAAAAACAAACACATGCTGGGCCAATCTGAACGTGCAAAGGCCCTTGGGACCCACACACAGCTAAAACGGGGAAAATTGTACCACAGCTACCCTCCCAGATGTAACTCGCAAGGATTCCACAAAGGCTGGGTTCAGTGCATAGGAACAGATACAGTCTACGCTCATCTGCTGGGGAAAGCAAAGAGATCATTACTTCCATTACTGCGTTAGGAGGAAAGCACTTCTATACATTAGAAGCACTTCATATCTTAGAAAAGACAATGAGATTAGGAGAGGGGAAGTGATCTGATCTAATCCTCAAAGGAGAAAACTTGCAAGGATTTAAAGCACCAACCTCCACAAAAGAACTGAACCACACTGAGGCTGTGGAGTCAAAGATTAAGAGACATGTCAGCACTTCCATGAGGATAGAAGAGAGCAAGTGGTGGTGAAGGGGATGGACAAGAGCATCCAAAATACAAAGGATGACAATCACACTCAAATGACTCGAATTAAAAGTCAAAAAAAGTGAAAAAATCCTGTAACAGCTGTCCTCTTATGCAGCAGGATGACGGCATACAAAAGAGAAGGGACAGATGTTCACTCACATCCATGATCTGCCAACAGAAATGGGGAAATAGGAAGGGAAGCACAGTGTGCAGTTACCATTGATTTCTTTTTAATACAGCCAGCGAGGCCTGGATGTCAAGCACACAGCATGGCCATCAGAGATGTTTGGATTAAAAAAAAATTCAGGCTCTGCATGTAGGATATGAACAAGTCCAAAAGTGGTTTAAAGAAAAAAACAAAGGATTCCAGAGGATATTTCCTCCAGACATTTGGAAGAAAGTCTGTGAGGGATGCTGTACACAACTGTACAAAAGGCAAACAAGTGCACAGGAATTTTCCAGAAAGACTTCACAAGTAACACAAATCCTCCTAGACTGTTTTATTTATGTAAAGTATCAGAAAAAACAGCACGGAAGCAATGATAGTTCATGATGCACCTAATAGAGGCTTGGCAGCAATTGGTGCCTGATTTATATGAACATAGGCAGAACCACTACCTGCTGATACTTGATTATTACAGTCGTTTTGTCAAAGTAACTCAACTTAGAAACACATTATACAGCACTGCAATGAGTCAGACCACAGTAATATTCACCAGGCATGGTATTTACAGCAAGCTAGTTTGGAATAATGGCTTGCAATACATACCCAAGGAATTCGGAAAATTTGCAAAGGACAGTATTTCATACACAGAACAAGCAGTTTGTATTAGCTGCAGTCCAATGGAATGGCTGAAAACACACATTTGAGTAACTGAGTAGACATTACTCAAGACAAATGAAGAGCGATTGAAATCCATACTTCAGTTTAGTACACTACCCAAACAAAGTTGTGCAGTTTTATCAGCACTGATGCTAAAAGTGCAAGAAGCACCCTATCTAAAAAAAGGTATAACACCCAGAGATGCAAATCACTGAATACAATAGAGCGTGGTGGACAAAAGATAATGGAAATTTCACTATGAAATGCCAGGCTGCTAAAACCTTTCACAAGAAACATCAGTGTCATAATATCACATCCAGGTAATAAGGTGCAGCAACAGGAGGATAAGACTAGTTCAGGTTCTTCCGTAATAGAGAATATTGTAAAATATGTAGATATATATACTATAACATAGAATACTACCTTACCTGCAGTACATAGCAGCTCTTAGTCAGATGCACCCCACAAAGAATCTGCCAAACCTACTGACCTGGCTGATCAGTGAGAAGTTGTCACTCTTGTTAATGCACCCGTACTGTTTCCTCAGGTTACATATTTCCTGCTTTCAGCTGATGGGTCTTCTGTTATCTGACCAGATCAGCTTTGCAAAGCCTGCTGATATCCCCAGGCAAATGCTGCACCCTCACATATAACTATGAGATTAATAGAAAATTAAATATAAAATAACATGGGAGTGAATATTAAAAGCATTAAGTACATTAAGATTCAAACATTTAGTAGTTAGAGAATACCAAGATAATGTTAATTCATGCATGCCTCATTCTGTCCCGGCAGGCATAAGCACCATGAAAAATTGAAATGTTTCTTTTATTCCACATAGGAGTGGCAAAATCAGGGCTGCAGAAAGGGATTGGACCCAGAGGTGCTGTACAAACCATCCAGTTGCAAGGCATGTCCCACTCTCAAGGGTTTAGAGTTTAAACTTAACAAACAAGAACAGAAGGTAAAACAAAGGCAGAAGAAACTTACTTGGGGTCATGCACCATGTCAGTATTCAAACTGGAACCAACACTAGTCCTCCTGAACCCCGGTTCAGAGTTTATTCTTTAGATGTTGCATCATAAGAAAAGTCAACCATTGGCCAATAACTTGCGCACACCACAGGATGCCATGAAGCCATCAGCGTAGTTCTGAGTTTGACTGCAAGAACACCAGCGTATTCATAGATAACAAATCCTTCCTCCCAAGGTCACAAGTCTTGCAGACTCAGTGGTAAAGCAAACTAGACCTGCTGGGAGTAAATAGGCCTTGGGCTCATAGCTATGTTACAGAAATTCAAATATTATTCCAATCTTTAAAATAATGAGGACTTAGTTTTTTAGTATCTAAATAATTCAAAGCAGCAGACTAGAGGATGATACCTCTCCCCGGACAGTTATAAGCAATGACATATTTCCAGTAATACCCTAACAGCAGCCTGAATATGTAATAGATTAAAAGTACACTGAAAGAGATGATTAACAGACAGTCCATTATGGGCTCCCTAAAGTAACATTTTCTGAAATATTAATATTTAATTATGGAGGTGGCAGAAGGCTGCAGGGTTTCCCTTCTTTCTTTTCAATGTGTTCTCCTTATCTGTCACTAAAATATTAGAGATAATGAGAAATCATGTACCTGTGTAAACTCTAATAGCAGTAATATGGCAAAGCAGAACAGAAAAAGAAAAAAAAAAAGGCCTCAAGCTGTTCATGGGGTCTCTGGTAATTGGAAGAGTCAATGGCTATACGATTCAAGAAAATACCTTCCCTGGAGAAGGAGACTGATTGTCCCACATTTATACAACAGCTAACCAACACTAAGCAGGCTTTCCTTTGCATATTATTGGTGCCAGCCCAATGAGGCAGAAAATTGCATCGTGTCATTTAATTTCCCAATCTTTGTTTTCATTGTATTAATCTTTTGGCTTTGCTTCACTTTATAATTTGAAGGCTCAGCAAGAAGCAAACCAAATGGAAATTCAGCATACTTTCATGTCTAGCTGAATGTTCATTGCAGTTTTGGAAAGTTTAATTCTGCGTAATCTCACCCATGAATAATAATCATCTGGTTTTGTATGCAGACATATTAGTGGTTATTAAAGACTGCCTTAAAAATTCTTGGGATTGTGCCTAAAAGTCAGTCACCAAAACCTGATTAACAAATAGGTTACAGGAAGAGAGCAGATAGGTTTTTTAAGCAGAACCGTGTGCTCTGTTGTTATAGAATAAAGTAAAGAAGTTGGCAAACTTCCTGAACTTGACTAATGATTTTAAAGTTTGCAATTCCCAAACTGGAAATTCAGATACTGAGGATGTTGAGACAGAGTGGTTATCTTGGAAAAAGCACAGGAAATAAATATGGAGGTTTTACTTAGAAAGATGGAAGGGGAGGAAAAAAAGAAAAAAACCACTGATTCTCTCCTTGTGCTTAGAGTTAGTTGGCTCACCAAGGGCTGTGTCATGCTGGGTACCACTCAGACGGCAGGGCCCAACCAAGATTTTCTGTTTGGAAGCAGGAACAGATTAGCAGGATCATCTCACAGAGAAATGCTTTGCCTCCACCTTGTCCGCCATGGCAGGGCAAAGTGAGGAATAGATCCCAAGTCCAAGCCTCCAATTGACTCTCTTCCCCCCAGAAGCATGCTGGCTCCTTGTAGAAGGTCTGAAGGTTCACTCGTTCACTCAATCGCTCCTGGGTGCCTTACGTGCAGTACTCTTGTTTTCATTTATTGAACTATCGTGAAGACACACTGCAAATTTATACAACACATCTAATATATATTTCATGCTGTGGTTATATGATTCCTAGTTCATCCAAACAGGATTCATGAGCGATATCTGATGAATAAAGCTATTTTTAAAATGAGATGTCTTTTTCATTATTCTGTCTCTGTTTCGTCAAAAAAGGGGATTTTTCTGTCAACCAGAATCTCTTGTAACCATGATGAATAGTTTAAAGCTTCCCCTGTTCAGATCTCTGAGGACTTGTCTTATCCATAAAAGTTTAGGTTTTTGCCTATTATCTTCCAATTGTGGGAAGTTTCCACACTTGCATGCACCTTAGTCACATGAAAAGAACATATAGCAAATATTGCTGTCACTGTCTCAAGACCAAAACGATGAAGACCTAAACAAAATGAAGCTTGTGTTTATAAAAAGAGGAGAGGGTATCCTTTAAATGTTCACAACCCAGCAGAAAAAGGAATAGCACCATCAGCTAGACCCTGCACTTCAGTGCAGTTCTCCACTTCTTAGTAATAGACAGAAAACCTCTGACCTACTGCTAACTAACTGATGGTGAATGGAAGGACCCAAAAGAAACCACTGTCTGACACAGGACTTTTGAGAGCCAAGTTTCATTACAGAAGTTTAGCCAACGTATTTCATCCCTGTCAGGGTGAGTAGCCCTACCCAGTTGCTTTTCTCTGTTTCCCAAAAAAAGCTGCCTTCAAGGAACACTTGAGGAAGCTGATTGTAATTAAAAGACTCCAGACTTGCTCTGCTGCTGTCACTTGCTCTACTTGTGTCCCCGGAATGCACAAATCACATAGGGGTGCAATTGCTTCTTGCTACTGGAGCCTGTTGCAGGTTTCTACAATTAAACATGTGTTGAAGTACTTGCTTAATCATCAGGAAGTAGATAAGATGTTTTAATGCCTCTTGTGCGATGGGCATCATTCACGGAGATGCGTTTTGGAGTTTAAAATTAGATTCTTAAGCTTCAGATTTTGAAATAGACTTTTGAAAAGTTTAGGAAAACTTTGCTAGAGTCACCCATGCTCCAAATGCACCAGAAGTTATTGGACTGGAGCATAAAATATGTCAGGAAATTCTGTATCTATAGTATTCTAGATGCATAATCAGATAGTCATAATGTTCCCTGTAGCTCCCGAATTTCACAGGAAAAGATGAGCAGCAACTCAGAGCTCCATTAGTCTTACTGAAATCCTAGAAATACCATCCTCTTCCGTCTGAGTTACTCTAGCCTCAAGCAAACTCAGAGCATACAGAGCTGCTTCAGTTTGCACATTGAAATAATCATTCTTCTCCCATTGTAGACTCCCTGTGAGCTCATTTAAAACAGACCAGAGGTACCTAAAATAGTTTCATAGACCTCAAAACTCCCTGACATAAATTTAGATACTCCACAGATTAAGTTCAATGAAGTTTTCAAAGTTCATTAGCACCAAGAATTGGATTTAATTCCATATATCTAGAATAAAACAAGTTCCAGTAACAAAAGGAATTGACATTTTTTACATTCTGACTTAAATTGTCAAGAAACACGACCCGCTTCACCAAATTGTAATTGAGGCAATAGATGGACAATTGTCAAATACTATGATATGGTATTGTCCTGGTTTCGAAACCAGGTCAGGTATAGATTTAAAGGGTCTTCTTACATAAAGGTTGATGTGTCTCTGAAAGTGAATTACTAGTATTTTGTGCAAACTGTCATGCAGTTTTCGTAGCCAGGACCTGTCATGAATATATTGCTGATATTTAATTGCAGAACTGAGAGAAGAGGAAACATGTATCAAGACAACCAATTTATGAGTGACAGTTACAAGTCCTGAAGTTGGTAATTTATGGGTTTTTTCTACACTTGATATCACTTTTTAGTGGACTTTATGCTTTCTGTAAGAGTGTTTTTCTGTTTAACTTGTTTTTTCCAAACACTTGTTTTTCCTTGTTATCGTGATTTGATGCAGAAGGGATGAACCTTTTCTTTTGGAAATCTTGGCTGCAGAAGTAGCACAGGTATTTTGGGGCTGCATTACTAGAGGAGGAGAAATGATGCACACCTTCCCCTCTTCTTCCCTCTCTACCCCAGGGTGAATCCATCAATCTTCAAAGATCTCTCTCCCACTCTTCTCATAAAACATGAGGAAATTACCTCTTTTCAACTCCTTCCCCTATTGTGCCCTGTTGACAAGCCTGCTGGGAAGCAGGAATTTTAAATACCAGCCTTTTGCAGCACCAGAGAATGCCTCGTGGGTCTCCAACCTGGGCACCAGATGAGGACAAGGCAGATGGGCCCAAGCCTTGCCAGCAGCCAAGGAGAGCTGGCACAGGTCTAGGGCAGCAGCACAAGCATGTCTGGAGGATGAAAGAAGGATGTGGGATAACCCTGGTACAAAACGTTTTCTGCTATGGCTCAGCCTAGATGTTAAGGAGAAAAGTGCAAAAAAAGAAGTGCTAGCCTTCCCCAGAAGTCTTTCCCAAAGACTTCACTTGACAGTTAATTTATATCTTCATGAAGATCTGTATGTGTGTAGACACATTCATCAATAGTTTAAGGCAACCATGAATACACAACTATAACTGGAATAATAATGAAGTAAACACAATTATAACATTAAGAAGGTTGTGGACATCTTCAGTAAAAGAATAAAAGGACTGTGCAAAATGTTAAATAAACTAAATACACTCACAGACATTGACATGTTGTACAATAGATTAACCTCCATGAGAAATTACACCTACTGTAATAGCTTAGTAAGCAGGTTTATTAGAATGAAAAAAAAACCAAAGAAAGTTGTTGGCAAAAAACTTCATAAGAAGTATCATTAACATTATTGTGATGTAGGAATTTTTCTTTTTCATTATGCCAATTATTCTTATTATCCAGATTGCAGTAAGTGAAAAAATGAAAGCAGACTTGGTCAGCCTAGTCTTCTAATCTAAACGAATTAGTAAAGACTTGTTTGATACCAGAATTAAGGGGTGCCATCTTTTTTTTTTCAAGCCAAATTCCCTGAAACGTTAGCAAATCATTTAACAGCCATTTAAGTCCTAAACAGTTAACAGCTGGTCTTCTTAATGCACCACAAATTACAGAAGTTGCTAACAAACAACTTATACCACAAAAAAAAAAAGAGGCGGGGGGGGACTCCAAACCATAAACGACAAGGTACCAAAGCAAGAAAAGAGTGCAGGTATTACCAGTCTTTTAGTCCCCATAATAGCAGGATATTCATTAAAAGGTAAAATTCTATTCAACCTGGAAAATGAGCAAGCAAAAAGGAAGTGTTCACACTGGCAGAGAAAGTTCAAAAGAAGTGATGTTAGGAAACTATTTACATATAAAATTATGGTAGCTTTTTTTAATTCTTTTAGTTGACAGAGTTTAAATTTGGTGTCTATGATTCACTGACAGTATGCTTTAGGCATACATAAACATATACTTGTTCCTTGCCTATCTGGAGATAAAGGTTCAGAAGAGCTGATATTAAAGAAACAATTCACAGTTTCAGAAAGCAGCTTTCAAAATGTTTGCAAGGGAAATTACAGCACTGTTTCCAGAATTTGTATCTAATTGCTCTTCCAAAACCAAAACGCTCATACTTTCCACATCTATCTTCTGGATGGACTATGATTTTCTTTTACAATTAAAAACAAAGAGGGAAAGACTATGAGAATTTTAATTTCTTGGGGGGGAGGTGTACTTTCTGTGTGAGCCACAAGAAACAGATGTTATAGCTAACAGCAATGAAAATAGTATTTTATGGTTTCCTGTGTTTTCAGAGCTTTGTGTGGGGACATCAGGGACAGCAGGCTGCTTCATTTGTTTTCAAATTTCCACAGACTGCAGAATATTTTTGTACTTTCCCACCACTATAACACTCTGCCTTAAATAGTGTGGTAAAATACCTTCAAGCTTTAAAATATTGAAGAAACTTGAAGAACAGTTTTAGATTGCTCAACGCTATGCCCTTGAGACTGCTGTAGCCTTTTAGTGCCAATAGAAATGATCTTTTGACTTTTCTGGACTTTCGATCAGACCCTAAAAGTATAGTTTCAGTTCCGACTAATTGGCTCAAATGAAAGGAAATGGTGATAACCGTTGCCCAAAGTGTTGGACCCATATGCACTTCCATGAGGTCTAGATCTTAGTGCAGAAACCCTGTACCCCCTGTGGCTCTGGCCTCTGACACCACTTTTTAGGAAGAGTGTCACATTCAACAGCACTGGCAAGCTCTAAACAATAAGGGATTTCTGATGGGAATGAGGAGGAGAGATACTGAAGTTCTGGCTACAGGCAAGTGCTATTTTATTACTCCATAAATACCTGAATTTTGCAGCCTCTGTCTGGAGCCGATCCCCTCCCAGAGATTCTGTCCTTACTTGTCCATCGCAGCTTGTAGGTGACTGCTGCTGTATTTACACTGGTGTGCACTGCAGCCCTACTGTGTCCCACAACCATCCTGGGACTTGCAACTTCTTAGTTCTGCTCTATTTGGGAACAACACATCTCCTAAAATGTGAGAAAAGGCCAACAACAACAACAAAGAGAAGTTCTGCTAATAAGCATATAGTCTCCATTTCACACAAGGGGAAACAAGGGCAGAGAGATTTGTTTGCCTGAAGTCGCGGAAGAAGTCTATGCCAGAACCAAAAACTGGAACCAGGCTCCATTTTTTGACTGTAACTGACATATCCTCAGGTAGGTATTACCCACATCCCGCGGGGTGCCTTCAGTCAATAACAGAATTACTTCTGATACCAGAGAAAACATAAGGAGCAGTGATGGCACCATGTGAAAATCCTCAATCCAGCACCGTCAGGGTGGTTTTTACCTTCTCCAGAAGATACGTATCACCCCATGGCAGTGTTGGAGTGTGGACGCTAAGACAACATGCTCATCCCAACATGGGGGCACCTGCACAGGGACGACGAGGTGGGCACTTTCAGGGAGATGAGCGAGTGTGTTGGTAGGAACAAGAGGCAGCCCAGCCCTGCCAAGCGCTCCGCTGGAGAACCACATCCCCCAGACAGGGAGGAAAGAAGGAGCAAGAGGTGGGAACCAGCTGGAGCTATAAGGACATTCATGGAAGAGGTTCAATTGGAAAAGGTAACCTCTCAGCTAGAAAGAATTTGGTAGTTGGGAAATGGGAACAGGTCCACACTCAACAGTTTATGCAAAGAATTTTGACAACCATTTGGAACAAACATTTTGAGTTTGCATTTAAAGTTAAATTGGGAGAGACAGCAAATAATAAGAAACAATGCAGACAGATAAAGACGGTCTTAGAGTAGATATTTTAAATACCAACACAGCTAATAAATGCAAATGAAGTTCAGTGCAGATAAGCACAGAATTATGAGCAAGGAATAAAATAGCATAATATGAGCAAAGCAAAGAATAAAAAGGAGGAACTATCTGCTTAGTGGCAGTCAGCTGCACTGTAATGACCAAGAATGAGATCTGGGGAATTATTGTGAAAGAAATCCCTAAAGCTTTCAGCCCAGTGAGGAAATGATTGAAATAAACAAGATGATAGGCTTTATTAAACCACCAGAGTATAATGTTCAGCTTCCACACCCTGCAAAGTGTAGGAGTGAAATGCACCAAAGCAAAAGGATTAAAACCAAAAAAGCAGCACTAACCTCATACAGTAAGATGGATTTTTGCCCTTGGCTTTTGTCTGGAGTCTGAATCTTCTCGATTGCTCTGCTCCTTTGTTACTATAATGTCCTCTTTTATTATTGCTCTTCCTTTTATTATTTTTTAATCTGTCATATAAAACTTTATGAGAATTAGCCAAGAAAGGACAACATCTCCTTCACAATCACTGTAATCTATTGTTCAGGTCAGGCAGATTTTTAAAACATAAATCCAAATTCTATACGTTGGATGCCTGCCTGGACTACCAGATGACCTCAGAATTATGTGCAGGAACAAAATTAAAAGCAGTATTACTGCTGTATAGCAACTTTCAGAGGGGGTGTCAGCAGAGCCTGGCATGTGGCAAGGAGGAAGCAGGCTGGACAGAAGGAGAGAAGGACTTGCACTGACAAAGGTCTGGTGTGGAGATAATAAAAGAGCTATATGCAGAGGAAACCTATCACTCCAGCAAGTCAGTTTGCCCAGCCATCTCTCACCACAGGCCCTCCAGTACTGACCGGGCACTTTCTGGCAGCCATTGGCATCTTCTGCTACAACCTGATGCCCCTTCAATCCCATCCCTCATCCTCACTGCTGACTCTAAGAACGTGGCGGAACAGAAGAATGGACATAGTGTGGCAGCCTGAAAGTTCATTTAGCTCAGAACTGCTAAAGGGTTAAGCACAGAGCAAACATGTAGCAGTATTTTCCCAGGACTTTTTCGATCCCCTAAACAAAATGCTGTTGTTCAAATGGGACACTTTGTTTCCATTTAGTTTGTCAGGTTATCATCTTTTAAACTCATGTAAACTTTTAGCACCCACACAATCTTGTGGCAAGAAATTTCATGGGTCTGCCCAAAATAAGACCATTATTCTAGCCGAGGCCTTTCTAGTGAAGAGCAGAACAGGGGATAAAGTTTTTCTGCTTTTTTTTTATGGTTTCATATCCTGCTTCAAGAACATTCAGCTTGCGGTCCACAAAAGCCTTAGATTTTTTTCCACGGAACTGGTTCCCAGCCAGTTGTTCTTAATCCTGGTTTTGGCAGCAGTAAACAACTGCCCTGAGCATGGAGTCCTGCCTTTGTCATTATCTTTTTTGTGTTCAGACTGTTTCTGCATGTTGCCAACACCATTTAACCTGTCCTTCACATGGCTGCTCTCCCCTCCTCGTTTCGTTTCAACTTTAAATTTAATAGGATATTTCCTGTCCTTCAAGTAGGACATTAATGACAGCATTGACTTGTACCTGAACAAGAACAGACCCCTGCAGGTATGCTGTCAGTGAAATATTGTCTGAGTACTTTTCTGATGTGTTTTGCATCTATCTTGCAGTAATTTCATCCTGTCCATAATTCCCAGTGTGCTTCCAAGAATGCTGTCAAGACAGGTTCAGAAGCCTCACAAACTTCCAGGTTTTTTTACCATTTTGTTTTGTTTTTTTCCAGTAGGTACTCATATGTAGTTCATCTACTCCTGTATTTTCCTACAGTTGAATTCAACTTGACTAGCCTTCAGCAGCTCTTCCACCCATTTTATCCTTCATGAAAAGAGACACTACCTGACCTTCTCCCAGAACCTCACCCACGCTCCCTGAGCTTTCAGAGATAACTTCCTATGGCTCCGGGATCATTTTGGGCCCTAAATATCCTAGTGCTAAACTTCCTACTGCCCAGCAGGAGCAGCAAATTCAAAAGCTTGAACTTCAGATAACTATTCTCCACCTTCCCAAACTTAATTAGGTTGTACCTGAACCTGCAATGAAAATGAAAAAGCAAAAGGCTTTAGGCACTCTGTTTCGATGACATTTTTGGTCCACAGCTTTCCTGCTCTGTTGAGCAACAAACCAATCCTCACCTTGGGCATCATCTCCTTCAGCAAGTATGGCTGAAGAATGATTTCTTGCTGCTCCTTATGTCTCCTGCTAGTCAAGTCGATTCTTTTCAAGAAGAAGAGTAACGAGCAACTAAAATGTCAGTGACACGGCACTGATGTGATCAGGGTTCAAACTGCTGAGCTACGGGTGCAGCTCCCCCACTGCCTGGTGATGTATTAAAAACGCCTCCTCTGGTCTATTCCTGCAGACAGCTGTTTTCAGATGGATTCCCACATAATTGCACTTTCCCGTCCATATTGCTTCTCATTCTGTTCTAATCCTTCTATTTTGGTCAGTCCAGTGTACGAAAGCCTAAATCGAACATTTTCAGGCTGTCACAAAGGTTAAAAAACCTATTTACTACAAAATTAGACTCTCACTTGCAGGAGATGCCAAGCTCCTCCGGACTCAGCAGGGCTCCAGTCTTTATTAGAACCCCTGAAAACAGCCACGCTCCTAATCAGGAGCTCTCAAGGCTGGGTCTTTTTGTCTCAGCAAGGCTACTCTGCTGGCACAATGGAGTCCAAAACCTGAGGTAAGTGCTGCCCGGGCATTTCTAGAGGGCACAAAGCCTCCATAAACATCTCTAGCACTTTGCCTAGACCTTCCCAACACAGTAGTACAGAGCTGCTTTCTTTATCCCTTTGAGTCCTTGTGTATTTAGAGGGAGCTCCCAAAAGGCAGAGAAACGCCATAGTAAATTTTGCATCACCACCAAACCACTGAAACATCTGCAAAATGTGCCTGGCTCAGGGTCAGCTGTGGCTCAGCAGCCCCAAGGGGAGCTGGCACGTGTCAGAGCAAACCCAGAGGTGGGGGGGGAGTGAGTGTTGGAGGGGGCTAATATCCCATCTTTAGCACCTCTAGAGCACAGCTCTGCCTTTGGGTCATTGACTTCGAGACTTTATTCACACTGGAAAAAAAAAAAAAAAGAAAGAAGGACATGGTGAAACATAAGCATTTGAAAAGTATACCTTTAATAGCCTCTCCTGGGCAGAATCAGCTGAACTCAGATGCAAAACTGCTTTTTGCCAAACTGCATGAAAGCATCATAAGATCTCATTTTATCTCTGTTCTCTAGATTTATTGTAGTGGTGCTCTCTCATACTTCCACTCCAAAAAGCATTCCCATTATAAACCTCCTCCCTTTTTCAAAGATTTTAACTCATCTCTGTATGTGCATGATGCTGTAACTTGGCATACAAAGTCCTTAGTCCAGATGTGATTTTTTTTTTTTAAAGAGGCTAAAATGAGTTCTGCAGTTTTTGATTTACAGACACATAAAAACTATAAGATTTACACTTTAAAGAGCTAGGAAGGGTATCTGAAAAACAGAAATGATTGAAACCGGGGGAAAAATGAACTATCCCAGATTTTAATCCTGGAATCATCTGTTTGAAAGGCAAAATATTTTTTCTCAGACCTCATCTTCTGGGCATCTACCCATTTTAAATATAGTAAAGGCTAAATTGATTCCACCTGCAATAAAGTTGCTGGGGGGTAATATAGTAGGAACAGAGAATTTTGCCTGTGATACGTAGTATGGGGGAACAATTTGGGTATTCGTAGTTATGACTCAAGGAGTTACAAGGCATGACCAAAGGAACCAATATCATGTCACCAGACACAGACGACAGTAAAATGGGAAGCTAGCAAAGCTGGCACTGCATGCAAAAGGTAACAGCTTCTGAGAAGTAAAGAACATGGTGTCTGATCCCTTAGAAATACAGCTGCTAACAAGCTGTCCACACACCCACAGAAGGCAGTTTTCTGTGTGTGGTCTGAGCCCAGTGTAGTGTTCCAGGTAGCCCGAATAAAGATAACTAACTCAGTTTTGCTGAGAAGTAAAATCTGCCACACACCAGTACTCAAGACACTCCAAAGGGGGCTGTAGGTGCCACAAAGCAAAGAAGGGTCTACATCTGCTTTCCTGCATTATTGCCTGAGTCCACCTGAGTCCTGTTTAAACAAACAGGCATAAAAGTCTTAAAGAGTTAGTTTACAGCAAAAAGGAACAAGACACAGCTAGTAAAGGACCTAAAAAGCAGTGTTCCTACGTTAGCTGTTGAAAACATCCTGCATAATTTTAAGACCCACATGGTGCTTTCCTTATTTAGCAAATGAAACCACCAGTGGCAGCATCTTTTATACCCTCCTGCCGATAAGTTAGAGAGGGTAACACAGCAGACCCGCTGATCAGATGTTCAAGACCAGAATGGACCACTGGTCTCATTTACTGCCTCCCCCTTAAATAGCTAAGTATCTGTATCTGCACTCTGTATCTCATGCCTCAGCTCGGCAGAAGTTGGCGGAGCCTAAACTCTCCAGTGGGCTGAGTACGTATTTTGTTTGCTAGTCAGTGCCATCACACCTCTGCTGCCGCAACCCAGTCTTGCTGCTGCTCTCCCTGTGCAATAACCCAGGTACTCCTTGGTCCAGGCAGACATGCTGTTAGGAGACTGAAACAACAGCTCAAAAAGTTGCACTAGCTCCTTGGTAGATACATTGCTGGTCTTTCCAAGTAGAAAACCTAATTGACTAGTTTTTCTGTTTCACAACAGAGGGAGCCCTTTTGCATGTATTTAGCCTCTACGTACTTTGAAAGACATCCCAAGTGCAGAGATGGAAGGGGAAACTGAGGCTGTCTCACACCCAGTGTCACATCCTCTGAATCCCCTTGGCTTTGCTCTTTTTCTCTCTCTTTCACCACAACACATGCATTAAAGCAGTCTTTCAGCTATTTCAAGAGCCATGCCAAAAATTTGGTATTTTACTAAGGCTGTGTGCTGTAATATTGCTGCCATAGACTTTGCCTCACGCTTGGCAGTGATCCAAACAAGAGAAAGTAGGAACTTCGCGCTGAAATTAGACAAGGTCAAAAGTCAGATCACTGAAGGTACTTCAGTAGCAAACCAAAATGGGTCAAGACACTGTTTATGGCCTTATTAATTGTTTCTTGTAAATTGAGTAATAGAAGAGATAAAATAATGACTGTTTCATTGTGTTCCTTTTTGATACATTGCCTGAAAGACCTGACATATTTTAAAAGGACAGTGTAATTGAACATTTTAGATTTCCCCTGGCATTATTTTACTATATATTCTAGAAAATATTTAGCTTATTGAGACATAAAAGAAGTGCACAAGGAGGTGGAAAAAAGGAAGTGACATCACAATTTTCTTTGTAAGGTGATTCATAAACCAACCTCTTGGTAACTGCTGACTGAGATATTTCGGTATGAACTTCAGAGTATTCAGCATGAAACTTTCCCAATCTGTTCTGCAATGAGCAAGGAATGTGGGAACAGGATATTAACAAAGGTGCTGCTTTCTGATACTCCATGTAACTAATAGCTTACACTGCATTTAAAAAATGAACTGCGTTTGCTTTTATGTTCTGGTTTCATTTTCTCTTTAAATTTATATGTAAACGCCCTTTAGATGCAGTATTCTCACTACCTATCTCCTGCAGCTGTGAAGGTTTTGTTTTTCTCACTTGATGGTGAGTAAAATGATCACCTAATATATGTTTCAATGGTAAGACATGAGATTAAGTGGGTTTTGTTTAAGACAATTCTAGAAAAGAAAGCGTCATGATATTGCAGTGCAAAACAGTAGCCTTTGTTTTGTAGTTTCACTTTTCAAAAAATAAATATCAAACCACTTGAAAACAGAATCATTTAAAACTAAGTTAGGGAGCTCAGTATTTTCTGCTGTGCTTGTTCCACTGAGCAACCTCAGTAGTGAGCAGGGACGTTTCCTCCAGAGCAATGAATCCTGCAATAACATACAAGCGTAGAGCATTTACTTTACCTCATAAATTGTCACACTTGAAAACATCAAAAAAATGTTTCCATATTCTCTTTAATCAAAATCAGTTCTATAAAAGCAGAATACAGGTTTAAAGAAGGCCTCAAATAATACATCACCATGACACTATAAAGCACGGTGTGTATGAGGTATGCTACACTGACGTTGCTACTGAGCTGGAGAGACCTGCAATGCAGTAAATGTTTGATGGGAAATGAAAGGCTAGGAAGGTTTTCATTTCCCTTACATGTACTCAAAGCATTTCATATTTCAACATACTTATATAAACATGCCCTTGTTTCAGGCTTTTAGGAAAAAAAACCCAAGCACAGTTTACTACTAAATGACTACTATCTGCAAGTGGCAATTCCAGCTAGCAGCCTGTAATTTGTCTGGGACAGATAACAGAACACTGTTATACTGCATCTAGTTAATCCTGGCCCAGTTTATCTTGTGTGCATGTCTGCACAGCCCAGAGATGTAAGCAGTAACAAATCTCATGGCATACGTGCACATGCTGTTGCCTTGTTCATCAGATTTTATTGTATTTTTTTAAGCCCCATATAAAATGTTCTTCCAAGGTTTGCTAACTATAGAATGTACCTTTGAACTCCAGGACAACTGCAACTTAATGGGAACCTCAACCTCAAAAAGCTGTTTTGAGAGAGGTAATGAGAGAGGGAGAGAGATTTTTCTAAATAAATTAGTTTTCATATTGGAAATAGTATACTTTATGTTTTAATGCATCATGGCGGAACATTAAAGTGTGCTGTGCAGGCTTTTAAAAGAGAGAATATTACCATTTGTGGTTAGTCACCATCCACAGCCCATTATTTGAAGGAAAATATTATCCACTAATGGCAGCACATAGGAAATTGCTCCCTTGATAGAAATGGTTTACAGCAAGTAGGAAACAACTTTGGAATGGAGATTTGCTAATAGCTTTACCTTGTCTTTGCAACTTTTTATATTCTTCTTTGCCTTTACTGCAAAGTTGACTCTTTAATAGGATAGAGCCTTTATCAGAGAATATTAGTTACTCATGTAGCTTCCGTGAACAGTGGAAATAAATAATTGCAAGTTGAAAATGTTTCTCGAAGACCATGAAAAGCACCCCTTTTAAATTGCTCCATTAGGTACAATTATTTTATTTATTTCCACCTTTAGATTTCTCATTTAGTATCTTGTTCACTTGTCCTAGGGACAAGTTGTAATTCATCTTACTAAAATCACCCAGCCCAGTCTAAGGTTAAATTTAATTGGGAAAACAACTGGTAATGATATAGTTCATCTTTAGTAAATATGAATTAAGCGCTGTGTGCCCAGACTTTTACATTAGCAGGCAAATACTACACAGAATAGCACAGATGCAACATTAAATCTGGATGCTGCATCTTCCATTCGATCAGCAGACATCACAAAATGCAGACGTTTCAGTAAAGCTATTTTTCAGAGTAAGATTTAACCGTGTAACTCTCTTACATACTACAGAACGTGCATTAATACCTTTTTTCCATATTGTCTTTCATCTGACAATCTCAAGAGGCTTTTGAGATATTAAGGTATTGACCAAAAGTGGTTAACATGCTACCAAATGAGATTTCTTTCTCTGCTTTTGATCCATTCAAGTTTCTGTTCCCTTTATGGCCAGAGTCCAAACATGGGGTTTTTTTCCAAGCCAGCCATAGGAGGCTGTTCAAAGGAGCATTCACCCTGACTCGTTTTGAACTGCTAACACACATAATGACCTTCATGATGTGTTGATATTTGCAGATAGTGAAGCCCTTTCTGATTTCCACCCCCAGTCCTTTTCCTCAGGAGTTTGGAGGGGCTGGAGAACAACTCGTAGGCAAAAGTACCTGGTAGTTGGTTACCTGGTAGACAGGTACCTGGTACCTGTCTTCTGTCTGTCAGAGAGCAGGTAGTCAATGTAGGAAGGGGAAGTCAAGGGAGACACCTGCTTACCTGTAAAACTCATGAGAGCTGATGTGGGAATCTGAGCAAGTAGCAAGCTTTTTGTCTCTCTAGGTGTCCCAAGGAAAAAAGAATCTTGTTATTCACCCAGTAAGATTAACAATATGCTTAATTCACACTCAGTTCACGGTCATTTAGATCAGAACATCCAATAGTTTGGGCAGATACCTATCGTCCTCAGGAGCCTGAGTTGGCAGCTTATGTTCCAGATCAGTACCCTCTTGAGTATTCAGAAGAAAGGTTTGCAGGTTCAAGCCTTACAAATATCAGACCATGACAGTCTTCATGCTTATATAAATTGACATGTATTCTGCCAACTCTCTGTATAGCTACTTCATATGTTAGCCGACAGCACAAACAATAGCAGAGCTTGTCTCTTTTATCTAGCTTGCAAAAATGAAGAAACAAGCTAACTCACTTGAGCATCCCTCCTGGTCAGGAGCACGTGCAGGCACAACCTTCCTCTCACATCACAAGCCCATTTCTCCAGAAGGCAGTACTTGTAGTCAGCTCAAGGCTGAACCCAAACGGATCAGCTCTGCAGGGAGAGGAACAAGCTAATAACCCACTAGTGACAGGAGGAGCAAGATGCTGAGCCCTTCCAATAAATTCTCCCCACCTAGTAGGAACAGGCTGTTAGCTGTCTGCATAAGTTATCCCCACAATCCGTAAAATAAGGAGATTCTACCTGTCCAGCCTTCCCTCCCTGAATATATTGTAACAGTAGGACATAACTCAGCTGCTGCAGATTAAAACTGTAATTCAGATGCCCAAGTACTTTATAGGTGAATTAAACCTGTGTTTGAATTTTGTCTGTTAAGCATTTCAGCTGAAAGGGAATGAGAAAGTTGCATAATTTATTATTTAATGTTTTCAATAGACCTCACTATCGTACTCAAAACCAAATAGTTTGCATGAGATGCATATGTAGACAGGAGTTATAAAAAGGCTATGCCAAAAGGTTTTATGGTGATGCAGATGCAATAAGAAGATTGCTTTATAAATGTGCTTTCTGTGCGGTAGCTCATTTAAAGACTGGAGAATTCTTTGTTCATTATCACAAATGCATACAAGACAAATTCAGGTTTTTTAATGACTGTGGAGAGCATGCCTCACTCAGGCTTCCAAATTTTGGTCCTACTCTTTCCTTACCTCTCCTCACGATATGACATTTGCCTATTTCCTAAGTAAAGGTTAATTTCTTTAACATCCCTCACAGAAGATGAACCAAAACAACACAATCCTTTATGCTTCTCTTTGGAATATCATCATCGGAAGTTACCTGTCCCATCAGTTCTCATTTTCTATTAGCTAGATTGCTTACTAGCACCACATTGTGTTCCACCAGGGGCTGTGCAATATAATAAAACCTCCTCAATTTTTCTTTTGAGATGGCATTTAAAAATACTAAAATCACAGGACCCAGCTACTGTCACTACCCAAAACACGAGCAGCCATTTCAACCACTAAAAGTCAGGTATTAAACACCAGTGTTACAACCCAGTAGCATTTCCACCTACTTTTTGCAGTGGTACAGGCATCATTCCCTGCTCAAGATGTGATTATTCTCTCTCATACTGCCAAGCCCTTTAAGGCAACAGAACCATTATCGGTGCCAGCTCAATGCACTGTGCTAATAGAAAATCAAGCACACATTTGGCTTCACAACGCCATGCAACAATAAAAGCATTTTTTTCTGTTATTTGACCCAGACATTCTTAACTACAAAACACTCCAATCTGTAACCCAAGACTCTGAGAAGGCCTCCTATTTCAGGGACAAAAGGCAGAAGCTGATAACATTACAGTTGAATTAGTGGGTTGCTTCAACACTTTCTCTGTCATCAGACATGTAACTTTACACATCAGATGTTGCCAGCAGGCTTGTAGGAGGCCAACTTGCTCGATGTCTAGAGAAAACAGCAATGACATGCCAGCTGTTTGAGACAGAAAGGAAACCAACAATCCTAACCTCAAGGGCCCAGTTCTATATAGGGGCATTGGATGACTGGGAAGCAGCAGGGAACCAGATATAAAATTCTGTAGACTCAAGTTCAATCGAGGGACCCTGTGGGATACCAGTGGTTTGCGACAGAAGTGATCATCAGATGGGATGGGGAAAATGCACAGATAATTGATTGAAGTAACATTTATGCCCAGATAACCCTCCAATTCTCAACTAATACTTAAAGGAGATGTCAAAGGAGCAATAGAGCTACCAATAACGATTATATCACTATTCATCCCATAAGATCTTTGGATGCTTTTCAGACTGCAGGATTGCTCATCCACTGCCGAATTACAGCTGGCTACAACAGCCATTTTGCAGCACTATACAATGACTATTATGAAGGAAATGAAGACTAAACTTCTTCTATTGATCCAGCAATGGGAATCTTCAATAGACAGAATGTAATTGCCTGAGCTGAAGTAGAGGAAGGTTGCAAAATGGCAGTAACTATGAGTATTAACAAGTTAGCAAAGTTAGTCTTGAAAAAGCCAAGAAGTCTCTGTGAAAAGTTACAGAGGACATAGGGGCAATCAACAGCAAGCTTTAACATCACATCAGGGAGCAAGGAAGAAAGGTATCTCAGCTCTGCCCATCTATCCCACCCTCCTTCCCCCACAAATATAGCATCCTTTCCAGCCAAAACCACCACTCCCTATGGTCTTGTCACAGGAGAAAACAATGACTGTATATGCAAATATAATTAACTTGGTCTGAAAAAAACAGAGTGAGAAAGAAAGATAAGGAAGCCATCTTTCCAAAACAGTCTCCCTCACACTGCCTGTGGGGAATTACACTACTTAGAGCCTTTTTGGGTGGCAGTCCTCTGTCGTTCTCTGGCTCCCACAGAAGCCCTGGCTTTGCTTACAGAACAGGAACACATCCCGGGAACACCCAGGACTGGCATTGCAGTGTGTGCTTTCTTCCAAAAAAAAGGATCCAAAAGTAGCTCCTAGAGACACTCACTCTACAGCTTGAGGGCCCACAAAAAAGCAAGTGTGATACACTCAACTATTTTTTGCTCGGATTCTGCAGTACACCTTTGTTGCCTCTAGTTATTGGCTCCTGCAGAGGACAATTGCTTTCTTCTGGAACAAGGTTTTCATGTTTTCCCACAAAATATGGCTGCTTCAGAGCCCTAAGGAAAAGGGGATCAGCAAATCTCACCATCCACAAAACCAACATCATTTTCTGAATTTGCATGTTACCGTGCAAAACTACTCTTTTCTGTATCAAAGACTGCCTCACACATACAGCAGAAGAGAGGAGCAAGGGTGGATCTAAAATTTACCTATAAAAGTAGTGAGCTCAAGACTCTGTCTTTTTCTTTTCCCTAGATCACCTCAGATCTTCCTGTCGTCACTGATGTCTTCCTACCCTGTCATCAAAATACCCTTAGGACTGTTTTTCCAGAAATATGTTGAATTTTTGCATTAATTCAGAACTTAAACACAAAGGACATGGGAGTTGAAGGAGTTGATTGGTTTTGTTTTCATTTACTTTTAAGATTATCCAAAACATCTTCAGCTTCATACAAGTAAGGAATGTACCTTTTCACCCAAAAGTCATATATCTGCAGGAGAAACAAAGGCCACACAATACCAGCTCCTGGTAGTTAAGACCACACTTTGATTTGAGCCTTAGGGATCTGAAGGCAGCCTATTCGTTTGAATTGCAAACTCTTGAGAAATGTGCAAAGAAATATAAAGTCATCACAAATGACAAAACTCAGAAAAGGCATAAAAATCACTCCTTGACAAGGTGCAACAGTTTACCAGCCATTCAGGAATGGACAGTAGTATGAATAGAAAGGTACAGACCATCTTCCAGTGGCACGGAGGAGAGGGGGATGTTAGTCCATAGAGTCCTTTACAGCTTCCATCTATTATTTATCTAACAAAATCCATCAACCTTCAAAGAAAAAAAAATTCATATAGAAAAGTCCATTTTGAAGAGACTTGTTGGACTGCCTGATGAAATGAATATTACTGCTTGGAAGTTGGCATTTTCTACAGCTTGCAGCAAGTCAGATCAGCAGAGTCAATCAGAAAAAAAAAACCAAACAAACAACTTTCATCTCGTGTTTGTCAGGAAACTGGCAGTGTCTCAGGTACATTTAATCCATATTTTATAGACTTTGTAATATTCTGCAAACATTCCACTAAATGTTAGTTGTCGTGCTGTGGCATGATGGATTTAAACAACCTGATGACTCCATTGATTTAAATGGTCTTTGGATAAGACCCAGGCTTGCATCCTTGCCTAGTCTCATATTTGCCAAAACCCAATTTAAAAACCATTAAGGCCTGTGAGGAGGGGATTATCATTAAGAGATTATTTTAATTCAATACCATTTAAGCTTAAAGTAATAGCTAATTACAGCAGTCAATGCTTAAAAGAACGTCTATAGTGCTTTGAAGATAGAAAGTGATCTTTAGTATTTATACTGAAAAAGAGAGCTGATTTTGAGTAAACAGTATCTCTTTTTAGGGGAGGGAGAAGGAATAAAGCAAGCTACTATGTGTCAGTCTGTAAATAAATAGCTTTTGTGCTACTTGGAAAGGCTCAGACAGCTAATAAGATTGACATCTGAACCAGAAGATTTCAAGTGTTTTGGTGCTATTAGGTACTAATCTATTTCTTTGAATGCTTTCATAAAAATGGCCATCTTCATCAGACAAGTAAAGTGGTAAAAATCAGGTCTCAGCAAGACAGCTTTTCAAGAGCTTGCCAAAATACAAAAAAAGGACACAGAATTAATTATGGCTTTGATTTAATTAACTTGGGTAAGTTACAAACTAGCTGGTTTAGTTTCATTTTTTCCTCATATTTAGGGTTACTGTGCTTCAGTGATCAGAGGTGGATGAATCTCACAGGTGAACAGTTCTCCCATGCAACAGTTAAAGTCATAAATGTGTTGATTCATTTCCACCCTAGAGAGTGGAGGTTGCTGGGAACTCAGAAGTGTAGAGGCAAACCAGCCTGAGTTATATCACCAGTGTAAAGCTGCAGCACCTAAAACAAATTCCAGCACATATTAACAAGGGTTTAATTTGTAAGATAGCAAATGGGTTTTTCAAGAAAGCCTGAGACTGCTGCCTTAATGAAGCAAACGTCCAGGACCCTTGCTTCACTGCTCTACCTTCAACACAGAGAGCAAGATTGAGCAGCAAGAAGTTCTACTGTGAACCCGTTACCTTTGTGTGGTCTCTAATTGAGTGTCAAATCTGTGATCAGCCCCAATTTGACTTACTGTTGTCAAGCACCATTGTAAAGTCATCTTCTCTGAGGCCCTTCTTTTGGCTTTACTATGTGGCAAGGACACAAATGCAGAGTTGCCTCCCTGTCCGGGTCAGGGGTGGGTGGGTGTGAGGCTGAGACATGGCAAGGATGACTCATGACTCAGTGTATGAAATGCTCCACTGCTGCTCGTGCCTTGAGTTGTTCTCTAGCAGCACTACTATGTTAAAAAAACGCAGACTGAAGTTAATTCTGGTTAGCCTCGAATAGTTATCTTCTTCTGGACTCAGCTATGCCAGAAAAAAGGGCAACCATCAGAGCTGCTGATCACCCTTCTCCCTTGTTGGAGACTACTGTCCCTGCCAGTCTGTAAGTGGAGAAATCCGTCCAAGCACTCTCATCTTGTTTCAAGCCAAGCCATGTGAATTAGCTCACATAACACCACAGGTGTTTTTTTCCTGAAGCAAATAAGAGCAAAAGCTTGCACAAAAGTCCCCATAGTCTGACCAACATGGGAAGTAACCTCTTCCACCAGCTCAGCTAAAAGATATCTACGCACAGCCTACACTGCTGGTTTCTTACATTACCAACTTTTTATTTCAATAGACAGATCCTCCAGGTCTCAACCACATGATGCCACAAGACAGTTTGTACAACTAGGTTACCTGTCTCCAGATAATCTGGCCAGTTTCACTGTGTTTCAGGGGTGCAGTAGAAAGGGTCAGCTAAAGAAGAGGAAGAAGAGTAGCATCAACAAGATGACGCCTCTCTGTCAGAGTCTTCCTGAAGCCAGCATGAATAGGCCAAGACAGAGGAAACTCAGGACATCAACAAACAGCCTTAGAATTCAGATGCTGTTACGAAGCTCTCAGTTCTGCTGAGAAGTATCTCTTGGGAGGAGTGTTTGCTTCTTGGAAGGGAAAGAAAGGAAGGAGATCCCCTTCGGGAACTGGGAAGGAAGGAGATCCCCTGTTTTGTGCACTGTCATGGATTGCATGAATCTGCTACAAATTCTGCTCTTCACTCCATGGGTGCCTGGCTGCGTGTACTAAATGCTGTCTGAAGGCACGTTTGCTTTCAGGTGTGCGTTTGCTCAGGGTGACTTTCAGCAGATAAGTGCTATGAAAAATCCTCTTACCTGTGCTAACAGTGAATGCCTTTCTGGATCATGAAATGAAATCAGGATGAGTAAAATGACATTGAAATTGCACAGAAAATGATAGTAATGAATCAGCAGGAAGACAAACAGTAGTTCTGCAATTACGTGTGCTACACAGAAAGCTCTCTGTCAACAACTGACCTCTTCAATTTGTCACGCATAATATCTGATTGTACGATCCACCATCTATAGCACTGAAGGGAGACAGTTGTCAAGCATCATTTCTTTATTATTATCATTTTCCATAGATTCAAATGCTCTTTGAATTGATCAGAGATTAATAAATAGAAACAATTGGTCTGTTCCATCACTCTGCAAAGATTAACACAATCATGTCCTTGGCGAAACCTTGCCATGCGAAGCTAACGTGAATGCAGCAGTAAGGAAGATGTTCAAAGGACTCTTCCAGACCTTGGAGAAATCTACAGCTGCATCCTCTGGGTGTCAAAACGGGAGTATAAGATGAGGCCTTGTCCTATAAAAGTTGAGTCTGGTTTAATATATCTCAGGAAGGACATTATATCAACTGAAACTGGCAGTGTATTTAACAAAAATTAGAAGCAAAAAACAGTAGAACAGGCTACAATTTTTCTTTTGATACTTTCCTGCTGTTATCACTGATCACCTCATAGGCCATACCCACAACACTTCCATGAGCTGAAAAGTAAGGCTAAATAACATGCCCAAGCTTCTTTAGGAAGTCTGCTGAAGAGAAAAAAAAAAATAATTAAAAAAAGTCAACCTGTTCATCCAAATCCCAGGCTAGCCTCCCAAGCCCTGGAGCATCTTTCCTCTGTCAGGTATTTATCAGACCACTTCACAATTCATTGCCTTTCCAAATAGCTTTTCACTGAGGAACAGTGAGTTGCAAAAGGCTTTATAGATTGAGCTAGGAAGGTCTTCAGAAGGTGAGCCAGGAAAGATTTCAGATATAGAAAACAAAATGCTGGCTTGAAAGAGGTCAGAGAAACAGGTCCACATCACTTCAGTGATGCTGCAAAACTGATATGCTGAGCATTGAGCCTCAAACATGAACTGAGGAGCCTCCATCCCCCCTCCCTGCCCCTGCAGCTTATTCCTTAGGTGCCATTTGAGGATTTTTCAGCTCTTTCACCTTTTACAACAGCTTCTCAGAGCTCTTCTATGATCCCAGGGCAGACTCTGTTATAAAAACAGAACTAAGCCTGTTACAGATGTGACTTTGGATAAATTATCAGCATAACCCTTTATGTAGACACCAACTGCATCATGGTAGCATCATACATGAACATTATTTCTTTTCCTCCCTATCCAATTAGATAACCAGCCTTATCGACCCTGTGAGCAGCATGCAAAACTCCAATGACCAAGAGCCATAAAACCAGTTATGTCAGAAAGCCAAGGGGAAAGGAGGGGGCAGGTGACAAGAAAGGCTAGGGCATAACAGCTGCTCAGACCCTAGGGCTCCATTGCAGGATGGGAATCAGCAGAATATCCAGCTGGATCCAAGGGTGCCCCAGCAATGTTCAGCCAAACATCATCTAGTTAGGGGATCCTGTGGTGACATGCTGCACGTGGCTCAGGAGTCACAGGCTGGCCATGTGGGAGTCATTGGTACCACTATGAGACACCTTCATAATGGTATTCATGGGTCTGTCCTGGATGAGAGGAGGAAAGTGTCCTGGTTTTGGCTGGGATAGAGTTAATTTTCCTCCTAGTAGCTGGTATAGTGCTGTGTTTTGGATTTAGGATGAGAATAACGTTGATAACACACTGATGTTTTAGTTGTTGCTGAGCAGTGCTTACACAAAGTCAAGGACTTTTCAGCTTCTCATGCTGCCCTGCCAGTGAGTAGGCTGGGGGTGCACAAGAAGATAGGAGGGGACACAGCCAGGACAGCTGATCCAAACTGGCCAAAGCAGTATTCCATACCATATGACGTCATGCTCAGCATATAAGCTAGGAGGAAAGCTGGCCAGGAGCCTGCTGCTCGGGAACAGGCTAGGCATCGGTCAGTTGGTGGTGAGCAATTGTTTTTCATTTCCATCACTTCTTTTCCTTGGGTTTTATTTCTCTCTCTTTTTGTTATTTTCCTTTTCGTTACAATTTCTATTATTATTGTTGTTATTATTATCATTATTATTGTTTTATTTCAATTATTAAACTGTCTTTATCTCGACCCATGAGTTTTCTGACTTTTACCCTTACAATTCTCTCCCCCATCCCATGGGGGGGGCAGTGAGCGCGCGGCTGTGTGGTGCTTAGTTGCTGGCTGGAGTTAAACCACGACAGGAAGTTTGTGCCCCCACCATTATCCTGACACAGTTAGAGCAGAACAACACTCTCACTCAGGCAAGATTTCATTTCACTTATCTGACAAAAAAAAAACTCCAGGGCAAAACCTCCTCAAGTGGATTTTGACAAAAAAACTACTTGCAGCTCAGCCACTAAGGACAACCATGCTCTTCCTGTCTGAAACTCTCAGAGGTCTCCTGCTTGGCAGAACATCGACTCCAGCGCCACAGGGTTTGGAGGCTGCAGGGAGGAAGAAGGCAGATTTTAAACAAGTCCCATCAGTAATGTCTTACTGGCTAAAGTGCAAGAGGTTATTAGACCTGGGACCTTTCAACAAGACTTTCAGTTTTCTTCTTCTGAAATCCTGCAAACTGAGTTTTCAGATTCACTGAATATTTTAACCAGTCCGATCATATAAAATATGATTGAGGGATAAACAGAGACCTGGACACTTCACCTGAATACCTGTTTTCAAACAGCATATCCAGTGGTGTTCAGAAGGCAATGCCACATGAAGCGCTCCTCCACATTTTGCTTCAAGCTCTCTATAGCCTACCAGCATTTTTCAAAAACAAGACAGCGCGTCTGTAAAAAGACAGAAACTAAAAAGAGCTGCCAGTTTAGGGTCTTGAAGTCTAGTTACTGCTGTGCTAGAGGATGAAGACTACAAGCAAGGGGTCTAGTACCAGCAGAAGAATAAGGAGGAATAGCTACACAGGTGCTTTTTTCATCCAGTGTGCTCACCTCAACTTGCCTTGGGGAGGGAGGGAAGGCGCCTGGCGCAGGGGATGAGCAATTGTTCAGTCGTTCTGAAAAGAAACTGCACAAAGTTTAAAGTTCTCCTAGTTTGGGGGAACTGTTACTGACCTCTTTCACTGAGTTGATAAGGGGTTTGGGTTGGGTTTTTTGGGTTTGTTGGGTTTTTTTCTTTTAAATTCTGAGATGTCACTTCCCAGACTAAACTCAAGTCTCTGCCAGAAATCAGGTGCTACTTCTTCCTTGACTTACTGTCATCATTACAAGCAGTGTGATTTTAAAAAAAGAATTGAGAGAAAAATGCTTTTATTTACAATTCCAAATTATTTTAATCTAGGTTTTTCTTTAAGGTGATCGGTTTTGAGCTCTTAAAAACAAAAGAATGAAACTTAACATAACGAAGCATTTGGTTTCTAACTACCATCAGCACACTTACCTGGACTGTGGTTTGGTTTTTTGAGATAGATAGCTTAACTATCTTTAAAACACACCAGGGTTAGAGAGGCATCAAGCATGCCCTGTGACTTGTGAAACTGGCTGAGAGGTGAAACCAGTAGAAACTGGGCTGCCAGCAAAGGGGGGGGGGGGGGAGGGTGTCACTGTCACCCCCAAAGATGAGTCCTCTGCCATGTCCCCCCCAGCACACACATGTTGAGAGCAGAGCTTAAGCTTTCTCCCAAGGGCATGGATTGATTTTACACAACTGACAGAAAGACATATAAGCATCTGTGAAAATAGCAAGTGTAGAGAAGTTTACTGTGAGTATGCCTGGATATCAAATACTAAAATGTAATATGCTGTTATAAAATATTTAAGAAAAAAACAGAGAGATAAAAGACATCAACTTCTAAGTAAAACACCTCTTAAAACAATCTATTAGAAGCTGGGGAAGTATTCATAGTTCATTTCTTGATAAGAATATCTATTTGGAAACTCTCAGCCACTATTAAGAGACATCATAGTTTGATGCTACTTACTTCTAATCAGTATTTTTAGAGAGAGTTTTGGGGTTTGTGAATTTACTTGCTCCATAATCCACAGATCTTCCTCATATTTCTTCGCTTCTGTATCTCATGATTGGTTTTAGCAATTTATTCTGACAAAAAACAAATACGTTCTTGCTAAGAGGTTAAATACACACGCACTCTCCCAAGGAATTTCAATCTTGTTTATCACAAATGCATCTTTCATTTCTGATTTTTCTATTCCACAGTGGTAACCGGATGAGCCTTTGCTTGTTCATTTGCATCCAATCCTGCCTCCCTTTCAAAAAGCTCAAAAATACACTGCCAGCTAGGTGCACTGTATTTAATTATTACCTGACAGTTCCTACACATTTGGAGCTATACGGATACTGCTTTTGCTTTACACCATTAGCAAGCAGTAAGGCTGGGCAGCTCTTTCTTCTGATCCCCACCTACCTATTCCATCTGGATCTCTAAGCACTTCTGCAGTACAAGGTATCATTATTTGCAATAATCATCTGCACCTTATTTGCATAGATGGTACATCTTGATGTGCAGCATCAAAGCAGCATTGCATTCTGTTGAGATCAACAATGCATTAAGTTCAGTGCCAAAGGACAATGGAAGATTTCCCATATAAAGCATTAAGATGGAGTGTGTTAAACCAAAATGAATACTGAAAAAAAAACCCACAAGTCTACCGCAGTTTTTCCATTCAGTTGCATGGTCTGTTTTGTCTTTACATCTGCCTTTCAGTTTGTCAAAACGATGTCAAATTTGAAGTCTGGAAACTGTAAAGAGGAGTCCCATGTGATGCCAAGTAGGCATTTGTCTGTATATTTGCCCTGCCTAAAACTAGGGTCTAGGAAAAAGCTCTGTAGATAGGAAAGCATTTCAGTTAAAATACAAAAGCCAGGAGAGCTGCATTTCCAAATTAAACATTTTTTACTTCCTTCTGTTCAAAATGGATATATCTCATGTCATTATCCTAACGCATAAGAAAAGCAATTGCTGAAATCCCAAGATGCTTCTCATGGGACAGAAGGGTTAGACTTTTCCTAGAACACTTCCATACACTTCAAGACATTGCTGTTATTAAACCCTCCATATGTTAGAACTACATAAGGAATTTATCAGCTTCTGCATGCCCACTCAATAATGGCATGGTCTGCTGGCCTATTGACAACAACCTTCCGATAAGGTCTTGCGGTGGCAGAGCTGACAGCTAGGGTTAGCTTGTTTAACAGCATCTTAACATTAAAAAATACCTCTCTGAATCTTACAGAAACACTACAACATCCTGCCACAAGCTCAGTGAACTGCGACACTGTCTGAGTTTCCTTGAATTGCTCTGAGAAAAAATAATCTTTATTAAATATGAATTCAAAACAGAATTAAAAACAAAATGAAGTAGCTTTTGGCAGGAAGCTGGTCTATGTTCTTTATCAGAAACCAACCACGATTAGAAGTCCACTGGGCAAATGTCAAAATCAGGGTGCCTAGCAAGAACTAAAGTGTGTCACCTTCATTTCCAGTCCCTGAAGTATATTTTAACCTGTATTCTCCCCTTTATTCTAGAATTTGTTTAATCGCTTGCTACAGAGCAGCATTTAAAACATGCTTTCTAACTTGCTAAGTTGTAGGGGGTCATTCCTAGAGCTCCATTTTTGCCTTCATAGTGCCATAAATAATGGCCTTCATTTATGGCATTATTACCTCTCCCATATTAGTGTCTCTCAAAGTGACATTTTGCTGGGTGCTCCTGTGTCTGAGATGGAGTAACAATACTCATAGGTACTGAACCACATTTATTAGAGAAACATTCCCTGGGTTATTGACTTATACTCTAACACGGTTCTCCTTTACATTTTCCTTGCTAATTTTAGAACTAATTATTTTACAGGTGGTTACAAAGCAGAGCAGTATAGCTTCTCACATACTTTTCTTTCCTCTTGGAGGCATGCACTTGCATTAGCAACTTACACTCATGTTTTACTGCTCATAGATTGAATTACATTTATCACTCTGCAAGCAGAAACAGTGTGACTGCCCTTCTACATGTGAAACATGCAATTCATTGATTTCTGGAGCTGGAACCACAGCTTTACATTTATCATATGTCAGTTCTGGTTTACTTAGCAGTCCCCTGTGTGGGACAATGTAGTTTAAAACATTGCTGTTAAAGAGGAAAAAAAAGAAACATTTCACATACAATGGTAACATTCATCAACTGTTCTTTGCAGAGTGATGTAGCACTATTTATCAACTACCAGTTTCCAATCTCTCTAGCAATAACTTTCTTTCTTACAGACGGCTCAGAGATCTAAGTACAAAATGACAAAAAGAATAGTTCAAACACGACCCATATAAACCTGCTACCTATGCTGAACTACAGCCCCTTTTTTACAATACGAAGAAGCAATTTTTGATCCCTGAACTTTTTGTCTGAAGGTTCAGATCAGTTTCATGACCCTTAAGGAAATTACTTGGCCCCCAAAATTAAAAGCTTCACTCCCAATTTTGAATACCCCCATTTGAGTGAACAATTCCAGATTAAGGCATCCTATTTCAGAAGCCTCTGAATCCCTCAAGCACTTGGCTTCTTGTAGGCAGCCCCTGTTCACAGGGACTGTCTGCTGACCTTATGGATGTATTAAAAACCCAAACAAACCTTGGCATCTGCCATTTGGTTTTCAGATTAAATGAAAGTGAGGGTAAGTGACAAAGACCTCATCCCTATCTCAACTATTTAAGTTAATATCTGCAAATATGAAACACCTTTAGCTAGTTCTGAAGCTCTTTCACCCACTTGCCCCTTTTTTTAATTTGTGGCTGTGATCAGCACGAAGGCTCTGACAATGGGCTGGGTGTGCAAGGCCAGTGTCTCTGGTTCCTGGTCAAGCAAGTCTATTCTGTTGCCCAGGAAGTCAGGAGAAGGTTTTCTTCCCTTCTCTTCCAGAGGTGTTGCACATCCCCTCCAGATCCCAGATGGACAGTGGGAGAGAGGCTGTAGAAACACACCTAGGATCGTCTGAAAAACATTTGGCAAGCAAAATTTCAACAACCTGGAGCTTGTCACATCTCTCTAGACTTTAAGGAACAAAGTGTATTGCAGGAGGAGGAGCAACAAAGTGATGGTTTCGCCTGCTGCCAGACCTGGAGGCGCAGCAGCTGCCTGCCTGACACCGTGACAGATGCAGCAATGCAGTCACCCACTCGCTCCTGCTCAAGGATCTTCTCTTAGTCCTTTGCACTAGAAAAGACAGCTCTTGCCAGAAGAATAGCTTGTCTTGGGGTAGGAGGAATGTGGGGGGAAGAGGGTGGCGACTGTTACCGCACCTTGTTCCTCCAACTGAAATACATTTTCAGCTGGCTGAGGGGAAAAGCAGAATTTGTTCTGTCAGATGACCACAGGGACACATCAGCATGACTGCAGGAACCAGCAGACTTAGACTTCTTATTGAAAATATATTCTCCGAGGCAAATGAAAGCAGAATGGCTTAAAGAAAATGATGTTGTCTTATGACACTTAACCTTGAAGATTGTTTCTTTCTATCAGAGGTACTTTCATGCAGTTTATGACATGAATAGCAAAATCACAGACTTCTTAATCACAAAGCAGGTCCTATTTGTTTGTTGTTCTCTGTGTGTGAAAATTGCTTTTCTGGTTAGTGTCAAAGATGTCTGAAATGAAAGGCTGTAAAAGAAAATCTCCACCAAAAGTATTGGCTTCCACTATTGTGCAAAAATGTTAGCACAGCATAAATTATGTAATGATTTTATTAGGTTTTATCTGTATTATCTGTTCAGGAGTAAATTGTTTTTAGATTAAAAAGGGCGTAGGAAAAGATAACCCCCAAGAACTGTCATTTCCATCTCCTGCAAAACTTACCAGTATGAAAACAATACAAGGTCTTTCCGATGTTTCTTATTAAGAAAATGTCACTATTTCCACCCATTAATTAGGAGAGTCACTTGAAAAGTGGGAGATCCACATTTGAGATGTTACTGTCAGTTAGGCAAACCAGAGACTTAAGTCTGTCTTTCTCAAATCCCAGTTATGGAAAGGACCTCAAAAGGTCAAGTCATCTGACCTCCTTTTCAAAGCAGATCCACTAGATCAGGTTGCTCATAGCCATGTCCAGTCTAGCTCTGAATGCCTCCAAGAATGGAGACACCAAAACCTCTCTGGGCAGCCTGTTAGAGTGTTTGACCACCCTGTCTAATATCTGCTTGGAATTTGTCTTGTTGCAGCTAGTCTCTGCTGCCTCTCATTCTTTCCCTATGCACCTCGGAGAACAGCATCGAAGTGTAAACTTCACCCATTGCACTCCCTTCATCTGCTCACCACAGAAGGCGGTCTGACTGGTCAGGTACAATCTGCCCATGGTACATCTATGCTGGCTGTTCCTAGTCACCTTCCCATCTTTCATGTGCTTGGACAGCCAGCGCTCAGCACCCTTGGATGCAGTCCATATGGTTCCACAGTCTTGTGTCTGCCCTGTTTACTTACGTGCTCCCTAACTCAGTCCGCCTTTCCTGTAAGTCAAGTATCACTCTCTTAGTCTCTACCACTAGACGTAGAGACCTGGGAGGCCTCAGGCCAAACCTTACCAGTAAAAACTGAAGCAAAAAAGGTATTGAGTATCTCAGCCTTTCTCATGGCCTTTGTCCCTAGGTCCCATGCCCTTCTGAACCTTGGCCTTACAGTTTCCCTGGTCTTCCTTTTGTTGCCAGTCTATTTGTAGAAGCCCTTCTTGTTGCTCTTCACTAGATCCAGGTTCACTCCAGCCATGCAAACTACCCCAGCACATTTCTGTAATCCCAATGATATCATAAATCTGCAACTGCACATGGACTTCAAATTCCTTCTATTTGTTTCCTATGCTGCATACGTACCTGCACACACTTGATTGATTGAGAGTCTGCTGTTATACAAAATAAGCAAACTCTCCTTCTTTAACACTTCTCATCAGAAATTCTGTTTATCTATATACTTATCAGTGCTATGACAGTTCTTGGATATCTAAAAACTGGAATAGTAAGTTAAAATCTTTCTTTTTGCCTATATATGGATTTCATAAGGTCAAATAGTCAAACACTAACTATAACTCCCATGTCCATAGTCTGAAAATAAAACACACAAAAAAGCAGATAAACTGGAGAGGGTGAAATAGGGTCTGAAGGGACTGTTATAGGACAGATAGGAAGAGAGAAGGGATGCACAATTGGGTATTCTTGGGCATTGATACTCCTCCTCAATAGTGACAGGTATTCCCCAATACTGAGCACAGAGTTCAAATGATTTAAAAGTCTCAAGAATTAATTAGAAGCAAGAAAGATTTTGTCCATGGTGTTCAAGTGCCATGGACATGGAAAGCACACCTTACAGAAGGAATATTTAATTGAATGGAAATGAAAAAGTCAAGCTCCAATGGCAGTTGAAGCCATGTAAATTTAAGCTATACATAAGTTATAAGTTTTTAAATTAGTGTGGCAGTTGACTACTAAAACACATTTGTAAAGAACAAGGTGAAGTCTCCAGCTTTTCAATTCACTTTGCTGGCAGTCTTTCTGGAAAATATATTTTAATAGATCAGAAATAATTAGCTCCTGAAAAAAAATGTATTTTGTGGCCTCTTATACAAAAGGTCAGATGAGAACATACCCGTAGACCTGAATGTTCAGACTGAAACCAGCATAAAGCATGTAATTTCTTGGTTCTGCCTTCACAGCAAACAAAATAGTGAGCACCACAGCAAGTCAGAGGTGTCCCCAACAGCACCACAGTCAGTGTTGCTGCTAAGGCGCTTTCTGCCAGAAAAGATTCATTTTCCTTTTACTTGCATTAATAAATTCAGACAAAGTTTTAGGCATACTGATGTGAATACACCAGTACTGCAGTAGGGCAACAGCCTGTTTATATTCCTGTAGAATGACATTTATTGCAACGATGAACTTTACAAACACTTTGGACCAGATGGTGACTGGTCTCCTTGATGGCACACAGGGGAAGGAGAGCCCCTAGGAACCGAGGACAAAGGAAATCTCGGCAGTTCACAAGGTAACACCTCCACTGACAGTAGCTTTCCCAAGTTGTTGGGGTTTTTTTTTTCTGTTTGCCCTTTATATGGGGGTAAGCCTGGCTGGGTATGAGTTCATCAAGAGGAACAGATGTGGCAACCTTGTCAAGATGAACATAGCTGTCACCCACTCTTTGCAATCTTCAGAGACTGGGGCCTTCTTCAACTGAACTTATGAAGGCAGTTCACGCCTATGTTGAAGTGTATCAGAATGTTTGGAGAAATCCTAAAGCAAGAATAAACAAGGACAATGTTTTGGCAGGTAACTGTCCTTTTTTGTTCAGGTCTCTGATCATTTTGCTCACATCCAGCAATCCTTTTTTAGCTTTCTTCTTTTGCTACCTGAGTCAGCCCCTTTTAAACAGCTTGCTGTCCTGACCCCCCAAAGCTGTCAATTTTGATATTGGTCTGGTACCCCACTGCGATGAGCAGAACTTCATGCCCACGATGCAGGCATGGAGCAAAGCCCAGCCACTCCAGCCAAAGAGGTCCAGGAAGCAGAGAGGTCTTTCCCTTTCCCTCTTCCCTAAGGTGACTCCCATGTCCTGTTCGACTCTCACAAATAGGCTTTAAATTGTTTGGAGGTAAATACTAGTCTTCTGTCCGCAAATGCACACTGCTGTCTGCACACTGCAGATACACTCTTTTGGTTTTACGAAATGCAACTATTCACATCAGCAAAATCTACATGCCTTACCAGGCTCTTTACCGTTAATTCTCATCTGCACCAAAAAACCAAGATGCTCTTTGAGATACCTGATGAAGGTACTCTTAAAGCACTTGTCATTGCATACATAGTGCATACAGAACACCGCTGTTTGTGTACACCTCTGCAGTGCAGCATTTGAGAATGCACCTTTACATATTACCATATTGTAGGCAACAAATACAAGCTTAGTGTAACAACGTATCATTTTCAAAATCATCCAATATACATGTTAGAAGGTCAACTGCAGACTCATCTGCATAGACAGCATAGCAAAAATGTTTAAAAGAAAGAGATTTAGAAATAAAACTCTGGATGCTACAATTGTAGGAGAAGCAAAAACTAAAAGCTACAAAATCATGCAGACTTCATTTTAGACTGGTTGAGCTTACAAATACAGTTGCTTCAGACATTTTCCCAAGAGAATTGAAAGCCACTGGAGGAAAAAGCATTTGTGTGCACGCATGCATATCTTGTGCATGCACACAGACACATACATTCTATTTATGCATGCACATGGTGCGATTTTTCCTTTACACTGAGTAAAGCATACAGGATTCTAAGAACTACCAGTTAATTTGGTGCCTGTATCTTCAGATATAGAGCACATCTGCCAAATGACAGAGAAATTGATCGATCGCCCCAGATTTTTTTTTTTTTCTTATTTGATGTTGATGTAATTTATATCAGAAGCAGAGCTGGAATGCCAACCCGGACCAGCAGCCGGCTGCGGCCCCAATGCATTAGCTCCCAGTTTCCTCTGTTAGTTGTGTACATCTGTAGATCTATCAACCTGTCAGGCCCAACTTCTGAACCGCTTTAATGTGCTCCAAAGATAAACACTCCTGTATTTAGGAAAGGAAATGAGAGGCTTCTTTTGCTGACAAAAATATGATTTACAACAGGCATTGGGACAGAACCTTTCCAATTAAAAACACCACTTCAGCATTTTTTTTGTCCCCAATATCAACGAAATCAGAATGTCAGTGTAATTCCGTTTGTTAATTTTAGCTTGATTTAACTAGGAATAATCCCCCTGAGCCAGTAGCTGACCTCCAAAGCATTCCAGCTTCCTGTGGGATAACAAGGAATAATAAGAAACATGCTACTGTAAAATAAGCAAGGCTGGGGTGAAGTTTGTTCCTGTGTTGTCAGATAGACAAGCCTATAGCAAGTACTCAGCAATGATCAAATAAATGTCCAGAGACCTTTTTCTAACAGACAACTCAGCAACTTCAAACAGATTTCTTGAGCTAATTCACTCGTGGTATGGGCCAATAAAGCAGTATTAATCTCCTGCTTTAAATCAAGTTTCTGTCATAATGTTCCATTAATCTCTCCTGTGTTATCAAGTGTCTTAGTGGTAGGAAATTATATTTCTAAATTGAATTTTATTTTCTTTCAGTGTAGTAAGAAATATTTTCCAGACTTCTAATAGGAAGTGTAAAACCTATGACACCAACAATACATTTGAATAAATAAAAGCGATAAATTAAAGCCACTTTCTTCCAAGCCCCAACATTACAGCAAAATAACAAAAATTGGTTACCTAGAAAGAAGAAATTAAATACAAGATTTTAAATGAAAGTGAGGCAACATATGGTTAACTTTTTTATTTACTTTTTTACAGCAATTGGGTTTTTTTAAAAAGAAACCTTTACAGTCAAATAATCTCCAGGCACTAATAAAACACTTATTGATTCTTAGTGTGACTCTACAAGATGTCCTAACATGCAGCCTCTACTATTTTTAATGGAAACAGATACTCTTGACACAAGTCTGCAAAGTTAGTGCCCCTTTGTTTCATGGGAGACAAATTTACAGTAAGTAAATGTCTCTGCATTAAATTTGCTATGCTAAAGTTAAAATTAATAACCACAGGCGACAAAACAACTTAATTTTATGGCCAGCAATAGAGCTGCAGGGTGGACAGGGGTAGGAGGCAGCAGAATCTACTGCAGCATTGACAGATTTTACAGCCTTTGCTTTTCAAGAAGAACAATACCACAATCTCAGTAATGTTTAGACAGACTCGTCCCACAGACTTCTTTGAATTTTTATCTACTGCTGACCATTACCATCTCACTGAGTGCAACAAACAGCACTGGTCAGGGGCTGGTCAGGTAGATCAGAGATACCACCTGCATGGTTGCACAGCAGTAAGTACAGAGAACTCTTACATATCAATATATTTGAATTTGCATCAGACAGAGCATTCAAAGCCACATGCCTGGGCACCACCACTCAATCCACATCAGCTTTGTAGCCAAACCCAAATCCAGGTGGTACAAAAGGAAGGAATCGTCTTAATTTATCAGGCTTTGGATGAGTTAGATGGATTCAATTTCACTCAGATGCAATTTACATTTAAAAAAAAAAAAAGACAACCTGTGTAGCTATAGATTTACTCCCTCTCTATAGTAATTAGACTTTTCTCACAAAGTGAAAGGCAGAACCCTTGCCACAAAACCTTTACTTTGGAGAGGGGTGGGGGTGGTATTAACTTTTCAGTTCATCTGGAAAACATGATGTAATGACTGAATACAATCAAAAGCACAGCAAGAACTGACTTGCCTTAAATATTCCTGCTTTCACTCCTATCACAATGGTCTCAGAGAGTCCCCTCTGGCATTGCCGTGATCTTCATTGTTGCATTTTCTAATATGTCCCAACCTTTAAAGTATCTATCCTCATAATTAGAGCTGATCATGAAAACATGAAATACTTGTGAAAGTTTTGTCCGTAAGTAAAATTTATTATAAAAACTTCCCAAGGCTAATATGGGCACGTGCATGATGTCTTTGCAAGTGGAGCAGTCTCATACACACACAAAACTAATAGCAGCGGGCTGAGGCGGCTATGGGGAAGACACTCTCTCAGACTACTAGCTACTTTTGGTGGCAGGAACTAAATAAGATCTGATACAGAGCAAAAATATAACTTAAGTGTTTCCACAAAACAGAGCTCTTCATTTTTGGCCAGCTTTCTTCATGACAAAGGGAAGGATCATTCTCCCATTCAAGAGAAAAACAAGGGAGAAAAGAGAAAAGGGGGGAAAGAGAGAGAGAAAAGAAAAAGTAACAGAGAAAGAGAGAAGGTTGGCCTCAGCCACGGAGGCTGGGGAGAAAGGAGGAACACATCCAAGAGCTGGCAAGCCTCAGGTTAGCATTGCAGCAGCAGTACTGCAGTTTCCACAAATGATTAGTAACCAAAGGAGCTTGTTCCTGTCGATGCATCCAAAGGGGCCTCAACAGTTTTTATAGTCCCTTTGTTTGCCCATTGGGCTACTTCCTCACAATATTCATTTTATCCTCTTTCAAGTAAAGCTGTTTTACTGCACGTGTTTGAGAGGCATTTGCAGTCCCAGCTCCAAAGCAAATAGACGGTGCATACTGCCGCATTCAGCAACCTGCACACACCACATCTCCACCGAGACTTCTTCCCCAATTTGCCCTAGGTATCCCTCTGTTAAGTAGCAGAAGAAGTGTCTTCCCAAAACACTGATGTTTTCCCTGGAGACTGCTGATCACAGTCTTTTCCTACCATAACTGAGATCCAGCCATAAACAGGAAATACGGTCTTAGGACAACATAAGCAGAACCACATGCTCCTCTAAAATTCAGGATTTTAAGAACTCCTCAAAAATATGTGTAAAAATATATAGTGTAGGGCAGATGTTAACTCTCATATTTCAAGGTGCTCTTCTACATGGAGAAAGAGAATCTAAAGAGAGTAAAAGACTACTTTAAGATAAGCATCCCTATTTGTACTACCTGAATTCAGTAAAGATTTAGATAAGTCTCTGCTCAGAACATAAATATAGCAGATTGGCAATAAAAAGAAAAGCCAGTAATCAAAAACAGAAAGAAATGACAAAGCACGTTATCCAAAGGTCAAACCCACACCTCCCATAGACAGCAGTCTATTAAAAAAGGGCTAACATACAAACACTAAATTCATTAGAGGAAAGATGAATTAAACTAATTATCATATAATACTGCTCATTAGAGGAATATTGTATGACTCTCCCCTTCCAGGGATTTCTTATACCAATTTGCAAGCAAGAGATATTTTTCTTAAACAAGCTGTTGGTAAAAAAAGATGCCTTTTCCCAAAAGTTAAAAGCCAAGCACCTCTGGAAGCTCAGCAAAGGTTTCTGAATAGAGACCTTCCACCAAGTTACACGAGCCTGATGAACAGTATGGCCAACATTTAGTTTGGCCTTTGGTAGGTTTAAGGCCTGGCATCCTGCAAAGATAGAAATCAGAGCATTCTACCACGGGCAAGGGAGACTTAGCAGCAAATAATTCAAGATAATTATACTTAAATACATTCCCTTTGCTTGATGATACTGATTCATTCTTTGCGTGAAGCGTGCAGCAAAACAAAACCAGATGTTTACCTTCTGATGTAACTTTATACACCAAAAAACAGCTTAAAGCCCTGAACTAACAATGTCTTATAATATTTAATGGAATGGTTGGCAAGATGATCTCACTTGTTGTCCTGGTTTTGGCTGGGATAGAATTAATTTTCTTCTTAGTAGCTGGTGCAGTGTGTTTTGGATTTAGTGTGAGAATAATGTTGATAACACTCTG
The DNA here is from genome assembly GCF_018139145.2 of Gymnogyps californianus. Lineage (NCBI taxonomy): Eukaryota > Metazoa > Chordata > Aves > Accipitriformes > Cathartidae > Gymnogyps > Gymnogyps californianus. Next base: position 79,318,673 of record NC_059473.1, on the reverse strand, counting down.
ATGTTTTAGTTATTGCTAAGTAGCACTTATCCTAAGTTAAGGATTTTTCAGTTTCCCATGCTCTGCCAGCAAGCAGGTGTACAAGAAGCTGGGAGGGAGCATAGCCAGGACAGCTAACCCAAACTAGCCAAAGGGATATTCCATACCACAGAACGTCACGCTCAGTATATAAACTGGGGATAGATGGCCAGGAGGGGCAGATCGCTGCTCGGACATTGGTCAGCGGGTGGTGAGCAATTGCATCATGCATCACTTGTCTTTTCTTAGGTTTTATTTCTTTTTTGTTGTTGTTGTTATATTGTTTTGCATTACTATTATTATTATTGTTGTTGTTAGTATTATATTTTATTTTACTTTAGTTATTAAACTGCTCTTATCCCAACCCACAAGTTTTACCTTTTTTTTCCCCCGATCCTCCTCCCCACCCCACCGGGAGGGGGGAGCGGCTGCGTGGTGCTTAGTTGCTGGCTGGGGTTAAACCACGACACTTGTAAAGCTGGGTGCCACCAATATCTCAACCCTCCTGCAGTCAAAAAGAAAACACAAGTGTCAGCAAAAGCGGGTGTTCTGCAAGTAGCCCTGTACACTTTGAGATCTGGTACTCTGAGACCATAATGTGAATTTCATGTGCTATTGTCCTGGGTTCGGCTGGGATAGAGCTAATTTTCACGAGAAGCTGGGAGGAGACACAGCCAGGACAGCTGACCCAAACTAGCCAAGGAGATATTTGATACCATATGATGTCATGCTCAGCATACAGACTGGGGGAGCTGGCCAGAGGGGGAGGAGGGATCACAGCTCAGGAAGGGGCTGGGCATAGGGTTCCAGGTGGTAAGCAATTGCATGTGCCTCACTCTCTTTGTATATTCTTTTAGTAGTAGTAGTATTTCTTCTCTCCCTATGTTGTCCTATTAAACTGTTCTTATTTCAACCCACAAGTTTTTACCTTTTTCTTCTGATTCTCCTCCCTATCCCACCGGGGCGGGGGGAGAATTGAGTGAACAGCCACAAAGTACTTAGTTGCCGGCGGGGCCTAAACCACAGCAGTCCTTTTTGGCACACAACGTGGGGCTCAAAGGGTTGCGATAACAACAGATCTGAACAGAGAGTGTTAAAACAAATTTGTTATACACATTTCTTGTATTAGTCAAATAGTCACTGGTCACAGTGTTGGTTTATTTGTTCACATGGTGGTGTTATGTAAATTCCTATATGCACTATGTATTCCCTGCAGGGATGTTTATCACTTCAGGGAGAGGGATCAGGACTATCATTTTGCTGTACTGGGTAATAGCGACTTATGATTACATCACTGGTCATGAGGTTAAGCTGATATTTGTATGCAGCATTGTTGTCATGCCCGTACCTCAGGCACCTTCTCAGAATTTTGTTAGTAATTGCACCCAATCTATGGGGAAGATGGGGGGAATACTTTCTCCTGCTCTTTCACGTCCCCTTTCTCCTTCAGGCTAATTAGAACAGCTTTTGAGAATTTTGAATATCCTTGGGATGTTCAAGCCAGCATGCTTTTATTGCTATGTCTCCTGAATGTGTTTCAGGTCTTGTTTAGGTTTACAAAAAAATTTTTTTAAGAATACCACCCAGAGGTATGCCCCAAGGTTGGATAGTCATGGGTGGCATGGCATGTGGGAGAATACAGGCAGGTATCTAGAGAACTTCTCACCTCTAATGGTTTGGAACTTCACTCCCAAACTACTACAGGACCCTGATGAAGTGATAGAATATTTGAAAAGAAAATGCTGTGGCTATTCCAAAGAGGCACAACATACCACACTGTGCTGGGCCCTGGCCAGTATCTATCAAACACTGCTCAATATTATGCAGCACCCTCAGGGGGAAGAGAGGAAAAACGGACCGACAGGCACTGCAGCTATTCCAACCCTCACGACAAGCACTGCAGCTATCCCAACCCTGGCGACAGGCACTGTGGCTACTCAAACCCCGGTAACAGGCACTGCAGCTGAACCAGAGAACTAACCTGTGCCAGTATCAGTTGCTCCTATACAGAAGAAGAAATACGCAAAAAAACCCATTGTCTTAACGAGGGATGAAGGTGAACCAGGGTCATCACAAGAACAGGAGGAAGAGGTAGAACCAGAGATAATCACCCGATCTCTATCCTTGAGTGAGCTGCAAGATACGCGAAAGGATTTCAGCCACCATCCAGGCGAGCACATTGTTACCTGGCTGCTCCAATGCTGGGATAATGGGGCCAGTAGCTTGGAATTAGAGGGTAGGCAAGCCAAGCAGCTGGGATCCGTGTCTAGGGACAGGGGCATTGACAAGGCGATTGGAAAAAAGACAAGCCCTCAGCCTCTGGAGGCGACTTCTGTCAGGCATGAAGGAAAGGTACCTCTTCGAGAAAGATGTTACATGTCACCCAGGCAAGTGGACCACCATGGAGAGAGGTATCCAGTACCTGAGGGAATTAGCCATGCTGGAGGTGATTTATAATGATCCAAATAATGAGCAGTTACCCACAGATCCAGACGAAGTCCAACGCACACAATCCATATGGCGGAAGTTTCTAGGAAGTGCACCACCATCGCGTGCCAACTCATTGGCAGTAGTGTCCTGGAAAGAAGGCGAGGGACAAACAGGGGATGAAGTGGCTGATCAACTCCAGCAATATGAAGGAAGTCTCTCTTCCTCCCTACAGGCCTGCATCTCAGTTGTGGAGAAACTGCCAGACATGCTAGCCAAGAAACTGTCCCGAGAGTTCCAGCGATTCGAGGATAAGTTCTGCCTCCCATCTGTACGGACCAATATCTCAGCTATTAGGGGTAAGAATACCTCTGCTCAAGAGAGAGGATATAGAAGGTACACACCACAGGACACCCTGTGGTTTTACCTGCATGACCACGGAGAGGACGTGAGGGAGTGGGATGGAAAATCTAGACCCTAGAGGCACAGGTACGTGAGTTGCAAGGAAAAACAATCACAAAAGGAGATTCTTCCTGGAAAAATGCCACTCCAGTTTCCAGCGGGCAGTTCTCCAGACAGAGTAGAAGGGCTGATCTCACTTCTGATCCTCTTTAAGGGACTTCTGATTCACGTTTACAGAAAGTGAGTAACAAATACTACAAGCAGGATTAGAGGGGCTCTGCCTCCAGCCAGGTGGAGGAAAGGGACAACTGGGTTTCTTGGACTGTGTGGATTCAATGGCCTGGCATGTCAGACCCACAGGAGTATAAGGCTCTAGTGGACACCGGTGCACAATGTACCCTCGTGCCATCAAGTTATAAAGGGGCAGAACCCATCTGCATTTCTGGAGTGACAGGGGGATCCCAACAGCTCACTGTATTGGAAGCTGAAGTGAGTCTAACTGGGAATGAGTGGCAGAAACACCCCATTGTGACTGGCCCAGAGGCCCCATGCATCCTTGGCATAGACTACCTCAGGAGAGGGTACTTCAAGGACCCAAAAGGGTACCGGTGGGCCTTTGGTATAGCTGCCTTGGAGACAGAGGAAATTGAACAGCTGTCTACCTTGCCCGGTCTCTCAGAGGACTCTTCTGTTGTGGGGTTACTGACAACTGAAGAACAACAGGTGCCAATCGCTACCACAACAGTGCACTGGCAGCTATATCACACCAACTGAGACTCTCTGATTCCCATCCATATGCTGATTCGTCGACTGGAGAGCCAAGGAGTGATCAGCAAAACTCGCTTGCCCTTTAACAGCCCCATATGGCCAGTGCAAAAATCTAATGGAGAGTGGAGACTAACAGTAGGTTATTGTGGCCTGAATGAAGTCACGCCACCGCTGAGTGCTGCCGTGCCGGATACACTAGAACTTCAATACAAACTGGAGTCAAAGGCAGCCAAGTGACACGCTACAATTGATATCGCTAATGCATTTTTCTCAATCCCTTTGGCAGCAGAGTGCAGGCCACAGCTTGCTTTCACTTGGAGGGACGTCCAGTACACCTGGAATCAACTGCCCCAGGGGTGGAAACACAGCCCCACTATTTGCCATGGACTGATTCAGACTGCACTGGAACAGGGTGAAGCTCCAGAACACCTGCAATATATTGATGACATCATCATACGGGGCAACACAGCAGAAGAAGTTTTTGAGAAAGGGGAGAAAATAGTTCAAATCCTTCTGAAGGCCAGTTTTGCCATAAAACAAAGTAAAGTCAAGGGACCTGCACAGCAGATCCAGTTTTTAGGAATAAAATGGCAAGTCAGGCATCATCAGATCCCAATGGATACGATCAACAAAATAGCAGCTATGTCTCCACCGACTAGCAAAAAAGAAACACAAGCTTTCTTAAGTGTTGTGGGTTTTTGGAGAATGCATGTTCCAGATTACAGTCTAATTGTAAACCCTCTCTATCAACTGACTCAGAAGAAGAACGATTTTAAACAGGGCCCTGAGCAACGACAAGCCTTTGAACAAATTAAATGGGAAATTGTTCATGCAGTAGCCCTTGGGCCAGTCTGGGCAGGGCAAGATGATAAAAATGTGCTTTACACTGCAGCCGGGGAGAATGGCCCTACGTGGAGTCTCTGGCAGAAAGCACCGGGGAGATGTGAGGATGACCCCTTGGGTTTTGGAGTTGGGGATACAGAGGATCCGAGGCCTGCTACACTCCAAATGAAAAAGAGATATTGGCAGCATATGAAGGAGTTCGAGCTGCTTCAGAAGTGGTTGGTACTGAAGCACAGCTCCTCTTAGCATGCCAACTGCTGATGCTGGGCTGGATGTTCAGAGGGAGGGTCTCCTCTACACATCATGCAACTGATACCACGCGGAGTAAGGTGGGTCGCACTGATCACACAATGGGCTCAAACAGGAAACCCCAGTCACCTAGGAAATTTGGAAATGATCATGGACTGGCCAGAAGGCAAAGATTTTAGAATATCACCAGAAGAGGTGACACGTGCTGAAGAGGCCCCACTGTATAATAAACTGCCAGAAAATAAGAAGCAATATGCCCTGTTCACTGATGGGTCCCTTCGCATTGTGGGAAAGCATCGGAGGTGGAAGGCTGCTGAATGGAGTCCTATACGACAAGTTGCAGAAACTGCTGAAGGAGAAGGTGAATCAAGCCAGTTTGCAGAAGTGAAAGCCATCCAGCTGGCTTTAGACATTGCTGAATGAGGAAAATGACCAGTGCTCTGTCTCTATACTGACTCACGGATGGTGGCAAATGCCCTGTGGGGGTGGTTGGAACAATGGAAGTAGAGCAACCAGCAGTGCAGAGGCAAACCCCTCTGGGCTGCCCCATTGTGGCAAGATATTGCTGCCCAGCTAGAGAAGCTGGTTGTAAAAGTACGTCACATAGATGCTCATGTATGTAAGAGTCAGGCCACTGAAGAACATCAAAACAACCAGCAGGTAGATCAGGCTGCTAAGATTGAAGTGGCTCAGGTGGATTTGTACTGGCAACATAAGGGTGAATTATTTATAGCTCAGTGGGCCCATGACACCTCAGGCCATCAAGGAAGAGATGCAACATATAGATGGGCTTGTGATCAAGGGATGGACTTGACCAGGGATGCTATTGCACAGGTTATCCATGAGTGTGAAACATGTGCTGCAATCAAACAAGCCAAGCAGTTAAAGCCTCTGTGGTATGGAGGACGATGGCTGAAATATAAATATGGGAGGCCTGGCAGATTGACTATATCACACTCCCAACAAACCCGTCAAGGCAAGCACCATGTGCTTACAATGGTGGAAGCAACCACTGGATGGCTGTAAACATATCCCGTGCCCCATGCCACTGCCCGGAACACTATCCTGGGCCTTGAAAAGCAAGTCTTACAGCGACATGGCACCCCAGAAAGAATTGAGTCAGACAACGGGACTCATTTCCGGAACAATCTCATAGACACCTGGGCCAAAGAGCACAGCATTGAGTGGGTATATCACATCCCCTATCATGCACCAGCCTCCGGGAAAATCGAGCAATACAATGGACTGCCAAAAACTACACTGCAGCAATGGGTGGTGGGACCTTCAAACATTGGGATACACCAATGTTACCTTTTTCTTCCAATTCTCCTCCCCATCCCACCAGGGGCAGGGAGGAGTGAGCAAGCAGTCACATCGTGCTCAGTTGCCGGCTGGGCCTAAACCACAAGAGCTATAATCAGAGAGAGATTATGCCACCTATGTACATGGCTCGTATCTTTCATCATGAAATATTTTTTGTGTATGATTTCTTGCTTCTGATGATGTTGAGCTTTGCATTACACCCAGGGAAATACAAATGTCATAAAAAATCACAAATAATTAAGTTCCCTTACTTAAGCAGGTTCAGGCATATCGAAGTAGCACAGCTTTATGGTCCAGGATCAGGGTAGATAATTATCCTAAGGCAGAAAAAGCAATGGAAATATTTTAGATAGATTTATACTTGGCACTCCTTTTTTTAGGGCTGGTAGGAGCTGATGTTTGGCATATATCACCACCTGGCTATCTATCACCTTCAGAATTAAAGACCTTCAGACCTTGCAGATTCTTTGCTGGTTTACTGCTTTCTATCTTTGCCTTCATCAGGACATGCTCAGAAGCATTCCTGATGCTGTGAAGTTTGATTTGCCTGAGGGGGAGGAAGGCATGAAATTTAAAGATCTGATATTCCACAGTCGCAGAAAAATAAGGTATGTTTTAAAAAACCAGCATCTCTGTAGAGCTGCAGGATAGCAGCCTGAATGAAAAGACTGCCACATTTCTGGAAAACCAAAAAACTCCCCACCCTTGCTCCCCAATTTCTTTTTTTTCTTTCTTTCAAGTGCTGCCTGCTTCAAATACAGACTTGACATTTTTTCATGTATGTAACTGTTCATCTTATAAAGCTACAAAGCACAGAGCAAAACAGACCAAACAACACTTACTTATCTTTACACTGTCCAGAAACTGCTTTCCACTTTGTAGAAAGCGCCAACTTCCAACTCACTTTTTCCCTCCAGGAAAATTTTTACAGAAGCAGGAGGCACGTACCTACACCAATCACACTAACAGTAGGCTTTAAAGCATGATGCCAATGCAATACTGGGGAAAGTAACTCAGGAGTTCGAGTTAGACAAAACCTGCTAAAATATAGGAATTGGGCTTTATTTTATTAAACTAAAAAATTTCGTTATTTGTAGCAAATATATATTGAAGGCACATATTAGATTTAGTGTCAGAGTCTCTACATAACAGAGAAAAAACGCAGACTTTCTTAAGAATAGATTGTACTAGTGAGAGCTTGTACGTATACAAAAAAGGTAGGATCGACACAAGATGGACTGTGGGTTCAACTTTAGGTGGTTAGTCTTGGTACAGAAGTTGCCAGGTGATGTTGAATGGATACAGAAAAAGACCCAAACAAGAGGAGCACAACACTGACATCAAGGCCTCTGCAAATGAACTTCATTTCTGCTGCAAGGAGAAAGATTTCCCATAAGATAACCCCTACTGTTTAAAAGCAACTTTCCAACTACGTCAGAAGTTGGAAAACAACAACTAGAAACTTACTTATCTGAAAGTTAAGGAATCAGCATTAAACCATGGGGATTTCCCACCTTTATCAAATGCACATCTCCGTTCAGGCCATCAGTTTCTGGACATAAAAGCCGCCAGTAACAAAAGCAATGAATACTCTTGAGAAGATGATGCCTCTAGCGCAAGTTAAAGCACCTGAGTCACACTCTTATGGAGCATCCCCACCAGTTCACTAGTTCTTGAACATGATCGCTTTCCAGACAGATTACAGGAATGAACCTATTGCCCCACACTTTACCAAACATATAGTCAAGGTGACAGGGGAGGACAATACACTGAAGCAGAAGCAAGCCTTGGAGAGTGTTAGGATGATCCCGAGTCCTTCTGTATAACTTTATTACCATTTTCAAAATTAGTGAGCACTGAACAGCATTTTCAAGATAGAGAGTTTCCTAACTGCATGTTTATGACAGCCATCCACTGTGGTTTGCTCCAGCTGCCAGAAGAGCTCCGCAGGACGGTGAGACAGAAGAAGAGCAAGTAGACTCCTGAGGCCCCACTCAAGGGCTGTCTCCAAGGAACGGTCACCAGAATTAAATCCTGGGTAAAAATACAGACACTACATCTGGACACTTCCAGATGTCCCTGCCGAACTCATCTGTTCTGTGAGGCATCACACAGATACACAAAGGGTGTCTCCTTCCCTCAGAAGTTTACAGTCTAACTATAATAGCATGGGCCTACATACAGAGACACAAAGTGATTTACTAAGGTTACAAAGGAGGTCAGTGGCACAGGTAGACATCAAACGTGAGCCTCGGCAGTCTCTGTGTAATCTGTCTGTCCATTGAACTTTGCTGGCTGTTAAACACAAAGATACACGACAGAGCAAAAGCCCCTGGTGAACTCACATCAAACCAGTCAAGACTGAGTAACAAAAAAGCTTGGTACTAGAGCCAAGACAGACACAGAAGCAGAAATAAACCCTACAGTCCAGCAGTGCAAGACATGGCCAAAGGTGTTTTTCTGTGAAAGACAATAAGGAAAAAATTTCTTCAGGCTTTTCCACACACAAAAATAAAGTACACATAGCTATGAGCCGTAAGTAACACACTGGCCTCTTGAACAGTTTTAATCAAAGTATTAATACAACTTATAGAAAGCATAGCTTTACATTAAAGGTTATCATAGTTACTCACTCATACTTTTCCATTATTTCAGTCCATTTCTTTGGTAATGCTATTAGCGGAGACATAGGAAATCATCACCAAATACACAGAAAGAAACCGTAACACATAGCAAAGACTGTAAGTATGTTTGTCTGGTCTTTCTAAGACCATTCTTAATTGCCACAATCCAGTCAAGACTGGAGATGGAGATTCTAATTATGCTAAAACAAAAAGACTTCCACAGAACATCGAATCTAAATAAAGAAAGCACCACCTACCTGAATTTAATCCAATTGGATTTTCAACCTTTGTGTGTGAACTACTGCAGAGTAAAGTCAGGAGAATGGCTTTTTGCTGGCAAGGAAGGCAATATTAACATTTAGAACATATTTTTGTTTTAAAAGTACACACACACTATTTCCGAGACATACAGGCAACATAAATAAGGTGCATTTGAAAAACATGTCAACAAGCTAAGGACCAAAAGCACAGATATGGTAATTAACCCCCATGTGTCCTGCCCACGGAGTTTACATTTGGAGTTTTCTTAAATTAGAGACACATTTTAGCGAAGTTATGCATGCCGTTGTGCTTAATGGGTAGCATCTTGTCTGTACAGAAGGCAGTCCCTTCTCATACACAGTCTGAAGTGGTGCCTTTTCAGCAGAAGCTTAACTTGCTTCAGCAAATACTGCCAAGAAAATCTACCTTAAGGCATAGGGAAAAAAAAAATTATCAAAACGACGAGTCAGCAGAAGACTCATTCTGGACTAGTATCAAACATGAAAGAGAAAATTCACCACCTCCATGAACCCTCCTCTAGACCTGCTGAGCCCGACCAGTCCTCCCAGTCTGTGGGAACAGACTTTGGCCTTCAGCCCAGGTGGGGAAGAAAAAAGGATCGCATCTTGAGGAGGCCCGGGCAGTTTTCCGACCTGCCAGCTGAATGACATATCTGTGTTGGAAACACCTCTGTTATTCCACATTTACACTCAGGACACTGCTCACCTCTTCCCTGAAGACACTCTTCGCTTTCAGAATTGTGCTTCTACCATTTATTTTCTTTTTTCTCTTGCTTACATCTTACACGTAGAGCATCACTAATATGTGCCACAAATCAGGGGTAAAGCACAGTAGTTGTCTCCGGGCCACCTTACCAGGCCTAGTCTATTACAGAATTTAGATTCCCTATAGTACAATCCCTTCCTTTAGGTGACATACACCTAAAAGCCACACTGCCGTAACATCCACAGGCGTCCAAATACCAATCAATAGCATCACTTTATTTCCACAAAGACAGCAATTAGAAGAATTAATCTAAAATAATGCTTATACATAGACTCGCCTAAATACATCAGAATAAACTTATTAGCACAGACAAGCTGTGTATTAGATACGTGTGAAATCTTTGCCCATGTCCATGGAAACTAGTATCACTCTTCAAGTATTCAGTTTTCTTTCCAATCCACGTAATTTGTAGACCAAGGTGTTTTTATATACTGGACAGCACTAGGGTTCAGTTTCCTTTTACCAGAGGTTATAAATTTGACTAGACAGCAACAATTGCTTTTTAATCTAAGCAAACTGATCTGTCGGAGGCAATCAGTACAGTGAAGCTATCCCAGGAGAATCCTAATAATCCCGATGAATCACTCGGCACTGTATGAAACTCAATAGTTGAACTCTTGGCACAGAATGTCACAAGCACTTAATGCAGCAAGTACATACAGCCACAAACAGCGGGCTTGGGGATGCACGCCTTCACAGTGTTTGCACTCCTGCTGAATTTCAACACCTTTTGGCATTAAGCAGTTTTTAATCATATTAACATAACCTTTTTTTTTTTTTAACAATTTCTCATGGAAAAAATTAGCACACGTTTAGGGATATTATTTGCTATTCCTATCAATGGGTACATGTTACATTCAGAGAAAATGGTCCAGAAAAATCTAAGTGAGAAATTGGAAGGGTTCTGTTGTAAGAGAAAATTTAGGAATATACAGTAGTCAATGACATGGGGAGACCAAAATGGATGGAAGACACTGATTTCAGAGGAAATATTTCGATGGACCACTGCAGCCCTTCTCATCGGTGTTCTGAGCCTATCTGTAACATTTCAAACATGCTAAGTGAGCATTTTAAAAATAATGTGCTCCAACTAAATTATATGCCATGTATGGAAAGACATGCAATAATGCCATTTTTTAAACCCAAACTAAAGGTGCATAGGAAACCCATTCTATTTTAATTCAAATTTTATTAATTTATTCTATTAGTTCAAATTACATGCAGATTTTAATAACTGCAACTAGAAATGCTGCTTTATGCGCATAACTAGAAATATTTCAATCTACCTAACTGTGTAGAGCTATTTTCAAATGAAACTAAGTATAAGAGTAAGCCAGTAACCTTACACTAGTTTTCCTTATGTGGTTTGATTCCTACTGCCTCTAAGCTACAGCTAGTCCCACAGAAGTATATTAACTCTGTAATTGTCCTTCGAGAGTTAAAAAATGGTTGAATTGACAAGTGCATCTATAAAACATATATCACAGTCTCTAGTCTATCAGCTGTATGATTATCTATAGTAAGTCTGGGTATAAACAGATGTTCTGACTTGAAAAGCACTTATCTTTACAACTCAAGAATCCCTGAGGAAGTTTAACCTAGTTGATTTAAAGCTTTCGTTCTTAGCAGCAGTTTAGTAGTTGGCCAATTTTACTTCTTAACTGGAAAAATACTCTTCTATGGACATGCTAAAAATTCTTAGTAACAACAGCTGCATATACAAACTACTGATTTGCCCATAATTTCAACAGCCTAATTGAAAAGCCACCCTCTATTTCAAAATGAAGGTATGGAAAACACAAACACACATGCAAAATTCCCAACTACAAGGCTAAAATTAAAAGCCTACTTTATTTAATCTATACAAAAATCATCCATTTAGTAGCATTAATAGAGGAAAACAAAATCTCCACAGCCTAAAACACTCTGGTAGCATTTTACTATAGTAGTACTAATAATACTGTATATATATTTTTAAATATATTATATGTAATTACAATGCTTTGGGTTTCTGTAATATATATTTTATATATATTGTTGTTTTATACTTAAATATTTATTGTTATATATTATATGTAATATAGCATGGAAACTACAGAGAAAAAGAAACTAGCCTTCAAAATCTGAAAAGCTGTCTGGGGAAAACACCTTCTTGTTCTCCACTCTTCAACATCTGCATCACATTCCAAAAGCTTATGGTGGAGATAAAAGGTGCTAAACACAGATCACTATGCCTGCCTGGTAAGAATTAAGATAGGGTCATTCATTTCCTCTTGCCACAGTTCATATTTATGAGTCTGTTAATTAATTAGCTGGTTTTCTTCAAGCATTCTTTCTAACATGCAAGAAAAATACCCACAGAGATAATACCATCTCTGTTTTGTGGTTTCTGCAAAGGGAACTGATTACTTACTACCTGGCATAGAAGATACCAGAACGACAGTCAATAAAGCAGTATGTTCAATTTAATACTGCAGCTATTTGGCTTCCTAAAGTACCCACTCCAGAAAGACTTCCTGTAGAAAAAGCGGCTCCTAGAAAATAATCTTGCATCAGAAGAGTTTGTAGGGACTGACTAGTGTAAGGGTTCCCAGGCAAACAGCTGTTCCTGTGCAGGATATACAGACACCATCTCAGATTTCTTCTAGAAGCTATGCTGTCTTTTTCTCCTCACATCTCTCTTGATTAATCAAGAGACTTGAGGTTGACCTCAATCATGAGCCAACAACTTCTGTTCAACATGCATAAAAAGAGAAGTATGTAACATGGGGAAAAAAGAGAGAAGACAAACCTTGAAGGTCGTGCTTTCCACTCTGGCCTGCCAGCATTAGGCAGACATCTGACCTTATGGAAGACTGCTTTCTTAAACTACCAGCATTACTGTATTTGATCTCACCCTTCTCCTCTGCTTCCCCCATCACTAGGCCAGGAAGCACTCCTTCTCTTTTGCCTTTTCCCCCCAGACGAAAACCACTCCCCAAAAGCTAAGATACAAAAGCAAAATGGCAACTTGAGAAGGGAAAAAAAGAATCACAGGAAAACACCCTTATTTTTACAGATTATAAGCCATTCAAGGTAAAGATTGTCTCTGCTCTGGAGACTGCAGTGGTGTTACAACAGGAACAAGCTATTAAGATAAAGCATTCCTTAATTCACTAGCTGTCTTCCTTCTTCATAAAGGTGCCTAAAAAAATAGATTTCCTTTGTAAATTCACTGGACTTTTTGAAATTATCAACACAAAAGTTGTATTAGAAAGTGGGATATGCTAGAGTACTTCTTCCAGTATCCTTCAGTATTTTAATAATTGCTTGAAACATGTATTTAATGCTATATTTCATAGTAAGCAGTTATTTACAAGGTCTTTAAAATGGTGACTGGGTGCTCTTAGTAAGACTTCCGATTATGATGGGCTTTTTTTTTAATCCTAGAAGAAACGTGAAAAATGTATCAATTGAGAAATTTGCCTTTTGTCAAGATTGGCTGACACATAATTAGCAATGGTACACTGCAAGGAATTCAAGGTTACTCTAGATAACAACCAAACCCAGGATCTTTACTGAACCAAGAATCCAGAACTCAGAAACTGTATTTAAATAATACCAAGAATAACTCACACAAAGAACTGTAACAGTGTTACTACAAAAAAGTTAATCTTGTTGGGAGCATTCAGCAGCTGTATTCTTTAGATTCAATCAATTAAAAAAATTAAGTCTTGATCATTGAGGGAACTCTGGATTCTGCTTTTCCGCCACACATGCCTGGCTGGCAGAGGGCACTGGGCGGAATGGAAGCAGGCCAGTGCCAGCAGAAGACTTCCACTGCCTGAACATCAAAGGACCTCTTGTGTCCAGGGAGCAGAACTGCAAAGACTACTTTCCTTCAGAGTGAAAGATCAACCCACTACGTGTACAAAAGCAATGACAATCGCTTAGTTCAATTTCTACACCTGATTCCTGTGCGACGCCATAGAAGTATTACTGGAAAAAAATCACCTACACATTAAGACTTGGAGGAACACCTACAGACCATTGCTTGTCTGCATATCATGAGGGACAAATAAGGGGTTTTTTATTTGTTCAAAAGCTTTAGAAAAGCAATCTGAGCAATCTTCTTCGCCCTTCCTTGCTCTATGCACTGTACATCCCGGTCAGATGTCATGAAGAGAGCTTCCACTCCTGCTCAGGTCTGAAAGGGGAAGAGCAAGGCTTTTCTGAGGCACTATTGAGCTGTACTTACAGAGCTGAATCAGCTCATTAGACTTCAAGAACAGTCCAAGTAAACTAAAACTACAGTTTTGAGTTTATACTCCTAAATAAAGAGTTCACATGCTTCCAAAGCAGAGGTGGTCCTAATATTTTTTCTACTGTACATGTGGAAGTCTCCAAGTCTCTGGAAGATTCAGGCCAACTATCTTCTCCCTCTCATTCCATTTTCAATCTTACGGACTATGGAACATACAGTAGAAGTCATTAAGCTACATTTCACAGTTTATGGTTTTAATGGTTTTGCAACATTAGATGCACGACACATTTTCAAGCATCAAAAACTAGGCTTTGCTATCTAACATTTCATAAAGATAATAAAAGTTAATGAGCACTCATGATCTACGATCTGACAAGACATCTGTTGTGTTCTTTCTGAGATAAAACACTCACCCTGCCTTGTTCTGGCACAGTGGGAGAGAACAAACATAAACCAATTAATCATTCTAAACTATAAGCTATATTAAGTTATAGTTTCTCAACAGGCTTTTCATACCCTGTTGCTAATAGGGCACAGGTGTCCTAAAAAGTCTTTCAATGCAATAATTAACTCCTGCTAACTTCACATGGTCAACTGCAGCAGACAGTACTGTTCAGCGTTTCAGCAGGAAAAAAAAACTGTTCAAAACAAGCAATAACAAGGTTGCTGTTATACCAAGAGTCCAGTATCAGGAGCTCTATTCCCATTTTCTACACATTTTCATCATGCTTTTTTATTACAGGAGTATTTTAACAAAATTTCATTCTGACCTATCAAGGGAGTATTTGGTACAAATATTACAAGAAATACCACAAGATACTTCACATGGGACATGACTAACATCAGTATGGGGGAGGAAGGAGTAATCTGCTTCTGAACCATTTGTGAGGCTGTAACAGGGAGATCTGCCATAGGTAACTTGAAAACATTAAAACTCTGCACTCCATTACATTTCAAATCCAGTTGCCAAGCATTTTAGGAATACTGTTTGAGACCAAATTCAGCTTGTTGATACCTATGTCACCTACAGTATAATACAAAAGTATAAGTGCCAAAAAAAAAAAAAGAAAAAGAATCTGATTCTTTTTCCCGCCCGTCACTCAGCCTTATGGTATGACATGTTTTGGACACTACGCAGGAGTACGCAAGGTTTCCATTTCCTGCAAACCACTGTATATTACTGTGAAACAGAACATGTGAAATGAAAAAAGAAAAAAAATCACAGATTGCATAGTAGTTAGTGAACAACAGTATTTACAGTAAAACCCTCAGATAAAGATAAAATCCCAGTTTACTTAAAGAAAACAAAAATACTTAATTCCTGACAAATACCTTGTATTGCTCAAAACACTTCCCTGCAATCAATCTACCTTGCAGAGGCACACAAAGAAATAAGCTATATAGCCAGGGAACCACACACTGCCCAACTGTGCAGAAAAGTGAAGTACTTTTGCTAACTAAAGGATCCAAGATAACTGGGATTTTACACTAAAACCCCCCACAGCCTCAAACATCTAACCTATCTAGTCTAACCTTCCTAGCGCATGCCAGAGACGAACAGCATCTCTCCGCTGACTGAAGCAAGAGTCTAACCAGCTTTCACCGGATTGCCCTGCTGGAAGAGTCTGCTCTTTCCACTAAATAAAAGCGATATTCTCTTTAAGTTGCAGTCACAAACACCACATAAGAATCTAAACCAACATTTATGCATACATGTGCACAAACAGAACTGAAAGGGACATAAAGCTACTAAGTCTACATATAAAGCTTAGCCCAAAGTAAAATTACTGTGGCACCACTGAATCGGATGGGCCACAGATTTCTCTCACACCCCCAGAGAGGTTATGTATGCTTTAGATTAAAATAAATAAGTACAATCTGATAAAACAGCACCAAGTGAGCAGCCTAGACAAATCAGCTGGTGAACTCAGGCTACACATGTATTACCACTTCGTGTAGGAAAACATGAATGGATCAGTAGCAAACAGTTTGTGCTGAGGACCTGAATCTTAAAATTTACGTGGTTGGGGGGTTCGCTATGCCTGAACTCATTTACTAACTCTTCAGATCACCTCTTCAGATCAGTTAGGTCTTGCAGACATAATTAGTTGTTCATCCATTAGCATGTGGTACATTTTTGGATCATGTTTTTCTATCTAGTTTCTCCTGGAGAGAATCCAGTTTGCATGCTCTGAAGCAAAAGCATGACAAGCAGGGATGACCAGAATAATTAAAAAAAACAACAAAACAAACAACACCCCACACCACTCCTTGCCTGAACCAAAACAATAACAACAATAATGTAGACCTACCCTAGGATCCCTAAAAAGCAGTTATGCAAATGCATCATCTACCCCAACACATGCAGCTACCTATCAAAAACACATGCTGATGAGCCATTGCTGTGTATTTTTACATATTATTCGAGTAACATATTCTAATTTTATATAAATTTTGACATGAGTTTCTAATTATTATAGTCTTGCCAGTTAACATCAATAAGCTCAAGTTCCTTCCTTGTGCATTTGCTTATGTCCATCCATACACTTTGACAATGCCTTCTCAAATGCTGCTTCCACGACAATTTAAATTATAGTAAGATGAATAAAATCCTGGAAGAAAAAAGAATAAATCACCCACAAAGACACACAAACTTCTCACACTCAGAATCTGGTAAAAAACCTAAAATTTAATAATACCTTTTGAACACACAATTATGCCAAGGAAAGAGTAAAGGCATTCAAACAAATGGATATAGATCTTAAATAATATTTACAAATTCTAAACTGCAAGTTGACTACAAAGTCACAAATACTTTAAATATTTAGTAGAATATAGTGTAAATTCTAATATAAATTAGATATTAACTTCATCTGTTATTTTTTCCAGTGATAACAGTCTAATCTTTACATACTATATACATTAAAATACTAAAAAGTTATAAAATTTTATTTGTTACTATGCAAAGAAATGGAAAATACATCAGATCTGTCTTACTGTACAATATCCAAATTGAACTTTCTATAGTGTCCTCTGCAAAAATAAATGGCACTTTCACATGCAACAAGGCATAAAGTACAAGTCTGTCCATTAACAGTACGCCATCTGAGTGCAAAGTAAACTAAAACACAAATGTCATTCAACCATATAGTTGAAAATCAAAAGTAAACCATGGAAAGAGATTCTGACAAACTTTCTGATTCAGACTGAAGAAATAATGAAAAACATGTAAACTGATTTCCCCACAGATCTGTAATCTTAAAAAATGAAAATACAGCATACTGAGAAGTTTGTCGTGACGGTATCAAAGTTACTTTGACAACATGTAACGGAGGAAAAGCTGATGATCCTGTACGAATTCTGAAGCCCAGCCCTGCCAATGGGCTGCAGCATCTAAGCTGCTTTTCTATTGACAGTTTCCAAAATACTTCTGCCACTTGGAATTCCACATCAGTAGTCAGATGAGTTTTCTAGGCTTCATTATGCCATTGTGTAACCATAGCTTCCACAGTGCAATGCCACAAGAAGCCTGTCCTTAAGGATTTCTTTACTTGGGTATTCAGGTAACTTGAGCATGTTGATACTGAAAAGAAAAGAACAAAGCCACATCACAGTTCAGCCAGAAACCCAACAGTATAGTTTTCTGATTGAAAACCCTGAAGATGTCATTTATGAAAAAAAAGAAACCTGTGCTGCATTACAGTACCATTGAGCATTCAAATATATTGCAGGAAATTAAGGGGTTTTTCACTTCAGTAAATTGTAATACAATAATTTAACTTGAATATTCCCATATTGATCCCACTGCCTTTAGTTAAGCAAAATGAAGTAGTAAACAATGAGCACACATAATGTAACATCATCTGGGTTAAAACCCATCACTTTCATGTTGGATAGTGAATACTTTACAAACGGTCTAAATTTTTTTTTTTGGCCTTTTAGGGAAACTATTCAAAATAACCTCACTTTTGACTGCGACTGACATGCAAAAGCCCCATTTTTAAGATATTTCAATGAGACTACTTAACATACCATGTGCTTGATGTTGGTAAAAGATTTGCAGTATATGGCACAGCAGCGATTGTAAAATTTTGCAATCCGCTGCCACCCATTATATGGGCAAAGCCACCATGAGGCACCCTGGAACTGAGAAAATTCACAGAAATTAGACCATTGCAAGAATGTTATAAGCCAAAAAATATAATCCTTACACTGCATATCTCTCTTACTGCTACATCTCTTACAAGCTACTAATACTTTTATCAAGCTTCTCCCTTTCTTACCCATATCAAAATTCTCATTGTCTAAATGTTTTTAATTACAATATTGAATAATGCATTTGTCCATTTACGTTAGGCATCAAATTGTTTGAATGACATTTAAGAGAATTCTGTTTGCAAAGAGGACTCATTTCTACAACCAATTTTTATAACAGAAAGTTATTTCAGTTTACGCAAACATCTATGGTTATTCATATTTACAGTTTAAGAAATACTGCATCATTAAAAAGTTTATTCTTTGATTACTATCTGTGGTACAACTGACCAGTGTCCTTGACATGTCTTTTCATTTACTACTTCAGACCACATATTTCAAGTAACTCATAAAACCATTACATCAGTCACACTATCACCCAGTGACAACCTATGGCAAAACCAGAACACACTGAAAAAATCACTAGCATCTTCAGGAATGCATTCTCACTTAATCATATTACTCATTTTTTTTTCCTTTTACCAATATATTATTGTCATGGTTTAACCCCAGTCAGCAACTAAGCACCACGCAGCCGCTTCCCCCTCCCAGTGGGGTAAGGAGGAGGAAAGGAAAAAAAAAGTAAAACTCGTGGGTTGAGATAAGAACAGTTTAATAACTAAAGTAAAATATAATACTAACAATAGTAATAATGAAATATAATAATAGTAATGAAAAGGAATATAACAAAAAAGGAGGGAGGGGAAGGAAAAAAAACAGTGATGCACAATGCAATTGCTCACCACCCGCTGACCAATGCCCAGTTAGATCCCAAGCCACGATCCGCGCCTCCCGGCCAACTCCCCCCTGTTTATATACTGGGCATGACACTCCATGGTATGGAATATCCCTTTGGCTAGTTCAGGTCAGCTGCCCCGGCTATGCTCCCTTGCAGCTTCTTGCACACCTGCTTGCTGGCAGAGCAGGGGAAACTGAAAAGTCCTTGGCTTAAGATAAGCACTACTTAGCAACAACTAAAACCTCAGAATGTTATCAACATCATTCTCACACTAAATCCAAAACACAGCACTGTACCAGCTACTAAAAAGAAAGTTAACTCTGTCCCAGCTGAAACCAGGACAATTATTCAAGGATTACTCAAGGTGACAATAGCCCTGGAGTCTTCAGAGTCCCTCCCTATAATTTTAAACTAACAGACACATAATAAAATTCAGATATTTTTATAGCATCAACTTAAGTTGGTATGCATTACAAGGTAACATGTTGTTAGCACAGCCCTCACATCAAAAAAAAAAAAAATCAAAAAACTATAATGAAAGGATAAGGACTAAAAGAAGTTGAATGTGAGCCAAAAATGCATTCTGGCATCAAAGGTGGCCAGCAGCCTCTTGTGCCGCATCAGGAAGAATGTCACCAGCAGGTCAAGGGAGGTGATCCTTTCCCTGTACTTGGTGAGAAACATCTGGAGTCCAGCTCCAAGCTCCCCACTACAGGAGGGACAGGTACATACTGCAGCAAGTTGAGCAAAGGGCCACAAAGATAGTAAGGGGTTGGAGCATCTGACACAGGAGGAGAACGAGCTAGGACTGTTCAGCCTGGAGAAGACAAGGCTCAGGGGAATCTGATCAATGTATATAAATACCTGAAGGGAGGAATAAGTAAGATGGAGCACAAGTCTCAAGACGGAGTACCCAGTGGTGCCTAGTGACAGGACAGGAAGCAATGGGCACAAATGGAAATCCAGGAAGTTCCATTTAAACATGGGAAAAACTTTTTTACTGTGAGGTGGTCAAACACTGGAACAAGTTGCCCAGAGAAGCTGAGGGGTCAGCACCCCTGAAGACGGTCAAAACCTGACAAGACCTTAAGCATCCAGCTCTAGCTGACCCTGCTCTGAGCATGGGGTTGGACTAGACAATCTCCAGAGGTCCCTTCCAACCTCAGCTATTTTGCGATTTTGTAGCTAGCAAAGAAAGAATCTGATAAAACAAAATAAACTTCCCACAAAATATGTAACAGTTGTCAGAATTCTGGATTACAGGTATTTGCATTAAAAACAATGCTCTCACATTCACAAAATCAAAGTGACTGTAAAAACCAGGAGGAAGAATGGAGAAGAAGAATGAAGTAATGTTTCCACTCACAGTAAAACTCCTTGGCAGAAATGCAAAAGAATAAGGGTTGCTACTGCCAAACGTTAAGGAGCTAGGACAAAGCTCACAGTAATACTTTTTAAACATACCTTTAAGAGCTAGCTATAGTATCTAACACATAAATGTGTATCACCTAGCTTAATGACAACAACATTGGGCATATATTTCTAGCACTGATGTATAAGGCAACCACTATGGAGGGAAGTGCTGATTATTTGCAGCATGTTATTTCGAACACACAAACAGAATTGTGCTCACAGCCACAGTTCAGAACAGTTGTAAAGATTTCACAGCAGTACTCTTCTATACCATGGTTTTGGCTCACATTTCTAATACAGTGCTGCCTCCCCTGCAGTGACTTTTTTTTCCCCTCTGATGAACCAAGAGAATTCCACATTCAAATCAGCAACAAAACACAGACCTAACTGTTGAAAATTTCTCATTCAGTCCACTATTAGCTAAAAGTTTTTACAACCTAACTTATTAAAGTGTTTTTCATACAACAGGTCAAAATCATATAGTATGATCAGGACTTTGAACATTTAAAAGTAACAGATGGCTGCCAACTTATGCCTCCAAGAATGAGTTTCCTTTCCAAGCAAACCACTGCCAATATAGTAAAGAAAGACTTCCAAATATGTGCAAATAAGATCACAAGACCTTACCTCTCCTACTGCATGCGCAAATAGCCTTCAGCAAGAGCAACAATACAATTTCATAGCTTTGGAAACTTCAACACTACTAAAATGTTTAAGTTTACATCTGAACCCTAACTTTTCTACCTATTTTTCCACTTAGATTTTGCATAAATTTACTTGAAACGAAAACAGTGTAGAAGAGATACTTTAAGCGAGTTTCCTTGTGTTTTGTTTTACTTTTAAAAGTAGTCATATATATTGCATTTATCAAATATGCTGAATTTCCCTTAAAACAGCATATAGCTTATTACTCAACAGAAACTACAGTCCCCTAAGAAGCTAAACAGCAATCCTGATACCTGCAGAACACCAATAAAATAGAATTTATCATGATAAGCTGCCAACACTTCCCTCCAACTGTTAACTAAAAACCTGATCAAAAGTTGCCGATGGATAATTAACAATAATTTAGCCAAATACTATTATAAACACTAAATAGATCAAGGGGGGAGAAAAAAAAAAAAAGGTTAAAGCATGTGGAATTGGCAATACCATCTCAAGCAGCTGTCAGCAGAGAAAAAGTAGGTGGTGCATAAGTAAACTTTCAGATCCCCAACATGAGGCACAAGAATATTCAGGCTTTTTCTTGAGTATGCTAAGACCTCCAAACACACAGAATCTGCTATTCAAACATTGCTCACGATGACTACTTTACTGTTAAAAGATGTCTCAAAATTCGTATTAATGATGAATGCAATGGCATCTCCACTGAAACTACCAAAGCAAGACTTCATTACATTGAAGAGAAAAAGGTGTAAGAATGGGGGAAGAAGAGAAAAGGCAAAGTTTAAGAAATATTTAGAGATGTCAGAGAAACACTGAAGACATAATCATAAATATAATTGTTTTATTTAATTCGCTAAATTACTTTCATAGTCTTTGATTGGAAAGAAAGAATAGTACCACTTCACAAACACATACAAAAAAAATATCAAGTGAATATGCAAAGAGATTAAAGGGAAATGGAAAAAACAATGAAAGTTTTGAATGCAGCCTGACAACCAGCACACACAGAAACAAATTCTTCACTAAGGAGATGCGACGCCAGAAAAAGATCATACTTTGAAATCAGGTATACTTTTACTGTAAAATTTTAGTTAAGATACTGGCCTGTACTAGACTAACTGGTGTTTCAGCTCTCAGATAGCTCAGCATCTAAATCTTCCATGCCCAGAAACTAGGACTGTCTGGGGATTTATTTGCAAAAATGCCAGCTCTATACCACTATTAGAGGTAACTTTCAAAGGTTAAATTTTTATGCAAAAATACACCTATTACTTTTCAATCACTGAAAAAAAAATAGAATGGGTTCCTACTAGCTGATACAGAAAAAAACTAAGCAATTTGTTTTTAAATTCCAGCCCAGAGTTCTTAAGACATACCAAAAATTTCTTTCCTACTAACAAGAAATGGGTAAGAATAAGTCAGTCTGTGATTTGTGACCAAAGTGAATGGTGCTCAAGCACGTATTAATCAGACAATATAATTGCCTACTTGAGAGAAAATATCCCTTAGAATCCAGTAGATTATCCCAAATGCCATGAAAATAGTGAATGCCACTTCAGTATCATTTGGAATGTTTTAAGAAGCATTTGAAACATGACCTTACATCTTAAAGATCCTTATTTGCCATCTAGATTTAGAAATGGACTAGTCCACTAAAAATGAAAGACCAGCAGCTGGCGTGCAACAGATGCGCGGTTAGAACTGCAGGAATCATTTCTGCAGAGGACAAAAAGAAAAGATCGATGTGCACAGAACTAGCTTCTTAAATTGTCTGTGATCCCTAAAAACAATGAAATTCATAATAAATTAAGTGAAACTAATAGAATTTGAAGACCGTGCCATTTGATGACACATCCATGACTGAAATTCTTTGGTATAAAAGACAAGGTTTGATGATCTTAATTTGTATTTCACCATCGCTTAACCACAAAACTTATACACAAAAGGTCAACTACTCTACTAATCCTAGAATATGAAGGGAACATCATGATGGTGCCACCACCATCTACCTGCCACCAGAAAAAGACATGGATTACACAGGTCAGGTGCCATATGTATGCCTATGGATCCACTTTGCAAAACGTCTGTATACACAAACTCGGCAACTCACCCAGCTCACGGGCATTTATTGCTCAAAACCTTCCCCCACCGCCCCCAAACCATAAAGGAAATAAAAGCGGCTTTCCGTGAACAACAACTAGAATTTAGGACAGAAATCCTATATAAGGCAAACACAGTCTTGCATAAGGTTACATCTTCACTTGATCTTGACACACTGCACTAATGTTAAATTCCACTCAGCTTTAGGAGGATGTTCTGTTTACACTGACTGAAGTGACACCTAGTTATCTCATATATTAAAGCCTATATTGATTACTGGAGAAGCCAAGAGCCACATAAATATGCAACAGGAAGAAGAATAAAAAGTGCAGATAAATTCAGTACTGCCTTGTTAAAAATTGCCTGGGACAGCAACAAAGGCCTCTTGCAAAGTAGTCAAGTATAACAATTACGTAATCAATCATTTTGCTGGCAATACAGGCAGCAAAAGTATTAACACACACTTTGTCTACTTTGATCAACATATAGAACACTGAAGTATGCAAAACAGTTTCTAGTTAGGTGATCTTGTACGGTAATCTGAAGTCTCTGGACTTATTTCAGAGTATCCAGACAATATATTTGTTGTTACAGAAGAGTTTCTCACCTGCCAGTAACGAACTGTAACAGTAATACTCTCTCTTCCTGAGTTAGTTCTTCCACAACATCCCAGAACCACTAAATGAAAAATAAGTTAGTTTGTATTTTCCATTAAATACTCGTAGTACTTGAAAAGATAATGGTAAAACAATAAATGGAATATTTGTGTGTTTGTTACTTAAATGATGGAAATTTTCATATGAAATTCATACATAACTAAGTCACTTAATGTAGGAATATGGTATAAAAAACCTCCACAAATTTCAGCCAAATAAGGTTCCATAAACACATACAGAAAACGACAACAGCAGCACCACCCTTTTTTTTTTTTTTGGATTAAAATGCAATAGTCTACATTATTAAAAAATAATTTTACCTGAATAACTTGGTCTCCTCTCTCATAGCCACTGGTGTATTCTGTATTTTTTAACCAATCATTCACATCAATTTCTGGCATACCAGACAACAAAAGCTCCTTCAGAAGAAGCACACAGACAAGTGATTAGTCCTCCTGACTAACAACTAATTTCAAGAGTTTATGCTATTTTAAAAAGTAATGCTTTAAAAAGTGTAAAAATTACAGTGCTTTTTCTGTTTAGTTGCAACCTTACAGAACCTACAACTAAATTTTAATACAAGAAGATTCTTGAATTCAGGTTACTTCACATGATCTGTTTAATTTAAGTACACAGTATTGAGAGACAGAAATTATTGCCAAAGAACCTAAAAGAAAAAAGCTCTGAGTTTTGGCATGACTTGAGATAAAACTTGAGATGTGTTGGTTACAGATCAAACCACCACAAAAACTTATTGGAATTTGATTCTGTGACTCAGAAAAAGTAGAGACAATAGACAGCATCTCCTTACTTTTAAAGGATTTCTGTCCTCCTGAAAGAAAATATGAAAAGGCTTAAAGGTCACAACATCCTGATTCCATTTTGAAATTACAATTTAAGGCATTTAGCACTGGCATGTGAAGTTATCACATTCCAGGAAGACAGTCATTCTAAGTAATTAGGAGAAGCAGGAATACACATACTGAGATCCTCACTGATATGCGCTCAGGAAGCAAAACCAAAGTGAAAGATATAAAGTGTTTATTTTGTGGGTACTGAGCTTTACTTCTACATCATTACACTACTGATGAAGTATGCTGAACAAAGTATTTAAAAAAAAGTATAGGCATTTCTGCTTACCAGTTCATATTCATCAAAAAGCTGGATCAAAGATGGTGGAATGAACATATGGAACCCTTGTAAAAAGGCATTTATCTGAGGCTGAATGGCTCTTGTCATTCTAAGCTCTGTGACAAGCTGGACATACTCAGCCTGCAAGGTAGAAAACAACATTAAGATATACAAGAGCAAAAATACATAGTGCTCATGCAAACTCATACACACACAAATGCAGTCCTCAATACACTACAAATCTCATCTACTGTAAGATGTTAAGAGTCCCTACGCACTTTTCACACACGGAAGCAACCCAAAATACTTCAGAAGACCCCTCAGAGTTCAGAGCCCCTTTTGCTCTTCCCCTCCTTCCTTCCAAAGGCAATTCCCAAACAGAAGTGTTTAAATCATAACACAAACCAGTCAAAAACCAGGGACTTAGACTAAGATAAAGGAAGTAAATAAAATTTAGTTTGTCATGCCTGCATCTAATACAACCACCGTTGTGATCATCCAAGGACATAAACAAGGCAATGTTTGTAAAGAAAAATATTCTATTAAGCAAACTGACATAATTCAGGAAAAAGGGTAAACTTCTGAAAGAATATTTGTAAGCCAAAAAGCTTTCTTGCTTTCCCTCTGTCTCTGGAAGTCTAACAGAATATATTACTTACCCCTGCAAGCTTTGTTGTCTTAACAACAATTTCAATTTTTTTAAGAAAATCTTGAAAATCACAGTTTTTAAAAAGAAAAAAAAAACAGAAAAGCATTTATACCATAACCATGTGAACAGACAATATCATAGTTTGCATGTTTTAGAGATTTGGACGCTCAGCCCCCTTTAAAAGATTCCAGTTAGAAAAGGAATCCACCAGAACTTTGCTTTTGTTGAAAACACAAAAGCCTAGGAGGCAGTTAATGGAGGAAGGTTTTTAGAATGAGACAGACAAAAGTGCCTACATTAAAGCTGTATAAACATGTCTCATCTACCCTGACAAAACTATGCAAGTCTAATAAAGTTTCTTTACTCAAGAGATTTCTATTTGAGAACAAAATTTATTCCTAGATTATTTAAGGTACTCAGTTTCAAAGTAATGCTTTGACTTCTTAATAATGAAATAATGAAACATATCTCCCAATTAAACCATCTCAACTATCACCTTCCTTCAAGACAATAATCTTACAAAAATACTACCTTGATTTTTGATTTTAAAAAACATTAACCTAAACTTTTAGGTTCTGAACCTGTACAAAAGCAACCAAGCATTCTTTCTTTCCTCCCTTTCAGAAAAAACAGAATGAAGTATGAAACATTTCAAAACAGAAGAATATTTTTCAAAGGCATATCCTTACATTCACAGAAGCATAGAGGGGTTGTCATTTGCTTTGCAGTTGGAAGATATTTTTAAATGCATTACCACCATTTTATTAGAGTGAGAAGATAACTAATCTGTGAAACGCTCTGAAGAAGAGGAACATTACCTAATCATATCTTCAACTGCAGAGCTGTTCCCAAAAATCTAGTTTCAATCTAGTAATCTCCCTAGGTTGCTTCTACTGTCAGTGGAACTGAAGACACCTCCCTTCTCTAAGGAATTACAGGGGTAGCCAAAGGAGATTAACTGCACTAGACAAAAGTCAGCCTCTGTGACTACATCTTATGAGCTCCAGGAAGAAATCAGAAACTTTAGCAATATCAGGATTAGAAGTAGTGTTAACACTGGTCTTCAATGATCCGAAATACTTGTTTTGCATCTCTTCAGTTGCTATTACATAAATTGGCTATTCAGAAAACAGGGTTGTAGAAAGAAAAAAAAAAAAAATCACAATCTTATTTTAAAAAATCCATTAGAAAAAATATGACAAAAATATTTATATTGAACACTTTCATTATAAGAGAAAACAGTGCTGTGCTTTAGGTGTAACAAGAAACGTTTTAAATAGCCTGGAACAGCCGAGCATCCTGGCTATCAGCACTGGCACATGCTGAAAGACCTGTACCACAGAATTTACATAATATACGTCAGTAAAAAAACCTGGTCAATTTGTTTTTCTCTGTTCACTTCATTTACATTTTATTCCCTCTCAGAAGCCTTAGGAGCACATTACAAAACAAATATCTACATAATTTCAGATCTACATATGTATTCCTACATAGTGCATAAAAGGTACAATCCAGCCTTCTTTTAAGAGGGGAAATTTGATTGAACACACAAGACAGGCATCACAAATATGATGACAAAGTCTAGTTTGGGTGAGGGGTTGTTCTGTATTTTCCTTTGAGGTAAATCAAGCAGAGATCATGCTTCCCCGATTTCTCAACCCCATATACTGTGAGTCAAGGATCGATGTTCATTATGATGTTCAGATTCAGAGAGCAGCTCCATTCCAAAGCTGTTTGAAAAACATGTAATTTTTTACTGCCAAACAGCACAGCCAGCTCACAGACAGACAAGTCCCGGGAGGACAGAGAAAGCCATAGGATTGTGGAGATTTGCATCGTTTTTTAAAATGGCATATGGTCAAACTTTGCCTACCTCTAATTCTATTTCTTTCCTAAAAAGTAAGTAGAAAACTGCAAAAATATACACAGCAAAGAACAAAGAGAAACACATAGCACGGACACTGGGCGAAGCCTGACTTTTCCCTTTGAAGTCTCCCCATTACCAAGACAAAAGGCAGTTAAACCACTACTATAACTGATACTTCATTTGGCACTACATGGACACTCCAATTGCAAGACTGGAACATTTGCATCATGTGTCCCACAACCATTCACCTATTACACAGTTGATTTAAAAAAAAGAAAATTCCCTCGTTCAAAGAAAACAACTTTTTACAAACAGCTATTACTACCACTCCTCAATAGGGCATTTACTCTCTTTTATTTTGCTTTTCAGTAAGAGGGAGATGGATTGTTTGGGTGGTTTCCGTGGGGTTTTTGTTTTGGTTTAGTTTTGGCATGGGGGGTTTTTTGTCGGTTTGTTGGTTTAGGGGTTTGGGTTTTTTTTAAGGAATACAGATTCACTCATAACTTCATTTTTAAAAAAATGCTATCCTTTAAACAGGTAATCCACTAGTGTGCATACACAGCAAATTCCTTTAGAAGCTGAATTTTCTTCTCCCAAAGGTATAGCAAATACAATGAGTTTTAAACAGCAATCTTTTATTACTCAGGTAAATGCAGAAAAAAAGAAAGATATCTCTTGCAGAAAAAAAAGATGTTTTATAAAGTAGACACTTTCCTGTTTAACCTGTTAGAACTGCTAAGCTAAAACATACTGCAAAACCATGTCACATTAGAGAAATTGGGAAAATCCCCAAACACCACTAAAACACAGATCTACAATTTTCAACAATTTGGTTCGCCACTGTCAAAATCAGCGAACAAGACAGTGCCATCTTACAGATGTTTGTTGACTTCACATTTTGCAGCTTCAAATTAAAAATCAACAGTTTCAAAGCTACCACAACAGTCACCTGTTTCCTACCACCTTTCAAATAAAAGCTACACAAACTCTCATCCCCTCCTGCCACAGCTGAGGAAGGCTGATGAGCTAGAATGGATGCATCTGTTCTACACATGTTCAACCACCCTTTTTAGTCTGTGCCCCAAGTCAGAAGTTAACAGAGCAATTTAAGCTACTAATGACTGAGGGTATCCTCGTGTGGGCAAACTTCTATTTTTATGCTAACTGATAACAGTTTTTAAATAGTTGCTATGAAACCACAATTTATGTCAAGTACATCTGCTTTATATATTGAGAAGCTAAGACTGCCCAGAAACAAAAATCAACATCCTTGCTTTCTCTGACAGATAATAAAGAAATTAATCATCCACTGCCTTCACAATTAGACTTGTTTTACCATCTGTATTCTTTCATGAATTACTATGTTGCAGGAAACAGTGCAGAATCAGGCAAATAATATGTATTCCTGTTACTGGAACGACACTCTGCCTTAATGAAAATGAGGATTAAGCATACAACAATCCAGTGCCAATTGTTCCAACACAAACTAAAATTTTGATAGAACAAATACTGACACCAAGTGGCCATTTACCAATACAGCAGCTGTCTACACGACTGGTAGAGCTGACTGAATACTGTGTACACAAAACGAGTTAGGCTAGCTAAACACAAATGAAAATCAAAACACAAAGCAGACATAAGGATCAAAAGAGTCAATGATACAAAAAATTGCAGGTCTACCCATGACACTCCGGCAGTTACTCAAAACTATCTGGTGGGTAACTGCAGAATTCAATTAGACTGATGTCTATCTTAATTTCTAGATGATTTTCAAAATCTGGCTGTGTTTTTCCATATTTGTTTTTGAACTAATGCTGCAGAGAACTTGGGGACTTTCCAAGCTGTTGCTATTAAAGTAAATTAAAAACGTAGATTATTTCCATACACACCAAGTGACTTGCAAATGGCTGAAAAATCTTCCTGTAGCCTTTTACTCTGTCAATTATCTGTACGTTACTGTACATCAATCCAGTGCCCTAGCAGGCAGCACACTTTGCAACATTACCTACAATTTTACTTTTAGCAATTGCTACTGTTTTACCTTCCTGGTATATATACCAATGACTTAAAAGTTCCAAATATTTGTAAAGTTAAAATAAACCCTTCATTTAAAGTTGATCCTATTTTCCTTCCAAAAGTTCTGTCAGAAAGAAGAACCTCAAACCTGAACACTTATAAAGATTTTAAATAGTACTATTTCTGTAACATGCTAAGCTAGAAAAAGGGGGAAGAGTGTTGGCAACTTTATTTTGTGTATTTCCTTCAAAACAGGTATACCATTTATGCTTCCAGTTATTCAGAAAGTCAGTCCAATTGTTTTTCTTATGCTATCAACTTCTGAATAAACCTGTATACTCACCTTGTTTTCCTGCGTAACAAGTATACTTGCACCTCCTGGCTTCAATGGCACTTCTTCCATTGCTCCGAACACATCAGTCTCAACAGAGAAGGTCAGCTCTAAACCCAGATCACTGATATCATTATCTAAAATCCACTGCAAGTTCTTTGCATACTCTGGATCAATAGATGCTACATCCTGATAATTTACAGGTATACCTAGAAAAAACAAAGAGAAAATCCCTCAAATAAATAGGATAAAGCAAAAAGGGTTCTAACTTAATATATGGTAGAAGATTGCCCTCTAGAGAGAAACCAGAATAATGCAGTAATAGGAAAAGGGGAAAAGGGGAAAAGGGATTCACCATTACTAACTACAGCAGAATTGTACTTACTACATTTTAAAAGTATTAAAGAATCAAGTTTCCTCTGTATGTTTTTCTTCCCAGTGAAGCAAATGGCATACCACTTGAGCAACAATTTGCACAATTTTAGCTCTCTAATGGATTTCAGTAAAAGCATCTAACAGTACAGAACACACAATGTTAAATGAGTTTCCTAAAAAAACTTAAAGTTTTCTGCATAACTTTAGAAATCCAAATATCATATTCCTCTATACAATAATATTTTTTCCCCCCAGAAAATTATTTAGAACAGGGGGCGGGGTGGAGAGAGGAAACAACCTTTCCGTACTCAGAAAACTTTTGCTCTTCAGTTTTCTTATTTTTTTTAATCATGTTTGCTATGAGACCTACTATATAGTTGAAAAAAATTATAGGAATTTTACATTTTCAAACTGAACTTGCAAGTCATTTAGAAGCATTAAGAGGAGAGTTGCTAGAAGTTTGACTTTTATCCAAGTATAGAAACTGCCTATTTACAGCCCCTTTGCAGACATGGCACTCAAATTTGAGCAAATGTGCCCAGAACAAGGTGACCCTGAGTTTGCACAAGAGAACTACCCTCTTCACTACACAAGAAAGCAAACCCCAATTACTTTAACTCTGTCATGATAGACACTGTAACTCTACCAAGACAGATAAATACCTGGGAAAAGGGGCAGGGGGTGAGGGTAGTAGTACGTTTAGAGAAAAGCAAGTTATTAGGAAGTATGCTCTTTGCTTCACCGTCTTCTGTGCATTGTGAAGTGTCACAAGGGTGCCCATTAGTAGAAGTCTTAGCACGCTACGGAGTGCAGAAGCAGCAGCCCAGAAAGTAACACAAAATTCAAAGGTCAGCAGCTGGTGCAAACATGTAAGTGCAAAAACTGTTACAGTATTTCCTTGGAAGAGCTGACTAGTGCTGAAATGGTGTGTACACAAGCTGTAGAGGCATTATTTTTCTAATAAAATCAAGCAACGCTCCAGTGTAAGAGAGGGATAGATAATTTACTAATGAATTTTCACTGTCATCTGTCAAAAAAAAAATTTAACAGCTGTCTAGTAGTTTCTAGAGGACTTTCACTTTTGCCAACTAGTAAGCATACCTGCATTTCACATATGAAACGTGGAAATGATGTCTCTGAGGGATGTAAGCAAAACGTGGGAAAAGGAGACTGAAAAGTAGGAATCGGAGACTCCTTTAGAGAAGAAACTGAACTGGAGCATTATGATGAGACTACACTCGTAGTCAGCATTTTGGGAGACCAAAGCACTAAGCTCACTCATTTGCTTGACAGATATTTTACCAATCAATAGACTCAAGCCAGGCAGTTATAAAGAAACTCCGTCAGATTTATCAGGACAAAATTTGAATCCCCTGAAATGGTATGTATCTCTCTCTTGCTATACCCTTAAGGCACCTGTAGTTTGAAAAGGAAGAGAAATTATCTTAGCATAACTGTGACAAACAGGTATTTCTGTGCAACACAACTTCAAAAAGATACTACAGGTAAGCTCTGAGGCAAGTTCAGTAAGTATTCAAGGATTTAAGGCCTCCAAGCTCAAAATACACTGACCCCAGAAATTAATTTTCACTTTTGTTTATGCCATTTCAGGGAGTATTTTCTATTATACTGTGACAAAGGGGACTTAAGTCTAACAGCAGATAGCACAGTTAGGAATGTATCTGCTATGTGTCCTTGTGGGTTGGAGCTGGAAGTTTCCTTTTCCAAACAGAAAAGTAATTGGCTCCTTAGAAAAAATACAAAGTAACTCGACAACAGCACTAGTGAAACTATCTTCTCCTGTTTAAGCAGAAGGCAGACAGATGGGAAGTTTGAGAAAAACCAACCGAAGAGGCCTTATGAATTTCTGATTATATTTCTGCCTCAGTTCTACATCCATAATAAAGTGCAGCCCTAATAAACATGAAGACCTATGGAATCATGTTTGATTTCACAGCACACAAAAAATCACGCAAGCTACATATCTAACATCTTATAAAGCACATTAGTTATATGTTAGCTGGGTCATCACTTAAGTTGGTGCTCTTTCCTTGCCTATCAGATATTGTTGCAGAAAGATCTCAATTCATCACAGTGAAAAAAGGTGATGCACCCACCTGAGTCTCAAAAAAGTAGCCACATTTGTTCCTAGAGGTTTCAGCTTCTAATTAAGGCACTTCCACGTCACGTCTGTTGACTAAAGAGAAGAGTTCCTTTGAAAGAGGTTCACACTGTTCCTCAGATACAGGTGGTCTTACCACACAACTGGTGGATTCAGTGCCATCAACAGGAAAGGCTACAGGAAACAAGGATCTCAGTGCAAGGTGAGAAACCAAAGGAATGGAAACTGTCTCAGGCTTCGAAAGATTTCATACTTAAGGCCTGACAAGTAGCTGAAGGGAATCTCTATGTCTGTAACCTGGTAACTTGTATTTGGCATGAACAACAGTTAGCATAACCCATAGCTGAACCTGAAACAA
The DNA here is from genome assembly GCF_018139145.2 of Gymnogyps californianus. Classification (NCBI taxonomy): domain Eukaryota; kingdom Metazoa; phylum Chordata; class Aves; order Accipitriformes; family Cathartidae; genus Gymnogyps; species Gymnogyps californianus. The sequence continues at coordinate 79,286,052 of NC_059473.1, read as the reverse complement.
AAATAAAACAAAAACCCCTCGGGAGCATCTGCTGCTGTGCAACTCAGGTTCCTTAAGCAAGGAGAGAGGAGATGCACAAAGCTGAGGGAAAAGGCCTTGGAAAAGTTTAAATAAACCACTGTGAGGCAGAAAAAGCAACTACTTTGGGAAGCAGAGGTGTAATTTTTCCAGTTCTCTATGTCTGATAAGTAACAAGAAGTGATAAAAACCCGTGAACCTTTTGAACTTAAAGAAGTTGAATGTGCACAAACCTCTATAGAGTTCCACAATGCCTGTTCAACAGAACGACAAGACCTTACTAAGAGGGACTGGTGAGATCTTATTAACAGAGACTACTCACTGCTGTTTGGTTTGCAATAGTTACTCTAGCAAAATGAAAAAAAGAAAAAAGCGTAAACAATAGGTCAATTCAGAAACCAACAAATCCAGTATGTAATCACAAGTCAAACTAGAAAAGAACCCAAATTCATTAGTAGTCATTTCCAAAAGAGGTGACAAGAGCACCACTTGACTATTCTCAAGGTGTCACTGAACAGCAGAAAAATCTTTTTCTCATTTGTGAATACATCACATGGAGATTAACCTGTGAGCATCATTCTTCTGCTCACACAGAGGAATCGCTTGATGTCAGAGGCCAACCCTTAAGTCAGTGCCAAATTGTGCCACACAAAGATATGTTTACTTTGGAACCACTTTCCTATGTGAAGATCAATGACTAGGAAAGCCCGATAAGGCATTGCCAACATAGTGCTGCTTCAGATTGGCTGTCCTCCATTGTCTCTTGCCCAGTACACAGTCACCCTCCTGCAACAGAAAGCGGTACTGAGGGAGAGAAGTAAAATGCATCTCTTTGTCAAGAAGATGACTGAGCCTGCACCATCAAACTGCAATAGTGTTCCCTGTTCTTTCAGGGAAGAGAAACAGTAAATCTGAAGTTAAAGAGTCGATCTGTCCTGGACTCTGCAAACATCACAGGAAGACTGTAGGTAGACAGAATGATCACAGAAAAACAGAATGAGATGCAAAAGATTCCTTGAAAACCTTGCCAGATCTTATAGTACGGAGCAGTTCTTGAGGAAAAGTAAAACTTCCGATATCAAGCTATCTTACACTTCCAAAGAAGATTAAAGAATAGCGCTTAAACACAAAGGAAATCCTGCATGCAGCAGCAAAGGAATTTATGTACTTAGAGGAGTAACAGGAATGCAAAGGGAATTTAGCCTTCCATCACATCTTCATGCAAGAGGAAAAGTTTTTCATGACAATGCAGAACAGAGGCATGACATTTGACAATCAAGAGGCACAAAGGTTCTCAAAGAAGAGCAGAGGAGAGCCCCAGACCACAGATGCCACCAGCTAACAGTGGTCTTTCTCTATTAAAAAGAAAAGTTACATTTTTATAAAGACTTCTGACCAATCCTCTTGAATGCTACAGTAAGGGAAGGAAACAGGATGAACCTGCATTACTTCTGAAACACTGTTTCAGGAAATAAGTAGTATCTGTTGGAGCAGGTAGACAAGGAGGTTCACAACAGTACGGATTCACCTTGTTAAAACATTACATGACTGAAGAACTGCAGGCATAATAAAGAATGCCTGATAGATTTTTGCCAGAGTTCATAAACATTATCAGCTTTGTAAGTCTGTCCTAAGTTAACTAGGGAACAATTATTTTCATTTCTCAAGAATGACATTACATGGCAGGACAGATGGATTTCACAACTGTGATGCGAAGAATTGCATACACCACAAAAACAATTGGCTGCACTAGCCTGCCTTTCAGACATTCCTAGTCAGCAACATTAAAGACAACTAAATTACATGATTATGCTTTAGACAGATTAATGATGCCTTCCTTGTTTTTAAATTAAGATTCATATTCAAATATAAATTAAAAGATTAGCTTTTAATAAAAAGTTGCTAACTGTACAAAATTCCCACAGTTTTGCTAATGTATTTCTGTATTTTGCAACTATAAGAGTTCCTAAGAGAGGCTCAGACTAGAATAGCAATTACTGCCATATTATGTTGTGACTCTGATGTACATAAAAGATTAGCAAGACATTCATTTCCAAGACTTTTTCACTTTTAACATACACACAAAAGTAAAAAAGGAAAAGGTTTACAGCTCAGACAACTGTTATGACTAAAAAACAGGATTTTAATAAAACCATACCAAGAATATGTTTGTAGAATGACCTCGTGAAGTAGATGTTCACCAACTGCCTGTGATTCAGAGCTAGGCCCAGGATCTGGCCTGCAAAACGGAAGTAGTTCAAATGATCTGGATTTACAGAAGAGTTGCTGTTGGGCTGGAAAGTTGTTCCTATAAAATAAAAAGATTATCATGTTTCATGACTTTTTCTTTTTTTTAAGTGAAGATCGTATTTATCAAATACACTAAGCATCTGAAACCACTGAAAGAGTTTTATTTTGTGGTTCTGGAATATTGTTTGGGGTTTTTTGTTTACACCAAAAAGACGTCAGAATGAAATGTATTAGAATGTAATGACATCCTATTATTACAATGATACTGCTTAGCCACTCTCCAAGGGACCGCTCTGAAATAATTATCATCAACATAAGGGTAATCATGATCTGCTAAATTTGGTTCTCCATCTTACTATATTGCCATGTGCATTTTTTGCTCACTGTAATGGGCCACGCTTCTATCAACTTGTGAACATGCTCAAAGGAAGGATCAGAATGCATCTACTTCCTTCCATCTGGCTCAAGCCAGATGCAGACTAGAGACAGTCCAGTCCTGGTCTCCTTGGAAAAGGCCACCTCAGACATCCCTGAACTTTTCCTTTTAACTTTCAGGAACTAATCTATGCCTCTACTGTTGACTGAATTCCTTGCCACTTCCTAAGACTCTGTAAGGTAGAAAGCAAAACATTTATCACTGATGATGAAGTGAAATCTTTTATTGATAAAGATTTCCTTTATATGAAGCACCCAAAAGACAAGTCAAATACAAGGTAGACCTTGTATCAAAATCTGGTTTTACCACAAAAATTAACTGATTGAATTTGTGGATTTCTAAAAGGAAATAAAGGAATACCTCCACAGTTCCCTTGCAGATGCAGAAGAAATTAAAATACTTTCTAAACTGCTCTCAAAGTGTTATGTCCTTCTACTACCAGGCAGAAATAGCATGGACTGATTAAAACCAACAACTCACTCTCCTCTTACAAAAGAGAGAACAAAAATCAAGGAAACTTCAAATTAAGAAAAATATTTCATCTGTAGGTATAAAAACGTACAATGAATAGATCACTTCTCTCTCTCTCTCTATATATATATGAGATCAGTTCTGTCAGTGTTGCTTTTAAAAAGTAACAATCTTATATTCCAAAACCAATTAAGTGACTTTTTTCTTGGATTATAAAAATCCTTTTATAAAAGACAACACCCTAAAATGGGGGGGGGGGGGGGGGGGCAGGCGGGCGAAGGCAGACACATACCATCAGCTGACTGGGTAAATAAGGCGTAATCTGGGTTAACTATTTCACTGGATAAGATATCAAACCACTCACGCACCACACCCTGTCCCTGCATGTCAAAAGAATAAAACATATTAGTACATAGAACTTTCACTGCACAAACAGTTATGCGGGGTAACCACATACTTCTTAAAGCATAAAAGTTTTTTTAAATTAGGATTTAGTTCAAAACAATACTTGTGAAAGAGAATTAATATTTCCATATATAAATACCATAAAGGAAAACCATGCAATTTTACCCACCATGCCTTCTTCTCCATGAAATCTCACAGCAATCCCCTGCTTTAGTTTTGCACAATTTGCTTTAGACACAACTTCACAGCTACTCCTAAAAATAGAATCTAAATACAAAGCACCAATTAATTTTTTATCTTAATTCATTATATTTCAATGTATTTCAAAGAAATAGTAATTCTATTTATAACACAATACCTCTGTGAACCAAAAGGATGTCATTTTCATTGACAGGCCTGTGCACCATGTCCGAATCTGGCTGCCCGGCATGCAGATGTTCATAGAACCATTCACAGCGGTCTTTAAATGGCTACGAAACAAGGGGTAAACCATATTACATAGATGCATTCAATTGAATAATTCCTCTCTCATAAGCATGACTGGAAAATGGTTATGCATACTTCTCAATTCATTTCTGAGATGTGCAGAGAGTTACTCGATGCTACCTCAATACACTATACAGTATTTTGGAAAGAGGAAAGGACTACACATGCCCTTGAGTGCTTGCTAAAGTCTGGTATGCAGAAAGACTGGACCACCAGTTATCCAGAAGTAGCTATCAGAGTTCACCACACGGGAGAGAAATAGCACAAAACTTCTTCCAGGGCAGAGAGGGAACAAATCTAGATAAGTCACTGGCTTCTGTAACACTACTGATTATCAACGACAGCTGAGCAGGGGCACAAGTGATATAAACAAGTCATATTTGTAGTACAGTCGATTGGCAATAAAAAACCACCCAAAGGAACCAGAAACCTTCCAAAGCAATTCCTAGGTGAGAAGGTCCTAGCTTGTTTGACTCAGTATTTAGATTGACATTTTGCAGTTCTTCTGAGACAGACATAGCACAAGCGTGGTCTCTCTCATCTGTCATGATTCACAGCACGTACTTTTTAGTTGATCTAACAAACAAGGTATCAGTTCTCAGGGTCTCTTCATTATTCATAGGTAATGAATTTCAAAACCACACATTTCAACCAAAGAATGAGTAAACAATACACCTATACCATGTCCTAAAAATGAAACTGGATTACCAAAAACAATGTACATCTAAAAATAAAGGCACAGTACTGTTCACAACTAAAGAAATAAAGCTTTTGGAAGAGACCCTCCACAACTGGGGGGGGGGGGGGGGGGGGGGAGGGGGGAGGTGTGCATTTTTTCCGGTTCATTAGAGGAATTTTACCTCTGTTTACAGCAAATTCTGTCTTTGACCAAAATAGTTTAATGTAAGGAACCTTTCTAATAGAGAACAAAGCAAAAGTAAACCAGTGTGTGCTAAATGAAGGAGATCCAAATAGCTCATTATCGCCCAAAGACCATCTTCATTTGTAATAGAGCAAATACAGAGCTCTCTCCCTGAGCTACACATAGCTTTAAAAGATTATGATTGTCTAAGTGATGAAAACGTGGCAGATGCTTAACACTACAGTGTTATGTAAAGCAGCAGAATTCCATACGGGGGTTTGCTCACTAATTTTTCCACTTAACTACACTAGTCTTCCCTAGAAGGGGAGACACTTTAGTCTTGAATTCATGTCCCATGTTAAACTAAGAAGTGAGTTTAGGTTATGCAAGACATCAGGATTTTACTCAAAAAAACCACAAACAAACAAAAGGAAATGGTAGGAAACAGAGCAAAGGGAAACAAGAGAACATGATGTTTCACTGAAGGAACTGCCACTAATTAACTATGGCCAAATCAACTAATAGTGGTGTATTTATCCTCTGATTTGTCTCAAAATGTAAGTCAATTAAGGAAAAAGCACAGCATTTTAAACCTCAATCTATTAGATGTGCACAAATAGATTTAATAATAGAAAGTTAACTCTGTTAACTGAAAGCTGGACTTGTAAGACATATTTAACATTGGTCACCTCAAATGGACTTACACATATATTTTAAAGAATTAGAAGTACAGAAATCTGGCTGCCATGTCTGTTTAATCTGATCTTTCAACATCCTAGATTCAGAAGCACTGGAGGCCACACTTAGTTCTTCCATCCTCCGCAAATGGATTTTCTTAAAATATTATTATTTTTAAACAAAACACTCTCTTTCTAGTCATATAAGTTGTAACTAAGCATCTCCTGACACTTACCTGAGCTTTTATGATGTGCATAAATCTGGACATTAGTTCAGGACACTCAAGAAGAAAATGAAAGTGATCAAAAATTATTTTGGGATTTCTGAAAGAAAAATAGGTTAGAAGCCTGTTAGTCAGAGATCTAATAATAATGCTTCATGATACACAAAGTCTACATAAAGAGACAATGCAATTAGTCATACAGAAAAGTTCCAACACTCTCTTCTATTTCATAATGTTTTCCTAACTCTTGTTTCCAAATGACTTATACTACCACTTCCTTTGAACATGGAGGATTAGAAGCAGCTCTCCAGACAGAAGCAAGGTTATAAACTGGCCAGTCCCAGAGAAACTCTGGAAACAGCCAAGTGTACAAAGATGGTTAGACTCCTTTAAGAAGTCATTAAGTATAACACATTTGAAGAACAAAAGTTTTCATCTGCCTCAAAAGGGAAGGCTTTATTTGGAACAAAGATGAGGAAAGAATCCTTTAAGGAAATTATTCTGTTGCTCTGTGAGAAAGATTTTGTGAACAAAATCTCACAGAATCTTACAAAAGGATCGCTTACACATGCAGAAGAGTTCATCTAAGCCTGAGCTCTGAATCATTAATATACACTCCCTTGAATTTGGCAGGACCATTAAAGTGCATATGGTACATATGTCACAACAATAACCTAAAAATACAACTCAGTAAGAAGAAAGATATGAGTTTGAATTATTTTGGGGGAGGGAAAAAAAAAAAGAAATTAGAAATTCCATATTTCTTGACGCTTACCGGTTAACAAAACACTTAAGGACATCATCGTGTTTACAGACAAATTCTATAAAACGAGGCGATGTCATCCTGTTCAAAAATCATAAGATGCTTTTGGTTAGTGAAATAAAAAAGAATTTGAATTACATAAATTGTTGCTTTTTTTTTAATAAAATACTGTGCAAATAGAAACTGATGTTGTTTAACTAGTCAATCATGAAACGAAACTCAGCAGCATTAAGATTTCATAATAAACTAATAGAAAAGGCAAAAATGCCAATAATCAAGAAGGTCAAGCAACCTGACCACTAACTGTTATTAACTATATGAACAAGAAAAGCTCAAACTAATGGAGATACACATTTTTCTATTGAATCCTTCCAGCTTTCAATACAACAATGGAAGCACATCTATGGAAGGACTGATATTATATGCACAATATATACAATATGCACATTTTCCTATATTCTTGTTCACTATATAAACTCCCACCACACACCTTGTAAATTGTGGTAAGTGAGGAAGAGTCAGGAAGAAATAACATTACAAACGTAGCAAACTTAATAATGGGGGGCAAGGTGGTATTTAATGGCTTCGTGAAATAACAAAAGTACTTCCCGGGCAAGCATCTCATACACTAGTATGGAATTTTTCCCCCCCCCCCCATATATATAATCTGGGGAACAAGGGAAGAATTAACATGGGTGCAAATTTTACTCCATTTATTTGCATCTATGTTCTGCATGTTTTTTTAAAAAGAGAAATTCTTAACTGGATCCTTTAGCTTCAGCAAAAGCTAATGAATACCTGCAAACAAGAATAAAACCCTCTCATCAAGTGCCTTGAAAGGTTGTGAAAAATAGTACTTTAAAAAGTCCAGGATAACAATCCTAGAACTGTTGTTGTTCCCCACACCAGTTTAGACAAGAGCTGCTCATTTTACCTAAAACTGAGCTATTTTCCTTCTCTCCCTTACTCTGTTTTGAAGAAACAAGTCTCAACATATCCTTACCCTCATCCACACAAAAAACAAACAAGCAAATAAAATCTTCCAGAGACCAAATATGAACATTTTAAACACACTTCTGGTCTGAGAGATGATCTGAAAGTATTAAACAACTAAAAGAGTCTTCCCTGAAAGGAAGTGAACTCTCTCTACCTGTGAATTGCCACACAAGCTGTAAGATGCAATATACCGGGGGGGGGGGGGGGGGGGGGGGGGGGGGGGGGGAACAAACCACAACTATGCATACACTCATCAGTTTTGATGCTGAAAACTTGGAACACTGTATTTCAGTATATCAACAAAGAATGTCTAGATTCAATATCAGCACTTGTAGAAGAAAAGCAATCATGGCAAGTAAAAGAAAATAACCTCAATATTTCAAGTGTTAACCAGTATGAAATGCCATCTTTATTGTATGAATATTAGGAACAATGGAAAACTACGAGCTCTGTTTGCTCTCCTCCATTAAACATAGAGACATTCAAATCTAAAATCAGAGCTATTTTAAATTTTGTCTGAAAATGTCATTTGTTATAATTTCAAGTGTTATTTGAAGATGACAGCAGTATTGAGTTACACCATTGTGCCATTTACTCCTATTAATATGAAAACTTCAGCAAAACAGAGTAAGTCTCAGATCTTTGTACTTCTCTACACAGTTCTGAAAAGCCCTAAAGCAACGCAGATTTCAGGCATGCTCTGCCTTACTTTCCTGCATCCCAGGGAGTTTTCCAGTTGTCACTGAAACAGTTCTTACTCTCCTGGCTTCTACGATAATAACTCTCAGTTAAACTTACATAGTATCCACAGGAGTTCTCCCTAACCTGAAGCGTAAATTATGCATAGGGGCAGACCTATTGGGCAAGGCCCATCAGGAAGTCACCTGGACACAGAGAGACAGTCCCCTCTCCAATTAAATTTCGGTACAAAGAGATAAATTGGCAGGGGGGAGGAATGTAATCACTTCTATAAACATTTCTGCTTTTCATTTGGCTGCTGTAAATAATACTTTTCTGGCATTTTATCTTAGTAAGGTTTGATGGAGATTTCAAGGGAAATGGCTCAACAGCAGTTCCTTTTTCAAGGTGGAGTAAAACTAAAAGTGAAAGTCCTAAGGTGCTTGTGGAACGTGCTGATACCCAGATCATCTTCCAGAGTGTCCAGAGGAGTGTGCCCCAGACAAACACTACTGGCCGACTTGAAAGCTTTTATTCCACTTGGTTTGGCAGAGAAAGAAAAATCCTTACAGTGGCTGGGAACAACCAAGGGTTGTCATGTAATGGGAACCTTGCTTCTAGATTCCTCAGGGAGCTTGTCATACCACCATACTTGCCTAATCCTCCACTCAAGAAGGTCAAAGGATCCTTTCTTTGCAAGTTCACAAATATAAACCAAAACAATCTTGGACAGACTAAGACCTCAGTTACAATGGACACACTTTTTTTCTTTTTAAACCAGACACTGATGGTATTAAATTTACCTAAGTTGTAGTGCCTGTTCCACACAAAACTATGGTTGCCAACCCAGGACAGGATTCCAAGTGAGCGCTACTTTGAGATTGAACTCTCCCTGTTATGAACTTCTGCAATATAGCCAAACAAGTTTTGCCCCAGCTGTCGTTTTCATACAAAAAGATAATTCACATTTTTTTCTGAGCTTATAGCTCTGCTTGTTGGATAATCACATTAAATTCAGGGATAATTTCACATTAAGAACCAACAGCAAGAACAGCTAAGTTTCAAGAGATCAAAATTACATTACCTGCAAGTATCCCACGTGATTACAAAGAGCCATTAGACACTCAATATGAAATCTACCCCAACGCAGCTATGTTCATAGGCAGCAGCACTATGGAAAATTTGCTGTGCTTTTTGGTGCCATTAAAGCCGGGGGCGGGGGGGGAAAAAAGCATTCAAATAATTGAACTAGTGAAAGCATTAAAAGCATACCCTTGACCGTCACTAATATCATCTGGTCAGCACCAACATTCTTCCAAGAAAGCATATATGATTTTAAAATGGTAACAGTTTAGGTAACAAACAGGATCCTCTCCTTACCCCTGAGGCATTTGACAGGAGCAGCACATATAAAAGGCTTGAATGACAGCACTTAGCCTGTTTGCTGTCATGGAGATAACATCCTGGCAATCAGCACAAGCTTCCTGCTTCCCGGCAACATCGTATGTTTTTGACTCGCCAGCATCAGTGGATAGCTCTTTTTTGCCCTCGATTCCTGCAGCGGCAAAGGAAGGCGTAGGAGTAGCATCCTGGTGATCTGGTCCTTTTTGCTTCAGTAAAATAGAAGTAATGTTGGCAGAGTCTCTTTTGTTTTTCATCAGCTCCGTAGCTATAAGAACGAGCCATTCATCTAGAGAATGCCAGAGCAGTTCCAGTGGCTGCAATAAACACATGCAAAAACAGACAAAAAAGGAACATGTTGACATTAGATAATATTAATAATGTGATAATCCTCTTAAGGTAAATAAATATCATGCACATTTAAAAGCTTTAAATGATCCTTTAGGAGTCATGTTAGAGATAAGAGTCAATACTCATAAAAAATTCTGTACTTGTAGCCGTAGAGCACAAAGAAAATTTCATGTAGAAGGAAAATAATCAAGCAGTAGATGGAATAAAGATAAAATAATCTAGAAAGAGTGAAACTGAACTATTTAACAGAGTTTGGCCTCACGGTTGTTACACAGCACACTACTGCCTGACTGCTGCAGTCAAGCAGAGAAACAATAATACGCATGTTGAGTTTCCAGAGTAAGAGCGTGTCAGGTTTGTTGGGTTTTTTTTAAGGCCCTGGTCAAAGAAGCTCCCCCTACCAGGTAGACGGAGCAAACCCCAGAGAACACCACTGGAGATCCGGACTCATGCACATATCTAGTAAGATGTCCTTTACGCATAGTGTGAGCTCATACAGCTCATTTTGATAGTACCCCAGATGTCTCAGAGTAAGGGTCACTAATACCTAGCTTTATGAAACAGAAACAAGTATCAGCAGAATCTCGTATCCATTTTTAAAGCTATAAATTTTATTTTAACGAAGTCACTCTTTATTCACTACCACCAGCTTAAAACCAATATAATTGAAACCTGGTACAATTCCATCATTACACATTTGCTCTGAGGTGCAGGCCTACTACAGAGGAGAGAGGGCCTCCTCCTACAGAGGAGAGAGGGCTGAGAGACCTGTGGCTCTCATGAGCATTTAAAAAAAAACACGAGGGCTGACTGTGCTGTCCCTTAATGGTGTTTAAGGGGACGTTTCACAAGCATACAGTCTAGTGAGCACAGGGATACCTATCCTACAGGGAGGCAATTCTGACAAGTCTTTTATAGCATTCCAAAAGTAAGAGTGAACTTCTAAATGCACTCCTTTTTCCATTTATTACTGTTGCATCAACATTTTTCACCAATTAAAGCATTCAAAGACTTAGCAGATACTGAAAATTATGTTCTCATCTTCTAAAGTTGCCTTTAAAAATTAAGAGCTATTCACAGCATGCTGTACCAGAAGTCTACACTATCTGGAGCACTGTCAGCACACCTCATAGCAACACGCTCTCAATGCACAATAAATTACTTCTCATAAAAGCTGTGTATTAAAAAAATCTGTTGAAGTTTACCATTATGCTTCCATTTTTTCCCAATAAGAATTTTGGGGAAAGTCAGCCTGATCTCTAGGACTGGTAGGCTTTGCTCAACATACTGTATAACACTCAATCCTTGTACTCCTAGTGACTACATGTTTCTCTAGATGGTGATCTGAGTACCTCCAGTGTAGGTACCATTTTCTACATAAATGTCTGCCACACAGGATCATGTTAGCTTCTTTCCGAGACCTACCTGGCCGACCTTCACCACAAAACATGATGTAGAAAAACTTTCTAATGGAAAATAGGATTCATTGAATATATGGAAGAATTAAAATGCAGCTGTGTTCTTAACATGTAACTCACAAGAAACTAGGTAGTTATTTACTAGAATACTAAACTGTAGTTTTCTTCTCCCAAACTTTTCAATGCTTAGCTTGACAGACATCATTTTTTCACTGATATCTTGTGTTTTATCTTTTATTTTCCACAGACTTCGCATGGCTTTCAGAACTCTTGCAATTGATTTGTTTTTCCAAAGCTACTTTTTCACAGATTCTGATCACAAACTCATTCAAAAGTGTAGTCAAGCATAGCTACTTCAACATTTCACTTTTTTTTTTCCAGTCTAACTTCAGGATATAAAGCACTCCTCTAAATATTGCCCACCACCTCCATATCCATGGCTGTTAGCATTTTACATTAGCATCCACGATCAGACCTTTTCAAGCGTGACATGGACATATTCAACCAAACCATTAGCAACATTTTTTTCAAAACTACAAGTCCGCATTCTTCAGTCAATTCTTACCATGAACCACATATTAAACAAACCTCCACTCAACCTTCAGTTTTAATATCTCATATTTCAGAAAAGTTTCTTTGGAATTATACATCTGAGTCTGAGTACCAGACTTTTACAGCTGCACACCTCATCTCTCAAATGCAAGGATTTAGCTATGCAACCCCTTCCTCTTTACCCATCTAGTAAGCAAGACGCTAGAAATCAAACCTATACTCAAACTGCAACATTGGAGCAAAATCTTTTGCCAGGCGACAGATAGTTAGTCTTTTAAGATAGAGGGAGCAGGAGATCACTAATCCATGAAGTGACTGTGTCACTGCAGAGAATTCAATTCTAGAAAAGAATAGTATCTGAAATGAGGGAAAAATGTTACGGGCTTCCCAAAATTGTTCAACTAGACAGGGAGATTTTGCAGCAGTTTCCCTAATACATGATCATACTGACAGCAACTGGAAGAGCGATATATGAAAAAGTAATGAATGTAACCCTGGTCAAAATTACTGTTCATAAAGTTTCTCACTGTTAAGTTCTCATTTGGGTTAGCAGTAGCTTGTTTCAAGACTGGGTGTCAAAATTCAATGACTATTTTTTTTCTTGCAAGATCAGTACAAGAGTGTGTCTTAATTAGCCACTTTAAAGCATTTGGATAGGCCTGAATTGACCAGGCCTGTAATGAATTACATACAGGGAACTTCAGTAAAGCCAAGATGGCTCTGTGATTTTCTTGTCCTTGTCAAGCAATAACATTCCTTGGTAGCCTCAGATCAAGATATACTCACATTTTCAATCCCTTCCAAGCTAGATTACAGTGACAACTCTTCAAAATATGTTGAATCAGTATACTAATACAGAAAACCTTAACACAGCATTAAGAAAAAAGTCAGAAGAAAGTTTTTCATTTCTTATACTGGATAAAATATGGTTTTGCACCAGCTTTTTAAAAGGAGTTATGAAGTACATCTTTAAAGGTCATCAGGTACAGATCTATTTGGACCTAACAGGAGCGCGTTCAGAAGGAAAGGAAACAATCCCTTATACCATACAATAAGGCTGATAATGTTCCTCTGCATATCCCACAAGAGTACCACAAGACAGAACTGCCACTGCTACCCTCAATCCTCCCCAGATAAAGGTTTCTAGGTCAATTCTTGAAAGAAGACAGTATTGAACAACAGATTAGCTTCCTATATAGCAAAGACAGACAAGAGGTCTTCACTTGCTCAAATAAACAGCATTCAGAGAAGTGAGTGGTGACCTGTATCACTTTCATGTGCTCTGGAAAGTACTCAAGACCTTACATGGGACATGAACCAGCAGTCTGCAAGACTTGTTTTTCCCCATAAAACCTGTATCAAATTCAGATTATCTACATTTATCCCCACAACTGAATTTTAAGATCGGCAGCAAATTCCAATTTAAAGCTACTGTCCTCTAAAATTGTCAATATGGATCTCAAATTTAAAATCTTTAAGTTCCATGTTGACTTTTTTAATACAGATTTAACTCCCGTTTTGGAGCAGCAACCTCTGTGGTTTCCTTAATAGTCTGTACTAAACAGTTACACAGCCTGTATTCAAAAAATCTCAAATAAAACAAAAACCAGAAAAGGAGTTCTTTGTCACTGACCTGCATGTCCCACATGCAAGTACTGGTACCAATGAAGACCTACAACTGCCAGGTCTTCAAGTAGCCTCCATACCATTGTAATAATCTAGAGATATAGTGGGCTTTTTTCCCCCCTCCCAGAAGGCAAAAGGGACCATCACAACCACATTTTCAAGGAAAGGACAAAAAAGGAAAGGGAAGGTAGGAATAAAAGAGAACAGGAAGTCACCCAATTGACTCAGCACTATGTCTAATCTCCCACTACCCAGTTACTGTAAATGCAGGGAAGAACAGGCTAATCCAACCACAATTGAAGATTAACTTAGCGTTGCCAGACCCGTGTGCCCCATTCCCAAACGAGAATAAGTTCTCATCAGCAGTTTTATATTTTTGAATTTGAAATTTAAATCAACCGTAAAAATACCATGTAGACAACAGTGGCCCTAATAAAGGGCTGCCTCAGTTTTAATACTTCTGAAATAAAGACAATAGCAATAATAATTTTAAAATCATCCTGAAATTTTTGTTTTGTTAGCTAATGCAACAGTAGTATATATTTTGCTCATTTACTAAAAAACATAAATGTTGTTTTTACACAATTAAGAATTACTGATATTTTCTGGGACAACCGTGCCAGTTGTGTAATGTAAGTCTACTGCACAAGACTTCACTCCACACTAAATTGAGAAACAATTCTTTCAGCATACAAAGTAGTTCAGGCACACAGATAAGTGATTCTGCTGAAATACAATTTCCTTTGCAAATTGCAGTTGAATGTTTTTGTTTGTTTTATAGTGAGTTCTGAAATGATCTGGAGTTGAAAAGCATGAAACCTTCTCTCTGCCCCCCCCCCCCTTTTGGGCTTTAAGCAAACACAAAATGCAAGGAGATGAGGTCAGCTACTCCTAAAACCTTGAAGAAAAAAGGTAGGAGAATACACAGAAAGATAACAGAGTATCTCACTGCAGATAGTTCCTGTATTAAGCACATTTAACATCCGCTTGTTATTTAATCTGGTATATTTAAACCAATTTTGATTAAAATGTTAGAAAATGCTATATTTAATAAAATTATTCTTGTGATTTGGGTAGGGCTTTGTTTTTTGAAAATGGAAATCTGGTTAAACTCACAGTGTGCCAATCTAGCTCAATATATTTTAGTGAAAAACTCTAAAGGACAATTATTACATTGCGTACTGTATAATGCATTACATTTTGCACACAGTATTTTTCATACTCAAGCACTAGTTATACTAATTTATAAATGAATTTGTTAGTAAAACTATTTTGCTATCAGCAAAACAAACATTTGTGCTTGTTTTTTAAATAGTCTAATGCTTTCCTTCTTTCTGAGAGAAGAAATTTAAACAAAAACTGAGCTACTTAACTAAATATAGCTGGAATTAAGAGTATCATCTTTCATGACTTTATCAATATAGCTCTCTCTTAAAAGTCATTAGAAGTAACTTGATGAACACATATCATCAAATAAATGCAGTTATTTCAAAATATTGTTTCCACAACACTCTGGAAGAAATGCAAAGGTTAAGGAAAATTCTCATGTAATCACTGGCATCTAAATTTGGTGATATGAACTGTGCCATATAAGAGTACGGAGGAAGACGGGGAAAAAAGAGACTACCCTTCAGTTCTTATTATTTAGGTATTCTGAATAGTATGTCAGTTATATACCCAATGCAGATTGAGTGGCATGCAGGAAACTGGGACTGCTTTACAGAAAAGCAAGCTATGATTTTCTACAGAGGGATTCCTCAACCAACAAGTACGAAAAAAAAACCTTCAGAAATGAAAAATCTAAATGGCAAGCACCTAAAGCAAGTGTTTGAAAACAGCTATAAATCAATAACCTTGCAAGGGTAGTAGTAAGCTGGTATGTTTCAAAGCGATAAAATTCAAGAACAACTTGGAAAAAAACTTCATGGTCACAGTGAAAACAATGAAGAGATTAAGAATTCAATTATTTCCATTTATCTTGTGAAGCTAGATAAAACTGAATGATCAGAACTCCCAATGAATCTCCAAATATCATTTTGAAATTACATTAATACAATCTATTATATTAATATTACCACATTTTGAGATTACTACACTCTTACATAACATAATAGAAATAAAAACAAAGTTTACCAAAATCAGCTAGGTAACTAAACCTTCAACATCTAATAAACAATATATTAAATAAGAAATAAACAGAAATCATAAGATGAGATGTGCATCAGTGGTTAAATGAATCCAGTGGAAAAAAAAATAATTAAGGAGAAGGAAAGAGGTAGGCTTAACTTAAGAAGGGATAGGGACATCAACCAAACTTACTTCCTGTTCATGAGATGTCTGATTAATGAATGCATGCTTTGTGAAATTCATCTCTTTAACGTCTATCTTCCTAACAACATCATATACTTTTCTGACCTTGAACACCTGACTTCTTGGAGTTTTATTTCCATTGTAGCCCATGTCATTTCCATTACTGGGAGAGGATGGGCCAATGCGAAAGACATGGCAAAATATCCTCACGATCCTTAAGAGACTCTTCATTTGAGCTTCATAATTACTTGACAAGCTGGGGGAAAAAATGGAATATTTAAGTTTCTTTTCCTAGATGAAACAATTTAGTATGTTAAGGAGTAAGCAATCTAACAGTAGGGTCTGACACACATGCTGAAAAACACCCTAAGCTTCAAACCCTAGTGAATTTTAACTTTCATTTCCTGCACCAGCCCCAGAAGTCAGATATAAGCACTATAATTTTACTAACATGTACTCATAATTTTAACTGGAAGTGAAATAAGAACAGCAAATTCCAGATCTTGCAAAACACTTCATTTGTTTTTATGCACATGTACACTTCTTATGAACCACTGGTAAGAAATTCAACTCACTACAGTAAGGATCTCAACATATGAAACAAATTGGAATATCTAGATGAAAATGTTTTTCAATCCAGAAAAGATAGCATCCAATGGTAAAAGTGTACTGAATAATCAGAGATGCTGCCACAACCCGTCCTCACCTAGCTATTATCCTAAATGCCCATTACCTACCTCAATCAAACAAGGGATCAGGATGGTAAAGATGCCACTATTTCTACTCAAGAGAAACATCATCTAAAAGATACTACACAAAAGCACCACTATTTATTTATCCAATAAATATATTAAAAGTTTTATGTCTTCTTAACTGAACTGGCCAACACTGAATTCTGTACCAATACAGTGTAGAATATGAGATATTCATGAGTTCATGCACAAGCAGAACGTTCTCCACCAAATTCAACTTGGTTTTCTTTCCTTAAACCCCAAGCAGTAAGAATTCTTCTGTCTTGAACACATAACAAAAACTGCAAGAAATTAAAACTTTTTCTACTGAACTCTACTCCCTTATAAATACTATATAAGTGAGCACATATTCAATTCTATCCTTAAAGTACTTGCAACTTAAAAGCATGCTTTTAACTATAAGATCAGTATACACCAGAAAACTCACATCTTAGAGGATGTTGTAAACCTCTGATGCAATTAATAATCTGTTAATTCACAAATATGAAAAATAGCTAGTTGTAACATCACAGTACCTTTATCATGACCTCACTCTCCCTATGGCACGGGTAAAAGCAAAAGACCTATTCAGCACTACATTTTAATGACTGCCTGTGAGGTGTTAATTTTAAAAAGCCACATACTAAGAATTTTACCAAACTGATATACAAAGCACGACTTTCTTGTCACAATCTAGACTTTAACCAGAGAACTTTTCAGTAAATCAAGATAAGAAAGGAACACAAAGAGTAAACAGTGCAACAGTAGTTAACCAGGTAAAGAAAATCCCCTGACTAGCAGGCTGTAATTATATTACCAGAAGCTCTGGTCACAGCCACAAATTAGCATTTGTAAAATCTTTACTTATATACCAGAAGAATCTATGAATACAAGAAGCTAACTTAAGTATTAAAAAAAAACATTTCGATTGAGGTTTATCATCCCTCAGCAGCAGTGTTTTCCAGGTGAAATTTCAGTTTAAATCTCCTAGTCTCCAGGAAGAAGACTCACATATATAGGAAAACCTTAAAGTGTTTTTAATAGTTTACTGAAGCTTTTACTAGCATGTTTGTAAACATTCAGCTAGGCTCAATCTGCACCAGCAAGACCAAATCAGGTCACACTACAATTATTTCTTGGAAAGAGGAAATACACAATGGAGGTAATGCTAACTGAACAGGCTCCTTGCTGATATTCAAGGCAGAAGTCCTCAGGCAGAAGCCTGGTGGCATTCCTGGCTACCTGCTAGAAGCATTACCAAAAACAACTGTAGACACTCTTGAACTAAACAACAAACAAACCCAACAGCAATGGGCTGCAGGTTAGCACCCAGGAAACTAACACTGATGATACTAGTTCAGTCATGCAAGAGTATCACTATTGGAGGTTTTCCTGTACAGAGTGCATTTTACATACTATTCATTGGAAGGAAGAGTTAGAGGAAAGAGGCCCAAGCTCAGAGGGTCTATATTCACGAAGTACTACCTTCACCCTCGCTATGTTAATGATAAAGCAACTAAGAAATACTTAGTTGAAGTAGAGACTAAAGTCTCTGACAGGGAACAGAATTGGAGAGAACAGAGACACAGTTTTTGTGAAACTGTATCTTGTAATAGAAAAAGAAAATAATTCCATTTCCCTTGTGACATATTACAAAGTACCAAAGACAAGTGGGCCAGTAAGAGTCCACAGGACATCCTAAGTACAGGCATCTCTGGAAATGCCTGCTCATCCAACGCAATGCAAAGCTTCCAACTTGTCTTCAGCCTCCGCTAGTCAACCCACATGCAGCAGTACAGGAGTACATGCTGGCTGAAATTCAGAGACAGTACAGGCACATAGATGCTGTTTCTACAGCCATACCGAGGGAGCATTGCTCAATACAGAGGGGCAATAACAGTAATAAATCAAATCTAAACACACGATGAGTTTAATTTCTCTCTGAAGATACCGAAATAGAAACAAATACTGCTTCATATGATCTCATTCAGCTACCACGACTTCTGATAATGTCCCCATACAAAGCTAGTTTGAAACCCTTTCCTGCAGAATGGTTTTACACTTTATCACAGTTTATTTGTGGGAGATCTATTGACTCTAATGAAGTCTGGAGACAAAAGGAATGTATTACAAGTTAAGCTGATTAGCTGTTGTTGGGCTTCAGTGTGTGAAGTTCTTCAAAAAGTTATCTTTGCTTCAACAAAATGTCATTAATATGCCTATGCACTTTAACCTTAAACATTTGAGGGGTTTAAGTCTTTTATGCTCATTCATCGAGGCGAACACACATCAGAACAAGACTGTGATTAATGGTGTCATGAATTTCCTAGCATTGCCTAGGAGTTCTGACCTGCTATCTGCAAGCTCCATTCAAATTTAGTGTGACTGATGGGGAAGAAAGAAAAAAAAAAAGCAGCTAGAACTAAGAATATGTTATCTAGTCTCCATCTAACTGATGGGCTCCTCACACCCCAGCCCCACTTGAAAAGAAGCATTCAAAGTCTTATTCTTCTACAACCTATGCTGACAGGTCTCTCCAGTTACAGAACACTCTTAAGCCTCTCTTTTCCAAAAAGCCATCCAGAACATGTTAGTAAGGAACTTCCACTCATGCTTTCAGGCTCTTGACCTCTTTCAGTAAAGACTTTCATAGAATGGTTTGGGTTGGAAGGGAGCTTAAAGATCATCTAGTTCCAACACCCCTGCCATGGGCAGGGACACCTTCCACTAGACCAGGTTGTTCAAAGCCCCATCCAACCTGGCCTTGAACACTTCCAGGGAGGGGGCATCCACAACCTCGCTGGGCAACCTGTTCCAGTGCCTCACCACCCTCACAGTAAAGAGCTTCTTCCTTACATCTAACCTAAATCTACCCTCTCTCAGTTTAAAGCCATTACCCCTTGTCCTATCATTACATGCCCTTGTAAAAAGTCCCTCTCCAGCTTTCTTGTAGGCCCCCTTTAGGTACTGGAAGGCTGCTATAAGGTCTCCCAGGAGCCTTCTCTTCTCCAGGCTGAGCAACTCCAACTCTCTCAGCCTGTCCTCACAGGGGAGGTGCTCCAGCCCTCTGATCATCTTCGTGGCCCTCCCCTGGACTCGCTCCAACAGGTCTATGTCCTTCTTATGTTGGGGGCCCCAGAGCTGAACACAGTACTCCACGTGGGGTCTCATGAGAGCAGAGTAGAGGGGCAGAATCACCTCCCTCGCCCTGCTGGTCGTGCTTCTTTTGATGCAGCCCAGGATACGGCTGGCCTTCTGGGCTGCAAACACAATTGCCGGGTCATGTTGAGCTTTTCTTAGCTTCCAGTAAAGCATAAAGGTTAGAGCAAATTTCACTAGCTTTTGAAGACAGTAAAATGTTACTGGTGTTCCAACAGATTACAGATTAGGTGTTTTGCACAAACTCCCTCAAACAGATGCCACAAAAACTAGGAACACATACTAGGAAAATATGCTTGCCTATTTTATGTGTTTCCCCAAGTAACCACTTCTTGCACTGCTGAGACAGCACACTGGTAGATGAAATTCTTGGTCTCATACATATTAGTAGCCATGGAAGGCAATTAGAGCCAGCAAACATGAGACAAGTGTCTGAAGTAACAAAACTCTCCTCAAACATACTAAGAAAGCATGCAGAAAAGTAAAGATGTGGAAGAGAAGAAAAAAGGAGAGGGAGAAAAAAAAGGAATGATTGATAGTTGGCTAAGAAGCTTCCCTTCCTAGAGCTGAAATAGTCAAACTAACCAAACAAAAAATACACTTCTCTGCAACTCAAGCTTCTAGGCCCCAGCAGCTATACAAGGACACTGACTTTCTCTCCTGAAGTCCACGTGAAGACAGTGATCTAAACAGGCACTGTCATACAGAAACAGATTTGAGATCCATCTACTCCAGCACGTGCCCAGAATCAGATAGCTTAGATTATTAAAACTACTAAGTGGCACTAACTACCAGGTAGCTTATCAACCTACTTACGATCCTCTCACACTTACCTAAGCAGTTTGTGACCATTTGTTGTAGCAACTTCAGCAAGACTTGTTAGGATTTTAAGATACTGGCTTTCACTCTGCTGAGACAAGTGTTCCAGAACTTGCCGCAACTGATACATTAAAACAAAAGAAATTGCATAGCGTCATGGAGCGTCAGATCAACATTTAATTTAGAACATTATCACCCAAGCATTAATATCTAGCAATATTAATGTACAACTATATTGTCCAACATCTAATCTAACCTCAGTTAATGTTTCATTATAATTTACAAAGATTACTTAAAAGGTGTACATTCTAGTGTCAATGTATGTACTACAGGATATATAATGTTATAGAATGCTATGAATGCTGAATTATGTATTATTAATTCATAAGAACAACTTATTTTCAGCTAAAAAATTAGTGGGATACACTTTCAACTTCTGAAAGCTAAAAGCACATTTTGAGTTTCATAATTCATAATTTACTTGTCTCCCCCGTTCACTCCTCGATTAGTTTATGACACAGTGTAAATGAACCTTGGATCCTAGAGTTTGCTCTCACTACCTTCATTTTTGCTCAAGATACTGAATGTCCTTCCTTGGATAAGAAGTCATACCCTGCTAATCAATAATTGTTACGATTACCCTCTTCTCAAAATTGTCCTTTTTCTTGCTAATACCATCACTTGGCTCACAAAGACTAGATGTTGCAAACGCCCAGACACTGCCCTGTCTTCAATTCCTTTGTTCTACACTCTTCTCTAGCCTAGACACTTTTTTGCAGATAAACCACCTCTTCAGTGGCACTGCTCTTCATGCATTCCTATTGCATCCTCATTTACTCCCTTCTCTCACTTTCAGAAAGTTCAGTAATCCTTCTCACCTTCCCCTTTAGAAAGGTGGAATGAAAAGGAATCTCATAAAGGTTATCTAGTCCAACACTCTGCCCCAAGGCAGGAGCACTTGTATCTGCGATCCACACTGGCTTGCCCAATTTGCCTGCCTGGTTTTCAGATGTCTTGTACTCTGGAAGACCTGCAGCTTCACTAACTGATCTCTTCTAATACTTCACTGTCCTTGACTATGTGAAAGTTCTTCTCAAGGTTCACTTGAATCTCTAGCTATAAATGGCTAAGGCAGTATCGTGTATCCTTCTCCCTGCAGTCTGTCGATAATTTTTCCAGTTTGTCAAGAAAATTTAAAATGTGAGTCCTGACTTCTAACATACATCCAGCCTCTTCATGTCATCACTTTCAGATAATATGAACTGGTCATTATCCAAGACTTTGGGCAGAACAGCTCAGACTTGTCCATAGAAAACCACACTTAAAATATGCTTCCATTTTGGCAACGAAGCATAACAATACCATGTATTATCTAATATATTTTGCATACCCTCTCATTCAGATCTTGTTTTTGCACACACCTCCACCATTACTCAGACAGACGAAACATTAATTTTTCTCGCTTACTGTATTCACTTCTACAATATACGATAATATGCTTTGCCATCTACCTTCCTGTAGAAAGTCTTTTTTGTTCCATGGTTTTAGTTCTTTAACTTTCTCTTATTTGAAATCATCTACACCATCTCCCCATGCTTCTAACACACACTTTGAAAATTCTCACCTCTCTGTCATTTTACTTTGTAAAACTCAACCCTGTCTCAGAAATGTAAACACTGTTTCTATATAGACTTGTAAATCCTCTGTCTTGTAGTGGAAGTAATGGGATTACAGAGAACAATAAAAACTTCAAAAATCTAGCAAACCAAGTTCAGTGAAGTGGCAGCCAATACCTTACTAAATCTATTTTTTCTTCTTTTTTTTTTTTTTAATTTACAGTCTGTAAAATTGTTTGCAGTTATTTTCAAGCAAACAATATATTAAAACCCCACAGCTAGCTGGATTTGGAAGGGGAAAAAAAGCACCCCATGCTTCCTTCCCCCTACACAATCAAGAAACAAAAATTCTTTTCCTCGCTTTTTCTTTGCTTTAGATTGCACTACCCCACAATAATAAAAGAAACAAGGTATAGAAGAACCACTGAAAAAGGAACAGTTTCATCTATAGCAATAATAACCAAATGAAATTGCAGCTCCAATCTTTTACGCTTTAATTCTACAAGGCAACTTCATACAGATGAGATGAGTGCTCATACTCCGAATGTTCAAGTTCATTCTAGATGATTCAAGCCTCGAGACACATCCTAGAATGGATATCTGCAGATAAGCACTAAATGAAGGAAAACAGGCCCCATTACACAAAGTAATTGTATATACAGAATGCTCTACCAGCACCTTTGTATTGAAGCTTGCAACAAGCCTGCTCTTTCAATTCTTACACTGTCTATATCACTGTGCCAAATATGCAAAGTTAGAACATTAATTAAATAGAACATTAGAACATAAATTAAAATAGATCCTACATTTAATCCCAAATTCTTGTGTTTAAAACTATGTGAAGACTGTACATATTCCATGGGGGAAAGAAAAATACACAGTGGTCAACTACTGTGGCACTGACAGTCAACTGTTGGTAGTGTCTTCTAATCAGAACACTCATATTAAGCAACGAGATCTCCACAACACAGACTGGTAACTATAAAACACATAATACTGTATTACCATGTTTTCCCGTAGATCTTCATTCTGTGTCATTTGAATTATTGTCTGAAAAAGCCGAGGATGGTATTGTATTAAGACTTCACAAGTCTCTCCATAACCACCCTAAAAAGCAACAGTTCAAAAAACGTTTTCATTAAAGGAAACATTAGAATTGGGGTTTATACTATTATAGGCATTAAAACCTACTGAGGATTACAAATCTATTTTTTTAATGCTGAATGGAGAAATCCAATCCTAAAATAAACTGAAATTCAATAATATATCAAAGTTAGATATCACAAAACTTTTGGGAGAAGACAGAATCAAATTCTTGCAGTATATTGGCTCATATATATCTGCTCCCTTCTGTTTCTTGACACACTTTCCTACTTAGAAAGCCAAAGTTACATTTGAACAACACTTCACCTAACAATTTACCAGAGATTAAAAACAGTGCAATATTTAGCTTCTCTTCCCATTGCTGATGGATGACACACGTCTACCTAATTACACCCAGAATCTAATCCTTCAAAACAAGTATTTTCCTAAAGGTTCATAAGGCACAAATCTGACTTGTTAAAGGAAGAAACAGGATAAACCCATGAAAGGGTTATTTACCTGTGTATTGATTTTAAAGTTATGATTCCACTTGTGCCTTAGATCAACAGCTCAGACTAACTTCACAACCTTTTGAGAAAAACGTTTTTTGGAAAGAATGGAACTTGAATTTGTGGTTTGTTTGTATCAACTCTTATTTAACACAGTTGTATTTTTTAAAGTAGGCATCCTAACACCTGAATACACATCAAATTCTACACTGGAAAGATGACCATGTAATGTATTAAACGCTGCAATTCCAGAGGCTCCTTCTCTTTGCATGAGAGTTTACAACTTGCTTCAGTGATAACAGATTCATTAAACAGATTAAATTAATTGTTCCTGGTGCCAAGAAATTAAGTATTAAAATTAAAACCACCCAAAATCCACAAGAATTAATGAAAGTCAGCTCTTCAAAATCAAGGTAATACCATGTTGGCAAGAAGTATAAGAAACTGTAATTTCAGTCTTCTAAAAACATGTATCTACTCTGAAAAGCAGACCTGTAAGCAAAGAATAAAATCCTTGATGTAAAAGGAAAGAAAATATTTCATTTTCTCCTTTTTTACTTAGTATCACGAACTTGTAAACTAGATCGCAAACACAGTAAGATCATCACTACAAAACAGCAAACACCAGGTGTCACTACTCACACCTAAAAAAAGTTGACAGAATTTTGATGTATAAAGTGGTGCCCTAGGGATTGTAAAACTGGAGACTGAAGCAGACATTCGAAACACTAATCATAAAACTAAGAATAGTACCATTAAGTACACACTGGTATACTGTCTTACAGGTCCGTGGCTGCAGAAAGCCTCAAAATTGACTAGACTTCATGTGGGTTTATGGCAATGGTAAGACATTTTGCCATAATAAAGGAAAAAATCTAACTCTGAGCTTCACAGCTGAGTCAGTAGTGAGACAGTATAGTGATCTGGCACTTCTGAGTGACCAGAACTGACGACTTACTAGAATTTCTTATATCCAAAAAGAAATGCTGTAAATAACCTAACTTGATCAAGACCTTCCACAGATAGTCTATAAAATAAATTCTTCCAGAGTTAAACATTCCAAAAATATCCCACGGGTACTGGAGACAGCAGTCTCTACCACATACACACAGCTACTTCAACTGCAGGTCTTAGGCACATGAGGAATCTTCAGAAATTAAGTAACTTGAGATTAAAATAATCTGCTAGTACAGCAAAAGATTTGAACATTTCAACTTTATCCTGCCAAACTAATGACATGCACCAAGGTAATGTGATGTCCGCTGAATGCAGTGATTCTTTTTTTAGCCTTCAGTTCACAGTTTTGTAGTCTGCTGATTACTAGCAAAGGTTCAAAAGCTTCCATTCATTCATTACGTGTTATTTACACACTGACCTTAAATTGATCCTACAGAAAAATGTGTCAGCATTCACAAATCAAGAAAAGACACTCTAGCAAGCAGTGCAAACAATATTTGGCATCAAACAAGAAAGACTGCGTTTTGCACAGTAGTTGAAAATGCTTAAGACTTTTGTTCCTCATCCAGATATAGTATTTGGAATATCTTTGAAAAGTAACAGTCAGCACCATGTAAGTTCTGTTTGTTTTTATTAGCAACATCTCATCAAGAGAAAAGAAAATCTATTAGTTGAGATTAAAAGAAAAAAAAAAAAAAAATCACTCCTTTCTGCATGCCTTTACCTCTTACTTGCTAACAGTTAAGCACCTGAACAGAGTCTATTACCCTTATACCAAGGATTCCCAAACTTTCTAGTCAAATGGAGTTCTGCAAACTCTTTGTTTCTCATGAGCTCCAATCTTGCAAAGTCTTTAAAAACGTTAAAGACTTTTGCAAAGGGTACAAACTGGGAACCTGCCTGTAGGATCAATTTAATTGCAAAAAAATTATTTTTGTATTTCTGTTTCGCCAAAGGACTACCATCTTTCATAGGCCTTAAAAATAAAAAAGATAACACTGATCAGGTGACACTAGTAAGTTACAGAAGTTCACATAAAAAGAGTGTTGCTAACTCAATACCTGTACACAGAGATCCAGTGGAGTAACACCATTTTTGTCTGGTAAATATTTGGCTCCTCTCATCAAAAGAATTTGTGCAGTGTCTCTCTGACCATGGCTATTCAAAAGAAGAGAAGAAAGAGTTAATACAGCATTTATGCTCTACTATGAGTGATAAATGTGACTTTATGGCATCCAACAAACAAAACCAACATAAGCTAGGAGAAAACGAATAGTTACGGCATGAAACTAAGCAGAAACACAGGGTGGAAGATAATGCCACTTATATTCTTCTACTACCTTTCAAGGCCACTGCAGAAGCACAGTGCAAAGTTAGGTATGGTCCATTTATCAAGCCAGAGTCACCCTCATCATTCAGAAATGATTCATCTTAGCCTAGCCTCATAAATATGTATGAGCTGCATTTCCTGCAAAAAAAGAGCTCTTTCTCAATTCACACTGTAATTTACTTCACAGGGAAAGTTTTCTTCACTGAGCTCTTTGCTCACTCCTACCAGATTTGGGGAAAAAAAATAATCTAATTGTGCTTTAACCATCAGTAAAACATTAGTAAGATTTTTTTTATGGATAAAACATCTTTTTTTTGCACAAGACTTCAATACATCACTCTTGGCTCTAATTTCTTTTAATCAATACATATGAATGTTTTGCCTAGCCTTTAAGTGTGAAGAGTGATGAGTTTTACTTTTCCCTTCAGAGTCTATTTCACAGTCTCACTCATCTATTTATAGGTTGTATAAGACACTTATGTTTCCTTGAGTTGAGAATTTCTCAAACAACTAGTCCAACGGGCCATCATTGCCTAGAAAAAAAATAAGACCAAAGATTATTTATATCCCTCAACACCTAGAGCATCCACTTTCCAAAACCCTTTCTTCTGAAGAAAATGAGAAGTTGGGTACCAGTGATTAATGAACCAACTTCTAAAAAACACATTGAAAGACTACTTGACTATCACCTTCACCAATATTTAGTGCATATACTGACAAATGTAATACAGAAGTATCTAAAGGGTGAAATGAAAGACTGATACAAAAGACATAGCAATTAATGTTACAGATACAAGTTTTTCAATGAAGTTTTAGATCACAAGCTAGTTTGCAGTGCGCCCTTTACACAAATGTATATGAGTATCTGCTGTCCTGGAACACACCAAGGCTGCCTGCACTAACAGTTCAGGAAGGGCACAGGAAAAGTGACAATTAACAGCTGAGAGGCAATAGGTAGCTTCACTGGTCTCTCAATAGTTCCCAGCTGAGTTCTCCTCATTCATGTCCTTCCAGCCCAGGAAGGCAACAGGTTAATCTAATGTACCGGACTTTGCCCCAATGCAAACAAACATTCAGAGTCAGCTACTACATCTCAGAAAGGAGCTAAGACTAACGGCCTACTTGAAGCACCTCTTCACTGTAATTCTCTAGACTAAGTGCACAACTCAACACCTTGAAAAAACAGGTGTTTCGGAGTCAGACTTTGAGCACCGATACCCTTTCTCCAGCCATCGCCAGCCACTACTACCACATCCTGCTCTCCCTGTCATCAGGGACCTATAACCTTTCTTCCCAGGCGGCAGCATGACCAATTGGCACTTCTGACAAGGAGACATTGACTTCCGCTACGCACCCTGTTCATTCTACCCTGTCAGCTGCTCCAGCTGTTAATTTCTAAAAGAACATCACCACTGTACTTGCAACACATTCCCTTCTCATGGAAAACCTCCAAGCTGAGGCAAGTTGCTTACTACTTTTAAAGTGGATGCCAATACCAGTCCCTAAATCAAGCACAAAGGCATTCAATTAGCTAGCAGCTATTTATTCTCCACCTCCCTTCTTCTTAACTGCCAAGAGTCAGCATACACTAGCTCCAGAGCTCCAGAGACCAGGGCTCCCACAACATAACTCTTGGCAGGCCACCACGTCAGTCCATTTCTCCCTTTGTTTATACTAACATTTAATCATAGGTGAACTATTTAACCTGTAACCAAAGTACAGGGATTATAAAATTGTGAATGTTCTACCAAATAGCAGAAATGCTCCAATCAAAACAAAAGGTCATTTATCATATGTGATTAGTTTTGAAATAAAACTAAACTGTGAAGAAAACAGAACTGATCAAAGCAACAATGTAATTTCAATTCAACATTGTAAATTTAAGGCAGATATGCACATTTCACCTACACTGTAATAACATAATGAAAGAATAGTCAAACTTCCCTTATAAAAGGCTGCATTTTTAGTTTACTCAAAATAATCTACGTTAGTAGATCTCATTTTTTCAGAAAAGAGTTCAGCAGCCATTGATTTATGACTCATGCTAGAACCTGCACAGCTATGTGTTTAACATGTCTATTAGAAAGAGGTATATAAGCCTGCAATACTAAGTATTTAGATGAGATACCAAACTACATTCAAACATGAGGCAAGATTAAATACCAGTCAGCTTTTATGATTCCTAAATTTTGTGCTTTCTAATCACTGCTATTGCAGAAGGCGGGGGGCGGGGGGGTCGATTTCACTTTTAGCATAGTATTCAAAAGTTAAGAATATATAACCTGCAAGCAAAATAGAGCGGAGTTGCCCCTGACACATTCGGCCTGTTTATATCTGCACCGCTGTCCAGCAAACACTGCACTGTCTAGAACAGAAGAAAATACCAGAATTAGAAAAAGAGCAACAGAAAATTCTATTGGCTTGCAACATGCGTGTCTAATTACACTGAAGGATTTAATTTTCAGTAATGAATCTCAAAAACCAAAATTCCTAAACACTATATGGAAAATCATGGCTGTCAGAGCTCATAAAGCTTCCTTTGAACTTCCCATTTTAATGACAATGCCCTGTATTGAACTTCAGCTAATGTCAAAGACCCCTGGAACTACAAGCCATTTAAAAAGGAAAACAACACTTTTTAGAGAAGCAAACCTCAAGTTAGTGACAGCCATAAACAGCCTTATCACAAGCTGAAGTTTTTAACACACACTAGAATAGAAGAAATAAGTAAGCAAATTCTAAAATATGAAAACATTGAGCAAACTCTCAAACAACTTTTGCTATATTGCAGTCACATAAAGTAGGTAAGTCCATAGATAACAGTTTGTCAGAATTTGGTCTTCCAAAGTTGAGCTCTGACAATGACAACAGAAAGGATCTGGGTAGAAAGATAATTTTTTTGAGCAGTAAATAGTCCTGCAGACAATCTGTATAACTCTACATGGCTGTAATGCAGTTCAAGCAAAGCACCTAGACCTGTACTCTGAAAGTAAATAGTCAGCCCTAATGCAAGGCCAAGCCTAAAAATTATTCAGAGATCAATAAAAGAAGAGTTAATGTGAACTTGTTTACTTCTAATGTTAAATATCTAACTGACCCACCTCTGTATTCATTTTTTATTCACAGTAAATTAAGATCATTTCAGATTTCAAAAGCACATAATGGCTGGTACAATTATGAATCAAACACATTCTAAGAAGCAAGGAAGAACATTTTCAAATGTTTAACATTACATCAAAGCCTGCAATCAACAAGGCAATAATAGTACTACAGAACAGCTGAATAGTATACAGTAAGTCACTTAAACTCCCATAAACACTGAGATCAATCCTCTCCGCAAGAATAAATTAGTTGTTAATAAATTAATTGTTGTTAGGAAGTGTATGCAGTCAATACTAAGACAAACAATAGAGTTTTCACACTTCTAACCATTATCATGTGCATGCCTAGCCTGAAGTTTATAACACACACAACAACATTGAGGCTTTACCCAATTCTTCACAAATCCAATGCATTAATAAAGTTTAGAAACTTACTGTCTTGTGTCCATTTTGACAAGCTACATGAAGGGCTGTCTGTCCCATTGCATCTTCAACATCTACATTACTGACATGCTGAACAAGATCATGAAGCAATTCTGTTCGTCCATTGACAGCCAACCAATGAATCTAAGTACAAAATGATGATATATGTGTCCTTTAGCAATAAGTATTTCATAAATATGATTTTAAACCTGACTGCACTATTGTCAACATTTTCTCGAAGAGAAGCTTTGAACAATACTATCATACGCTTATGTACTTTGATCACATCTTTTGATTCTTAAGGGCACTGGACACACAGCAGTTTTGTTTTGTTACATGTAAGATGGCAGAAGCTTAAGAAATTAGAATCTTCAAATTCTTCATTCATTTTAAGAGCACCACGATAATCAACAGCACTTACTGCAGTCAAGCCTTCATTATTACAAATGTTGACATCTGCACCGTATTCCAGCAGCTTGCTCATACATTTCTTCTGCCTATAAACAAAAGAACACATTAAAAGCCAGCCAGGGAAAATGATTTACAAAGACCAAGTATCTTATTAGAGCTCCTTTTGCTCTAATTCATCATTGTACAAACCACAGTAGGTAGTTTTACTTTATAAGGAGTATGGTACTGAGCATGTGAAAAAGAGAAGCGATCATCAGTAGCACCAGACTCATACAGTGCAAGTGTAGCATATGACAGCACAGGGCTAAAAACATAGTTGTGTAGCTGAATGTTTTTGTGGAAAGTGTAGAAGTACTTCCCCACCACTCTAACAGCTTCAGCTCAGCGTGAACTACACTCTCAAGACAAGAAGCTAGAGTTCAGCTAATGGAAATCCATGAACTTCATCATCGTCTGTACACTTCAGTGAACACACTTACAATACACCACCAAATCATTATTTAATGAGACACTCATTGTAACATTATGTAAATCTGTGGCAAGTACAATAACTGCCTTAACAAAAGTAGGGGTGTTTTTCCAACTTCATGTTTTGTTTGGTCTTTTAACACTCTCTAGTGCTCCAAGTGCTTTACCCTTAAGAGTTTATTCTTACTTTTCCTTTTTATTTGGTACCTCTCGCACCTTTCTCATGCCTCCTTTCCACATAACTGTCTCCTGTGTGTATTTCTGCATTTCATCATGTACCACTTGGCTGCTTCTTTCTCCCTTCTCCTACAAATACTCCTCCCACATACCTAAAAGCCACTAAACACTACCTCCTTATTTGAAGTACCAGCCATGATACAATTCAGTTACTGTAACACATACATACTCTAAAAAGAAAAAGACAACACTACCATTATCAGCTGTGTTTTTCCACACACTACAATTCAAGAAAGAACATCTTAAAAGATCTTAAAGAGGTGCTTGCTCACTGTTTTGGGTTTGGTTTTTTTCCCCCTCTCCTAATACTGTGCAGGCAAACTTTGTATTCCTTTCCTTGTAGTAAAAATTTCCTTGGAGACACTATCTGAGAAAAATCTGAAATCTCTGAACCCTTCAGTGTCCTCTTCGAAATCTTTTCTTACTTAGCTAAGCAGAAGGTGAATGCATCCCTTGTTCAATCACTGTTGTAAGAATCATTAAGCTCCTGCTTAACAGAAAACACTGACTGGCACTGAAATTGGCACTTCAAACATAAATTCCTATTTATAAAAAATTATTTTCTGAATATTCAAAGTATGGATTTTAATCTTCACGTTCCCTGTAAGTGGGCCATCCCTATTTTCAAAAGTGAAAACCAAAGTATTGTGTTTGAACTATGCAAAAATATTACAGAACATGTCAGCTCAAGTGCATTACGCACAAAACCTTTTTAAGAGTTTTAAAAACTTTTTTCTTACCCATTCCTTGCTGCTAAATGGAGAGGTGTGCATCCTGAAATGTCCTGATAGTTTGGATTTGCTCCTTTTTTTAATAATAGAACAAGGCATTCAACTGATCCACAGCTAAGAACAAAATAAGGAAGGGAAAAAACCGTAACAAGGATATTTACAAGCCAAATCTATATTGACGTAAAGACAACAGCAATACTATGCACAGATTACATTCAGTAGAAAATCTTTACACAAAACTGGTTTTATACCCTCATAGTTCAAGTTACACAAAGCTAAAGGAAACTTAATAACTTAATGCAGTTAAGAACTGATTGATCATAACCTGTACTAATGAATAGATGCTAGCCTTCTAGGTGATTTTAGTGACTTTAGAACCCAACCGCAAATCTTTAAGACTGCCAATTGTTTAAAATGTAAACTGTTTAAAATGTTTTGCTTACTATTTCCTCTCACCTCCCTCATCTTTAATCTATTCACAGGACTGAATTTTCCATTAAATAACAATTCCAATATAATTTCCTTTTGTTACGCTTCAGTGTATGGAAGTTACATTTAAAAGTTTAAATATCAGAAAAATTCTAAAACTCATACAAATATTTCTTTGCTATGTTTTGAACCTGTAACTCCCTTTTACTTTTCATAATATAGCAGCTCTTCAGGATAATCAATGTCACCAAGAACACAGAAACTTTGCATTATATGTTTATCTTACTCCTCAACTCTTCAAGAGGAAGAGCTGATTGGGAGGATAAACATACAGTATTTTTGTATCCGTCACAACCGGCTTATCCATTGTTACTAGTCTTCCCAATGACAGAACTGCTACACAATAACCCAAAGAAACTGAAGACTAGCTGCAGAATAAGTTGCAAAAACAGCATCTCAATGACCTCTTAATGACCCAATAACTAGCCAAGATAAAAGAGAATCCAGAAACACAATTTCTTGGGTCTTTTGATCAATACATACAGCTTTTCAAAGATACTTCTACAATGTATGCTAAAAATTTGCTTGAATTTTTTTCTTTAAGTACTTTCTTAAGGAAGTTTTATATAAGCAGCATGTAATTCTGAGATGGAATGTTTAGGAAACATATTTCTAAAACAGTCTGCTTAGAAAGCTGGAACTTCTACCTTTATGTGCCCAAATACCTGCTATTTATATGCAATACTACTACTATTTCTTTTATTTTTACTTTTTTTTTTTACCAGTTTTAAGGTAAGAACCTTCAAGATATTTAAAATGGGACCCAAATATACAGCATTCATTCATTAGTTTAAAGTTTAGTTTCCTGAAAGACCATTTCAAAAAATATCTGGTTCATTTCTGTTAAGGTTATGTTAACCTGGCCGTTTCTTGGCAGTACAGATTTATCCCCATTGAAGAGCTACATAAATAACAAATAATTTCAGTTACGGATTTGAAGTTTGCCCTTAAGTCCTTTATCCAGGATACAAACATTTATTAGAAGCTAGTGGCCAAGTTATATTCCCTTCAGTTACGGTCACATGAAGTACTTTGAACAGCTGCTTCCCAATGAACATCCAAGTGCTTCCCACTGTTTTAGAATACTTCAAAAACAAGTAGCACCTGTGTCATAGTTTAATCCCAGCCAGTAACTAAGCACCAAGCAGCCACTTCCCCCTCCCAGTGGGATGGGGAGGAGGATCGGGGAAAAAAGTAAAACTCATGGGTTGAGATAAGAGCAGTTTAATAACTAAAATAAAATACTAACCAATAATAATAAAGATATAATAATAATAGTAATGAAAAGGAACAAAAAAAAAAGAGAGAGAGAAATAAAACCCAAGAAAAGACAAGTGATGCACAACGCAATTGCTCACCACCCACTGACCGATGCCCAAGCAGCAATGCCCTCCTCCCAGCCAACTCCCCCCAGTTTATATACTGAGCATGACATTCTATGGTACGGAATATCCCTTTGGCTAGTTCGGGTCAGCTGTCCTGGACAGCCAAAATGAGGACAACCTGCAGACAAGGTTTCCCTAAATCTACAAAGGCAAGAGTAACCCAGCTATACAGGATACACATAACAGCTACATTTCTTCACAGACTGAGATTTCACAGAAAGGGAAAGAAGTATCCACCAAGACTTCTGTCACTAGAATTTGGAAAGCTATTTGGTATCATGTGTAAAACCTGTCCTCTCAATGAGGCAGACACATTGCTAAAAGAACAAACAAAATACGAAAAGGAAGCGTAAAACAAAACGTTAACTGATACTGCAGAGTTTTCCAGCTTACATTGGTGCCTTAGATTTGTGGCAATACTTTCATTGTTAACTTCTGGACTGGACTCAAGTAAGTCTTACTTTGCTGCAATATGAAGCAAACTTCTCTTCACACGTCCAAATGCATAATTCACATCAAATTTTGAATTTGATAGCAGCTCTGAGACAGACCTTCAAACAGAAATATAACTTTAATTAAAAAAATAGCTCACAACGTCCAAGCAAAGTATATACTGTAAGTTGTACACAAGTACTCTATTTCTTACTTGATCACTATTTCTTTTCCCTCCAACTAATTTCTGAACAAGGGACACAACAGCTTTCAAGCACTTGCATATTAACAGTACTTACTCTTTTCACTTCTTTCTTGTACATAAAAAATGAACTGTGACACTGGGCAACTGTTTCAAATATAAACTAGTAAGAATTAGACCAGATGGCCATATCTCTTCTTTACATATATGGAAAACAAGCATATTAATAGCTTTGGTTTGAAAAACTATAAATTCCCATCTTCCTCCTTATCTCAACACAGACAGCCTAACCAGATATCCAGCAGCTTTCCCAAACACAGGCAAAGTTCAGAAGGAAGACTGGTATGTGAAATAGTCATGATTAAGTAGAAGGACACATGATATGCCAATAGGATAAGAAATTTAAATAGGACCCTTCAAGTCCTAATGAATTAGTACAGCTAAAATATTAGTTAAGATAAAATATTTCAAAAGAGGTAAAACTAAGTGAACCAGTGATTTCAACCTCCAGTAATAAGCTGATTACATAATTTAAAACCCTTGCACACAATCTGAACAAGATATTATGTAGCAGAACAAATGTTTATCCTGATTAGATAAACAGTTTACAGTTTCAGTAAGAGTTACTACCTGCTTGCCTACAAAATTCATCCAAAGGTAGCACCACTTAGCTGGCACTATACAGCCCCCAGGTCCCAACCACTTTGAGGACAACTGGGTAAGAGAAACAGCTGCTCATCTGAGGAATCCCAGAAGTATCAGTCTCATTGTCCAACTCTTATTCCATGTTTCCGAGACATCTAATGAGACTAAGAGCTTCTATGTCATCAATAAATACACACTCAGAACTACAACCCAGTTACAGAACAATGCTTTTGTTCTTATCGTAGGACAAATTTCTCTATGTGCAACAACAGAACAAATCCCAGCTCCGGTCTATGGCATAAAACAAAACAGGTTTCTCAGGTAAGAATATGCTGGGATGCACACAGTCAGTGACTAACTTCAGCTACAGAAGATATCTCAGCAGTTCAGCAGCAAAACTCCTGAGAGTAGCAGCTCTGTCCTCTAGCAGCTACTCCTGTCCTCTAGCAGCTACAACTCTAGCAAACATGCTGTTTTTTCGGACCTTAAAAAAAAAAAAAAAAGGAAATTTAAAGAAGCTCTCACCTGTGCTGGTCAGCCATAACCATTGGCATTAGTGTATAGACAGCAGTTTCATTATCTGTGAAGAAATTAAATTACTCTATTACCATAAACAAATCTTATGTAAAAAAAAATCATCTAGCAACACTTACTTACCTTTTAAAGTGTCCATTGTTCAATAGATCATTCTTTTTACACAGGTTATAGGTACCTGAAGTTTCTTTATAAAGAAAAAGCCACCATATTTAGATAGAAGAGGTAATTAACAGGATTGCAATACATGAAATTTCAATGTGGCTTTTTTTCCTTTTACAAAGTAATAATTACAGAATTTTCAACGGAGCATCAATTTCTTTAAATTGACAATTCTGTTAATTAAGTCAAAGTATTTAAGAAACACACATTAACAAAAAAGTAAATAGCTTATTTTAAAAAGGAAATTTCCTGTGTTCCAAGGTGACTTGCATAGTCCTGATACCTATGAGTTTGTAAAAGTGATTTCTTTAAACTAAGTTACTCCACAACCATTTTTGTCTCTAAACTTGAATACCTGAATGCAATAAATTTCATTTAAATTTATAATCAGTTTCATATTCCATGTTTGAAGGCAATGAAAAAAGGCCAGAACACAGAGATCCAAGTCAGTGGTGGGAACAGACACTCAGCTATACAGTCCCTGTCAGTACTACTGCTGCACATACCAGCACACACCAGCACATACCACCAGTGTGTGGTATGTCTGTTTGGTCACTTATAGACTTTCTGGAGCAAAATATTATTCTTAAAGGCTGAATTTGACAAAACTTAAAAGGCTTTAATGTATAATAATTATTAATATTAATGTACAATAATTATTATTAACGTATAATGATTATATTTTCTAGCTTGAAGCAAACTACCTATTGTTTGGAGTACAATCTCCACAGACTCTTCACGTAGATGCCAGCTTATGACAGGAGGGACTACACTTTCTGAGAACTGAGCTATATGGTTCCAGGATATGGAAATATATGACTGTTCTCATACTACTTTTATTTTGAACTTTTTCCTCATCATCTTAATTGATCCAAATATCAAAGTTACGAAGCAATCAGAACAGAAGGAATTAAACCAGACCCAAACAAGTATAGCTTCTCCTATCTTTTACGTACCATGCTTCTAAACGTTCACTACTTCCACTAGATAGGCAAGCTGATATTTACCAAATATTAAACAAAGAATTCCTCAGAGTTATCAAGTGGAGCCAGAGAAACCCTTATCATGCTGCAGCTATGCTATTCATTATTATTCTTCTACAGTGCTCCAAGATGAGTGCTGCTACCCACTATTTGAAGCAGTCTGTCTGTAGCTAACAAAAGAAGCAATGCTAATCTTACTACCTTTGAACACTGAAAAGAGGCAAGTCATATTCAAATCACATTAATTCTGTTATTTATAAAAATTTAAAAAAAACACCAATGTTGCTTACAGTGAACGCATGGTGGAAGAGACACAAGCCTCTCAAAACACCAAATGATGTTTCAAAGCTGCAGAGAGTCATTCTAACCATCACCAAGTTCAAGAGTTTGAACTGTCTATAGATTGCTCCTTATGGCAGAGCTCCATGAGCATCAGATAACTCCATCCCCAACATGCACCACTAGAATGTGACTGCGGGGGCGCGGGGCAGGCTGGGAGGGGACACACACAGAGGGAGAGTCCTGGAAATAAAATTAAATAGATGCTAAATAAAGATATCAATTGTGGAAAAGATTTTATCACTTTTTAAAAATGTATCCATGATTAGCTCCCAGTATATACAAATGAAAACAATTTCTTGCTTGAGCTCTGTTCCACAGATCTCTTGGCAAGAAGATTAAGCTCTCCAACTGAAACGAAAAACAGAACTTGAGAATGCCAACTAAATCTAAGCATGACATCCTTATGTATTTCCACAATCATGCCCTGTTAAAGAGACCAAAAAAACTATATTGCAAGTATAGTGATCGAGAAAAAGACAGTAGTCAAACATGAGTGTAGCTGGGCCATAAAAGGTGTTTATGATATAGTTACAAAACTAAGCCCTTTGCTAGTCTATTAACAAAATCTACACTGTGGAGCATATACAGATTTTCCCAGAGTTCTTCTGTACAGAAATAATTAAAAGGGTGTGGGACTAAGGAGCTTTTGTGCCTATTTTTGGTAAATATTATCCCTATTCATAAACAAACTCCTATTGACTTAAAAGTACATGACACCAGGGAAAGAAAAAGCATCATATGCCTCATGTACTTACAGAACTTATTTGTTATCTAACTTGCTTGCATTTCAAGTCATGAATATCTAAAGACAAAAAAAAGCACCCAAAATGCAGAGTCAGAGCCAACAAAGGGCCTCAAACCTACAGCTCTGGGCTGCAAGACCTAGTTCTCAGGCACTGAGCCTTAACAGTAGAATCCAGAAATTTGTGTCAAGCTCTTAAGTGCCCAGAAAACGCCTGCTGAAGGATACTTCAGAAGAGTGATGAAAAAACCAATACTGTTTCCTATTGGCAAGGTCAGCTCAGGGTATTCACTGGCACTGGACTCAGGTGTTAATGCTTGCTTTTAAAAAAAAAAAAAAAATCACTTAAAATTCATCATCTAGAATCCTAGCCTGACAAGATACATTTATTATTTTATTTCGTAAGGGATACTGGCTTGAATTTGGCAGAGTTCACAATCTTAAAGAAGTGTCAGCACCATCCATATAATACCCTAATGGCTACAGCACATGCAAAGGAAGTTAAATACCTGGATTTAGTGCCTTCTTCAGCATAAGGAAGTTCAAACATACATCTCCATTTCCTAAGAGAGTACTATGATTCTTAGTTTAAGGATGGAGAGGTAAACTACGTATCTTTCAAATTAAAGCTATTCAAATGTATGTGGGGGGGAAAAAAAGTCATACTTCAAGAGGCCAGACACAGCACACAAGAAGCCACCAAACCACATGCCATACTAGACTGGTGGTGGTATTTTCTAAGCTGATCCTGTCCGTACATGTTTGGAGCAACACACTACAACCCAAACGTGCTTCTCAAGAAGAGTTTGGGCAGGCCTGCATGAACCTAGGTAACACCAAGGTCAAGAAAGAAGACATGCAATGAGCTAAGATGTAGCCAAAGTTAGATGGCCATTGAATGGAGGTTGTCTTCGAATGTAATCTGAGACTTCAGTGCCTGAAGTCCATTTATCTCCTTATTTCAGTCCAGCTGTGATTTGTTTCATGTAATTCTTAGAGAATTCCTTCTGCACTACAGGGCAAGACAAGTACTTGTTCCAGAGGTCACAGGGCTTGCACTTGCACTACCACAGGCATAAGTACCTCTGAAGTGTAAGATGACAATGCCCAAAATAGGAATAAAACAGCTGAACTCAAATTCAGAATGAATTTGCCTATACTAGTACTGGAGTAAATTTAAAGCAGCTCCAATTGGCACAGGTTGTGCTAAGCATTATTCATATTACCATCATCAATTAGTTAAACTGGTGCTACTACATTATTTGTGTAAGTCTAAGCTTACGTTAACAGTATTACGTCAGTTTTCACTGCTGCCATTCAAGGGCTTACAAGAAGCAGCAAAATCCATCTGAAACTTGTCTGTCAATTTTGTGAAATTTATGAGCAACTGCACTGGCAGACACGGAAACTGTTGATGGGTGACAATAAGGAAAGGGCGTAACAGCTCAGCGTAGGGGGAAGTTCATATGCAGCAGCCAGGAAGTGCAAACAGCGAATGCGTAGGGAAAACAGAGTATTAATCCATTTCCTCCACCACCAGAGATGAAAGCTGGCAGACAGACAGCCAAGGACTCATCCGTAAAAAACAAACCCTGAAGAAAGTACAATGACAGCACATGACTCACAAGAACAGAAACTTTTGCATATCCAGAAGCTTTTGCAGAGGTAGTGCTCCCAAAAGCTGGATATGGCTGGAACACTAAACTACTTGCCATAAGAGCCTAAAGCTGTATTTTCAAATCCATCCCAATATCGGGTGGCTAGCACCCACGTGAAGTAGTTTAGAGCCAAAAAAATTAGACTGTGACCAGTGACAGTGACTTACAACACTTTTTCAAACAAAATTCAGCACTATTTAAAAAAAAAAAAAACAACCAAAGATTCGTCATCACTAGTGTGTCATCGACAAAGCAGCTAACAAAGGATTTAAAACCGGACAAAAAGAGGGTCCAGCACCCCAGACCACTCGCTCGCCCGGGCCCAGTGGCGGCAGCAGTGGGCAGGGGCACCCCGCGCCCTGTGACTGACACCGCCGTCCTCCGGCGCCGAGGCACCGGGGAAAGCAAGAGGACGGGGAAGTCGTTGCTGCTGTTGTTATCACCATTAAAAATAAAAAAAGCCCCTCGGAGGCGGAGGGAGGGAGCCGGTTTCCATTCTCCCGAGTCGCCTCGCCGGGCGGGGCCACGCAACGGCCCCGGGCTCGGCTCAGCTCAGCTCACCCCCACCGGGCCGGGCCGGGCCGGGGAGGCCGCCGCAGCGCCGGGACAGACCGCCGCCCCGCCGCCCCTCTCTTACCGTCAGGCAGCTCCACGGTGCGGGCGCGGCGCAGGGACCTCGTCAGCCGGTTGAGCTGCTCCATGGCTCTCTCCATCCTCGGGGCGCCCAGCCTGGAGCCGCTGACACCCCCCCCCGCTGCTGCTGCTACTGCCGCCACCTCTCCGCTCAGCCCATCGCGGCGGTGGCGGCGGCGCGGAAACTACCGAGGCCGTCGCCGGCCCCCGACCCTCTCTGCACATGCTCAGAGGCCGCGCGGCTGCGCGCATGCGCGGTGGGCGGGGCCGCGCGGCGGGAGTCGCGCGCTCCTCATAGGTGGCGGCTGTAGCGAGGCGGAGCGGCTCACTTCGGTTTGGTTTTTTCCTAGGGGACAACAGAAAAGGGATGGGGGGCGGGGATACATTTTCAAAACCTGTGGCATCTGGTTGTTACAGTTTTTGAAAAAACATTACTGCCTTTTGAAATCGCCTGTACGGAGTGATCCTGCCAGTGTTGCCTCGGGGCCTTCGTTTCCCCAGAGCTGGGGGCAGTAATGGCACCTGGCAAATGCACCTGAGCAGGATGGGGCAGCTCTGCTGTCATCCCTGCCCTGAAATTGCAGCCAGGCTGCAGCGTTGATTAGAGAAGCCCCAGGCTGGGGGGAGAGGGGTTTTCACCAGTCAAACTCTGGGAGCTTTAAACCTGAGGGGTTACTGAAAATGAAGAAGGAAGCGCATAGCAAGGATGAAAAGTGTGATTGACCTTACTAGCACTTTCAAAGTAAACACAGGAAAAGGAAGATGTAGGAGCTGTAACCTAAAAAAAATGTAAGCAGCATTTAATAGCAATAATACATAGAGTAAGACATGAGAAGCAAAGAACAAATGTTCATAAATTGTTTGTCAAGTCTTTTTGTGTTTCAGTTGTCACTCCCAACTACAACAAAGCAGATAAAGCACTTGAATCCAAGGAAAAATTGTTATACTCTGAGAGTAGACTAAGGAAAGATTGGTTAGGTGCTCGCAAGTCAGCTGTGCCTCATGAACTCCCTCCTAAGACTTCTCAAGACCTAGCTGAAATGGACTCCTGGAGGACTGGTGGGGTTCAAAAAGAGCAGGTGTGGTACCTGCCAGTGTGGGGGAGGAAAACCCAGGGATTCATCAGCAAGTCAGTGTAAATTGAATTCCAGCAAAAGTGCCAGAACAAAAACTGTAGACACCTAGGACTGTGCAAGGAAACAACTGCCAGCATGAGTCTGTCAATTCATTTCTTCCTCTGGCAGGATAATATCAGTTGTCAAGTGTGAAGAAGCATTCAGTGTCAGGTATTTGGGCTTTAATGATGCCTCAGGTGTTACTTAATGTAATCTTGGCAAGCCAGGGAAGTATGGGTTACATGAAAATGCTGTAAAGTGAGAATGTAAAAATGGTGGGATAATCATACCCCAACAAGTTGCTATTAATGATCTACTTCCAAATGCAAGGAAGTGTGTGGGAATCCACAGGGATCTCTCGTGATCTGATTCTGTGCAATGGTTTCATTGTTTCATTCTGTACAACGCTTCAGTGAGATAATGCCATAACATGTTCCCA
Organism: Gymnogyps californianus; assembly: GCF_018139145.2. NCBI lineage: Eukaryota > Metazoa > Chordata > Aves > Accipitriformes > Cathartidae > Gymnogyps > Gymnogyps californianus. The sequence goes on along the minus strand of NC_059473.1, from coordinate 79,244,792 downwards.
TTACTTTGACCTGGAAGGACAAATTGGAGAAAAGAGATCTAAGAATAGGAAAAGGTTCAGAATGGACAACAAGGACAATCAGAGATGTGGATTGGCTTCCATGTAAGTGGGAACTGAGTTGGAACTCTGCTATCTGGAAAAGAAACACTGGAGAGGACCTGGCAGAAGTGGAAAAATGACGAGTGGCATGGAGAGAGGAGATGGGGATCTAGTGTTCACGCTCTGCAGTCAGGCAAGGGGACACTGAACGAAGCTGGTAACAGTAAGTTTCAGAAGCAAACAAAAAGAGACAGTACAACTGCAGTTCTTGCCAAATGATGTGATGATTGCTGAAAACTGACGTAGTAGTAACACTGGAGAAGTTCATGGAACAAACATCCACAGAAGACAACTGTGGTGGGTTGACCCTGGCTGGACCCAGGGCAGGTGGGCAGGTGCCCACCAAAGCCGCTGCTCTATCACTCCCCTCCTCAGCTGGACAGGGGAGAGAAAATATAACAAAAGGCTCGTGGGTCGAGATAAGGACAGGGAGAGATCATTCGCCAATTACTGTCATGGGCAAAACAGACTCGACTTGGGGGAAGAAATTAATTTAATTTACTACTGAACAAATCAGAGTAGGATAATGAGAAATAGAACCATATCTTAAAAACACACCTTCCCCCCACCCCTCCCTTCTTCCCAGGCTCAGCTTTGCTCCTGATTCCTCTACCTCCTCCCCACCAGCGGTGCAGGGGGACGGGAATGGGGGTTGCAGTCAGTTCATCACATGTTGTCTCTGCCGCTCCTTCCTCCTCAGGGGGAGGACTCCTAACACTCTTCCCCTGCTCTAGTCGCTGAACTACAGACTTCCACAACCAGGTGTGGAAACCAGGTAAAGAATCACACTGTGCACACCTTGTTCCATAAACTCTGTAAGTATACAAGAGATGTAAGAGGACATATCCATCACCCCTCATGGCTGGAAACAAGAAGCCAGGCTGGCCTTATGTGGTATGACAGTTCTGACCTGGAACAGCATGTGCTCTGGTCTGGTATTTTTAAATCCATGCAGATGCCTTTGCTGATCTCCACAGAAAAGCAAATGTGCCTATCTCTAGCTGTGTTGCCAAAACAATGCTTACTCCTTCCCTTGTTCACAGGGTTCTGCTACCTGGATCTTGCCACACTTTCCTCCTTCCTTTCCAGACCTGCATGATATTGTTGCCAGGACAATATTCACCTGCAGCACTTGTACAGAACAGTTTCTCTAAGTGTGGAGGCGTGGGTGTAAGATGAAAAATGGGTCCTATACATGCTTTTTAGAGCACAAAACTTAAATACTTTTTTAAATGTTATGTGAAAAATGTAAGTTATATTGCTGCAAATACTTGATGGAGTAGAGGAGCCCTTTCAACAAGAATGTTAGCCCAACTTGAGTTTATCACGTGTTTCTCCTGGCAGATAATGGAACAAGCAATAGGATATAAATGAGGTGCCATCATGTTATTCATGGTTTTGAAATCCATCCTGTGTCATAGTCTACCTCTACTGGTCCAAAACATTCTATAGTTGTTTTTTTCTCTCTCTCATTTCGTTGGTATTAAGAAAGAAAAAGGACCAACTACAGAATGTCTCCATACTTAAGTGTTCCTTAGAAAAATTAGTATGTGAGTTCTATTTAAGTAAAATAAACAGTATAATGCACTTTTCCCCTCCTCAGTCTGCTTCTGTAGGCGAGTCAGCAAGACTTCACATTCAGCTTTGCCAAAGGCTGCTGATGCTGCTAATAGAAACAAACAGTATTAGTGTGCTATTAAACAGTGACAATCTGTGAGCATATCCAGAGCTTTTTCCTTTTATTCCAAGTTTCAAAGAACTAAGGCTGTTCAGGAGCTAAGATTAGAGCTTACTCCGATTTCTAAATGGCCTTACTAGGGTAGAGGATGAATTAAATGACCTTTTGAGGTCCCTTTCCTTTTGTGTGTGTATGATTCTGGATACACCTAATAGTAGAACCACAACATGTGTGAACAACAACTGTTGTTTGCCTTTGCTCATCATAGCAATCAAAGAGGAGAAAAGCAAGGAAACTTGAGAATATATGTCCTTTCTAAATTAATGTCTTTTGAGACCCTCTGTGAGTGCAGTGATATTTCAAGGGTACACCACTGCCACAGGACGTATTTAGCGGTAAGTTTTAAGAGCATCAAAATAAAGGGCTGAAACAAAACAAAAGCATTAAGGGTATGCAATCAATTGCAAAATGTTATAAATTCTTATGTGTTTAGCTTCCAGTTCAGTGCTAAACACAAAATATACTCAGAGATGCATGTTCAAAAGTTAAAGGATTGTTACAGCAGTGATATAAAATCCTTAGTAAATTTTGTTTTAAATAGAGAATGTTTTACAGTCAGAAACTGGGTGCGCTGTGATCTGCAGTCAGCAGGGCAGAAATGCCACTAGAGAGCAGGTAGACTGTGAAGAGAGAACAACATAACCTCTTGCTCTTACTTCAGCCAGAGCTGCTTGAGTTTATTGTGTTCATAAGATTTTTCTTAGTTCTTCTTGGGACACAGAATGGATAGAATCAATGATTATTACCTTCCATGTTGTCACAAACTGCTCAGGGAAGAAGGGAAGGAGGATACCCACTACCTGACTCCTTTCCCTACCAATAAGCTACACAGTCTCCCAACCCTAAATACAAGGTCTTCCTTGAGCTACATACAGGGTCTTCCACTACCTGTCTCATGAGTTCTGCTATCCAGCCAAACAGTTTGCGCTTCATCAGAGTAGGAAAAACAAGTCCCTTTTCCCTGGCTCATCAGGGAAGATTGTCAGCCAAGCCCTTTGCCTAATTTTGCTCCTGCATTTTTTGACCTTATTTCAGGTTTTCTTGCACAAACTCATTCTACTTGCCAAGACGTTCCCCAAACAGATAGGACATATTGAGGGGCATTTGCAGCTTTGAAGCCTTATACTTTCCACTGTAGCAGGAAGAGGTCTACAAGGAAAAGCATCTCCTGAAGTCTAACAACTCCTTTGGGTTGATAACTGTATAAAAATTCAAGGAAGGAAAATCCAGTGGAGGCCCAAAAACAAACCAGGTAGTGGTGATGTGATCTCAGTGGTCAGTGTCAGTGGTGACAAATTTCAGTATCACTTTCAGAGGCTGACTTAACCTCCAGATCCACCCAGCTGGTTTGAGGGCTGCATAAATGGCTAAGGGTCTTTCTTTTTAGTAGACTACTTTACAGTAGACTTCATCATCCAAAAAAACCTCAGCTCAACCCTATCAGGTGTTAGTATGTCCTAGGAAATTCTTACTTGAATAGCGTGCTTTTCCAGCGGTATTGCTACTGTCCATGCCTGTATTGACTGCCGGGGGGAATTAGGCACCTCCAGGTGGTAATTAATTCCATCTAGTTTAGAAATTGGTATTACACAGGGATGAAACACCTTCTGAGGTGTCTGTAAGACACCTGTAGTAAGACTAGGTCTCAAACTGAAAACTTTTAAGTGACTAAAATTAGCTGAAAGTAGTAAAATTAGCTAAAATTAGTTACACCATGACAGGTTTCATCAATAATACTTCCAAATTTTATTAACTTCCTTGGTGTCAAGGAAAAAAATGTCACCCCAAGGAAAGACTAAGATTCCCAACTTACCACTTACAGCTTTTAAGTCATTTGCTCATTGAATGCAGTCAGCAGAGTTCTCTTCAATACTGAGATAAGCAGACACTAATGTATCTATGCATTGCACTCGCATATCTAAAGATGTCATGTTCAACTGCCTAAGAGCAGTTGGTCAAATTTGTCTTTCGCAGTGAATGAAATCAAATCAATTATCAGTCCTGTGAGACAAACACTGTCCCTGGATTTTACAGGAAGTTCATTGCCATGAGCATTCTCAGGGGAGAACAGAGATAGACTGTGTTTCTTTTCAAAAAAGATAATACCATCAAAACAATTAAAACTGTGGAGCTTGTGGCATTTATTTTGCTATGAGCAAAGTCTTCTTCAGAGATAAAAATTATTTTATTTTCAGCATTTGGAGGAATGCAGATTGTTGTCAGAAAGGGAATGCAGTATTAAGTAAAAATAAAAAACTTCAGCTCTTTCAATCTGTTTTTCCTCTGTACATTCTTCACACAGACATACAAAATTATAAGAACTTTAAGCTAGTCAGCCTACAGCATAGAAGAAAGAGAAATTGATATTGATATTTCTATTTTTAAATCCCCAGAGAAATTTGTGGCATAAAGACTTCAGTGAACTTTGGATCTCATTTTTTGTTGCATCTTGTCTATCATTCGATTGCTAGGTCTTCACAAAGAGTCTTCTCTGGACAGTGCTGAGCCCAAGCATCCAGTCCTAAATTGGACCTTTTTGGCATCACTGGATGCCAAAATATAGGAACAAATTCAATGTGTGGGAAAGCACATTTCACCTATATTCTGTTGTCTCCTTTTACCAAAAAAAGAGATTCTGCTAAAGTTCAGATTCACTTTAGCAGGTCCTATTCAGTTACTGGCAAACTATGAAACAGGACTACTTGAAAAAGAGATCAAATCTCTTCAGAAAGGAAAAATACCATTAAATATTTACAAATAGGTAAAAGAGTATCTTTTCTTTTTTTTTGTCTGCCACTCATACTGAAGGAGCAGATAGCATTGTAGCTCATGTTTCATCAAGGAATGAACTAAAAATCTAACAGAATATGATATTTTTATGGGATACTCCAGATAGGCAGGCATGATCCAATGTGCTTCCCTCTGCAATTCCATTAGCCTTAATTCCCTTCCCGAGCAGTGGACTCGTGAGTGCAATTTGAGTCCTTCCTGGAAGCTGCTCTGCCAGCAGAGATTTTCTTCTTCTGCATTGCAGTGTTAGGAGTCAGCACATCTTCGGAGTGTGGCTTGGAGCCATTTTTCCCAACAGCCACATGCTCCCTGTGGGCTGAGCCAGCTTCTTCTGGACACACCAGCAGGCTGAGGTTGGACGCTGCCTGCATCTTCTCTGCAGGAACTTGCCTGTGCTGCAGATGAGGCTATGTCACAGAGGACCTTTGCAGAATTATAGTAGAGATCAACTTAATTCACAGAGACCTACTCCAGCTACCTTCCTCTTCCCTATGTTACTATCAAAGAACATAAGACATTCATAGAAAACAAGTCCATGCTGCTTTCCCTCTGCTCTTGAGAGGACTGCTCTTACTGCTAGACAGATGCTCTTAGGGACTGAGGAAATCAGATCAAGCCACTCCAGACAGACAACCATGCATAATCCCAGTGAAAACAATGATGAAGGACCTATACGTATCTCTGTGAATTCCACTACTAACGCAGCTGCACGTCTGTCCTATACACTAATTCATACAGCTGTATTTTAGTACATCTGACCATGTAAAATGCTACCGCAGTGAGACTTACGGTAACCTTTTCAGGATATATTAGCTGTGTATCATTGGACAGATAGGCTTTATACATATATACATGAATCCTTGTTCTTCCAGATGCTTTTCGGATTCCAAAATCTATCTTTAGCCTTGTTATCAATAGTATTGAGGGTAAGAAAATGTAGCATTAAGCTGTTTCACTTTTATCTGTTATCCAGACTGGAAATCAATTGTTTCATTTGCATATCCATCTTCAAAACAATCAATGCAACCTCACTTTGTTGTCAATGGGATTTATAAGACAATAATAATAATATGGATTATGTCCACATTTATTTCTACTGCCAAATGAAATGTGAACTCGACTGTGTTCAGATTTGAGTTCTGAGCCTCATTATTTGTGCTATAGGTGCCAAAGCAATACTAATAGAGGCTGTAATAATAATAATAATTATTATTTAATAATAATTATTATTATTATTATTTAAAAAACCTCACAAAATGAGATCTATTATTTCTATGTCTTGTCTTATTTTTGAGGAGTATTATCCTATGTAAAAAGATGCTGGCTTTATAATCACTTAATGGGATTTCTTAAAACCATTTTAATATCTTCTTTTAATGGACAAACTTAGTTCCCTAGATAATACTGAAAACCATGTTCTAGAAAAGTACAAATTGTGTATACTTTGACTGGGTTTCTTTTCATTTTACTATGAAGAGATTTCATCAAGGGGCGAAATTCACTCAGAGAAGGCTCTGAAAGCACTGCAGTTGCTTTGATTCTGCCAAGTGACAGGTCAGTGGCTGTGGGTCAGGACATCAGGGAAACTCCCCATCGGTTTTTCTGTTTTTATCTGTATTGTTGAACTATTGAATTCTTTCCTTCTATTTCTTTCCTGCTTTGCTATATGAACTATACTAAATCCTGGTTTCTCTTTCTGAGACTTAGGACAGTGCTGCAAAAGAGGTACAGATTTTTTTTAATTTGTTTTAATTCTAATTAGATCCTAACGTAAGGTTAAAAATGTTATTATCTATTTTTATGACCCACATGATTTACACTGACTCTCAACAACATTTCTAAACTAAAGGACCATCAATTACAGTTTGGGCAGCATCCATTTCTATTCTCTGTGGAGCAGTTAGTGCTGCTTGATGCCTACCTACATTTCCTTAAAGCTGAGTTGCTGAAATTTCTCAGTAACAAAGCATCGAGGCTTGAAGATATATTTTTTTAACTCTCTCTTAGTCTAATACATCCATGCTCCTGGTCTGAAGCAACTCTGTCAGTTCTGTTATATTTCTGCTACATTTTTGTTGTATTAATTTTTCAAAAGGAAGTTTTACTGTGCCTCAAAACAAATCCACAGTGCTCAAGGATTACAGTGAAGATACTTTGAACTATTTTCGTAATGTCATAGCCCTTAACTTTGCAGTATCTTTACTGGAGCTTGAAAAGCTTACAACTATGTCTCATATTTAAAAAACAGCATCGCTTCTTTTAGTAAAACCCATCTTCTGCACAAAGCATTTTTGAGCAGAAAATACCCAAGGGTGAGGAAGACATAGACACAAGCCTTTGTTCTGCTAATCATTATGCTTCTCTTGGTATTAGCCTAGGTGGAATCAGTGAAGAGTTGACTATTTAAACATCTGCTTGAGCAATAAGAAATCGATAATCATTCTGTCCTTGTCTGCCTAACTTTGGTGATGCCGTTGTTGTAAGATTCTTGCTGGCTGTCATGTTTTCCCTACCACTTCTCTGGTTAGTTGTGTTTGCAACTTTATTCTGTGCAGCTGCAGCTCTCTACAGATGTGAGGTTTTTTTCCTCCAGATAATTATGGCAATTTCTTTATATTCTCTCATGTTTCTAGAACATGCATATTTACAGTTCCACAATAGTAATCATGACTTAAGGTCCTGTAATTCATTACCTCTATACTCAAGCAGAGATCACAATAAGGAAAACTGCAAGGTGAACTATGCTGAAATACTGCATTACATCCTGAACAACAACCTAAACATATTAAATGAACAGTGGAACTAATGATTTTGTTGCATTTGCTGCAAATTTAGAGTTTACAATATACTGAGGTTTTCATTATCTATCCCTGTTTCAGGTCCTCGTTAACTCTGTAAAAATTGCATTCAGGCTGGCACTATTTGCTGTCATTCTAGAACTGATTCTATTTTGAAGGACAAGCAAAATGTATTAATTTGTTCCTGATCAACTAATTTCCTTCTTGGAAGTGTATTAAAACTGGGCTAATTTTAGTTGTTGAGAGACAGGGGAGCATTCTGTCACTGAGAAAAGTTCAAAGGAAGGCAATCTCCTTTCTTTTCTCAAGCAAATAAATAAATGAATTAATTATATACACATGAGAAAATACTGGGTTGATCTATCCTTACTTAACACAATAATAACGGGAGATAACTGATCTGCTGTTTCTCTGCTACTTGCTGCTGATGCTGTACAGGTGGACTCCCCTTGGTATCCCAAACCTGTAAAGTATTGCTGCAGAAGTTGCTGATGCCTGTGAACAAGCTAATAAAGTACCAATAGAAGATCAGAAAGTTTCCGATGAACGTCCAAATTACTTTCCAGCTTTGTATCAACATATTGCAAGTTGCAAATTGCTGTCTAAGAAAATTCTACCTTTAAATTCAGAAGAGTATGAAGATGTACCCTCATATTATAACACCATCCCTGAGATTAAAAAAATAATGTAGCAATTGCTATACTCTTTGGACTGGCGGTAATAGTATTTCATGCTCTGAAATGGATCCTATTTTGCAGACATTGGAGGTGTTTCTTTTACCCTTGCACCACAATAAAATACATGATACATCCTTGGGGAGCACAGCAGTGCTCCCAGTAACTATCTTGACTAAATACATGCAAAAGGCAGGCCTCACTACACACATTCTGCTGGACACTGGTAGCTTTTAACTCACAAAAGACAGAACATCATTAGAGAGATTTTCAAACTGAAGTATACTCCCTTGTTAGTCTAGGCAATGCCTTTAAGTTTGTTTAGTGTTCTAGGGTAGGATTACTAACAGTTTTAAAAATATTTAAGCTGATAAATATCAGCATGTAAACAGAGACTGTTAAAGAGGGCTGTGATTGCAGTGGTAAGAATGCTTTGGTACATTAGCAATTCAAAACCATAAAGCTCTGAAAAAAAATGGAAGTAAATTTTGATACCAGCATTACTTCTTTTCTCAGCTCCCTGTTGGGGTTACTGAATAATTTTCAGAATCGTGTAGCTGATACACAATCAGTGACATAGAGAAGACGTACAATAGCTGTTTAAGCCAAGGGAGAAATTCAGTCTTTTCTAAGAAACTCGAGCAGAAGGCGACATACAAAAAGCAACCACAAGATGTCAGCCTTAATGAATTACAGTAGATTATTCTGGTTCGCTCCTTCCTGATAAGTAACTAGATAGAGAAGAACTATTTATCATGTTGAAAATTTTGTGGAGAAAGTAATCTAAGAATAATATTCCTAGTCATAAACATTTTCAGAAAAACGAATTATCAGCTCCAAATATAGTCCCTATGCACATTTGTTTCTACTAGGAAAAAAGCTGAAGATTTAACCCTTCTGCTTGAAACTCACAGGAAGGACATAGCAGGGATTTGTCACTCCCCACTTGCCCTTTTTTTACACTCTTTCTCTAAGCATCTGCTGTCAGAGCTGGGGTATCAGCCTAGATGGACTTTGGGCTTTTTCCTGTAAAGCTATTTTTATTTTCCTAATATTCTTGACCATGTTCTCATCCTACAGTTCTGAATGCTTGTAAGATAATGAGAAAGTCCAATTTCCATTTCCAGTCCAGACTTGGAGTCATCCAAGTGACAGATATTGATTGTTGTTCCTGGAATACTTTGCAGTCTATTCCCCTATAGTTCGCCATTTGAAAGCTGACAAAGGAGTTGTGCTCTCAGTTGCCTTTTTTGAGGGACACTCCATTTGCTTCTAGCTGCTCACACTAGCAACTAGTACTGGTTGCTCACACTAGCCAGGTTTACCATTAGCTACTGCCATCAGTCACAACCTCCTGTTGTTGTTTCTGCTGGTTGTTCACGCTGTGCTGTTTTGCTCTGCTCTGTTCTGCAGCAAAACTGCTGACTGCTTCTGTGTCTCTGCTCAACCCTTTCTTTCTGCAGTCCATGTAGTCTTTCAGTTGTGCTTAAAAAGTCGAAGTGATACCCAAGATCTGCGCAGAGACCTTGCCACAACGGGCAAGTTTCCCAGCACGATCTTACCCGTGCTCTGAAAAAACAGACAAAACACCAAAAGATGCTTTGACCCAGATTTGCTTTTGGTTACTTTGTTGTGAGATACAATGACAAGCTGCAGCATTTGCTCCCTCAGCAATCACAGATAGGTTGCCCAGAACACAATTAAGACCCTTACACATCAACTTGTAGCTGAAATACCCCGAGGCACCGCAACACTTACCAGGAAATTAAGCCCTGAACCTTTAGTTCCTTCACTGGCTCTCAGCTCGCTGACAGGCAGGCAGGTTCTAGGCTCCCATCTTACAGGGTTCTCACACAGGCTGTCGTCCTCCCCTGCACCTCACACCTCCAGCCTTACAAACCACTTAACTGAAGTTGACCAACTCTTGCCATTCAGCTATTAAGTGAAAGCACTTTTACTAAAGTTAATTTGGCCTTAAAATTTAATTCACCTGCTGTGTCTTCAGGTTTCATAATGCCCTGTTTGATGATTGCCAGTCTCCCTTGGGACATTTGCCTCTGCTTTCTGAAGAGAGCAGGCATCCTAATATGCAGATTAAAGGTGCTGTGGGGCTCAGCTCTGGGCTTTCCAGTGGTAAGAAGCTGACAGAGAGCAGAGACACCACCCTGCAACTGCCTAATACTACCCCCAAAGCAGGGACAGCCAAAATGTGCTCATACAGGGCAAGGAGGGAGATGTGCTGGTGTGGAGCCTCCAGAAGTCTGAATCCGCATCCCATGGCTGAAAGTCACCTGCCATCTGGGACAAGCGTGTCTGCAAACGCAGGCTATTTGTGTGCCTGGTTGAAAGATGACTCGTGTTCTGCTGAGATCTGTTCTGTGCTTTGTAAAATGGACGTGTTATGGTAGGATGTTTCAAAATTTAGGAGGGAAAATGTTTTGGGATGTTAAAGCTTCTTCCTGATACATCACTTGTTATAACAGTATTCTTTGCTTACAGTAATCCTTTGCAAATACTAAAAGTAAAAAGGTAAAGGATGCAAAGCTGTTGTTTCTTGTTCCTCTCAACTCCTCCCTTGTAATTTGTCTGGAATCTATCTGGTTTTTGGAACAAAATCTGTTTCTTCCTGTGTACTTTCTTTTCTGAAAAGCAACTAGACATATTGACCACTACCACAGTCACAAGGGATATAGAATCATAGACTCAGGAGTTAACATACATTGATTTACTACTCATCAATTATTTTGTAATGAGTACCACTGGAGAAATACAAAATGTCAGCAAGACAATGAAATACCAGAACTTGTCTAAAAATATACCTGACATAGATACTTTCTGCAGAAAGCTCAATGCTTCCAACATACAAAAATAAAATTTTCAGACCAGTCAGTTAATTGTATTTATATTTTTCAACATTTCTAAACACAATCTATTAGAATTTGCCATTTAAAGAGCTTGTTCATGTCACAAAATTGATTAGTGTAGCTCCCCAGCTCTTACACCAGAAGCTCCTAGAGCACTTGGTTTCATGGGTAACTTTACATTAGTCAGTACAACCTGAGCTCAAGTTTCACTGAAGACAGCTAATAGAGTTACTGTATTCCATTAAAGAGTTTTCTTTCCTTGCCTGATGCTTAATCAGCTTCTTAAATGTTATTCACTTGTTCACCTGTTCTCAGTATGTGATTTTTCTAGTTGTAGCATTTTAAGACAAAGTTATAGATCGCTGTTTCTTTCAAGATCAGTTTTAACCATTGACAGTGATGATGATAGATGATGTATACCTTCCCCCCACGGCAAGACGCTAATTCACAGTCCATTTCCTGCCCTGCATTCCTAAGCTTACCCATCGCATTCCTTATCTTCCCATTCTGACACTTTATTTTTATTTTAAAAACATGCCCACCCACAGCCATTACCCTCATCCTTCTGCTCTGCATCAGCTTCCAGTATCACTTCGGGCCTTCAGAACACACACTTACCGGCAGAAAACAAACCAACGCAAGCCCAGTGAGACATGCAGAGTTACCAGATTTCTGTGGCAGTCTCGTTTTCCTCCTTGCACTAGGGTGTTTCCCAGAGGGCAGGATGTGGCTTAGTAGTGTCTCTGAAGAGCTAGCCAGGCAAATGGGGATGTTGTGTACTTTAAGATAAGGTTTCTTTTTAACAGCTCATGGCAAGGCCATGGAAGGATAGGATTCGTGGCATTATCCTGGTTTCAGCTTCCAAAAAAACATAAAAAGCTTTTTTTCCAGATTTGTTTTTTATGTTCTCCTGTACTACATGTAACACATATTTGGATTTTGAAATTTTCAGATCTCTCAACACCTTCATCACCCGCTTTTTTCTCCCTGAATTGGGACACATGACAAGGTTCCTGTGGCTCACTCCCTGCTTGAAGCACTGGATCATGCAACAAGGGACCTGCTGAGGGGCAAAAATGTAGCTGGGGAGTCTGTTTTCCAGCACGTACTGCTGTTTGCTCCTCAACCTTGTGGCCTCCCTTGTCCTCCTTGCCATATGCAGCTGGTCAGTTGGCCTTTCAGCTGCACCTGGCCTATGGGACCCTGGAGCCAGAAAACAGATGCAGGTTAGCTTGGGGACACGTCCCAGAGGTAGCTGATTGTTTGGTACCATGGCTTGGGAACATGGGACAGGGGGAGGTTGAGCGAGCACCAATTTTAAAGAATGATTTGACATATCTAGATTTGAGAGGAAAGGTCATTCATTCTCTGTTACTCTCTAAACACCTGACAAACCTGAGCACAAGTAATAATAAAAGGTAACTTTATTATTATTTCTTATTATATTATTTTTTGTTTCTTCTATTGTTATTCAGAGAGGTTTGTTGTTGGGTTGTGTCTGTTGCTAAAGAATTCAACTTTATGAGTGAAAGCAACTTTGTAAATGAGGAGTTAATCATCTAAAACATATATATGGTTGGGAAAAATAGCTGTATAGAATACCCAGTCTTGTCACCCTTGCTTATGTCATCATTTCATTAACTTCCTCGGAGCAAGGCGGGGGCGTGGATCCTGGGAAGAGAGGAAGGGGTGTGCAGGACAAGAAGCAGAATGTTTTACAACACTCTAAGCTATTATTTTAGGCTGTTACTCATTTCCCTCTTTGGGCTCTTTGGGGCCACCTAAGAGAAATCAGTGAGATGAATGGCCTACTTCGTACACTTTGGAAAAACCCTCCCTATTTATAGGTCGGTTCTTCTGAAGACAATGTATGTATAAAAAGATTAACCCATGGAAAATGAAGCTATGATAAAAGCAGATATGGTAAAGTGCTAGAAGATGTAGCCACAGTCAAAAAGCGGCAGACAGCCGCAGACTATTTGGCAAAGTTTTCTCATACGTTGGTTATTTGTAACTTGAGTTACAGAAGCGGGGAAAAGTGACACTCTCCAGCGAGCTGCTGCCTGTAATATGCATGGGATGCCAGAGCGGGCACCTGACAGCAAAGAGCAAGGACACGGTATGCCCATGATGTTAGTGGCCATGTGGGACAAGAAGACAGGAATGCACAGGGAACAGCAGCAGCAGAAGACTACAAGGAGATAAGTACTACAGAGGAGTTTATTTTATTGCCTACTGCTGTCTTCCAGGGACTGGACTGAGTTTCCCATGAACAAAACACTACCAGCAGAGCCCCGTGCTCAGGCCACACGTCCTGGCTACATTGCAGGGCTGCATGGAGCACCGGGACCGTGTTCTGCAGAGCTTGCCCAGAGGGACGGAGCAGAAACCTTGAGTTTTAAAAATTTCATGTGCATATGCAAAGAGGTTTAGGGCTTGAGGTCAAGAGCCTTCTGAGCTGTCACATAAAAATTGCTACGGCAGCCTAGCACCCGCAGACTGTGCTTGGCTTCTACTTCCCTTGGCAAGTTTCACAGCTGACACAACTGAAATTAGGCTGTGCTAGAATAAGACATGCTAGATCTCACATTAACAATATACTGTATTACCTATACATAAAAATATAGAATATGACAGACTTATGACAGACCACTGGGATGTCTTCAGTTCTTGCAATGACCTAGTTTCTGACTGTTCATAAAAGCAGACAATAGCTATTTTAATCTGAAACTTTGATTTTCATACCATACCTAAATAATTAATCAAGCAACAAAAATTACCATCTAAACATATTCATCTACAAAGGTACATGCAGCCATATATATACAAAAGAAATATGTTATTTTTTGCCTCTGTCCTTAAAAAAATCCCCTCAATAAAACTGGAACAGAGGTTGAATAACATTTTTTGGCAGTTTTCTATTTATAGCAAGGGCATCAGATAATGAGCGGAATATTCTTCCCTGTGAGTAAGGGACTCAGAATCCAGCCATAAAGGAATTAATATCTATCTATTGACTTACAAATTATGCCCTTATGTAAATATTTAAATAGAGCATTGGGGAGATACCTATCCCCATGCAAGGCCAGATTTGTATATGGATATGTATGTTAAAAATTCTTTAATGTGCTATTAAGCGAAATCTGATTTCTGGATATGCTAACTCTGCAGAACTTGTGTGCTCCAATGGTTTAATGTCTGTATCTAATCCTGATTATTCCTAATCTTAAATCAGAGAAAATCCTCCCCTCCCCTCTGCAATCACCTGATCTTGATTCCTGGATTACCATATAAATACTTAATTGCCTATTAACATGAATCATCTCCTTCTTTAAATATATATTTTACATAAATAGGGCTTGTCTTTCATTTTCTCAATCCTAAGCATTGTTCTCTTATGCTATTATGTCTCCTAAGTATTCTAGGTATACTGTAGAAGAAAACAGTTGGACTCATCTAATTTCTGAACATTTTTCTCCTGCTCCAAATACAGAGCAAATACACGTGGAAGCAATGTCACAGATTTGAGAGGACCTGCACCCACTCAGCATGCACACCGCAGTGCTGATCTTACCCGCCCCTGAGCTTCTCTCTGTACAAGTAAATCAGTGCCTAGGACTGTTGCCGGGCACTGGAACTGAAGTGTCTGTATTGCTAAATGGTTGAAGGAGTCCTTGGAAGACTTTTGCCTGGGCACACCTCTCCCAAGCAATTCCCAGTCGTAGCTCAGGAACTGGCCAAGGCCAGGGACCATTTCCAACAGGACATGCATATGGCTACACTTGTTTAGAAACAAGGGCCAACACCAGCTGTTTTGTCAGCCCCAGAGAAATACTAGTTTGTTAGTTAATTGACTAGTGAGCCCATTCCTTCATGGATGAAATGTGAGTTCATTTTATTTTGAAGAGCTGATAATGGCTCCTCACGGAAGTCCCGCACTAGGTCCTGTGGTACTTGCGTGTGAGAACGATCTGTTTTCCTGGGTAAATCAATGGAGAAGAAAGAACAAATAGAAAATGTCATTGCACCACTGAATACTGTGGGCAGTTCTGCCCCCTCACCCAGCTCAGAAAGGATATAAAGGGATGTCAGGGATGGTCGAAGTTATGAAACTGCTCCCATCTGAGAAGTCTCTAAATACTCAAAGCCGGGGATGAGGAGGAAGGTATAACAGAGCTCTGTAAAGTCAGGAATAGCACAGAAAAGGTGCACACCAAGTGATTATGGAACATCAAGGGAAATTTCCAGGCAGCATTCTGAATATGAACAAAAGGAAGGATTATTTCAGACAGCACATAGGAAACTGGAACTCATTGCCACAGGACATTGTGGTAGCCCAGACTATAGATGAGTTCAAAAAGCAGCTAGAGAAGTTCCTAGAAAAAAGTTCATCAAAGGCTGTTAAACACAAAGTCCTGGATACAAGTCTGGCTCTAAAATGCCAGTGGACAAGAGCAGGAGAATATACTAAGTATCACTGTATGCCTTACATGCTTTAGCGAATCATGCTGATCATTGCTTGAGATTAGGATATTGGGCTTTACATTTAAATTAGTAAAATCATTCTTATTTTCTATTCTCTGACAGAGTTAATTACTTAGTTAATTACAGAGTTAATTGTTAATTGCTGCCAGGCCATAATTTGCATTGCCCATTATATAACGACTTTCCACTGGCTGTTTCATAAACTGTCGGTCTGCTTTAATGTGTGTTAATTAATGCAATTAAAAATTATAGTGCAAACACTATTTACATATTTGTCCCATGACTCAAACATTTGCTCCTTAAACATGATTAATCACAAATGTATGTGTCCAGTCTATGATATAATCATCTTAGTTAATTAATGTTCATTAACTAGAGCTTAAACACTAATGAAAATTCAAGTTGGCCTTATCCAAAAAAATCTTTGGTTTGGATCTTTGCCTTATTTAAAGGCAAGTAACTTTGAGGAAGAGTGGTAGCACCTCATCAGATACTGGCCTGCCAGATATCCAAGCTATGCAATTGAATATATGCTAGGGACAGTTTTAAAAGAACGGAGTAAAGCTTCCATGCCTGTTGTTAAAGGGATATATCATCATTACTGTAGCTCAGAGCTGGATTAACTTTGGATATACAAAAATAGCTTCAGCGGCTGTGTAAGGTGAGTTTTGACTTTGGAGATTAGTGTTTCACAGGAAGAAAAGATATTCTAACAAAGTCTCTGCTCACAACCACGTCTCAGGAATTAATGAAGTCAGGCCGACTAAGCTGATGATTCACTTCAGTAACAACACTGAAAAAGCTTGACTTTATGTAGCTCTGGACCCTATTTCTGCTAAATTAGACCCTTAGTAAGTGAGTTACAGAAGAATGGGCATCAATGTAGCCAGTTCTGGGCACACGAAGTCACAGAAGTTTATTTATTTAACTTCCTGACAGATCTTTAAGCTGAGCAGTGAGAACAAGTTTGCCCCATTTCTTTCCATCTGTTCATCATACATATATTTTTCTTTTTTCATGTTTTTCCTTCCTTCCTTCAAACCCTGGCAGAGCATATGTTTCTGAGTCTGACAAGAAAAACACTACACTATCTAAAACTATACAAGGCAAGGGAGTTTTTTTTTTACTTCTTAACCACCTGAGAGCTTCGCCAATGAGCTTGTGCAGATCTGTACTTTTTAAGTACTTTTCCCTCTGCAGGATATAAGGTTGGAGTAGTATTGCTGTCAGCACAACCTTAGACTTAGCTAAAGGTCTACACCAGCTCTCACTCAGCTAGGTTCTATTGCCTCAACTTTCTTTTGAACAAATCTGTGCAATTACTGAATCCTTAGCCCACAACAGAATAGCCTGGGATGTATGAATAGAATTGTTACAATGTGTATTAGTGGAAGATACCTTGACGGAAGAAGTAATCTCCTGGTTAAAGGGAAAAAGAGTATCTTAAATGTAGTCCTATGAAATTTTTGTTTCCAAATATGGCACTAAAACCGTCCCTAGAAATGAGTCCTGCAGTTTATTCCATTCTTGAGCTCATTTGTATATTAATATCTTACATATTTTTCTAATGTGATTATTTATATGCCAGATTATGTACCCACAGGCGCTGAGGGCAATGCAGTTTACCATTGGTGAGGTGGAAATGCTGGCTAACTCAGAGATGGGAAAACAGTGGAACTGGCAGAATTGCCTTAGAGGACAACTAGCATAGAGTTACAAGAGGGCAGCAAGAGGAGCACTGTGTCTTGCAAACGTGTGTAGACCTCCAGGCATATTGCTTTGACATCCTAAAGGCATTAAGCTTTCAATTCCCTTGCATCTGCCTTGAGCACGTGCTGTTTTCTCCTCCCTTCATGTTCCATGGTGCATAAATCAGTAGCCGTCCCTAAGTGCCTGTGTGAACCAGTGCCAGAGGTGAGCTCAACAGCACAACTGAATCTTCTCAAATATGCGGTCAGGGAAGGGCTGTCTGTGAATAATTTTTCCTATCCTTTTTGTACCTCAAAGACCAAAGTAAGAAGCCTTCCAGGTGGCATCTTGTAGATATATGAGTTTCTTGGGGGGGATGGAGGTGAGACACAGTTCAGCTGAGGAAGAAAACTCATCCTATACTTGGTATTTAAGTTATATGTTTTTCAACACCTTCCCACATAAGTCCAGATAATTGACAGGCTTAAGTGCAGAGATAATAATATAGGTTAAAATATTTTTTTTTCTTTTCTCGCTGATTTTTTGGTCTTACTTTTCAGCCAGGTCCATTCATGAAAGTTTCACTGGCCAACTGCACAAGCATAGACTCTGGTGTAATGCAGAGAAAGATGTAAGAAGAAAACTTGGGAGTTTTGCTGATGTGAATTGGAAAGTGACCTTCCACACCAAATTAAAAAAAAAAAAAAAGAATTATCAGTAAATTTCACCAAACTTCCAACCTTCTTTTGTAAGTTCAAAAAAATTTTGAGGAGGAGTTTTCTGTTTGTTTTTTATGAAGGAGAACTGATGACCAGCTTCAAGAGTATGCAAAAATCTGACACTATAGAAAGGGCAAGAAAGCAATTTCACAGTTATGAAATGTATTACTGCTCACCAATTCCTTTCCTGTTGAAATTAACAATTTGGTAGTTGGAAAACCTAATTCGTGTAGTATTTTATTGATAGGTGAAACAGTAATCAGACAACAGCAGAAGAAAAAACTCTTTGACACTCCCTTTGAAGAAAAAAATAGTTGAAGTTAGCATTGATCAGTGCCACAAACAATGGAAAGATGTCTTTAAAGGAGAAGGGTTAGTGGCATTTCCTACTCTGGGCCATCCTCTTCTCCGGAAGTTTGCTCTCTCTCTGTATCTCTTTGACAGAGAAAGTTTTGTCTCCAGCCCTTCCTTACTTCAACCAGAGCTTCAAGTTGTCCAAGAGGAGCACAGCTGTGGTGATACTTCAAAGGTCAGGACATAATCTGTAATGTAGGTCACATTTGACAGATGAATTGGTTCAGAAGTCAGTGGAACAATGGTACTTTACTCCATGAAAGTTTGCCTCTAACTGCTTCGGTGTCTTTCATACACATAGCAAATAGTTGTCCCAAGTTTCATTTACTTCATGGTCTGTCGTGGTTTTATTTGAGGTTCCAAGAGGACAGGAGAGTTGGTCTGCTGCTAGACCCCTCCTGGTTAGGTAGAGTTTTTTGGACATAAGTGAATTGATTAGCAACTGTTACATAGTTTGCACATCGCTTGCATGATGGCCTGCTGGTTTTTCAAAGAACAGACTTACTCGGTGAGTACCAGTGAAAGTAAGTAGAAAGAGTGTCCAACTTCATTTAACACAAAATGTAAGTAGGAAAGGGATAAAAGATTATTTAGTTGCTTCGAATTATATTGAAGAAAGGCTCTTCACTTGCCTTGCCGAGTCCTGGGACAGACATATTGGAAGGCTGAGACAATAGCAGCATTGTTTGATGGAGTCTCTGGAGAGAAGGGACAATTAGCTTTACACAAAATTTGGAGGATGTCAGGAGTGCCTTGGGGTGGGGGAGGAAGGGGGAGTGAGAGAGCAGCTTCATTTCAAAGAGTTTGATTTGCTCCCAGTCTACTTTCTTCTGTGTCAACAGGGATTCAGCAGGAGCATTCATGCAGGAGGGAGCAGGTGACAGGACCCCCAGCTCTGGGAGGGGGCAGTACTGTCACATCTCCGACTGCCATTCCACATACTGCTCCCCACTGAACTCAATTTGTGGTGATGAAGTCATTTGTTAGTAAAATGTCAGTTCCTGTCTCGGGTCAGGCTCTACATTGCCTATTTGTTAAAGTAATTTAAAAAAACCCAAAAACAACAAAAAAAAAACAACCAAAAAACTTTGTGATTCTTCCCGTGCTGTTCCTTGCACTTAGTAGGAACTCTCTACTGCAAGGCAGTATCATTATCCTTTTTCAGATAGGTCCCTTACACTTTTTTCATAATGCCTGCAGAAAATATGACAACAGTTAGATTACTGGTGTGCCATGATCACTGTTATCTCATTGTCTCCTGATACCTTCTTATCAATCTTCATTCTTATTTTGAATTGTAAACTCCTTACTGAAGATACTGTCTTTTTATTTTTCTCTATTTGTATGAACTCTTACACAAATAGACTTGACACTTAGATGTCAGGTAGGAAAAAAAAAAACAAGAAAAAGAATTCTCCCCACATAATCTAATTCACCTATTCTCTGCCTGTTCCACTCACTTTTTAAGCTCTAGGTCCCCTTGAATAAACAAAAGTTGTAGAAGTCTTGCATGGCTACAGTTCAGCTTTCATGAACAGAGCCTGAAGGATGAATCAGTGCAGGAGGATGCAGGCTCAGTTGAAAATCTCTTCTGTTTTTAACAGAGTTTTTTTTCTGAGCATAGAGATAATGAAGGGATAAAGCCTTTATCTCCTCCTTTCCTTATTTTTGCCATTTCCCCCCTCATAGTTGCTGACTGGTTAGTTAAACAAAAGAAAAGAAAAAAGGGAATCCTTATTTCTTCAGACTTCCAGCTGTGTTAGCATATCTGTTATTTAGATGTTCCCAGGTCTGGTGCAGCACAATAGGAGGGCTCTGCAGAGCCGTATGAGACTTGTCTCCCCTTATTAAGTGTCAGTTTATGGTTGAATGGCAGAGGAATTTATAAGCAGAGTTAGATATCCAGACCTGGGAAGGGCTATAATGAAGGGTAGGAAGTGTTCTGTATCTATATCCATTAAGGAGTTACAGAAAACTCCTCGTTGTGGTTTGGTTTCCATTTAGTTTTCCTCTGAGGGTTCCACTATTAGCTGTTAAGTAGCATACACAGCATGTCATCAAGCTGAAGTATGTGAATCCCAGTATTTGTCACCTGTACTAAGAAAATGGCATGCTGAGGGAGACAGTTCTCTAGGCTTTCTTGACTCTTCCTCAGATTGGCAATTATTTTTTTAGCAAGGCAGTGAGAGCTGTGGTTAACAAACTTTGTGAAAAATTATTTTCTCTGAAGTCTTTCATTAAGGGATGTTTTTGTTCTTGTGCTATAAAAAGGGAAAGTGAGGGAATCCGATTCCCATGGGAGAGAGAATTTTTAACAGGCAGAATGGAGTCCCCAAATTCCATTTAGTTCTACATTTAATATGGTCACTGATTCACTGAGTGATGCTGTACAATTTATTCTTTTATGTCTTAATTTCTGTATCCCTAGAGTGAGGCTAATATTTTTGTAAGTACCAAAAGGAACTCACTAGAAGGATGCTAAGTGACAAGTAGCACTGCTACATAGTGTAGCACGTACAATTAGGAGAACACTGATCTTATCTGATTATCATCTTAGAGCAGTAACCAATAAATAAAAAGGAACTTCTTAAGTCATCAAAAAAATTCTTCAGTCATTCAAGGACTCTTGAACTACTCTCACGAAGCACTCCGAATGAACTCTTTATTGTGATGAACTTAGGGTAGTGAATTTACTTACTTTTAGTAAGTACAAGTAAGTGTATCTATTATGTTACACCTAATCTATAACTTTGGAATAGTTTCCTTTTTTAAAATTGATATTTTTCTTCAAAACTGGTCAAATATTCACCCCAATTTTCTTGATGTAGGATATTTATTTCATGTAATTACAGTGGTGTTCACTCCTGTTCAGTTAAGACATCTTGTGTTTGATATGTTTGTGTTTAGTGCACTGTAAATTTTCCAATTTTTTTAAATTTATATCATACTGTTGGGCGTTTTACCTCAAATCAGATCATAATCTGATGTTACAATATTCCTATAGAGAACCCGAAGAACTAGCATATGATGACTTAGTAAATCAGTGGTGTAGAAGTTGTAACAAAATGTGTAAGCGTATGTACGTATTTTTTTTTTAACTGAAAGGTGATGAAAGCTGCAGAAACTTGTGCTTATTTTATCAGGTCAGATCTGTGGCTTTGGCTTAATGCATCTTTGGATCTTTGGCTTAATGCAAAGCTGAACACTTTCTTAAACGTAAAATTCTACACATGATGTGCTCAGATGTTCTCTCGGAGCAGCATTCAAAGCTGATGTTTTATTTATTCAGATCTCTGTGATCTATAGTAAATCGTTAAGTGTTCAGTTGTTTCAGCTTTGCTAACAACCTAATTAACCTCTAAATTTGTAGAATCAAATTCAATTTGCTTAACTTTTTAAGGTTTTACTTTATAAGAAAAAATAGTATAAAAAATAGGCTACTAGGCTAAAAATAAAGTGATAGTAGTTCACTTTCCAACTCAGGCATATAGCTGTCAGCAACAACAAGAAAATATATTTTTTTGCTGTATATTTCCTATCTGTAAAATTGGAAGAATACTTCTTTTTCTTTCATGGCTGTCATAAGAAATAAAATTCATTACTGTCTATGAGGCATTCAGATACTGGGATGAGAAACATATGGATACACATACAGTAGTAAACTAAACAGTGCCAGAAGGTGGGTCTGAACACAGGAACTTACTCATCTGCACAAACACTGAACCAATTAGCTCTTTTCTCAGCAATTTTAAGACACAGCTCAGAAGTTAGCAAAGGGAGGGACACCATTTCCAATTATGAGGTTGTATCTGGCCACTATTTGAAATCTAGAGAGTTTAATAATACAGACCTTGGCTTGGCTACCCCAAGCCAACTGGCCAAGAGGCAGAGAAAGACATGGAGCCTGTTGGTTCTGAGATGCACTGTTTTCTCTGTTCCAGTAGGACTTTTCTGATGAATATATTTCCTGGTGACAAAATTAGATCTACATACCACAATATATGGTATATCACTGTTTTATGTGAGCAGATTTGAGGAAGGAAACAGTTTCCCATTCCACGACAATCAATTTTTTGAAAGCTCTCTGCTCTGCACTGTGAAGAAAACAAAGGACTTTCCAATTTTCCTTTATTTTTTTAACTGAAAGAGAGAACAAGATAGCCACGCTGGTTGCCTCTGCTCCCAAAAATATGTTTGGGAGACCAGTTTAAAACCATGGTCTGAATTCAGCAGTTTCTTACTTACTTGATCAGCTCCAATTTGCACAAAGCACTTTAATTGCACTAACTCTCTATCATATTCCACCATTACAAACTCTACTTGGACAGCATGGAGTTATCCAAATGACTTGCACCATGCGGCTGCTCACTCACTCCTCCCCCATGGTGGGATGGGGAGGAGAAAAATATAAAGAAAGGCTCATGAGTCGAGACAAGGACAGGGAGGGATCACTCACCAATTATGGTCACAGGCAAAACAGACTCAACTTGGGGAAAAATAAATCTATTTAATTAGTTACCAATCAAATCAGAGTAGGATAATGAGAAATAGAACCATATCTTAAAAACACACCTTCCCCCCACCCCTCCCTTCTTCCCGGGCTCAGCTTTGCTCCCGATTCCTCTACCTCCTCCCCTCCAGCGGTGCAGGGGGACAGGAATGGGGGTTGCAGTCAGTTCATCACATGTTGTCTCTGCCGCTCCTTCCTCCTCAGGGGGAGGACTCCTCACACTCTTCCCCTGCTCCAGCGTGGGGTCGTCATGCTCCAGCATGGGCATCAGCCCTCCACAAGCTTCTGCAACGCGAGTCCTTTCCATGGGCTGCAGTCCTCCACGAACTGCTCCAGTGTGGGCTTTCCCACGGAGTCACGGCCTTCTCTGCACCCAGCCACCTGCTCCGGCGTGGGGTCCTCCACGGGCTGCAGGGGAATCTCTGCTCGACCATTAACCTCCATGGGCTGCAGGGGGACAGCCTGCCGTCTCACCACGGGCTGCAGGGGAATCTCTGCTCTGGCACCTGGAGCACCTCCTCCCCCTCCTTCTTCACTGACCTCGGTGTCTGCATGGTTGTTTCTCTCACATCCCACTCCTCTCTCTGCTGCAGCTTCAATTTAGCAGTTTTTCCCCTTCTTAAATATGCTATCACAGAGGCGCTACCACTGCTGCTGATGGGCTCGGCCTTGGCCAGTGGCGGGTCTGTCTTGGAGCCGGGGAAGCTTCTAGCAGCTTCTCACGGGAGCCACCCCTGTAGCCCCTCCCTGCTACCAAAACCCCGCCGCACAAACCCAACACACTTGGCCAGATGAGTTCTTAACCTAAGTTAGGAAGAACTTAAGTTTTTCTCACTTTTCATAATTTTGACACAGCCTTACCTGAGCACTGATCTTGCAAGCCGGTCCACCCAGATGAGACCATGCAGCTACATACAGCTCCAGCTGACCTGCAGATATCTGCCCTCAGGGCAGAGCTTCTGGGTTGATGTTTCTTTTTTAATGTTGAATGATTTATACCATTTATGCTGGCTCTGATTATGTTTGTGCTTAGCTCCATTTTCTAGGTTGCAATTCACTTTTTGCTTATGTATTATTTCCAGGGCTAAAACCAGTCTGTAATAGAGCTTCCTTTAGCAAAATGCTCACGTTTTGCATCAAGCCTCTTCCCTCCCAGCTGTGTGTTTATGCTTGGGTTTTGTTTCTGTGAAAGTGCCTGGAGACCTATGGAAGACAGGCACCATCTGAGTTAAGTACTTCCGTTACTATTTCATTATTATTAAACTCTTACCTTACATTGATGATTATATATTTCTGGTTTTGTACCATACATTCTTCTGCTGTCCATCCTCTGCAGGACACCTTTATTTAGTGTTTATTACATCCCATGTTTATTACAGAACAGTTTTGTTTCTACTGCATTGCCTTGCTACATGTTTCCACCTTGATACATTTCCCTCTTCCCCTCCATTGCTAACATTTTGCTTTCCCTTCTCTTTAATGTTAAATTAATCCATTAATCTTTTCAGAGTCAAACAAATTTCTTTCGATATCCTGTCTTTCACTTAGATCAGCATTTTTTTACCATAACTACTGTGATATCTTGTACTCAGCTTGCCTCATTTCATAGATCACAGAATCACAGAGTCACTGAGGTGGGAAGGGACCTCTGGAGATCATCTAGTCCAACTCCTCTGCTCAAAACAAGGTCAT
Organism: Gymnogyps californianus; assembly: GCF_018139145.2. Lineage (NCBI taxonomy): Eukaryota > Metazoa > Chordata > Aves > Accipitriformes > Cathartidae > Gymnogyps > Gymnogyps californianus. The sequence continues at coordinate 79,220,380 of NC_059473.1, read as the reverse complement.
CTACAGCAGGGTGTTCAGGGCTGGGTCCAGTCAAAATTTGATGATCTCTAAGGATGGAGACTCCATAACCTCTCTGGGCAACCTGTGCCAGCATTTGATCATCTTCCAAGTGTGTTTAAATGGAATTTCCAGTATTTCTGCTTGTGCCCATCGCCTCTTGTCCTTTCACTGAGCACCACGGAGAAGAGCCTGGCTCTGTCTTCTCTCCTCCCCATCAGGTATTTATACTCATTGATCCTTGCGCCTTCTCTTCTCCAGGCTGAACAGTTCCAGCTCTCTCAGCCTTCCCTCATATGGCAGATGCTCCAATCCCTTAATCGTCGATGTAGCCCATTGCTGGATGCACTCCAGCATGTCTCTCTTGTACTGGGAAGCTCAGAACTGGATCCAGCACTCCAGATGCTCTTCCTAATGCAGCCCAGGATACTCTTGCCCCTCTTTGCCACAAGGGCACATTGACTCATGTTCAACTTGATGTCCACTGCGACCCCCATCTCATTTACTGCCAAGCTGCTTTTCCAGCCAGTCAGCCCCCAGCATGTGCTGGTGCATGGGGTTGTTCCTTCCCAGGTGCAGGACTTGTCACTTCTCTTCGTGGAACTTAGAGGATGCCTCTCAGCCCATTTCTCCAGCCCATCCAGGTCCCTCTGAATGGCAGTGTAACTATCTGGTCTATCAACTACTCCTCCCAGTTTTGCACTAAGAGCAAAGAAAAAGCTCTTATAACACTCTCATATCTGAAATTCATCTTTACAAAGCCTCTCATTTCTCTAAGGCGCTTTTTAGTCTTTGTGCAGGCTCTTTCTGGGGCTTGTCTCATAGAAAGAATAGAGCCACTCAGGTCTCTCCCTGTGAAAACCCATATCAAAGCTAGCATGACTTTTAAGGAGAAAAGGGATAGACATTTTTGTTGTTTTTTCTTTATGTCTGTCCCCTTTTGTAGAATGCCTCTCAAGTTTACAACTCCCATCAATCCTGGGATACACTCCTAGAATGACCTGTTCTTCAAACAAGATTGTTGCAAGCTATAAATCTGCCTTAAAGGGTCTTCCGTTGCATAGGGGAGCTAACTGATGCCAGGAAATAAAGTCTTTTCTCTTAGTAACTCTCCTTTCAAAAGTAAAACTGAATCTTTGATAAAATGCTGCAGGTTCAAAGGAATTTGGCAGAGACCAAGATCTTGGAAGAGATATTTGCAGTGTTTTTTAGGTTTTCCTAGAAACAATCAATGTTTGAAGAGAAGCTGGAAAAGGCAATACCCTAGTTAATTTCTGTATATGGCAGGTTCTGAAGCAATTAAGGTTATCTACATTTGAAAGGGTAAGAAGGGCGCTGCAAGCTGCTAAACAATGTCACATATTTGAAGTGTGCAGTTAGACCAGGTGACTGTCACCTGGGAAAGGCATATGTTTCTAAAAAGTACTTGTCAGCTGTGACTATTCACTGTGATGTTATAGTCCTGTATATCTATATAATAAGTTGAGCAGGTCCAGCGAAGGGTCACTAAGATGATTAACGGATTGCAGCACCTATCATAGAGGGAGAGGCTGAGAGCTGGGGTTGTTTAGCTTGAAGAAGGCTCTTCTCAGTGGTATCCAGTCACAGGACAAGAAGCAATGAGCACAGAACGAAATATAGCAAATTACATTTAAGCATGACAAACGTTTTTACTGTGAGGGTGGTTGAACGCTGGCACAGGTTGCCTGGTGAGGTTGCGGAGTTTCCATTCTTGGAGATATCAAAACCTGACTGGACGTGGCTCTGAGTACCCTGCTGTAGGTGACCCTGCTTTGGAGTAGAGGAGCTGAATTAGGTGATCTCCAGAGGTCCCTTCCAAACTCAACCATTCTGTGATCCTGTTTGGGGACTGTTTTGTTGAATGAGCACTGAAGAACCGTTTTAAGGTATCCTAAAGACCTCTTCTCTTTAAGCTACTGAGCTACACTGTCTTAGTTGAAAGGGAGACTGAGTAGCAGCTGCATCATGACAGAATGAAGTAAGAGATCTGCGACACTCTCTCACCCAGGTCTTTGTCTCATCATGCCGTTGTCACAGCTCAGAGCCTGCTATGTCCACAGCAGCCTTCGATAGCTCTGTTCCTGCCTTATGAACACAGCAAGTCAGGGATTAAATCAGACATGACAGGTGGGGCTGTTTTCCCCCTCTTCCCACTCAACTCACTCTCGTTCACTTGCACAGTGAACCACAACCATGGGACTTACCTAGCCGAAAAAAATGACCTCTCTGTAAAAAGTATCTAGCTGAAAAAAAAATGTACTTCAGCCATGCGCATTCCCCAGGCCAGTTCCCAGTAAGGCAAGGCACGATTTGTGCCAGAATCAGCTTGAGGCAGAATACTTTTTTTCAGTGGCCCTTCCAGCTTAGTGAATGGCTCAAATTTTGAGGCATGAGAAGCTGTCCCTATGAAAAGAGACCAGACCTGGGAAAAGAACAAAGACCTACCTCTGAGACAGGTATCATGTCATCTAGGCTATACCTTCTTCCAAATTGTACTTTTATTTGTGAAAACAGACCCTCTAGGTCAGGACCAAAAGATGTTCGTGTCTTGCAAGAACCCAGCTACTTCCCATGTTGCAACTACTATATATCTGATTATCTTTCAGAGGATTGTCAGTTTGTAATCTTTTATTGGTGTTACACTTGATTATGCAAGGAAAAAAACAAAGCAAATACAAACCCTATGTATATCAGCAAATATCTTCTGCTTTTTCCAAGAATGTCTTACCTACTGCTTGCTTTGTATCTTCACTGTTCCAGGCTGAAGCGAGTTCAGTTTTCATCTCTCTCATGAATGCTTTATCTCTTTACTTCTTTCCAGGATTGTTTGTTACCTTTTCCCCTTTCTTCAGAAGAAAGCAAGCTTGATAGGTTTTTAATAATGATCAAATCATCTCCTCTACACTAACTCTAATGCACAATTAACGATGGAAGCAAAAGGTTGAGTAAACCAAAGGTCATGACAATTGAGGCTGATTTCATTAGACAGTGTCGGTATGTTATTGTTCCCAATGCAGAAATCTAGGTTTAAAGGAAAATAATGCATTCATGAAACTGGGCCACAGGAAATGATCATTCTTCCGTTACTTTTGGGTCACCTGCAACTATTACTTTAATTAGGGTCACAAGCAGCCACTGCTAATAAATAACCTGAAAATGATATATGAATGTGCTTTCATCAAAATAATTCACAAACAATTAGATTCTTCCACACTTACTTACTTATTGGGTAAAATTTCCCAGTATGAATAATCAATTGTATGTGTAAGGGTGGAAAAGTCTCTCCACTGATTTGTGTCACTTCCATTTTCATCTCTTGGTAATAAGAGAGGAACAGGAAACTCGGGTCCATATGTTTTGATAAATTAAAATAGAGCTAGGATTAGGAAGGGATACTTTATCACATGAAAACCAAAGCATGATACGTAAAGAAACACACAAAAAGAGCAGCTTTCAGCTCCTTAGACGAAGGATGTGTTGCTGAAGTACAGATAAACTGCTTGAGGAAAAGGACAGGGTTTAAAGCTAGAAGTTACACACTTGGCTACTTAAACACGCATCAGTCTATATAAATTGCAGTACTGGTGGTCCAGAATAATTTCTTTGATACTTCCATTGCCTGCAGTGGAGTTTTTCTAGCAATAGATTTAGCTCTGCACTTTCGTAGCCTATATTACTAAGCCTAATAACTTCAGAGTATCGATCAGATGATGCCAGTGCTCTGTTCCTGAGAGAGAAAAATGCCAGACACCTGGATGTTTTTTATATATTCACAGTTCATCACCCAGCTTTCCAGCTGCCGAGTCTCAGCCCTGCCTCCCTTCTTCCCCCATGTCCACCTGGCTCTGGCATGGAGTCTTCTCTTCAGTGGCTTCATTAACCAGCCAAATATTGCCAGTACTCACACTACTCGGTTCTTCACAGATTGTCAGATTTTTGATGCTCCAGTTTCTCTGCCCTCCTTTTCATCATCAGTAATTCTTCCCTGATTGCATGAAGAATCTTTGCCTCCATCGCCATTCTGTGGCTAATTTGTTTGCTTTATTTTGAGCCTCAGACATGCCTTTGTTATTTATACTCCAGAATCTGTTGGGAAAAGTCCCAAGATCTTTCTGTTCCCACAGCAAGCTGATCCTCCACTTCCTAGCTCAGCTTTTACTTTGGCCAAGGAGCACCTCTTTTTCTCTTTTCATTCTGTGGTTTTTATCTCTGGCTGCTATCGGTCACTTTTTTTGCATATCTAAAAGATTAAATAAGTAGGATTTGCTAAGATCTCCATTCCATGCTTCCTTCCCCACTCACATTTTAACTTGGACTCTGTCTGCGTAATTGTTTTCCAAATTAGTGCTGGTAGCAAGTACAATGGGACTTAAACTGTACTGACTTTTAAAGTCAGAAAATAACTCAAAATCTATTAAAACGCCATGCTTCTATTTCCATAGTCTTTTTTTTAAATTTATTTAAAAGGGTATGGAAAATATGAAGCGAGATTCCTGTATGAAAGCAGTCTCCATTTGAATCAGCGTAGCTTTCGATCAGTTTACCCTTTAGCAATGTGGTTTACTTTTGCAATTAATCTACGAGTGAATTCTGATTGACTCAAACTGAAGTGGCAGAGGTAAGCCAGGAGTAAAACAAAATCTTTTGAGACAAAATTTTTGAGCACTTTAAGCCTTGCTTATCAATTAAGCTTTCACTCTTAAAATTCATGATTAACAATAAAAGTGATGCTGAAAATGAATGCTTGGAAATTATTATTCTAGTTGCATATTATCCTAGTCCAGTGGAGATGTAGAGAAGCTCCTTCTAAATCATGTTAACTTCTCTACCTGTTTTTTCAATATTCAATAGAACAGAGAAATGCTGACCTGAATGACTGTAATTAGTCCTTGTGACTGGAGTAATGGTAGATGAAGAAACAGAGTAAATGTATAAACCAACTGTGGCTTACCACCCACAGACGCATGAGGCAGGCACTTTCTTACTCTATGCCCCCAACTCCAAGTAATCATTTCCTTTCTTCACCACTGTGTACTTTGAAAAATGTTCTGTAATTTTTTCCTGCCAGCTAACAATTCAATTTTTTGAGCCTCCAGTTCCCTGAGGAAACTAGTTCAAACTCCTTAAATCAAGCTGCTATAAGGAGCCAGACAGTTTGAGCTGATGAAAACTGCATACAGTGTAATGCAATAAAACCCACAGACCAGTCTCGGTCATAACAAAATAAAATTTATTCCTAATGTTAAGCTAACATTTTCTTATCGTTGTTATTCTTAAAGGCTATACATACTGATTTAAAAAGCATTAAAATGTTAATGGTTAACCAAGTATATGTCGCTGAATTCCGAAAAAAGTATTTGAACATGACTGTGCTCCTTTTGAAATAGTTGTTTAAGTCTGAGGATCTTGTGCACTAATTCAGCTTTACCGTAAATGCCTCATCCTGCACCAGACTCTCTGCTGTTGCTGTTGCTTTTGATCAGCATTAGATGAAAAGCTACATATTATTTTTCCTTTTTAAAAAGTGCCATAACCACCACTCTGATAATTATTCTGTAGAAGAGCATGCTCAAACTTTTCTGTTTGAACTGGACCAAACAGGAGTCAGAATCCTGGGATCAGAAGTAGAATAAACGTTTAAAAACTTGGCCACAAACTACCACTTTGGGCAGTCAGCTGGACGCAGGGAGACCTGAGCTCTTATTCTCTCCCTACTATCTTTTTTTTCTTCAGTGACGGTGTAATGTAAAATATAGAAGCAATTCAGACCGGCAACCACTCAATTATTGGTCTCTTTTTGGAGCTGGCTCTTACAAAAGGGGTCCTCATCGTAAAGACCCCTCTTCCCCTGCTCCCACCAACCTCATTGTGGGGTCAAGACCCAAAGGCCTTGTCTGTACTGGTAAATAAAACAGTACAGGGCTCATTTTCTGACCCTGTGGCTAACTAGCCTGGCACATCTCACAACAATGGAAGGGTTTAAACCAGTTATCCCTGCAACCAGGCCAAAAGGAATCTGCATAGTAGGGCTTGGCTTTGGCCCATGCTAGTTCCCCAACCACAGCCTGGCACCGATTGTTTTGGCGAGGCCTGGTTGGCACAAAACCACTTCACGGACTGTGCACAACCAGTGCTCTGGCATTTGCCCTGGCCCCGTTCATTTTGCTAATTCAGATGTGGCCAAAGAATCTTCATACCCCTGAGCAGGCAAATCAGCAGTGAAGACACGGGCACAGGATTTTCCATCCATGAAACAAAACATGATGCGGGGAACGGACAGATGGAGAGCGGTAGTCCAATATACTCTGTTTTGTCAGGAGCAAAATATTTGTCTTTTTTCTTGATGTAAAACCAATACCCGTGTGACACACACATGGCGTGCTCATTCACATTAATAGGAAAGCCCAAGCCAACAACACTTTTTCTGGAGCTGCACGTGTAGCCTCGGTCTAGAAAGCAGAAAGCAGGATCTGCGCTGACGGAGGGGGTTCACAGCTTCCTCTTTGGTTTGGTCTTCCTGACCAACCCATCAACAGCTGATGCCATGGCAAGTTTCTGGATGCACACAACTCAGTTTCTGCACCAGCTTCAACAACGAGCATAACCTCAACTTTCAAATTAGTGTATCTGAGCCACTGAACAAGGACAGAAATGATCAAGCATTTGCAGAAGGCAAAATAGCTGCTGGTTTGGAGTTAAACGTAGTCTTGTAAAGGTGGTAAATACTGGTTTAGAAAAGGCATGGAGAAGTCCACAGCTGAGGCTTGGCAGAGTGCTCTTAGTGTGCCTGTAATAAAGGCTTGACTGAAATGCAATTGACTTGGCTGCAACTAAATAAATGTCTAAAAAGCATTTGTGATAAAATACTTTTCTCTGATTACCATATTGAATGTTCATGTGCTTAGATATCTGTCTAGGTTTGCAAATGGAACATTCTTGAGAATCTTATATTAAAATTTAAAGCTTCATAAAATGCTGCATGATTTTCACAAGGCCACAAAATAAAGCAGAACAGCATATTTTGGCACAGCTTTTCCAAACTAACGTAAAAAAAATCACTTCCTTTCTTTGGCCCCACTGGCAAAAGCAAATAAAATAGGAGGAAGACAGAAGAAAAATAGGAAACTTCTCTGTTACTAACATTTTCATTGGGTCATTAAAAAATTAGAACAATCCCAAAGGGCAAAGAAGGAGACTAATGGCTAAAAGGAGAAAAGAGAAAGTTCTGTAACTGCATACAGCCATTGCCAGCTAAGAAACAGAGCACAGTTTGGACCTTCATGAGGTATGAGCAGTTCTGGGGGAAAGAAAACAGGAAACAGAAAACAAGACCCTCACCAGGGTCCTTCTATAGCACATTTTATATCAGTTTTGCTGCCAGCATGCAGGGAACACTTAGCTTTGCAACTGCAGTAATTTTCCTTTGAGTTTTACAGTACATTTGATGTGTTTTTAAAAAATAAACGAAAAGGGGGTTAAATGGAGTATATGGTAGTCATATGATTTATCACCAGGCTTGAGACCTTTAGGGTATACACCTGGTATACACCTTCCAAAGCTGAAGGAGCAATCTTACTGCAATCTTACTATGTTACTGCTCCTGAGACCACTGGTGGAACGTGAAGCTGTAGGAAAAGGTCCACGGCGAGTCCACAGTGCCGGGGGCAGCGAGGGGAGGCAGCTCCGCTGGGGAAGGGGAGCTGGGAGCCATGGGTGACAGCAGGGCCTGTGGGGCAGGGGCCGCACTGACAAGGGTGCAGAGCAGGTCTGTTGGTGGCAACCAAGGCCAACCAAGACTCTAGATGGCCAGACAAGCCCATGGGGATGAGGCAGGTCCAAGGTCAAGCCTGTCACCCGTCAGGGTCCAGATCAACAGGCATGGCCATGGCTGCAGTGCAGCTGCAATGGAGCTTAAGCTGGGAACAAGGATGAGAGCCTCAGCTTAAAAACAGCTCCTGGGCCAAGGAACAGCAGGCCCTCACTGACGTTTCTTCTAGCGTTTTCTTTCAAGGCTACCAGCCGTACTATCTCTAAACTGGCCCTGAGCCCAGGCAGCCACACACCCGGAAGGGGGGGATGCACACAGGACCCACACACACCAGCCATGTATACTGTTTCCACTCTCAAGTTTTTTTCCATATTTCTGTCCTGCCTTCGTCTACCACAGTTCCTTATCAAATCTATTTCAATATTCTTGTAATCCCCATTTTGCAGACAAGCATCTAAATATTTTTTTTCCTTCTCCACTGCATTCCCAGACCCTTTTTCTCTTCCTTCTTTTAGTGTATCCTATTCACCCACTAACTTCCCACGCTTCCCTCATGGTTTTGTAGTCAGTCTCCCCCACGCATACTCCCAGTCCCTGCCCCTCACAACTAATAGGAGAGACGGTGCTGCTTCCCACAGATACATATGACAGCTGTTCCAGCCAACAGTAACCCTGGTCTTCATTAACTCATATTTCACATATTGTGGATTACGCTATGCTGGCAAATAAACACGCTGATATGAGGTGAAATGCTCTTGGGCAGCGAGTCTCTGCCTCCACTCCCCAGTTTCTAGACTTAGCTTTTTGCCCCTTGAACAGCCCTGATCTCAGGAGACTCTTCCTCTTAATCTATTTTTTTTCCTCATCCTGGTCTGGCATTTGTCTTTTTTTCCATTTGACTCAGACAGCTTCTTCCTTCATGCTTCCAGGGTGTTAGCAGTAGGGTCGCTAAAAGGACAAGAGAGAGAAATTCCTTGTTCTTAGTTGCCGAACAAGAACCTGTTCGGGAAAAGGAGCAGCTAGAAGCATCCATGGAAAGTTTTCCCTGAGATTCTATAGCCCGGACTAGGAGGGGGAGTATGTATGTGAACTACCCATTCACTGTAGAAGACCCGGTGCACATAGGCTGCTTGGCATTCAGTGTTGGAAGTGACTTGGGTTTTCATTGGACCCAAGGCTTTGTAGATTTTAGCTGTTAAGAAAGTCTCTTGGTGTGTGCAAACTGCGGTTTGGCAAGGGGTTGTAGCTCAGCCAGATCTGGACAGAGTACTCGCACAAACAACAAAAGGCATTTTCCTGCCATTACACCAGATTTGAAGTGCCTGCTCTAAATGTTGGGACTGCTAGATCATTGTGAAGAAAATAATATCTTAACATGGACCAAATATATATTTTTCAGTCTTCTTCCTGGAAATGACTGGGAAAAAATGTAAACAGCCTATAACAGGAGGCATGAAAAATTTCATACCAAAGAGCTAGCTTGCCAAAGATACAAGCAACTGGAAAACTGTCTTATACTGGGAAATTTTTAGACAATTTTAGTAATAGCTGACACAAACATACCCACTTATAACAAGTAACAGTTCATAGAAATATTGCAGAGAAACCTATACACGATCTCCAGAAGTGCCTACTCAGCCCCTGATTAAGCTGGCATAAAGCAAGACTAATGAAGGGGCTGGTAATTGGGAGATGATACCGTCAGGAAAGAAAACATAGCATGATCGAAAGAGAACGCCAAGAGGATAAATGTGGACAGACGGGAAACCTGAGACAGCACAAAGCTGTGGGAGCAGAAGACTCTCTCTGCGGGATAAAATGAGTAAATGTACTCTCTGCTCTGAGTAGCAGTGGGGGTGGAAGAGGAGCAACCGCTCTTGGTCTAAAACCTCTGGCTTTGGACTGGTTTCCGAAACCCAGGAATGTGCTGGAGAAGGTGTTACCTGGAACGTCAGAAATTCGCTCCCCACAATCAATGTCTCAGCTCCTTCTTTTCAAACATTCAGTGAACATTTCCCACAGTTGGAGACACCATTACAGAATGGAAAACAACACTACTTACTGAATGTTTTTCTTTTTTTTTTTTACTAAAGTGAAAAAGGTTTAGTAGACCTCACTAGAAAAATACTATATGTAATGATTTTATGACATATTTTCATGAACTATTCCAGAAATTATTTTTGATAGCAGCACAACACAAATAGACTAAATGTTTTGTTTTGCTTTGGGTGGAACATATAGCATGAAAAATTAAAAGTGCTTTTTCAAGCACTGACTTTTTTTGCAAAATATCTTCAGTGCTTTTTCTTTTTCACCAGGGGTGGCAGGTCACTTTAACAGGTCACCTTAGGAAAAAATCTCGTACCTCATGAAAATGCCTAGAACTAAGAAACAAATTTTTCACCAAGTTCTCAGGGGAAACCCTATGAACGAGCCCAGTGAAAAAAAGCTGAGAAATGGAAAATAATAGAGAAGAATGTGCAGTGTTTTCACAGCCTTTCAAACTGTTTGCAGTTCAGTTATTTATTGAAAGAGTTCAATTCTGCTTATGTTCCGTATATAACTTGTTTTACACAAACTTGCTATAAAATTAGATTATGTCATATGCTGAGGGTACAAAACCAAAGCAGGTGGGTAGGTTTCTCTTTCTGCAAAAATATCTCAGCACAAATACCAGGGACCAGGAAGGAACTCTTCCTCATCTGTTAGAAATAAAAAATTAAGTGAGAAATCAAGTTCTGACTGCAGTTTGGTTTTGTTTGGGGTTTTTTTCAGAAAAGATCATGCATTCTCAAACTATTAGCAAAATATAGCTACACCTGTGTTAGGGTAATATAGCTATATATTGGGCTAGACATATATATATACACATGCACACACAGAGTGCACACTAAATTTTAGGTAATAGAGTCAAATATTAGGAGTACTAGCAAAATGTGGCTACTTAAATCTCATCTGGGAAACATGAATGAAGTAACTTTCTAGGGCTGCGCCTAGTTAAGTCTAAGTGGAATGGCGTCATTTGGTGACTCCCTGCACAAGACTCTCTCCTGAGCCCTGAAAATATTTCTCTGTCCAACGCAAAACCTTTCTCAGCTAAGTAAGGCACAGTATTTGAAGGCTCGAGAGGCTCCATAGCTTCTTTAATCACAGGCTAGGATCACACAGCAAAACTCTATAATGTGAAGCTTTTTTTTGTGAAAAAGAAGTTAAAAAGCTATGCACGGTAAGTATTTCAGCACTGACTGGGCCCTTAATTGCACTCAAAAAGGGCTGATAAATTCTTGAAAGGCTTACTGGAGCCTCAAAAATCAAATCCACAAAGGAAAGCCCAAGAATGGGAAGTTGTGATCAAGGCAGGCATACTAATGCCTAATGATAGAAACCTACGTGAACTGGGCTCACTACAGAGTAGGAAATGAGCGCTTCAAAAAGCCATCCTTCCCACGTGCCACATTTTTATCTTGGTCTCTTAAGAAAATGCAATTGCATTCACTATCCATCTCTTTGCTCCCAAATAACTTCTGAACCCTTTTTACAGTTTCAGCCAAATTCCACATAAAGGACCTAAAAATACTAAGTGTCATGAAAATCAGCAGTCAGATAAAAAGAGACTGCTAATCAGCAGAGGAGAGATGGTGTGACTTCACCACCTTCCTACTGCTTGACTTACCAGTTGGCTAATCCTCAGCACAAGCGCCTGGTGAGGCTGCCAGCATACACACCGCTGGGAACCATCTCCATTTTGCTAGTGCATGTGGGAAGTGGGGACTATTGGAGCCTGCGTAGAAGGGATGGGTACAAAAAGGTTGTGGAACATTAATCCGTAGGTCACCAAGCTTTGTTAACCCTGCTATTTCTAGAACTACTATATACACTTGGGTGAAGCATGTGCATGACGGTACGTGAACTACCATTGGGGTATTCTGCGGATAAGTCAGAATGAGCTAGAAAAACGAAACTTTGGGATTAATAAAGCCTCACGTGCCGGGAAAGGAACCCAATCGTGGTGCAAGACAACTGGGAACCAACAAGCTCCGGGCAAGCCAATTGTACAGCCAGAAGCCCGCCTGCTTTGGGGATGTGGACAGCACATCGTGAGACCCACCTGCAGGTCATGGCTGCAGCTGGTTAAGGTGGTGTTAAGCTGTGTAGGATCCTCCACACAAGAGTGAAGCCCCACTTGCCAGCGGCAGATTTGGGGGTGGGTAGGAGCGCAAGCGGACTGGACGCGCTGCAGCTGGGGAGTCCAGTCCTCGGGGCAGTGGAGGTAGATGCAATCACAGAAGCCAAACGGCCTCGACGACACGCAGCCGTGAGACAAGGAGATGCCTTCGAACGCCGGGGGAGGAGGTGGTTGGTTGGATGTGGTGAGCAGGGCCCTCCGCGCTGGCTCCCAGAGGAAGAGGCCCTCGACCTCTGCGAGCGGGAGGCCGAGGGGCTGCGAGGTGAGCCGGGCGCACGCTGTACCGGCACAGCAGGAGGGGGTCGGAGGGGACGGGAAGAGGCCTGCGGAAAGACGAAGCGCGGACAGCTTAGCCCGGCGCCCGGGGGATGGCGCCGGAGGAGGGAGGGCAGGCGGCACCGCCGGGGCGGCGCTGACAGGGCTGCGCGCGGGCGCCGGGGCGCGGCGGGCTGACGGGCGGCTCCCGGGGGGGGGGGGGGGGGGGGGGGGGGGGGGGGGGGGGGGGGGGGGGGGGGGGGGGCGTGGGCGGCACCGCCCCGCCCCGCCCCGCCCGCCGGCTCGCGCTGCCCTCGAGCGCCCCCGCGCGCAGCCGCCGGGCGCCCGCCCGCCCGCGGGGAGGGCGGCGGGCAGGTGCGCGGCGGCTGCGGCGTGAGCCGGCGTTGGGGCCGCGTCTGCCCGCCGCCGCCGCCTTCCCGGCGTGAGCACCGGTTCCCTCCTGCCGCTGCGGCTCGCTTTCTCCTCCTCCTCCGTTCCGTCCGCCCAGCGGCTCGGGAAGGCAAAGCCCCCGGGGGTGCCCGTCGGTGGGTGCGTGCCCCCAGCCCCTGCGCTCGCCTCCCCACCGCGGCAGCCGCCGGCGCAGCCCCGCTTAGCCCGGCCACCATGGCGCGCGGGAGGTAAGCGAGCTCCCTTCACCTCTCCTTCGCGGCGGGGCCGCCGCCGGGTCTCGCCCTCCCGCCGGCGCCGCACCTGCCGGGGCGAGCGCGGGGTCCGCCTCCCGCCGGCCGCGGGCGGCTGCGGGGAGGGGGCAGCAGGCGGGTTTTTCCGATGCCGGAGGAAAAGTTGCGCTCGGCGGAGGCGAAGCGGCTCCGCATTGTTGTGTTCGGGCGCGGGTGTTTCCCTGCGGGCGGCGGCGTGGCGGCGGGTGTACTTCCGGGTTCGCACCTTTTTTTCCTTCGCCGCCGCTCCGCGCCCCCTCCTCCACCGGCTGCCGCTGCCCTCGAGCGGAGCCGGAGCCGCCGCCGGCTGGGCTGTCAGCAGCTGAGCCGCGGCTCCCCCTCCAGGACGGGGGGAAAGGGGTGCCGGGCCGCTCCGCACGTCAAACACGAACGACGACAGCAGTCGTAGTAGAGGAAGGGTGAAGGGACGGAGCCTCCCCCCGCCGCCGAGCGGGGCGCGGCCCCCCGCCGAGAGCCGCCAAGCGCTGCGGCGGCGGCCGGGGCCGAGGTAACGGCCGGGCAGCGGCCGCGGGGACGCTGCGGCAGCCCGACGCCAGGGGGCGGCCCGCGCCCCGCCGCCACCGCCGCCGCCGCCGGATGGCGGTGACCGCCCGGAGAGCCGCTGCGGCCGGGGGGGGCGGGCGGGGACCGGCGCGGGGCGCCCGCGGCCCGCTGGCCGGGGGCGGAAGGGAAGGCCGGGGAGGAAAGTGGACGGACGGCGGCATGGGACCCGCCGGGCGGCGCGTCCGCCGTGAGGCGGCCGGGGAGCGGAGGATGGGGCCGCGGCGGTGCGCCCCGAAGGGCGCGGGGTTTGACCGCCCTGTGGTAACTACCGCCGGGGCGGGCGGGGGCGAGGGGTCGGGGCGGGCGCCGCTGCCGGGTGTCACGCGCAGCGCCGTGTGCGCGGTGCGGGGGGCTTAAACGCGAGTGGTGGCGGGGCCGCCATTTTGAATGGTTCCCTGCCGCGCCGCAGGGAGCGCGGGGTCGCAGCCGGCCGCTGCCCGCCCTCGGCGGCGGCCGCCCCGCGGGGCTGCGGGGAGAGGGCCGGGGCGGTGTGGAGGTGCGGGCTTTCCAGGTAACGGTTACATGTAGCCTCACGGCTGGCTCTGAGGCGGAGTTGCCGGTGCCGACGGGACGCGGGGCGAGGGAGAACAAATAAAGTGCAGAAGTGCCTCCAAAACGCCTCGTTTCTCCTTGTCTGGTTTCACGCCCCGGGGGGAGAGGCGGCGGAGTCGGTTTGGCCGGTGGGCGTAGGGCGGGCGGGCTGCCTGCGGCGCTGGCCGCCACCGCCTGCCGCCGCGCTGGGAGGTACAATGGCATCTCGCCCTGCTCCGGGGCTTGGTTCGCGCTTCGCCGCCTCTGGTGGTGCCTCGGTGTGCGTCTGTGGCTGAACGCCGGCAGCTTCCCTCGGCTGCAGCGATTAGACTGTAGTAAATCATACGGTCAATCAGATAAACAGCTAGGAAGTTGGTAAATGAATGTAAAAGTAAGCAGACGACAGCAGTGCACGTAAATATTTTGCCCAGGCTATCACAAAATGCGAAATTGGCATATCTGAATAAATCTGAAAACTCTAGGTTAATTTTAAATCTCTTTTTGCTTTAACACGAGGGAATTACCCATTTTAATCTGATAAACATACTACCTAAAGGGATTTGATTCATTTACTTGTTTCTCTCTTACCAGCTGGTAGCTTGTTAGTGGTTGTGAGTAAATTATGTATGATGTTCTTACAGTGATGGGATGAAATAGTAGTGTACTCCACCAATTTCTTTACAGACTTCACACTTTTTCCTTCTATAACTGATCTTGCTGTTCTTTTTAAATAGGCCATACACAGGGCTGGGGTTTTTTTCCCCATCTAATAGCCTGTTTTGGAATTTCACGTCTTGCATGGAAACACTATTAATAATTGTAAGTACAGGGAAATGTCCCATCATGAACAAGTCATCAGATACTAAGAAAATAATCATAGTTAAATTTGGTTGTAGTTCATTTAAATATAGTTGCGTATAGTTTTGGTGGTATCTGGATATAATATTGTACTAAAATGCAATAGTGCATGGTTACTCTTAGATTGATAGCTGTATGCTTTGCTTTACAAAACTACAAGTCATTTATTTTTTAAAACACTAAAAAAACCTGAGAGCTTCAGAGGAGGCAGCACTGACAAGCTGGTTTGGAAAACTATTTATAAGATATGCAACTAAGCCATAGTTCTTTAAAGAATGATGATGTTTTTTTCCCCCTTGGTATAGAGTAGTAAGAATCAATATTGAATTAAATTATGACCTTAATAATTAATACACCAGGAAGCCGAATTTCCTGTGCTGTAGTGAAACGAATCATGTATGTAATGGCAAAAGTAGTGATTACAGCTGATGTTTGCCCCATGTAGTAGTTACAAAAATGCAGCCATAGTAAAAACTCTGCCCGTGTGTGTATGACAAAAATAGCTGTCTTCTACTCTGTTTTTAAAATACATTCTGTAAAGGGCATGTGCTGCCATCTCAGTTTTGATAAAACTTCTTTTTGGTTTTTTTTTTTTTAAATCTGAAAATGCATTAGGTGGCATGTGTTAAAAATTTCAGAAGAGGAAAAATGGTGATGAATGAATGAAGGAAACCCCAAACCCTCTCCCTCCTAGGCCTGAACAGCTGCTGTCTAAGCCATTGCTGGGATGCGGTGGTAGGTCACAAGCAGTGTTTCAGAGCGCATCCCGAAGCACGGAAATGAGTTTCAAAGCCCAAGCGGTTAAAACATTTGTTCCTCCTCCTCTTTCTTTTTGTAACTCCGTGGCAGCGTTTTGCTTGAATCGCAGCTAAAACCCGTGATACACGGCGCGATCGCTGAGCGAACAGGCAGGGCTCCAAGGGGCGCTCCCAGCAGGGCGCTGGGGCGGGAGGGAGTTTCCAAAGGAACCATTTTTCCCCTCGGTGAGGAGCCTGAGCGCCCTGCGCTGTCAGGCAGACCGCTGGGTCGTCGTGCGGCGTAAGGAGGTGCCGGTCATCGGATGCGACGACCCGCTGGGCGGGCCGGGGGCCGGGGCCGGGGCCGGGGCCGGGGCGGGCGGCAGCTCCCCCCCCCGCCGCCGCCGCCCGCCGCGCCGCTGGCCGCGGTGCTGAATGCCGCCAGCCATGTTGGTCCCGGCTGGAGCCCGCCGCTGGCGTGGCCCGGCCGCGGTCCCCGGGAGGGTCAGGTGTCACGGGCGCGGCGGCAGGTTGTGCTGGCGTCTGCTGTTCGGCTCGTGTGGTTTTGCGTCGTTGGCAAGGGGTCACGGCAGGGAAATGCTTTCACCGAAAGCCTGTCTGTAAATACGCTGTATCGCTTCGGTATGGAATGCTGGTAGTAAAATCAATGACAGAAATACTGTAGCGCTTTCTCCTTTAGAAAAGGAGCCCTTCCAGCAATAAAGATTTTTTGTGGGCAACTTGCGAAGCATAATGTTACCTGTATAAAATGGAAGTGCAGCTGAAACCAGCAACTAGACAGGAACTTGCTATTGGCTATTTTTAACCACAGGTTCGGTTTACGAAAGGACGTTCTGAAAGCTAGTATCAAAACGGCATGCCATCGGTGAGAACGAAATAACCACTGATAGTATGGGGAAGGTTCAAGAAAAAACAGGTATCCATTGGCAGCAATACAAACACGGACGTGAGCTTCCCCCCCCCCCCCTTTCTTTAAGAAAAGACAGTTAATTTCTGAAGGCATGCAATCCACAAGATTTTTTTTTTATAAATTCGCTTTAACGTGCTTCAGCATCTCTAGTACATTAAAAAAAAAAGCTTTTTTTCACCACAGAGACAAGTGTTCATTTTCTGTAATTGCACACTGGGTGTTTCAAGTGCAGTTGCATAACAAAAAGCAAATATGCTACTCTGGTTTGATGTGTAGAGGCTAAAAACAGACAAAAACAACCTGATGTGTTTCATATGGGATGATAACAATTTTAAAGATATATAGACTTTTTAACATTCTGCTTCTAAAAATAGAATGAATTGATATGCAGGGTCTTCAAATTAAAGGTCAGAGGTGACAAACCGGGACAAAGGTCATGCAGCTCATTTTCAAGCAATCAGTTTCTAGTTTTTTCATGGTTGAACAAAAGCTTAATTATACAGAAAAGCGAGGACTGTAATATTTAACTAGTCAATTTTAACAGAGAAATAGAGGTAGTTTTAGACAATTTCATCTTTTCTTGAATGTGGCTGTAATACGGAATTATTTGTGCTACTGTTACTGATATAAAAAGGGGTCTGTCTAAATTTGAACATTTAAATTCATTTCTTAATTTAACATTTAATAATTCACAATCTGTATTTAGTATTTGTACTGAGAACTGAGAGAAGAGTGTGTAGCCATTTTCTGCCCTTTCAGTGATCTTAGCAAAAAAAAAAGAGGTCTATCCTGATGATACATACTGTGATTTCAATAAAGTTAAATTGCAGGTCCGTGCATTTTGGCATTCGTGCACATACTTATTATTTCTAGCAAAGCACTTTCCTTCCCAAAAATCCTCCTTCTAGTCTGCAGCATTCTCTATGTCACTGTGCACTAATTACACAGACCTAAAAACTGACTGTTTAACTAGTACGTGTATGTGATTATCATTTTATTATATGCAGTTAGTATTCTTTCACTAATTAAGATTCAGGGTTCTTAGCAATTTGAAGGTATTGTTTCAATGTTTATGTTAATAATATCACATTTACACTAAACCATGTTTTCATATTGTAAAGGTATTTAATAAATATTTTATAGGTAACATTTGGTATATATTTAGACTACATGCAGTATTGCAACACCTAAGGATAATGCCCACAAATTATACTGTTAAAATTTGTACACTCACTAGTATTTTTGTATCTCATAGTAGGTTTTTGCTTTTCTTTCAGACACTGTGTCTCCTGTATGTACTTCAAATTCGGATGTGTGCACTCATTTTTAAAGATTTTCATCTTTGAATTTAGAGGTTGTGAATTTTTAGTTATATATCACTGATGTTTCTGTGTACTTTTTTCCGGTTTGAATTAATGACCTATCTGCACTAAAGTTTATAAAAAATGACCATTGCATTACTTTATTTGCTCAGTTGTTTTGAACGGTGACTTGATCAGAAGGTATGACATACAGGACTGCTGTCCACTCCAGTTAAAATGAGAAAAATGTCATACACCCTGTACTATCCATACTTCCAGGAAAGTGAATATTGGTGTTTAAAATACAGACACTCATCTGTTGTTTTACTTTTATAACCTTTGGTTTGATTGTTTTAATCCACAATATCCATAGCAGTATTTGGTGAGCATGTTATGAAATGCAAATGATAAAAAAAATTCCATCTTTATTAACGCTCTCAAGTAATAATTCGGTGATTAAAAAAAAACCCCAAAACCAAGAAAGAAGATTCTGTGTTTTGTAGGTAAATGGCATGTACAAATAAAACAAAAATTCTATGCAAAGGAAAGGATGTGTGAAATATGCGTAAATTCCATGAAAACAAGCATTAATGTAAAACAGCTCAGAAGAGAGGTCTGAACAAACCATACTAAAGTTGGTATAAAAACAAATAAAAATCTATAAAATATAAAAATCTATAAAATATATTTTTAAAATTAAAACTTGTTGTAGTACCATCAGTCTTGAGGGGATCATGTTAAAGTCTTAATTGGTTAGAGTATTTTTATAACCTAAACGAAAGTTTTAAGTTACACCATTTGTTCATAGACCAGATTTAGTCTTGGTTTAATAATGGTTTTGCATTGAGGAAAAAGCATGTACAATTCTGGATTAAAAATGTAACATCTCTACATTGAATGTGAACAATACACATTCAATTTAGTGTAATCAAGGAGAGTGGAAAAAAACGCATTCTTCTTTAAACTAAAAACTTAAATATTGAACTCGCCTTGTTGCCATAAGGGCTTTTTCTTAATTTGGCCTTTAACATGTATCTTTTTATGGCTTCATTTGGCATTGTTTTGTTTGCAAATAGTTTTCAAGCGGGGAAATAAATTCTTACTCTCTCTATATATAGTTTCTAATAGAAATAAATAACTAGAAAATAGATCGGTGATCAAGCTCTGAAAAATATGTTGATCTGTGAATGATTTGAGAATTGTGGCTTTTAAGGGTTTTTCCCTTAGAAAGTACTGATACTAATTAATTTTAAAAATAACAAAGAAAAATCCGTCTGAAAACAAATTTAATAAGATCACAAGGTAGTTTTCTCATCGTTTAATTTGCTGTATAGCAAATCAATCTGCGGCAATTTCAATATGCCCATGCTAACAGTAAACTGGGAACAAAATACTTTAAATATGAAGGAAGTAGAAAAACAGTAGTAGTGGAGGGTGATGTGTTTTATTTTTAAATTGTGTATTTAAAAAATTTCATCTTTGAATCTTACAAAAGATTGTTTGAAATATACTTTTTTTACATTGCTTTTTATTAAATAATTATCATAGTTGCTTAATATGTGTACATTCAAATGCAGACTGTATGAGGTTGCAGATTATACTAAATCAAATACACTAAATATGAGAATTGTTTATACCTAATTTCAATCCTTAAAACAAAAATAATCTTGTTCAGCAGGTTCCTTTAGTACATATTCTTAATGTTTTAACCTAAATAAATCCTAAATAGTTTTTAATGCTAAAATAATTGTCAATATTAACATAATAATAGTATTTCATGTTGAAGAGAAACTTGGATCCTATTTAAATAGTTGGCAGGCTTTCATTGGCTCCGATTCTGACACGGTGGGTTTTATTTCTCCTTTTTATCGCCCAAAAGAATCAGATTCGTAACAACGGTGGAAGCACGTTTTACCTTTTTCTGTTCCTGTTCTCACTGTAGTCAAATGACATTCTTACAAGTAGTTAAAAGGTGCATAACTGGATGTTTGATCTTCAAAAATGTGTACTTCATTTCTTAAAAACTAAGGTACGCTTAGCCTCTTTTTATAACTGAGAAAAGCATACCTGGACTATTGCCAAGCTATTTTATTTACTTCAAACTGTAACTACCCTCCTTCAGATCAGTTACAAAATTGGGTGAAATTAGTAAAGAAAGACTACATTTTAATTTGCTGGTTGTTCAATTAATTTTCTTGAATCAGAATTTTTTAAAATGTTTCAGCGTCTCACATGTGCTTGCTTTTATCTTCACTTGCTAGAAAAATATTCTAATGGTGTAAGAAGAAAAGTATAGAAGAAAAGCAAAGAAAATTATGGCTAGACTAAGAACTAAAGTATGAGTGCTGTCAACTTTTTTTTCTCTCTGTAATTGCATAAGGACATTGACACCTGAGTGTACATTTTCAGGAAATTTTAATTTTTCTTAGTTACGCATTTCAAACTAACTATATTTTACTAAACGAAAAGGAAAAGAGAGTTAAAACAATGAAAACATCTCAGGAGGAAATCCATTATTTAGAATTGTACATTAAGGATTCCATGTGCATACTCTTAAAACAAGTTAATTCAGAGTATAAGACAACGCTCATTTTGTGATGTTTGAAATCAGAATACTGTGTGCGTAGTACTTCTACCAGCAGTCAAGAACTGTAAACGAGAATAAAGTGTTCGTTAATTTTTACTGACTGGTTCAAAAGATAGACAGCAAAGTTTGTTAATTAGAAAATGCATTTTCTAAGTTAATATATCTGACCTCTGTGTGTGTGTGTGTGTATGTATGTATTTAAAAAGCTGATGTTTTATGTTCTTTCTATGCTTGGGTTCTGTACACAGAGTTTTAAAATTTTGTATGTACTTTGCAGCATTCATCCATTTAAGTCTTCACTCCTGATGAGTTAACTAAAAGAGCTCCTTTAACATCGGAATGTTTTCCACTATTCCTTTACACCACTATCATACTTGTTTTTTTATAAAATAAAGTATTGGTGGGTTTTGTTTTCTAGTTCTTCTGCACTCTGATCCTACTTTTAGTATCCAGCATTCTGTAAAAAAAAATACTGCTGGCTTTACTCTGTGGAAGAAATCAGTCCCCTGGCTACCACTGACTGTGAAAGAAACAGGTTTAACATCTGAATTTTTCTTTTCAACTTATTTTTGGAGGAAGGCATATAACTTATTTGAATGGGGTAACTATGTATGTCTGCTTTACTTTCATCCAAGGAAATTATGTTTCTGAATCTTTTGGCAGCAAACTTGCTTAAGCTAATGAATTCAAAATAGTGCTTATCAAAGAAAATACTTTCTTTTTAAATAGGTATAAATTTACTATTATTTTCCACTGACCAATAGTTGTCAAAAAATAAACTATATAAGCTGTTAAGTAAGTTGAATTATAGAATGTGCTACCTGTAAGGAAAGGTGGATTACCTTTGTTGGATGAGCTACTTTATAAAAAAACCTACATCTCCTTTTTTCTACTTTTAATAATCTGGTATGTTTATGTGACACTCTAAAATGTGTGATGCTTACAAATGTGTTATGAAATGGCAATACTGGAAACAACAATAACTTAAGCTTGTGCTGGTTCCTGCCACAATCTTTAAGAACTGTACTTTTCCCCTTTGAGTCCGGACACCACTCCCCCAAATATTTATTTTTAATCCCTTCATAAACTGAAGCAGACTACATGCCAAAGCCCAGAACGGATCCTTTACTCTATGCTTGCATATTTCATTATGTTGCATAAATAATTCAAGTAAATCCGAAAGACACAAAAGCCACATAGCCACAGGTTGGCGGAACAAAGCAGCAGACACAAGAGATTGGGCTTCAGTGCTTCAAGGTGTAAAAGCAGAGCTAGGTTTAATACAAGGCAAAAGTCCACACAATTCCAGTGGAAAACTTAGTTACTACAAAAGAAGAGGAACTGAATCAGCTTGCCTGTGTTGTTGCACTGAAAAGAAAGATTGTACCATCCCCTTTTCTGATTTCTGGTGTTGGCAAGGACTCAGGATAACTGACTGTAGGGGAAAAGAAGTTAGAGAAATTTGATTCTCATTTGTCTTTGGTCATTCTTCTGGCTTTGCTCACTCCTAGTGGAATATCCCGTTTTTTAGTAAGAGAGCAGGGTAACTGTCAGGATGTGCTCCTAAATTGGAAAAGGACAAATCTCAGATTTCTCTAAAAGAGGAGAGAATTGGGCTTAGGTCTAAACAGGAGGATAATGCAATTCCTTGTTTGTTTTGGATGGGTTTTAGTTAAAGTAGATTATTCAAAAGACAGTAGAGGGTGACAAGAGGACAGGCTTGTAGCAGGTGAGTTTGTGCATGCTCCTGTCTATTCATCTTTCATTTATTAAATAAACCGAACAGCCTCAGTAACAAGCTGACTCCAAAACCAAGGTCTTTTCCTTCATGCTTCCTGCCACCTGCGGTACTTGTTTTCTGCATGATATTTTTATTGGCATTATACAAAATTAGCCAGGCCTTGCTCAACTAGATCAAAAGTACACCTTTCATGTTGTTTCAATGAAATCACACATCTACATTTTTATGACTAATTGGTTTTGTTCAGATTGAGACCTAGAATTTAATACTATTACATATTACGCTCTGCAATTTTGTAACTGACATAATTGAAAGCATTTTTCTATCGATACCCATAAATTGGCATCAAGTTACAATTTTGACCATGAAAGAATCCCAAAGAATCATTTTTATTGTTTTTTTAAATCATATACAAGGTATGACTGATTGTTTAATTTGTACAATTTAAGCGTAGTAAAGACAACTCGCTAGTTCTTAGGTTACCTATTGCAATTAAATATTGATAAAGGAAACAAACACCTTCCAATATCCTGCAAATCTGTGTCTTTTCCCTCTGTTGTCATCAACTGCATAGCTTTTGTAAGAGACCAATGAAAGGAGCAATGCCTTTACGGACGTGGCTGATTTTTATCTCATGTCTTGGTTATCTCATTGTGGTTGTGATGAGCTAGGTAAGTCTCAAACAGTTAATAAGTTTACAGGTCACTTCACAGAGTCAATGCCCTGGCATTTTATGGCCTTCTAATGAGCCGTTAAACTGGAGAAGAGGTAATTAAATATGGTACTCTGGTACAATGTACACAGTACTGACTCCAGCTCTCTGATTTTAGGTTCCTCAGAAGACGATGAGGTCATTCAAGAAGGTCTCCTCAGGCTCAGGTCAGTCTTCTCTAGCGTCTTACATGGCTGACTGTATCTGTAAAACTGAGGTACTGCAGCACTTGTGTCCCACTGACTCTGATGAACTTAATTCTTGGAGGGGGGGGAGAGAACTCATTAATTTTGCGCACGAGCTTCGGAGTTCTTGATGCAGTCTGAGTGTTCTGCTTCTGTAAGACAAATAAACAATTATATAAGGAAAGTTTATTTACAGTAACCCACCGTCAGATACCTGTTGTGAATCGTAGGAGCCCACACGTCTATAGGAACGCTGTTGGACTACCACCACAGCGTACGTACCGATGGCCATACGCATCGCAGTCGCTGACTACGCTTTTAACCCCTCGAGTTATTTCCATGCCGCTGTCAAGTTACAGCGCCGGCTGGACGCTACCGCCAGGCCTCCCCCCCCCCCCCCCCCGATCGCGACGCCGCTTCTCTCAAGCGCAGCCCAACCGGCAGCGGTGCCCGCCCCTCCCAGCCTCCCGCGGCCGTGGCGGCCGTCACGGCGGCGGCGGGGCGCGGCCCTTCCCGGGCGCCCGCTGTGCCCGCCCGCGGTGGCGCATGCGCGGGGCGGCGGGCAGGGGGCGCGGAGCTCCCCCGCGGAGCGGCGCTGCGTGGCCGAGGGAGGGACGCTGGCCTCGCTCCGCGCCGGGCGCTCGTCCCAGAGACACTTGGAAGCCATCCGTGCCCCGGCTCCCGTACAACGGGAAGCGCTCGTTGCGGCGGTAGATAGCCCCGGGGCTGGCGCTGGCAAGGGTCAGGTTTTTCCTGTGTCCTGGGGCGGGAGGAGGCTGCCGTGCGGCGGGCGAGAGCGCCTGAGAGGTTGCCCGGCGGGGAGGATGCGGGCCCCGCCGGGACACGGACACCGAGCCCGGGTGCGGCTGTCCCGGGTGAGGAGACGGGCTGGAGCGAGAGCGCCTGACCCGCAGACCCGCCCGCTCATCCTCCTGCGCCTACACCGCGGGAGGGGAAGCGGTGAAACCGGGCCGCCGGCGCGGCTACTTCGGGCGGGCAGCGGCGTGCAGCCGGTCCCTCTGCAAGGGCCGGTCTTCCCTGCGGGGTTTTAGCCCTGTCAGACGGTCTCGCACGACGACTGGCTAGAGCCTCCTTAAATCCGCCGGGGAAGCGGTCGCTATCAGTTGCAAATCCACGGCTGAGAGACTGTTAATGTACGTGAGACCACATCCTGCGGCAGGGCTCTCCGAGTGGGTGCCTCCCGCGTCCTCCTGCCCTCGGATCGCGCGCGGGATTAAGAGCCATTTCCAGTATTTCATAAATCCCCCTCGCTAGCCGCCGGCGCGGCCGGCAGAGATCAACGGGAGGCAGCGTGGACCGCGCCGGAGGGCTGTGCGGCGCCGACAGCCGCCGCCTTCCATTTCAACAGAAAACGTCAGGAAGGCGCGTGCTTGCAGCCACGCTCCGGCCGTCCATTAAAACAGCGGCGCCTGCAAACTGCGGCGTGGTCCTTCGGCGAGGGCCGCCCCGTCTCCCCTAACGAAGGCAGAGGCGGGCTCCGGGCAGCCGTCCGCGCCCGCGGCTGGCGCCTACCTCAGGTGTAACGGCTGAGGAGCGCCGGGGCAGCCGTTGGGGGGCTCCCGAAACCGTGCTCCAGTTGCGGTCGGCGGGCGGGGCGGGGGGGGGGTTGAGGGCGGGGGAGAGGCGCCTGCTGCGCCTTAAAACGGCAGTTCCCGAAAAGAGCCGTCGTTCGGGACGGGCGCGGTGCGAAGGCACCGTTAGAAGACCGGTAACTTCGTAACCCGCAGATGCACGTCGAGCAAATCCCGTCCCTCCATCGTCCCTAGCCATGGGAAGCGCGCAGCTGGGTCGGAGCTGTGTTTTGTCACCAAAAAAAAAAAAAAAAAAAAAAGTATTTTTCGATAATAATGGTGCGGGAATAATACGGAGGGTAATAAGACCGAAGCAGGGAAAAGGGGAGAGCTGAGCGATGGCTAGGCACGACCGACCTTTCTCTCCGAAACGCGCGGGAAGGCATGTACGTCCCCGTTCCCCGGTGGAAAGAAACCGCACTTTCTGGAAGTGTTAAAAGACCAAAGGCAAAGCCCCGCGCCGGGGGAGGGTTGCGGGGACAGATCCGCCGCCTCAGGCGCCGCCGCCCCCGCGGGCACTTGACCAGAGCGCGGCCGTTGGGCGCGGGAGCCCCTCACGCCCGGCTTTCCGCCCTCCTCGGCGCCCCGGCGGGCGACGAGCGATTGGAAACGGCTGCCCCCCCCCCACCCCGACCCCGAGCCGACACGACCGCTGCCGAAAGGAAAAGACCGCCGGGCCGGTGGCAACCCCCGCCCTCGACCCCGGCGCTTCACGGCGGCGGAAAGGGAAGGCGGTTTTGGCGCCCAAACTGTAGGTGAGAGGGTTTTGGCGGGAAGAGCTGAGCACCGGCAGAGACCCTTGGCCTGGGGGTCGGTGCGGCCCCTGAGGGGCCGCACCGACCCCCAGGCCAAGGGTCTCTGCCCTGAGGAAGCGGCCGGAAAGCCCCCCCCCTCCACGTTAGGAAGAGCCGGTTTCGATAGAAACCGTGTAGGAAACACGACGGGTGTCTTAATTCGGTCAAACATCAGCGGGAGCGGCTCGCGTGGGCCGGCGCTTGTCGTGCGTGGGGCGGCCGCGGCGCAAAGCAACCAACCCCAAGAAAGTGAAGGGGGGGGGGGGGCAGGGGCTCTCCGGCGCCTTTCCTGCTTTTCCTGCCTGCCCGTCGGCGAGAAAAGTTGGCTGTGCTTTGAAATGGGAAGTCGTGGCAGCACCCCGAGCTCTGCTTTCAAGTGTAAAACACGCGTTTTGTTTCAAATGCACGCGGGTCGGTCTTTTTTTTTTGACCACCCCCCCACCCCACCCCCCGTTTTGGTTTTTGGAGGTGGGGTCTTTTTTGTTGTTGTTTTGGGGAATAGAAGAAACCAGAGTTAGGACTTCTAAAAGTTTTAGGAAGGTGACAAATTGGAAATCCAACACCACTGGTTTTGGTTACATAGTTTCAAGTGAGCTCTTACTGTGCATTTAGAAAGACAATGATTCCAGCTTCCTATAATTGTCTTTACCAAAATTAGCATCTGTTTAGCGAAATGTAAGGATAGAAATATCTTTTTTAATATGTGAACTATTACCATTAAACTAATTTTTCCACGAACTGGCTTGTTCTGTAGGGCTTTTTCCCCCTTTATCCTCTTGGCTCCCCTCCCTCCCCCCGATTCTTTGCGAATGAATTTTGGAAGGGTGTTAGTGGCTGGGGGGTGTGTGTGTCTTTTTTCTTTCCTTTTTTTTTTTTTCCGGAGAGTTCCTAGCTGGCAACAGCTCTCTACCTTCCACAAAACTTGAAAGGCTGATGTCCCTTGCAGGAAATGAATGAGTCGATAACATCTGACACCAGTGACCAGTCCAGTGACCCCAACCTTAATTCCACTAATACTGGAGGTCTGAAAATCTCAGTAAAGACCCTTTGCAAATCCCCCCCTCCATTTTACAAAATCTGCATTTATTTTGCAATGTAAGAAATACTTTGCAACAAATATCTTTACATTCATTTTTTTACGTGTTTTGGTAGTCTTTCATTTGTTCATCGAAGAACATATACTGAATTTTCTTTTAACTGAAATTTGCTAACAAGTCATTTTGTGCATTTAATGAACTCAATCAACTCGTTTGTTTCTGTTTAACCAATATTCTAGCCTCCAAGGAATTTTTATACCAAATGTCGGTAAAATAAATCAATCTGAAAAAAATAAAGACTTTTAAAACGGTATTAAACAGAATACTTTCTGTCTTTTCGAAGGGAGGGGCAGAGAGAGCTCGTATTTTATAAATGTGCCATTCTGCTACAAGAAATGTAGTCTTGGGCACTTCAAGTAAGTGGTGTAAGCATTTTTTTCTTCCGGTAACCTTAATTTCTTGTTCATAGCTGGGGTTTCACGTGTGTTAAAATCTCGTGCATTTATAATATATTAGATGTCGTCCCGGTCATAAGATCCAAGCATATAAAATTACTGGTGATTTAATATTGTAAAATAATCGCTATTGTAAAGGGGGAAGGGAGGTTACGAGCAAAAAGAAGTGGTATGTTGCACGAATGCGTAAGGCAGGTCAGTGTAGGAAGTCGACCTCCACTGTTGAAATAACCTATAGGAAATTTACGGTTGAAGACTGCAAAGGAATTTCGGGATTTAAAGCTTCTGCTCCACTTGCCAGGCTGCTTGTATTTGTACACTTTTGCCCACCCTCGCTTCTTTCTAGCAGACGATCAAACCGAGCACCTTGGTATTTCACGCAGAAATGAGGCGCTAGCAAGGGAATTTACGCTTTCCTGAAAGGCAACAAAAGGAGTAAACAGGCCCATCGGGGCAAAGGCGTCCCCCTTAATTGGGCAGACTGATCGACGCCACTTCCCAAACAACAGCAAGTGCTTTGCAAATGCATAAACCCTTGTATTCAGGTTCTGCACGGATCGGTTTGTTGCTTTGGCTTTTGTTTGCGTGTGTCCTTGGGATAAGAGAGGATGCCGGGGAGGGGGAAGGAGTTTTAATAAGAAAGTAATTGAGCCCAGGTTTTAACAAGGTATAGGCAACGTTTAAAGGTTATGCAATACTGGATGTAAAGTGAGGTTATATGTGAGTAGGTGGTGGCGAGGACAGAAGAGGCAAAATCTGATGTTTTCATACCTTCATCTGTACCTTTACACTGAAGGAGGTAGGGCAGATGGAAAATAAAACGGAATCTCACCTAATTAGGGTTTGGGTTTTTTTTTACCTTTCTAAAAATATTTTTTAAATAAGCGTTTGGCCGTAAGTGCAGCAATAGCAGGGGCTTGCGAGCACGTTGATAGCTGTGTACCTGTGAGAGCCGAAGGGGAGTGCCTTTGTGAAGGGGTGCGCTCAGGCTGTTACCCAGCCCGTTACATATAACATATTTCTTTTCCGAGTTGGATCCCCCCTCCCGCTGGCAGCGAAGACTTAAAACAGCAGTCCCCAGTCAGTGTTATTCCTCCCCTCTTTGTCTTCTTCCTCCGGCTTTTTTTTTTTTCCGCCTTCCTCCTCTCCAGCAAATCCTTTTCTCTGTCAGTCCTAGTCCTAGTCCTAGTCCTCCTCCTCTCCGTCCTCCTCTCCCTCTCCCCCGGGCTCCTGGGGAACAATCGCTGCTGATTGAGGTTCACTCCAATACTAGGCTTGAAAACTGGGCTCTTATTTAGGAAGTCATTAATCACATCCCCTCCCCCGGAAAGAGATGGCGGAGAAACCTGTGAAGTACAATTCCTCGCCCCATCCCCCTCCAGAAATGTTTTGAAACGCTAAACCTCCGCACATTCTGGGCCATATTAAGGTGATAGCGCGTTTCCGGCGCGCTTTTAGTTTGAATGCGAAATTAGTAACGTGCAGCAAAGGCATGAGCGGCGGCACACGCGTGCATGCACGCACACCCCCCCCCCCCCCAACACACACGCGCACACGGACACACACACACGCACACACACACACACGTACGTAGAGAGAGGCAGATTCCCCCCCCGGGACGGCGCGGCGCTGCGGGGGCTTTGGGCGGCTTTTCTTCGGGTGGAAACGGCGATACGGTTATACACGTGCCCGTATTCTGCGCAGACGGTAACACAGATGCCCCCCAACATACCTAGTGCATGTCTATACACATGTGTATATCTCACTTGTAAGCATCTTGCACTCGTGTGTGTACGCGTAACCCCACCTAGAGCGTGCACAGATACCCTAACAATCTCATCTGCACGTCTGCCTCTGCGTGTATTTGTTGCTCTCTGGGCTGTATCTAGACACACACGGATCTTCCTACGTATTTGTGCATGCACGGGAGTGCAGAAACCCCAGAATAATACGTCATCTCGATTTCCCGTAAAGAAGCGTGCAGATTAGCTGTCGAAAAAAACGTGTTGGAAATTTCTTGTTCATTCATAAATTATTTCGGTGTGTCAGCCTAGTTGAAATGGCGATTGGCTACTCCTGCCTCCTGCCAACCCCTTAAGGATCCGATGTGAAATTAGTAGCAAGAAAGCATGTAATTGACCAAGTCACGTGTGCGCAGGGGGCCAGAAACGGAGCGAGAGAGAAGGGGAAAAATCAAAAGAGGGAAAGCACATTAGACCATGCGAGCTAAATTTGCGATCGTTCAAAATCAGGATGTTAGATTAATGCAGAAGACCACTTCGATCCACAGGGAAAGTTTTCATCTCACGAGTTTGGAGCAGAGGGCCCGTGGGGCAACATGGCCGAAGGTTAATTTTCTTTTTCTATTGTTTTACTATGATTTTCGCTCGCTCGCTCGCTCTCTCCCTCTCTCTTCCCCCCCCCTCTCCCCCCACCCCCCTTTTAACCCAACTATGCATTACCCTTTTTTAGCAGCTCGCGCAAGGGGGCTTTCTCCAAACCCATTGTTACCCAGCTCAGAAACTGTTCCGTACCGCCCACACCGATTCACAACTTGAAAAGCTTTCAGGGGGCTATTGTTTGGATTGTTCCTGTTTGATTAAGCACAGTTGCAGTGGTGGGATGAGAAAACGGCCGTACACCTGTCCCAACTTTAATCGAAAGTTTATTCCAAGGAGGGATGGATACACGTTGGAAAATAGTGGTTTCGGCGCTGCATGTGCAATAACCAGTTGTGCAATCTACCCAATTTTGCTTATTCTCTCTCCTCCACCCCTCCTCGGTCGGCCTCCCCCCTCGCCCCCCGGTCCTGCGCCTTGCGAGGAGAGACTAATTGGGCTGAGAATCTCTGTTGAGAAATGGGATCGGTCTTAAACCAGCAATATTCAAGTAAAGTATCGCGTTCCGTGCTGTAATGTGGCTGAAAGATGGAGTTAAATGGAAAAATACACGTATGTACAGAAACGTGGGCTGCCCTGGGCAAAGAGAGAGGGAGAGCCTCCGTACGCAGTGTTTCCTCTCTGTAACCTCCGGTGATTTTATTTTTTTACGTATTTTGGGGAGAAGGTTGTTTATTTTAGGATTTAGGAAAAAATAAGCTCGTTTCGCCGTTTGCTTTTTGATTTTGTTTTGTTCGCCTTTTTTTTCCCTCTTTCTTCTGTAGTAACTCCTTTATACAGTGACAAAAAGATGTTACCAGAATTTAACTCTTTGCTTTGCATCTTGTCCCCCCCTTCCTTCTTTTTGTCCCCCCTTTCTCCCCCCTCCCCCCCCCCCCCCCCCCCCCCCCCCCCCCCCCCCCCCCCCCCCCCCCCGCCTTTCCCTCTTCCTCAGCAGGGGCGAGTAAAGGTGGAGACGAGCCCGGGAAGTTGCCGGAGCAGGAAGAAGAGGAGGAATCCCAGGTTTTGCACGGAACCGGCCATTGCAAATGGTTCAATGTGAGAATGGGATTCGGGTTCATCTCCATGAGCAACCGAGAGGGAAGCCCCTTGGAGTCTCCAGTTGATGTCTTTGTACACCAAGTAAGACCCATTTTTGTCTTCCATCTCAGCCTGCCACACTTGGTTGAGCTCAGTGAGACTCCGGTTTCATGTGAAGAGTAGTAACCTATTTTTCCTAGGTATTTAGGTACATCTGTAATTAAAAAGTTGTCTTAGGTAGTGGTTTTGTTGGCAGCGTACAATTTGAGTAAATAAGGTCGTTAGATTGTGCTTAGTCTCTGTGGCCGGAGATTTGTGCAAAGGGATAATGTTGTTTCTTCGTATCTTCCTCCTTGGTTAGAAACTTCTCCTGTGTGTTTTATTTATTTTCAAATGCCACATTTTTCTTTTTAACAAGGTTTATGTCACCAGACTGATCAGGAGCAGATATGCCTTTCCTTGGAAACTAGTTAAAATTAAGCTCGGAAAAGGATAAAAAAATGTCAGTTTTCATTCAGATAACATTTGAATACAATTTTAAACGCTTTTCTTGTAAACCTCCAATTGCTTTTTAAAAGCTCATCTGAGATTAGTTAGTGAAATTAAGATATAATTATAGTGTTATTTTGCAGTAATTCAGACCTGAGAGCGTCCCTGTGGTGATACACTCAAGCGTGCATGTGGTTTGGTTGGTTGATTTTTAAATATTCCTTCCTGGAAAAAAAAAAAGTAACAATTAAGGAATCAGACCAAAAGCAGCGTCTCTGTAGGGCTGTTGGGAAAAGAAGGGGCATGTGGCCGTTGTTTTTATTTTTAAGCACAGCAGCGTGAACGGTGTTTGTATTTTGAATGTGGAAGCTGGCGTGAATGCCTTCACGCAAAGGAGTTTCAGATGCAAGTACAAAATGATAAAGTTAAGGGAACTTTTCCCAAGGTCTGTAGCATGGTTTGTGAAGAAGGAGCATGTGTAGACCTTCCCTGGTCTTTCTGTTAGTCTCCAGTTCCAACAACGCTATTTTGAATTTCACCCGTCTTCTCTGTGATCAGAGAACAGAAGAGCGGCATCAGGTAAAGAGACCATTTTGGGTTTGGCTAGGGCCATGTTAGGAAGGCAAAAAGACGTCTTAACTTTTTACGTGGTTGTCCATTTTCTGTGACGTTTGCAATGACAGGGCAGGGGGGTGTTCCATGATTATACAGTGATTCCCTTTTAATGTTCCATTTGATGGCCCAGCCTTATTTTGTGGTAACTTTCATCAGGCTTTTTTAAAGAATACACCTTTCATTAGGTTAATAAAAAGGTGAATGAAACTTAGAATGCTGCTGCTGTGGCATGTTGCCTTGCTCCTTGCAGTGGTGGAGTGGATTGCTGATCTTGCTGTCTTACATGTCCCCTACGCCTAAGGGCCTGCACATCAATATTAGCTGCTTGCATTTGGAATTACGTACGAAGCGTAGAATCCAATAGTGAACTTACTCAATTCTTACACTTCCTGCTTTGTACTGGCATATGAGGTGCCCCCCTCTTGGCTGTTGCTTTTTCTTTTTAGAACTGAATGAATGAAATACTTATCAAAGAAGGAGCAGTCTTCCTCCAGTTTTTCCCCCTTTCTTTCCTTCTTTGTACCTTTTCAAGTCGTGAAATTGCTCTTAACAGTTTTATAAATTTACTTTGTAGATAAAAAAACCTTTTTCTTCATCTAATTTTGTGTTAATACATGTCATTCTTTTTGCTTCTCAAATGATAGACATTTGAAGCATAGCAGTGTTGTTAATAAAAAAACGCATTTGGAAATAAAGATATTCTTAGAGCTGTGGAAATAGGGAAGTGTTGAACTGCATGATGATGTGATACATTTAAGTAATACTAGACAAGGTGTGCTGTTCCATAATGGAAAGTAGTCACAGAAAATAATTAAGAAGTATGTGGTAGATTTGGAAGTCGCTATTCAGTTGCGTCCCCTAAAGGAGGGGACAAGGAGGAAATGTTAGACATGTTTGTTTACACTTTAATAATCTACAATTTATCGATATCCTTAGGTTTCTAGGACATATCACAGTGTAAAATGCTGTGAAAAATAGCATCTTTCATTGCACATAAACTGTGCGCCTTACTCATTTTGAGTATTACTTAGAGATACGTCTTACTGAGAGAAGTTATTAGTATTCTGCAATGGATTCCTCTTACAACAAAGAAAATACGTTTCTCACCTTTTTTCTTTCTGATGAAATTTAGGATATACATAAACTTCATGGTGACATGAATCTTCTTTCCATCAGTCAAAAGCAGAATTTTTCTGTTTAATGTAATGGGGAGAAGCAGTATCTATTTCGTTTCAGAGTACATTTTAGATAATTTATATTGCTATACAGAATGCTTTGTGTTAGCTGACTAGCTGACCAGTGGTAACAGTAGCAGCCAGAGCAGAAAAATGTCTTTAAATCAGTAATGTTATTTAACAGTGCTGCTTGTACAACAGAGTCTGTTGCCTGAACAGTGATTGGACCCTATTCCTATTAGTTTCATTAATTTGAAAAATTTAGTCAGGTGAAAAGGCCTTTTCAAGGCAAAGATGTTAGTTTATTAATCTGTTGAAACGAAATATTGCTGTTCAAAACTGCTTTGCAAACACTTCATTGTGTATTTAAGTGTGCGCACATAGTGTTGCTTGCATTCACTTGTTCTGCAATGTTTGTAGCTACTAGTATCATTTTATAGAATCAGACAGTCTAAGCAGAGGAAAGAAGCTTCTATGTTGTTTAGTCCAAGTCCTGTCAAAGTTAGCTTGAACCCTGCAACAATATTTTTACTTCCTTATCTTAAATTTTCTTGGTGAGATTATGCCCAGTTTATGAGATCTTACTATGAGCAAAAACTTATTGGATGTTGAGTCAAAATTCCTGTAATAGTTTAAGCTCATTATACCTAGACTTTTAAGCTTGCGATAAATAATTTTGCTTTCTTCTTGGAGTTCCCCCTTGGTTGTGTGCAGATTATAGTCATGTTTTTCTAAAGTCAGTGCTTCGCTAATTGTATATATTGATATATTTTTAGAGGACAATGCTTTTGTTTGGACTTCTCTTCCCCTTCACCCAATGAAAGTTCTGTTAATGAAACAGCTGCAGTATTGAGTTTTTAACTCTACCTTTTAAGTCCGTCCTTCAGCACTAATCATTTTGATTGATCTTCTCTGAACTACCTGCAGGTTGTTGTTACCCTTCTGGTAATGAGGTACCTAGAGCTGGATGCATTATTTAAGGTAGAAACACATCAGCCATTATATATGTGCATTTGTGTGTGTGTGTACAATGTAAATAGGGTACACTTACAAACATCTACACTCTTGTCCTTTTTTAGCTTTATTCTGGTACAGCTTATGTCTTTAAGTCATGTGTTTGAGTCATTCAGTGTCATCTAAAAATTACAAGTCCTAAAAACTATTTAATTTTTCAAAGACAAGCCATGCCCAATGCAGCAATGTGCCTAGTCCACTGTGTTTCTTTTACAAAAAAATGAGGATTAGCAATGTTAGTCCTTTGTAACTGTTAAATCCAAGGAATGTGCACCTTACTGAATTTGGCTCAGTATTGTCATTTGGACTTTTAATAGGTTAGCATGGAATGAATAATATAGCTTGCTTCTCTTTTATGATGTGAATTCTGCACATAGTTATGTGTGAACAGCTCTTGTTAAATTTTAGAAAAAGATCTATTTGTCAAAGGGTAAAACAGACTGGAGAGGTGAAGTGAGTGAAACCTTTTGTGGTGCACATGAAAAAAGGTCTTCATTGCTAAGAACTAAGAAGAGCTCAAGCTCTCATAAAATCAGAAAAGGATGATGTTTGTTAAAATTTTTTTGCATGTTCAACTGCACACAACTTAGATACATACAACTTTTTTGGATGCTGACAGTAAGGCAAAAATGCTGCGGATTCTTTTTTGCACACATTTTGTATGGACTATGTTAGAAACATGTCTATTTTCCTTTGCTTAGTGTGAAGCCCAGATGTTAAAGATTATAATGAAGGGTAGGGTGCTGGATGTAAATATAATCAATTAAATACATGTTTGTGAAAATCAAGGGTTATAATTTTACGTTCTGTTTCTGAGTAATCTGGTCTTTCAGGATGAGATGGATTGTTCACTTTAGAAGATGTTTGTTGGGACCTGGCTCTGTAGTCCAAAATTCTTACCGTGTTAAGGCATTGATAACAGGATTTCTGAACTGGGACCTTAAACATGATCCTTCTTTGGGATCCTCTTTTATGAGATGGGGAGAGGAAGGAAGGGAGGAGCAGCATGCAGGAGTTGGTGTATTTTGTTTCCTCATTAAAAGGAACATGGTTGGTTTGAAATTTTTCACTTTCATCTGAACTTTCTTACTGTTGCTGCAAGTTACTGTTATTACAAGATTTGATAAAAGTCAGAGAGCCTTTTTTCTTTCATTGAGTCCTTCTGCACTGCATTATCATTTGTATATTATAAATTTTGCTCTTATTGTTGCAAGTACCTATAACAAAAGAAGGAGGGAAAATTACTGAGACTATTCAATTATGATTGTAAACAGAAGAATAAATGGAAAATTAGACATGTAAGCAGCATCTGAAAAGTCTTTTCCCTTAATTTGACCAACCATCCTTTTTGATGATGAATCGGATGCCTGTTCTTTAAATTGCTAGTATTTTAGCCACAGTTGAACTACTTTTTCTAGGATAAAGTTGGGCATGGCATGATACACTGAATGCTGACTTTCTTATATTGTGATACATGTGATCCTATGCTTTTGCCAGGGTGCATTCATTCATCTAGCACATCTTTTCCATTTCTGCATTATTAGGAGCCTGTAAAAAGCTACTTAATTGCTCAGGATAACTGGAAGTTCTGGGCAAGCGAGATCAATATTACATTGCTCCTTATTGTTAAATATGACATAGCAATGCCCGTTTGAAGCACAGAAGTCTCCATGCAGAGTATGCTACTACAAACTTGTTATCTTCGACTTCTGCTGGGGACCAGGCAAGCCCAGTCCTAATCAAAACAAAAGTGGCTAGCAGGATTTAGAGAGGGAAGCTGAGGAAGGAAGCGAATGGGGAGTAAACGTGTGTCTGCAGTGAGCATGTGTATCAGAGATCCGGCAGAGATCAGACCTATGCTTAAGATGTGGGTGTCAAAGTCTGCTCAGCAGCCTCAACGCATGTAGAATGGGTAACTGTTGGACAACCGGAGCCAACCTTTGGCACTCACCAGTTGTGTTGGAGCATACAGAGAAAATTGACTTTAAATTATGGGGACCATGGATTTGTGGTGTGGAGCAGTACAGCCTTGTTTGAGATTTATTTTTTTTTTAATTTATTTTGGCTACTAATTAGGCCCAGTCCTACATTTCAAGTCCTACCTATGGACATATAGACAGATGGCAAAATACTTCACTGAGAGCTTGATGGTTTAAGATGGTTGTCTGAAGAAACTTCTAATTTGGTGTATAAGTTACAGAGCCGCCATCTGTGGAAATACCTTCCAGATTTCATCTATTTACATCTAAATCCAACATTACAGTTCATTTTTATCGATAGGCATATGTAGTATTTAAGTGAATGGCAAGTCCCCTTAAACCTAAATGGTGTTGAATCAGATCAGATTTTGCTGAAGAAGTTTAAACATTAAATGTTGACAGGCAAAAATCACAAGCAGCCCAAAGACAGAGGCCTGCAATGGGACTATTTTGTCTTAAGAGAGATTTCCCTCTTTGGCAGAGCAGTAAGTACACCCTTTCCAAAGCATGCTATCCTCCTTTCCTCCAAGACTGAGGAAGTTGTGCACAGGGGTTGGGATGCTGGAAGGAAGAGGATATTTTGTCTGGGGCACAAACATAAGATATCAAAGCAGATAGATGAACTGAAGCTAAAAGGAAATGAATTGTCCAATTGGGAAAAATGTTATTGTTGCTTGTCCTGGTTTGCAACTACATTGCTGAGCTAGTAAGTATATCTAGAGCCATCCAGAGTTTTGTTTTAGACTCTTTACAAAGTATACTCCCATGTAAATATTGTTTAATTCATCCTCCTTATGTAACCCATCTCAGTAAAGGCCTGTCATCTTTCCCCACTAGTTATCAACAGAAGCAAAATTAGGCCCATCAGTTTCTACAAAGGTGTATAAAAGTGACTGTAAATGTATAATTTAAGTAAGATCCTAGGAGCCTAGAAACTGGAGGGTAAAGGCTGTTTATGATGTTTCTTAAATGAACACAAAGAAATAAGGACATACCATTTACATTTTTCATTCCCTGTATTTAAGGGTGCTTTTTTTCCCCCTTTTGTTAAATCAGCTGAAAGTTACCATGACTGATAGAAAGGTATTATGTGATACTTCGCTCTTTCTAAGGGACGGTTACTCAGGAAAAGTCTAGACTAGCTTTTGTTTGCTGGGTATCACTGGTGAAAGCAGTGGATCCTTACATTACTTTTACATCAGTAGAGTATCAGTAAACACCTCTGCATGGAAGGTGGGGAAGGGCTTCTGATTGCTCGAGCATATTTAGTTGGAGAAATTGGTGTCCAGGCTTTTCCTCAGATTATCCTGGCTGGTCCTGACTTAAAATGGGGGGTTAACTCCTTGGGAGATGGCTAGAGGGAATTCCAGATCCCCACTCCAGAGATGGCTCAGCTGCTTGCAGAGCAGCTGTGGAAGCTGCCTCAAGTTTTACAGTCTGTTGTATTAAGGAAAACTGGCACTGATTTTGATTTTTTCCTAACATGCAAAGCTGTAACATGCAGCAGGTCAGCAGCTGCTCTGCAAGCAGCTGAGTTGGCTTTGCAGTAGCAGTGTGGTGAACAGGTGGATGTTGAAAATCCTATGGCCACCCTTCTTGGTGGGAGTCCTACGGCCATGATTTTACTTTTACATTTGGCAGCAGTGCTGTTGCTTAAGTAAGCTTCAGGAGCTTTTATAGCACTGTCCCTGTTGGGCTAGCATAAGTGCTTGTAAAGCTGCATGGCAAACCCAGCTGGGGCAATTTTGCTTTTCGTATCTGATTTTTATCATTTTTCATATCAGAGAAACCCCATGATCCCCACAAATAAGGATAGGCAGTGTTGGCACCATGGAAGGGCGGCGAAGGATGCAAACAAGCAGCTGCCAGGGTAAGGTGAAGGTATCAGAGGAAAGAGAGCTGGAAGCTACTGTTGCAGAAATGTGAATGAAACTGCAGTCTCCTCTGGTGCAAAATAGCAGAATATTGGTGTTACCTTCAGCTGGGGATGGAGAGACAACGAAAGTGTTAGTGACTTTTCAAGAAAAAGGGCACTTGTGGGTATTGGAATGAGTACAAGCATCTGAGCTCTCCTTGGAAGTGGAATGTTTCAGGACTCTTTTTTTGGGGTCACACTTCAGTTCAATCTTATACATTTCTCTTTTTCTTGTTTTATTAATTACAATTAAGCTGTGGCATTGAAATATATTGAACTGCAGTTTTAAAACAGCACTATTTATAAAACAAGACCAAAAAAATTAGGAGGAATTTTCGATTCATGACAGTAATGTGTGTTTCTTACTTCTACAGAACAGAAGTAAGTATATTTACAGGGCATGTTCATAATAGTTTGGATGTATCTTTTTAGCAGATAGGTGAGAGCTTAGTGACATTAGTTGATAATCTGAAAAGTATAGCTCCTTAATTTTTCTATGTGTATAACTTTGAAAATTAAATACATTGATACATTTGAAAAGTTATTTGTCTGAGAGTATGTAGAATATCCTTGTTCTATTATCAGTGCAGGAGCCAAGAAAATCACACAGATACTTTCTATTCCAAAGTTCTAATCTAGTGCTAGAATTACATTTTTTTGGAAGGAGGGAGGCTAAAAGATTTGTTTTGGTTTTATTAGCATCATAGATTAGTTAAAATTGTTTAACAGGTAAAATCTGAGTGAATGCATATGTAATCAATATTTGGAGTGTATGAATTTGTCTACAAAATCGAAGTAATATTCCATGACTACTACAGATCTTATGATGCTCTGTTAGAAAACACTAATGTTATTACATTCGTAAGTGTGTACTTCTCGTGAACATAGCTGATAGTGGCTTTCCCATCAAAGATAATCTGTTCCCAGAGAGGCCCTCTTCTAATTAGTCATGGTAATTTATAGGTATGCAGTGTTGAGGGATTTTTGGTTTTTCTAGATTGCTTTTATTATAGTGCCACTTGAGGCTACTTTAACAGTTGTGTTATAACTTTCTTTGTTTATGGTCATATAAATACATGCACCAAAATAATCCCTGGGCTGAAATTGAGAATAAAAGTGATAGCCCTTGTGTACTTTAAGTAGACTAGAATAAGCATGAACTTGTATTTTTTCAAAGTACAGGTGTCTTTAAAATCTCTTAATAGTGCATGTGTACTATCATTTTAAAAATGTTTTATTTCAGTTTACAACTGTGTTTTGCAAGCTAGTAATCAAAATCTTGGTCGGTTTTATGGGCTATTTGTAATAATACAATCTTAGGGGAAATATGGGGTTTTAAAAAGCCTCTGCTGACCATGTGTAGTAATTTCTGAATATTGTTAGACTCGTTATATGGGAAATACTAGAAATATATAAAAGTTTTAATATAGAATGTACCTAATAGACCCAAGCTGACTTCTATAGATTTTGGATTAGACCCCCGACTACTCCCTGTATTTAACAGATATATATTGCTATCTTACCCTGTTTAATTGCCTGGCCTAAGACACATAGATTGCACATCTTGAGAATTAGCCATTGTTGACACTGAAGTGGAATAAGATCAAAGAATTATTCACAAACCTGTTTGCTACCCTCTCCCCCACATATTAAAAACAATAGTATATCAGGTGAATGGAAATTTGAGAATTGTTTCAACAGTAAACAAAAACTCCTCCTTAATGGAATAAAACCATGACATCCCTTCTTTTCTTGTGGATATTACAGCCCTGATGGGCCAAATTCTGCTCAGTCTTCTCACATGAAGTGGTCCCACTGACCTGTGAAACTTGTTCAATAAACTGGACAGCATTAGGAGTGGATTTTAAGTCTCTTATATGAATGCTCTTACTGGAATTATGTAGTTTACATCCTTTTGTTTTTGTAAGTGTGCTTTTTGTGCTCAAAAACTTGAGGGCTGTATTGTGATCTGATTTGTTCCCTGTATGGTGCCTAAAATGTAGAGTAGTAAACTAGGGTTTGGGTCAGTGCTGCTTAATTAGAAGTTAACTTAAAATGATACAGCTTAACATAAAGTGTATGCATGAACTTGACATTTATGTAATTTGTATATACTTTTCACAATATGCTCCTTTTTTGTACTGTGAATGTTTATTGTCTTACCTAAATTCACCTGACCACTAATCTGCCAGTCTGCTTTGATACAAAGCTCTTGGCTGATAATGTTGTGGGTTTTTTCATCTTCCTGTTGAAAAATTGCTCAGTCCCAAATCATTTCCTCACAGGAGGAAAGAGTGGTAGAAGTAGTATGTGAAATGCTCCCAATGTGAAAAAGACCCCTCACCATGGGTGCAGGCAGGTTCTCTTGAAGGGGAATGAAGTTCACCCTTGCAGTGAAAGCGCCTTAGGATCTTGAACAGCTATTCAGTAATCTAGGGACAGTTGGGGCCACCTGTACAGGGCCTTTGATTTCTGGCAGGGGTAATGGGGTGCGGTAGGTATTGGGAATACTTCTGAAAAGCTTTGTAACTGCAGTACTGTGTATCTGTGTTCACAAGGGGAAGGATGGGAATCCTCCTGGCGAAGTCCTTCACAGTCTGCCTTTTTCCCAGGCCCCTGTGTTAGGGATGTAGAGATCCTACCGAGATACAAGGGAGAGCACTGACTCGTGGGGAGGGGGAAGTAGCTGAACCCTCTGTCCAGGCAGGAGGGGGTGGACAATTTACAGATTTGGAGGCATAATATGGTCCTCAAATATTTGTAAATGCAGTTAGTCAAAAACTTTCCATTTTGCCACAGTGCTTAATAGCTCTCCACTACAGTGATTAAATTCTCATTTGGCTGAGCCA
This sequence comes from Gymnogyps californianus, assembly GCF_018139145.2. Lineage (NCBI taxonomy): Eukaryota > Metazoa > Chordata > Aves > Accipitriformes > Cathartidae > Gymnogyps > Gymnogyps californianus. The sequence goes on along the minus strand of NC_059473.1, from coordinate 79,179,993 downwards.
GACCTGCTTTGTTTGTCTGCTTCATTGTTTGGTTTTGGGGGTATTTCTGTGTGTGTGTGTGTGTTAATTTAAGAAAGCATGTTACATTTGTAATAGCTGTTTTATATGAATCAAAATCACATTTGTTTAATGTTTTCACATAGCAAGTTTTGCAAAAACTGTTTAATAGATGAGAAATGTAGGGTAGAAGTTAACCCTGTAAGGAATGGTTTCTTGTATAGGGGATCTGTGTGGCTGTAGCATTCATACTGATTTTAACTAACAGGACATTCAGCAGAGCATCCTGTTCATTGTGTGTGATTCCAGTTTAGAAACTATTGCAACCTAGAAACGACGATAAAAGTAAAATAATTTTTAAAAGTGTTTTTAATTGGCTTCAGGAATTAGTGATAATTGTTAACGGTAGACATTACTTGTAAGGTCATTGATCTGGATGTGAAGCAGATGCATGAATAAACAATATCAGAAATGAAGAGTTTACAGACAACTTTGCATGTCACCGATGACTTTAAAGGACTAGTCACAAAGAGAGGACTGTGGGATTGAACTGTAGATGATAAGAGAGCAAAAGATTTTAAAGGTGCATTGTCAAGATGAAAATCATATTCAAGATTTTCAGGCAGAAATATAGTACAAAGTTAAAATCTTTGCTTAGACTAATTGTAATAGAATTTTGTTAGTATTAATTCATGCTTTTGCAAAAACTTAATGCAGCAGTAAACACCATATCTTTCACAAAGGAGTGCTTAATTCTCCTGGACTATAGTCTATTACCTACACTAAGAAAGTAGGCCATCAGATTCTCCTCTTAGCAATGCCTTCTATTCCTCAAGAATTAAAAAAAAATCTACTAAACATTTCAAAATCTGATCTATCAGATTTGAAAATGTTTAAAAGTATTTAAATTCAAAACACTCTGGTTGAGAAGGTTCCTTTAAATTTGATCTATGCCTACATTGTCTTCAGTAGAAATTAGCAAAGACTTGTAAAAAATAAAAATGCGTTTTCCACTTTATATGATGTCTTTGCATTTAATGACTACGTAACATTTTTGCAAGACAGCAAATACTTTTCAAAATTAATCTGCAGTCTGCTTTGAGCAACAAAATCTCTTTGTGTTTAATAATGTAATTGGTGGATTCAGTTTCCCCAAAGAATTTTTACATTAATCTTCATTAATTTATTTTCATTAAGCAATTACATATTTTTTAAAATGGCAGATTATTTTATTTTTGTAATGTAGTAGTTTCTTTTTTACTGACAATTACTGATAGTTTATTGGAAAGTGATAGCCCATTCCATGCTTATGTGGCTTTATTGTTAATCTTCTTCACATAGATAGTACTTCTTCCTTGGATGATCGTTTCTTTAACTGGTGACAACTGGAAATGGACCAAGATTAGACTGTTAAAATGGCTACAATTGAAGCATTGTCCTTTTGTCAAAGATTAATTATTTTTAGTGTTCATTATTCGATTGTATAATCAATGTTGGACATTTTCTGTGATCTCCTACATATTAATATAGCTTTTTCATATGAGAATCAGTAATTTTTTAAACTTACATATAAAGCAATACTATGCTTTTGTAATTTGTTTTCATTTATTCTTTATTAATAGTACATTCATTACAAGGGAGCTAAACCAGCACTGACCACAATAGGTGTCATGAAATGCACCTATAGGATATTATATTCTCTTGAGAAGTGTTGAGGTAATTGGCATAAAATGATTTTATTGTAATGTTTCTGGTTTTAGGATGATTAATATAATCTATTTGTTAAATTCTTAAAAATTAGTAAACCTTAGCTTAGTTTCTGTTTTCTCCCTCCATTTGACCTGCATTTTAAAGGTACAGTGTATTTTAACTGCACTTCAAGGACCAAATGTTACTAAGAGATGAAATGTTGAGCCAGGTGAAATCAGTAAAATAGTCGTCAAGAAGTTTCAATAGGTATGCACAATTTCTCTCAAGGATTTTTTTCTGATAGTTTCATTTGGGAGCTTAGATACTTAAAACAGAAAGTCGGATTAAATAAATGTAAGGGGGTTTTGTGTGTATAAACAGTCATTCAGTGTACTTGTTTTTACTATGTTTGTGAGTGCTTCGCAACCTTTAAAATGCCCCCAAAATTAATTATATAACACTATTATATTTGTATGAACTTACCATGTAGGAATGTTCATCTAAATTTCTTGCAGCACATTCAGCTGTACCATGTACATCAAGAGAAATGTGACTCCTCTTTATTTACATCGTATGTGGCAGAAAATACTCCATTGGCTTCCTTTGTTCATTTTCACCAGGGTCTTCATTAGTTTAAGTGTAGCTTTGCCATTTTGTGGACAAGTTTGAAATTCCTGGCATTTCAAATCTAAAAGAGGACTAACTTGGCAGGGAATTATTTACTGATAATATGTAAGAGAATAAAAATGTGTACCGATCTATGACTTTCTCCACTGAAGTTAACATGTAGAAAGTTTAGTATGGGTTTTTTTGTTGTTGTTTAATTCCAATGGTTTAACAAAGTTAATCTGAATTTGTATGTCTTGCTAGCACATTGTTGTTCTAGGCACGCTCGTATCTCATTGCCAAATTTTTAAAGATGATGGACAAAAAAAGCAAATTATTTCCTTTTATTAAATCTGTATGGAAGTAAATTATCAAACAATAAGGATACATGCTAAATATATATGAAAGACAGAAATCCTTGCTTCCTTTAAAAATTGGTTTGTTGAAAAATACTGATTACATTATTGTAAAATAATTTTTACACATTTACTAGACAAAATATTTTCATGTCAAAAGCAGATGTGCAGATTTTGAAATGTCCAGTTTCCATGAATTTGTGTAATTTTATAAAGAGCTTTCTGGTAACAATGTTGCTATTAAAATGTTACTGTTAAAAAGCTACATTCAAGCATTAAGAAATGAAATTAGAAAAATTAATTTAGATATTATGCAAAAAAACCATGATGAAATATTCATTATGAATTAACACAAGATCTCTTCAATATTTGCATACAAGCCTTGTTTTCATCTTTTATAGCGTTCATGCCTATTTCGGGAAATACATTTAACAATACAGGTCAGTTTGGATTCTGCTGCATAAAGGAATGGCAGAGACTGATGCTAATTGTAACAGTGGTTTTTGTATTTGTCAGTCCCCTTCTGGATCAGTGCATTGCAAATCCATATAATTAGTATCTAGAAGGGGCCAAAAGTAAAGATTCTGGGTCTCAATTTTTCCGCTTGCCGAAAAGATTTGCCAGTTGGCTGTTGACTTCTCTGCTGTGCTGCAGTTGGCATGGAGGGAGCAAAACCTCTGGTCTTGCAAAGAATGAGCTATGATTTTTTTCTTGTATAGATGTTGTATTTATTGTATGTTCAGTTCGTAATATACAAGTAGGGCACATTGCTTCTAATAGAAAAGTTGTCTTGAACTGCTCTGGTAATGAAGGGACTGTAGGATAAATGCTGTGAGTACCTCTCTATTTAAAACATGCATGAATGGAATCACTGCAAAATTTTGTTGTTGTTGTTCTTATGCCTATTTTTATCCAAGATCATCACTGTGAACATAAACAACAGCAAAACATTACCACTACGGTGAACAAAACATCTGAAATCCTGTTCTCAGTTACAAATTTATAAAATGCAGATTAATTGACTGGCTGATGTAAAGACAGATGATTCAATTCTGCTTTCTTCATGCCAGTGGCAGAAGAGGCAGGAAGACACTGGGGTTTTGTATTTTTAATGCAGCAGTATAAGCCCATAACCGGTTTTAACGCTTAGCTGAAGAATTGCGGTAGACGAATTTAGGTGGGCGACAGGGTATTTGAAAGTGAGGTATCTCGCTGTTTGGGGGGGGTTTCTTTTTCCACAGGCCACGTACCTGGGAGGGCGGTGAGCCTGCCGGCGCTGGGTTTGACGGAGCCGCCGAGTTTGATGGAGCCGCCGCGCAGGCAGGAGCCTCCTTAACGGCGGCCTCCCCCGCTCGGCCGGCGCGGGAGGAATTTGCACCCTCCCGGCTCAGGTTGCAGGCCCTCCGATCAAACCGGGGAAGCCAGGGTCAGGGCTATTCATTGCCTATCGCTTCCTTGGGCCATTTATAACCCAGTCCTCCCCTGGTAGTTCAACTGTGGCCCAAGGAAGTGATTGATGTGAAAGATTCAAAGATTTTTTTTTTCTTTATTACTCTCTTAATATGGTTTAAATTGTTTTTTAAAAGAAAAGCTAATTTAGCACACAGTGGAGAACTGGGAACGCTGGTTAGTATCTTTGAGATTGAAATAATGATAGATCAAAAATAGCTGAGGGTCTGACTTGTTCGAGGGGGCAGTACTTCTGAAATTAATGGATTTAATGCTGCGCCGTGTCTTTTCAGCAATAAAACTTGCCAACCGCTGGAGTGCTAGCATGGTGCAGTGGGGATGATCGCCGTTTCCCATGCTGGAGGACCAATTTACTGTCAGCCACAGAGCAAATTAACATACATCAAATGCGAATAACGAACTGGCAAATCAACATTTTTTCCCGGAGGTTTGCTACTATTTATGCCGGCGCTTAGCGCCATGGTAGCATCTGTTATACGGGGAGGCTGTCGAAGACATAAACACTTTTAAACTGAACCGGGCTTAAAGCGAGCGCCCAACACTTTGCTGTTATCTCGGCATCCCACGCAGGAGGCCCGGCCGGGCCGCTGGGACCAGCCGCCGCCGCACCAGGCCCGCAGGAGCCGCGGGGGCTGCCCATCAAGATGGCGGCGGGGCGAGGGGCCCGGCCGGAGCCGGCGGAGGCGGCCCACCTGCGGCCCCGCCGCGTTCAGGCGCAGGCACGGGCTCTCGTTAGGATTAGCCGCGGCCCAGGGCCGCTTCTCGGCCCGCAGGCCCCACCCAGGGAGGGCGGCGGGCGGCCCATGCCACCCTTTGTTCTGCGGCCGCGGGGTCCTGCCCCTTCCTCCGCCCCACCGGAGGAAAGCGCGCCCGCGGCAAGGCCGATGGTAAGGTGGCTGTCACACGTGGGAAGCGCGGGAGGCGTGCTTGCGGCAGCGGCTGTGCCGCTCGAAGCACGGTGCCTCGCCTACGCCTTTCGTTTTAACGGGGTTCAAGACATGTAACTCCAGAGAAGATCTCCCTCCCCACCGCCGCGCTAACCCTCTGTGGCGCGGGGCTTGGGGGAGCCACTGCCTCTCCCAGCGGGAAGTCGGTCACCTCTGGGGCTCCTGAGGAGGCCCGGGCGCGAGTGAGCCGCCCACCCAGCCCCTTCCCCGGCCTGGGAACCCACCCCGCCGGGAGCAACGGTACAAGCATTATAATGGAGGGGTCGCAGAGCTTGGGGATGGGGGGTGGTGATGTCTCCCCCCCCCCCCCCCCCATTAAAAACGACTTGGAAAACAAATGCAACCTCCTTTCAAGGAGCATATGAAACCTGAGCTAAGTGCTGCATTTGTTGTTTGCGTCGTTGATGCTTAGAGGAAAAAGAGTACTGGATGGAGAATTAAATGTGGCTATGATAGAAAGTTAGACATTCAGTGATTTTCTTAGACCTCTGAGACCTAGCTATTCAGTAAATAGCTAGACTTCCCCTCTTAATGATCAAGCAAAACATGCTACTAAATAACACGCTGGGTTGAAGTAGTTGTATTTACAGAAATATTTGAAATTTTAAAGTGAATACTTTTTTACCAACAACCAATAATTTCTCTTAAACTTGTTACAACTTTTCAGCGGCGTTTTGCCTCGCAGCTTACAACTTCTCTTTAACTTCTGAGTGTTGTAATGTGACAACACAAAGGCTTTGCAAAATATTCAGCAGAATTATCTGCTTTTGTTTGTTTTGAAGGAGAACATAGTCCTTCATGCTAAAAAGTCATTCGAAAAGATTAATGATTGTAGGATTCCGATCTTGCAAACACTTGTTCTTTAAAGTAAGAACTATTCATGTAAATAAAGGTTTCAAGATTAGGACCTTAAATATGCGACTTTTACAGCTATTCACCCCTTAAAAATGGTCTTCTGCTTTAGTCTGGCCTTGGGCAAAGTTCTGCATGGACTCGATGGGATTTTTTTTTCTTGTGTAAGAACTATAGTTTCACTACTTAAAATACTTTTTTTAATTGAGGAAAGGATTGATAGTCTATTAGGTTTTTTTCTTTTTAAAAACAAAAAAAAAGTATGTGCATATATATACTTTATATGCTATATATGAAATATATGTTTTTCTTCCACAACAACAGTTCTGCTGCAAAGGAAATAAAATCAAGCAATCTTTAATAGTGCGGGTCTCAATATGTTGATTTTTCAGTCTATGTGGGTGAGTTGTGTAAAACTGTTTGACAAGTTCTCTGACTGCAGTTTATAGTAGTATAATTAAACCCAATATTTTTTACATTTGAAAATAAAAAATGCACTTCTAGGCTGTGAATGGTGTGTAATGATTCACCCCTCTGGGACAGGCTCTCCTGTGGGATGAGTTTGGTGTAGTGCCATTGACTGTGATACATTTGTGTCAGTTGCTCTTTCCTCCCCCATCAGCATCCAGCTCGCTGGAATCTCATGGTTTTTTCTGATAACATTTTTACTTGCAAACGATTTTTTTAGATGCATGTTATGAAGGGAATTTGTACTGACAGAACCTAAGGTTGCTTTGGTTGTTTCAAAATAGTGCAGGGACCAAAGGCTGCTTTACTTGTATTGTTAGCTTCAAATAGGTGACACATGCTTTTTGAAAGTGTTTGTCAAGCAGAAGTATTTCACATTTCAAGGACAGATAACTTTGTCTCAGGTTTTCTATAGTTTTAATTAATTCATAGGTGCTGTCTGGCTGTGGATTTTCAATTAAACATAGGGTTGTTTGACAAAATGTACATTTTTTTTTACTGTACGTGTCAGATAATTGGAATATTTAGATGTTTCCTTTGGGGTTGGCAACTTATTTTAACCTTTCTATGTAAAATTCTTTCTCTGTTTTTAAGGTTAATGTTAAATGTTGCTTTTACAATCCCAAGTGGTAGAAATGCTTTTCAAAAATCACAGATCTTGGAGAGCCCAATAATTGTCATTCCATACACCAGTGCTTTAATGACATTTTGGTTGATATACATCAACCTTTTCATTGCTGTTTTTGTGAGCCCCAGAATTATGCTGCATGGTTATTTTTAAATTAAGTGAGCATCTCTATTAATCTCAAAGAAAAAATTGTTTGCTGAAGATGTGATACCACGCTAGGCTTTGGTTTGGTTTGGTTTTTTTTTTTTCCTGGACAAAATCCTTGTTTGTTATAACCCTGCCATTTCATTATTGCCTTAAGCCACCTAACTGTAGACTTTTGCTAGCAGAGGCAATTCCACCTACCCCTTCCTCTACCCTGGCCTCCTGTTCCCACCTGGACTCCTGTATCAATTCCACTGCCTTGTAGCTGCAGAAGGAATTACAATCCTTTGCTCTTTGAGCTGAAAACTAGTAATTTATTTTGCATGTTTGAATTTCATTTGTATCAGCAAGCTCATAGGACTTTAGTTTTGCTACATGAAAATTGGAGCTGACTTGAGGAAAGCAGTGGAAGCGTGCAGCCTGAGGAAATGCAGAATACAAGCACTCCGTTTGGTGTCAGGACAGTGGTAGAGTGTAATTTTCGAGGAACTGAGCCAAAATAAAATGGGAGGTCTTGTTCCCTGAACTTCTCTTCGATCTCACTGATTTAACTCGCTAGCTAGGAAAAAATGGCAGAGCAAGACTTGGCCCAGCCGCATCTCGCAGAACCTCTGTCTTCACTGGCGTACACTCGTCATGACTGCACCTTGTATCAGTGCTGTGCTTGGTCTGGCATTCATTTCCTTAGAAAGAGATGTTAACAGTCCAGTCCTGCAAACAGTGGATGTGTCCATTTCTGTAACTTTTTAAAAAAAATAGAAATATTTGAGAGTGAGTTTCCCATGGCCATTGGCGACATTTAATTTGTGACTGCCCTGCTGGTTTGTAACTAGCAGCTATAATTGAGGTGTCTCCTTTACCAGGCACACCTTTTACTTAATATTACAGGAGGATCAAGTTAAGCTCCCTTGAAGAGTCTCCGTGATTTAAACTTTCTTAGCAGACCCTACATGATATATATTAACTGAACTCAGTGGCTACTTCAACTAAGGTTCAGGGCCAACCAGTGCTACATCAAATAAGCCATAAACAGCTTCTCTCCTGGTGCCCAAGCTCTGCTTTGAAGCAGGCTGTAGCAGTAATTTTTGTTTCTCTTTTAAGGACACTTGAAAAGTATTTTCACTGAAATAAACCACTGAAATGTCCTGAATTAACTGAGAAGTGTTTTTAAAGAAATACTTCTTCTCATGCACATGCGCGTGTTTGTCATTTACGGTATTAGTTCAGTGCTGCAAAGCACTGGTTACCTGTGCCACACCTACAGAGTTAAGAAGTCACTTGGACTTCACTGATGATGTTCAAGGTCCTGAACTGAGCTCTGTGCAGGACTCCCTTGCGTGGCAGGTTGCAGGACGGGCTCTCAATTTGTCTCAGAGCAGGTAGGACTGAATTCTGTCTGTGCAGGGTCAATGAAATTATGCTGGGTGCTGCATGTGCATAACCTGGGCAGATTTAGTAGATACATTGAAAATGTTGAGGTCTGGTTGCTGCTAATTTAACATGAACTCAGAAGGATGTCGTAGTTAATAAAAAGCAAGAGTGATTATCTTCAAATTGTTTATTGACACAAGTCGTTCTGTGGCTGGCTAAGGTGCACCATACTACAGATACAGTATGTTGCTGCTGTACGTTAGAGTCCACCCCTCTCCTCAAGGGCTGTTTGGTGAGGAGGTAATACAGATGTACATAAATTGAAGGAGCCTTTATTTATATATGTATATTCTATATATATTATATATCTAATTTCTATCAGGGGTCAGTGGCCTCGGGCAGCTAGGATGGGCAGGGTAGGAGTGTAAAAGATCTGGCAGCTCTTCAGGGCACTGCTGACTGTGCTGGGCAGGGTCAGTGTGGTTTGGGAGAAGCTGCTGCGTGTGGCTGTTTTTAATTGAGAAAAAAGTATGTCCTGAAATTTTGGGAAATATTTCTCTTAGACTGCCACTGATGAATGGAGCCTATCCAGTAGCAAAGCTCAGTGTTTAATAGCATTTGATCAGAATCCTCACAATAAAGTTGTCTTTCATATATAAAATTATGTATGGTTTGAATTTGTAGCTGCTTTTCTTGTAAATGCATCTAGGTATTTATTTTAGAAAGAAAAATTGCCAAATGCCACTAAAAAAATTCTGTTCAACTGCAACATGTAACTGTGAGGACATCATTACATTTTTCAGTAACCTTCATTTATTGCATAGATTAATGGTTGATTAAAGTAATTTGGCACTTTCTCTTGCAAACAATAATTTGTGCGCCTTGTGCATTGATATTACATACATGGTCTAAGTGGATCACGACTGTACACAGTTGCCTTAATATAAGACTGACCAAAGTAGGTACGGCTGTTTCTGGCACACAGATAAAAATCAGGAGGATATCAATATTTAGTATATTGTAACAAACAGAATTATTTGGCACATTATTCTAGCAAAGACTGAGTTAAGTGAACAGCATACCATTTATCTTTATTTGTAGGTTGTTCGTCAGGTCATTATTGATTTCTAAATTTCAGGTAGTTACAATAAGTTACCACGGTGACATTAACAGTAAGCAATTTATCTTTTTTTCAGTGGTTGGGGGAGGGTATGTTGCAAACAAATGGAAAATTTAATGTAAAAGAATAAGCTGCATGTGAGAAAATATTTTTAAAGGTAGTATTAGCTGTGAAAGTAATGTTTGAAAAACTTAAGACTATAAAATGTAAATTTAATTTCCATGTAAAGGTATTTGTATAGCAAAAGGATTTTCTTTATTTTACAAAATGAAACAATATATCTGAGGAAAAATATATAAATCTCTAATTTCACAAAGAGGAAACTTTATAAAGTTATTTTCTGTCCCATCAGCTTAGCATTTGTGGGTCAGCATTTTACCATAAACTCTTGATTTCCTTATAAATAGGATATAACCTATAGTAAATAAATAATTTCAGAATTGTCCCTGGAAATCTGAGGAGGTTGACCAAGGAAGAGTTTTTCTTTAACACCTTTTTTAAAATTCTCAAGTAGTGATAAGGAAACACTACTTCGGGAGAGCTGAGCAAAATGCAGCGTATGCTGTAGGCATTTCTGCTGGCTTTCCTTCATGTTCTGCGGATGCCCCTCCTCCATTTTGTTTTCCTTTTTCACAAGTTTTCTGGTTGTGCTCTCTCTTGACCCCACTGTGTGAGCTTGTAGCCACACAGGACACTGGTAAGATCAGAGAATACTGCTGTTGGATTAAAATAAGAGTGCACAAGTCAGGAAAAAGACTGCAAAGGCAGAAAAAGGAAAGCGAAGGTCTACAGTTTTATCTATAAAATAATGCAGTAGTCTTAAGCCAGGGCTTGAGGTTTTGTACAGATTGTTCGACATTTAATACTGAAAGATAGCACAGCTGTTTGTGAAAAATCCCTAAATAGATTTCGTTAAGATCTGTTTTTCTATTGTGATTTGCTATCACAATTCAGAAAAATATAAGACTAGTTAAAAGCACTCTCAGTCTAAAAAGGCAAGCAAGCGCCAAATAGAATGATTATTTCCTTTCCAGTTTTCTGCGTTTCAAACAAGTTTCCCTAAGATAAACCCTTGAAAACCATGTGACACAATTTAAATATTAATCAGTCCTTACAAATGAATACCTTTTACTTATTCCTAAGAAATGACATCTCTGATCTGTGCATAAATATACTTTTTCATTCAGAAGTTGACCTTAACTTAGTGTTTCGTAATATTTTAAAACCTTATATTAACATATTTAACCTATTTCTTGGCATTAGTATTTCAGGTTCAGTGTTCTGTAGAACAGTGTATTCATTGACCGAACATAAGCAGAAAATACTTGTACTTTTGTGATAAGGTATGCTTATACCTGGCTAGTTGAGTAGATGATGAAGCTCTTCAAAAGCATTTTAGAAAGTGCTTCTTTAGACAACCATAAGAAACCTACACTCCTCTTGTCCTTCGTCTCCAAAGTCATATCCATCTTTAGTTTGATTTTCATCTTCCCTTTGATAGGATTTTAGCACTACCATTTGTTAACCATGTCATACACCTGAACACCAGGGAACATATTCTGCAGTCAATATTACATTTCCATGTTTATCAGTCATGACACTTCATGTACAATGAGGGGAGGCATTCACAAGTTTTGTGAAACAGGTACAGTATCTGATTATAGAATCTCCTGAATACTCTGTTCAGTGACTTTAAACAGTCTTTTAAGAGAAAATACGTGTTGCGTTAGTTTGCTATTTTTCTGTACCTGTGGGCCTGCTTTTTCACATCTGACTATGGATTCAGTTTCTTGGCAACTGCTTGTTGATTATATTAAAAAGTTGCGCAGAGATTTCTGACAGGATCCAGAGGTGAGAGGGGACCGCTGCTGAGCTGTGCTCACAGATACCAGGGTACAGGTTCTTGCTTAAATTAAGGCATGGGCCAGCTGCAAACACCTGCCTGATCAGTAGCAGAAAGTCTCCCTTATTAACTGAACCGGTATTACTCATTTAGTGGGCTTTAAGACTGCATTTAGTGATAAATAAACCAGGGTCAGGAGCAGGCTGAGGCAGTGGAGTGTGATCCTCCATGCTGTATGAGAGGCAGCATGTTGTTCCCTTTCGTTTTTTTTCTCCCCACAGCAACTGCTATTGCATCTGGCACATCTGGCAGAAGGCTGCATGCCTGGTGGCATCGCTCCAGTCAGCAGTCTGAACACAGCTACCCTGACTTTTGGGAATGGGGAGGAGATGGGGAAGGAAAGAATTTTGCCAGATGGATGTTAAATTACACTGTGCCACCTTGCTTCAGAGCCAGGGAATGATGCCTGAGCTGTTTTATTAGCAACATGTATGTAGCCTGAGACACAGAGGGATGGAGAGGCAGGAGAGACTTTGAAATGGGTGCATATGTGGCTGCCAGCAGATGTAGTCAGGAGCCCATGAATCACAATGTTTGTGGTAACAGTAAAATTTCTGTAGCCCACACAGTTTTGTTGAATTTTTTAAATTTATTATTATTCATTTTCTCCTCACCTTTCTGTTTAATAATAACAGATTGCAAAGATGGGTATTTTTGTTCCCTGTCCAAAAGGATTAGGATATAGTAAATTTTAAAAGATGAGAGGCCCTACAGTGGGTAGGTAAATCCACTTTAACTAACCCACTAAAGAGGTTAGTTTGTACCTGGTTAAGGATAGCTTTGCAATAGATCTACCCTGTGCAAGTGGGATAGAGGCATTTGGCAGCAGTGTCGTTTTGTGTTGGCTTGAACCACAGGTGAAAGTGTCTTGAGCTGCGTACTGTTTAATGTGATTGAGTGAAGTACTTGTGCCATGTGGGAGGTAACAGCAATTCACTAAGCACACGTGCAAATGCCATGTGTGGATGCACTGACTCATGTTAATGTAATTACCTCACTGTAATTGAGTTAAGCACAATTGATTTAACAGTAGTGAAGATGAGCCCACAGTCTAAAATGTGAGTTCATATTTGATTGTCAGGGTTACTGATTCTTGGAGGAGGCTGAAAATTTTCTTCATAATACAGTGAATGAAGAATGTGCTTAACTTAGCCACATCCTCAGTCCGAGTGGTACTTACCCAGGATGGTAGTTTTCGTTTCCTTGCATGTATTTTCCAAATACTGTGTGAGCTATCGATAATACACCTTTTGCAGAGTGGGAGGGATCACCACGTTGTGCACAGGACCGTTTTATTTGATTAGCTGTTCTGTAGGCTGAGTTCCGATACTGGGGTAGAAATATCTTTTCTTATCACTTAATTGCTTTGGGGGGGATCTCATGGCAATAATTTTTAAAGCCCTGTGGTTCACTACTCTGCAAGCTTGATCTTTTCTCAGAAATGTTTTTCATTCCTGCTTTATATTAGTTCCCAGTTACTGAGAAGGTCAGCTATCTACCCAATAGACTTACTCTGACAGTAGCTGCCATCTCTAGTTCAGTATGTTAGCATTTACTAATCCATGTTTTTTGAGGCAATGAATGTGTGAAGATGACATGAGAAAGAGGTTGAAAAAATTAGTATCTTGATTGGCTTATCAGCTAATGAGCTTGTCAGATATGAATTGTATAGATTTGGTATATTATGTTAATACAAACAGATTTACTTCCCAGTGAAGTGTTTTTTTCACTTTGAAAAATTTTTCTTTTTTGTGTAGAGGTCTGTACTGGTCTTTGTAGTTACTGGTAGAAAGATTTTGTCACAAATTCCAAATTCTCCATGAAGAGTTCATCTGTGTCCCTCTGAGTTCTGACCGCAGTGTGTGACTAATGAAACATCCCACAAAGAAAAATATTTTGAAATTACTATTATTTACTAAACTTCATTTATCTTTTAAAGGTTTAGGTGACTGGTACTTTCAGGGTCTGGTTTGCCATCACAGTTTAGCCCATTTAGGTTAGCTGCATTGGAAGGAGCAGTCTTCCCTGCTTTACTCTTTCTGCACTGGCCCAGGCTCCAGCATGAGTCAGTTCAGCAAGCTAAACCTGTTTTAAAAACAAAACGAACAAAC